>NC_069144.1:40038825-40718817 GCF_943734635.1 Anopheles cruzii | reverse complement strand
TTCAAGCCCCAAGCCCCACGATTAGTCAGGACCTCTACCGACCTACCCTGGGTCGCCGTCGTCTGTAGTGGGGCTGCAGTCTGAAGGCTCCACAGGCCATCAAAGGGAATGCTGCGCGGCCCAGAACGGTCAACGGTTTTCTTTCGCTCGCTCGCTCGCTCTCCGTTTGACTCCTTATTTAAGGACCGGAAACTTAATTTCAATGTAAAGTGGTTAATTTACCGTTCACCGTTTTTTTCCCCGCTGCCGACGTTGCAGGTACTCGCCTTGAAGGGGCGAGATGCCTCCTGCCGCCGTTGGGTGGCCCGCCTCCGATTTCGGATGTTCTCATTTCTCTTCATAAACTCCCGCGGGTGCGTCTGAGTTTAATTTAATTTCAACCCCTTTCGCGCGGACCAGCAACATGACGGTGCCGTTTCGCGTTTGCTTGAAGGCGCCAGCAATTTATGGTGATCGCCGAGGACACCACAAGAGCCGCAAGAAGGTGCACAACTGCAGCACGGACCCCGGGTCCCGACGGGTTGCTGGATGCAAAAGAAAATTATCTTTCGCCAGTGCAGTGGCGAAAAACTTTTGCTCCCAAGTCGTCGCACGGGGTGGCAGTGACAACTGTTTCATCCCTCTCGGGACTGGGTCGCCTGCCGGTTGCCGGTTGGTGGGGTTTTCCGTTTCCCTCTTCACAGTCCAACTCTATTTGTGAGGGTCACTTCGGGGGGGAGTGCTGCTGTGTGCATAAGCGCAACCAATAGGCTAGCGCGAGTGAATCGCGGTGAAGTCGTTTCTCTTTTAAATACCCGCCATTCACCAGGACGAACTGGGGCTGAACTTCAGCCCCAAGTCACTGGCAGGCAAAAGTGCAGCTCGTTGTGGATTTCGCTACCTACCGCTCCGTGGCAATGGAATGAAATATTATTATTTTTATGATTTATGCAAATGAGCATAGCCCGACCGAAAGCGACGGCGACTTCTTGCCGGTGCTCCAATTCTGGGCCAACCGCGAACGGAAGTTTTCCGGTTTTGAACCTTCCAATTCTTGAATTCGTTGTTTTTTGCCACCAGGCTGGTTCATTAAAAGTAAGAAACTCCCCCCTCTCGTTGGATCCTGATGCAGGTGTCCTTTGGGAGGGTGTTTATCTTGGGGCCTAGGACCGATTTCATTTCCGCGCCGGAGCCTCGCCGGGGACTGAATCTTCCTCTTCTTGCGAAACAAGAAGGCCGGTAATCGGAATGGGCCGAAAACAAGCCGAGCCTGCGGTGGCTTCTTCGAAGGTTGATCCGATTGTAATGCCTCGGGTAGGTAGGTTTCTTCGCGTTGGTCGGTGAACCAGCGACGGACGGCGAAAGGATTGCGGTGCGATAAACAAACGGACCGAGCAGAGAGCGTAATTGATATTCAAATCCGAATCGACCCGGCTCGATGGGAGGTGATAATCTGTCCGTTCTGCGAAGGCGCACCCCGGCGCACCAGGGCGGCCGGAGAAGAAAGTGAAATTTAATATTCGTCAGACAGATGTTTTGCGGATGAGCGAGATTACCCGAATTGGTTCGAGATGTTCCGATAAATAGGCGATCAGATTAGGTGCTGGCGAAGGGGCGTTAGGTGAAGAGCCTAATCTAAGTTCTTAATTTGAAATCATAATCTCGTTGCGTGCCGGGGGCTACAACGTTTGCTTAAAGTCCTCCATCTTAGCAGGATTACACTCAAGTTCGTGTAATGGAGCATTAAAATTTTACTAGCACACCGCGGTCTGCACCGCAATTCTCAATCAAAGTAAATTTCAAGTAAATCATTCTTCGGAACTATCGGAATCAAAGTTCCACACCAAAGCCCGGAGCTACGGCTCCGAGCTATGATTGCATATGTAAAACCCATCCGTATGATTGGTTGGCCCATTACGGATAGTTCATCGTATTGTCGTTTTATGAGCAGTCGGTCTCATTATTTCCGCCCATGAGCCGTGCGAGCGGAGCATTGCAACAAACCCACCGGGTGCCGACCCTTCGAACTTTAGCCCATTCTAGGCACACACACACACACACCGTCTTACGACTTCGTCCTCTCGGAAGTGTCACCGAATGTCGTTGAAATCTTGAACAGAAATCGCATCATAAACATCATTCCAACGGTCCAACTCCACTGGCGGACAGGCAGTAGTGCGCCGTCCGGGCAGACCAGCATCGCACCAGATGCAATCGCTTTCCAACCAAGCAGAAAAGGGCCGACGATGGTCCAACGGTCCACCACCCACCCAGCGGTGGGCGGGTGGACCGGGCTTGGCTCTGGGCAGTTGGGCGCCACAGCCGGCTGCTCGCTTCGTTGCCGCTGGTCGTTTGCAGCAGCAGCAACAGCAGCTGGGCGGCCGCCCGACTTTCGTCTGGCTCGGGTGGGTTGTTTTTCCAGGTCCAATTTGGATTTAGGATGTCGGAACTAGGAACACAATCCACCACCGAGAGTGAGAGAGTGACAGCAATGGTCGCCAGTTTCAGACGCCTTGAGTCTCATATGTGTTGTCCCGTTGAAGAGCCGGCATTCGGCATCATCTTCGATGAGTAGTCCGCGAAGGAAACGTGGTTTTATTGCGCGTGCAAATGTGAGACAGATTGTGTGGGTCGCCGCATCAAATCGCCGAGTTACTGACGAAATGATTAGGAACTATGGAACTATTGGGCAAGCATTTTTGAATGTTACACAAAATACCCAAAACTCCTTCCGGCAACTTTCAAAGGTTGTCGCTTTACGGATACCGCTTCATGGTTGGTCCTCATCGTCAGGAACCGGCCACCCGGTTCTTCGAGATTGGCGCCGACGAAGAAGCCGGAAGTCCGGAGCCCTCCAAACGCTACTCAGCGGCACAGCATGAACCAAAACCGACGAATTGCAGGACCTTCCGGGGCTCGGTCGTGCTCGGTGCACGAATTTTGGGCGTCTCGTTCTGCCGGTGCCGGTGCTTCACAAGGCTTCGGAAAGCGAAGGAGTCGTGACCGTGGCCGACGTATCACGCTGCGACTGCAACGACCGGGAAAACAGGTAAATGACCCATAATTATCTTGTTTGCGGTTTCACGTCCGAATTAACTCTAGGGCCATTCGGCCCTCGGGACTGCCGTAGCCAAGCCACAGCGAAACGTTTGGGCGACGTTGGCCTACCGTCGTACCGTCACGATGTTGCTTTCTGGATTGTTTGTCCGTTTCCGGGGTGGATAGACACAAAAAAATGCAACATAATTTCACGGAAAACCGAATGAATAATATGTTTGCTTGTGGTTGAGAAATTAAATTAAGAACTGGAGCCGGAGCCGTTCCTGGAATGCTGTAAATGGTTTGAAACGATGCGCCTTTTTCCTACGAATGCCCGACCCACATTCTGGTGCTGGCGAAGGCACTCATCGGGACGGGAAATCCATTTAGTTGTGTCCATAAAAATGCTACAAAAGTGTGGAATTTATTGCAAAATTACAGGACGTGGTGAGCATCCTGATACGATTATATCGTTTTTATGTTAATAGTATTTTATATTTTGATGAAAATGGACCGACGCTAAAGTTGTTCATACGTTTTGTTTACAGTAAAAAGCCGGGATGCGTTCATCCGAAAACTTTTCCAATCAATTCAATCGCTCTTCAAAGTTTTGGACCCTGGGCTCCCGCCGGTGCCGACACTGAATAAATCATCGAGTTTAGCTGTCGGGTTGAATTTTCACGGCATCAGCTGATCCTGCTAAACGCCATCGGCCACCGTCGTCGTAGTCGTCGTCGTCGTCAGCGGAAACAGCAGCTGTAGGTTTATCGCGCTTTTTATCGGCCAGTCGGGCGGCGGCCGGAGCCTCCGGAGTGACCCGGAAGTTCTGCATGCCGCCGGCGTATGTAGAGTGTAAACGTTAATAAAACAAACAGACGAGACGCGCTGGACCCCAACGGCGGAGATCGATGGTCGTCCCGACACGAAACTGTTTACTATCAGCCCTGGCGCTGGCACTGTCCACGGTGTACGTGAAACCGGAAGAAGCAGCTTCCTATTTGTTGTTGTCAACCACCTTCTTTGCGACCGCCGCCGCGTTGGGGGTCCGATGGCCACAAAAAGAGTAGCCAAACTGGCTCTCTCTATCTCTCTTTCTCTTTTCCTTCGCTCGATTGACACGGACTTTTGGCATTTTTCGGAGCCGGACCCACTTTTTCTGGCATCATTTCCGCTCCATTTTCCGGGGGGCGACTTCCCGACTTTGGCAAATTCAGCTTCGGCTGTTTTGTGTGGAAACTTACGGCTCGTCTTGTTGCATTCCTTCGGTTCCGTTCCGTTATCCTTGTTGGGCGCCCGGCCCAGCCCCGCAGATCGTTTTTATGCTGCTCGCATTTCCGGTGTCCAGTTGTAGTTTCCGGGTTTTTTTGCCACTGCTGTGCTGCTGAAGGAAGTCCTTAGCATAGCTTCAATATGTATGAGGGCCAATCTGGAAGCTTACAGAACATTTCCGGAGCTCGCCGTCTGGACTCTGGACGGTCCTGCGGGTCAATCCAGGGATGCAACATGCCGCCCGATTCACAACCAGTTTGTAGACAGCTTTTTAACCAATAATTGCGAAGATTGTTCTGTGTTTCGCCTACGATCGGCACAATTTACGTCCCTAATCCCGGCTGTCTGAATGCATTCTCTCATTCTCGACCAAAAAAAAAAAACATCACGCATACTCGTGCGCTGATTTATGACCATTTGAAGCACTCCGCACAAGGTACAAGGTACCAAAAACGCGCGCCGGCCAGCACCGGGCCAGTCCATTCTGCCAGGAACGGTCCAATCAATTTCCCAGCTTCCCGCACCCCAAAGTTCCACAGTCTCGTGTGCCGGTGACAATTTACTTCGCAATTGCTCCGTTTTTTTTGCTTGGTTCACCGTCAGAAAGAAAGCACGAAGAGGGTAAATTATGTTGCTCCCGTCGATGGGGACGGATCCTGTTTCTGGTGGCGCATGTCGTTGGTCCGGCTTCGCACACGCTGCATGATGATGTTCGAACAGAGCAGCATCAGAGGAGGAAGAAAACGATCCGCAAACGTTGGCCGTAAATAATGGAAATGAATTACGACGATGATTTCTGTGATTTCGCTTCTTTTTATGTTTGCCACCAGCGCTCCGTGGTGCTGCTGCTTCGGTACTCGGTTCGGTACTCGGGACGGCAAGCGACATACTGCCACCAACCCGGTGGCAAAATGTATGTTGGAGTGTTGTTGGCGAGAAATAGATGCAAACAAAAAAGCCACAGTCACAGCCACGCCTGACAAAGCGTCGATCAGTGTAGGTGCGGCGCTAGGCGATCCCTTTCAGACTCAGAACGGCAGGTCAATGTTATTCGCTTGTGTTCAGCAATCAGTCGTTTGTAAACTGTACATCGGTGTAACGTTGGGGTGTAACGGGCAAGCCGTGCCGAGGTCGGGTTATGCTGACTCAGCGGCCCGGGGTGTCGAACGCTAATGTCGGATCGTCGCCACGGCAACACACGGGCACGGGCACGGGCATTTAATCAGGAGTCGTGCGAAGGACGGTGCACATAAATTACACGTTCATCCAACGAGCAACCGAGGCAACGAGGCCACCTGTGAAATGGACAACTTATTATAAACTCAACGGTAGGGTACCATTTGATTCTTGTAATTGAGCTTCTTCGGCCATAGAGGGCCGGTTGGTTTGCTATCAAAGTGGCTCCGGTGTTCAATTATTAACATGAACTGCCAATTGTGGTCCTCTTTGATGGGAAACTATCATTTTGATACTAGGAATAGATAGCAGGAATTAAGCTGGGCAGTATTTGAAAACTAATTACATTTCATCTATCAACTAAGTTTACTGGAAAACTATGTCTCATTGAAGCTGTCAGATGAGGTGACATGTTTTTAAAGATGCTTAGTCTAATAACTGCCACATGTACTATATGAGGTGAATTTTCAGCAAACTGAGAAATTGAGAACAGTTTTAGTAGAGTAATAGTATTTTAATTGTTCGGAGCATAATTTGCATAGTAGTGTATCAGTTGTTTATTGGTGTTAGCTTCTCCTAAGTGATAAGAAAATAATATTTATTTAGTTATTTAAGACAGACGATGACGAGCAAAATGCAAATGATTTCAGAGGAACATCAAGCTAGTTGCAGTAACTGCTTCTAGTTTGACGAATTACAGAAACTTTGCGAAAATCTGTAGTCTTATTTTCTACGTAACTTGGTGAGGTTTAGTAGGTTCAATTTACTTTGCACGTGGATTTATACCGCGGAGTTTAATTTTAGTCTGGCCTTGGAAAAATTTTCTTGACTATTAGAAGTTTCTTTTTATGCAGTAAAGAAAATGTCTGCAAAACGATGGATGCATATGTTATTGACAGCCTTCGGGTATGATGATCTAAATATTTTTTTCATATTTGAAGTATTAATTATGTGGGGTTTGTAGTTTTTTTTCACCCAGGTGGACTCCCAAATATTTTACTGTCCGACTACAGGGTTGACTTTAAGGTTTTTAATTGTAACGTTAGTGTTAGTGATTTTATAATGGTGCCTAAGATACGAGATAAAGATAGCTTCTGATTATGGAATAGTTATTTTAATTTTCCATTGACTGATTGAGAGTGTTTTGAGCACTTTTTTGAAGCTTTCTATTCAAGCTCTCTATTAGAAAAACAGCATTAAAAAGTCCGATGAGTGATTAGGGTCAGCGCGCGATCCTTTGCAAAACAAAATCCTCACATTCACGACAAAAATAACACCACCCGGTAAATTGCAACAATGCAACAATGTGTAGTTGTTACTCGTTCGCAGTGGGCAACACTTCCGGGTGCCGGCCGTGGTCCAAGTGGTCAGGTCCCCGCTTGGTAACTAATTAGCTTGTCAGCGTGGCTGGCGGTCCAAAAAGTGGCACCTCAACAGCGTGCAAAGATGCGTTAATCATTGGGTGTTGGGCACGTGGCCGAGAGGGTGGCTTCTCAAGCCCATATTCGGCGTCAGCAAAAAGTGTCAGCCACAACCGGGTTGGGCTCCGTTTTTATTATGGGATGGCCAAGATTTTCCTCCCCTTTTCCGGCATCGCACGTAGCGTTTTATTTGTGGTTTTGCAAAAATAATAAATTAATTACCGTCATCATCGTCGTCGGAGCACGCAATCAGCACCACGCCGGGTGGTGCTTGCCCGTCGATGCTGGTGGACGCCATTTGCATATGGCCCGGACCGCCGCATAATTTTCGATTAACGACCGCCCGCGGACGGACGCGAGTGCATGTAATTAATTAACGTTAAATGTCACTCCGTTCAGCGCCGATTTGGGGCCGAGCGATCGACCCAAAAAAAAAAGGAACCCACGATGCACCACCGGCATGGGAATTGGCCAGTAGCAGCACCGGACCGGAAGTGTTGCCTCGCCGTGGCGGCTAATCAGCAGCCGGCGTGCGGGCGGTTTGCATGTGGCCCGGGCAACATAATTATGCGGTACGCGCGGTGTGTGCTTTTCGTGTCGTTCCGATGTTGCTCGGTTGGTGTTTTGATAAATGTTATCGTGGCGCCTTAAACACAAAAACATGGAAGCCCATTGCGTGCGTTCTATCGAACCCGCGTAATCGGTGAGAAGGGACTAAACGGTCATTTCCGTCGCTGCACGCTCTCACGACGCGAACACGAAGTAGCTCGTTTCCGGTGGCGGAGCCTGCCGAAGCGCGATTCGGAGTCAAAGTCGGAGTCGCCCACTGTCAGCCGTTTTCAGCTAATTTGCCCAATTCGAAGCCGGTGAACGGAGATGACTGTTCTAATGAAAGTTTCCTCGTCAGCCTCGAAGTTGGCGCGTCAAACACTGAGTGAGGGGGGCCACGTAACACGGTTGGTCGTTGTCAGACCGGAAATGTACCTGGCTCGGCGCACTGAGACGAGGAATTAATTTGTGTCCCGTTCCGGTTTTTTCTTCCTCCCGACGGATCCGACCGGCAGAGCGAGGCTCATCGCCAAAAGTGTCCAGTACCAGTCGGCGGTAGTTTGGGTCCCGTCCGTGGGACGGGTTAAAATTGGAAACGACAAAAATTTAATTGAAATCCAAACGAACGTCAGAGAGTCCCCGGTCCCCGGTCGTGTCTCGTGGGCGTGTAAGCAAGGCAACCCGTTCGGCGCCCGACGTGTCCGACTGTGGGTTGCCCGGCTCATCGCCGGACATAAATACGCGCCGATGCGGGAAATTAGCTTATTACAATGTGCCGCCCATCGCGGCCGAGTCCTTGTTGCGTGTTTTTAATGAATTCCTCCACTGTCGGACTTGTCGGACTTGTCCGACCTGTGCTCCATCAATCCAATTTGCCTTCAATCACGACCCGGAACACACACTCGCTGCACGGCATTCAAATCTTCAAAATTCAATTTCGACTCGGCGCGAAAGTGTCCCCGCGAGGACTCCCGCCGAAAGCTACATTTCCTGCCACCATCGGTCGCCAATCATCGCCCGGTGCGAGCACACAAATTTAATTCCGAACTTTAATTTCCTGTCGATTTGCGCTCGTAAACATTCGAGGCGGCAAAAAGCGATCCAGGAGGAACTGGGAAGAGGTCCTGATGTAGCTGCCGCCCGTGACACTTGTACGGGCACATTCGATAAATCATTTTGTCGCACCAGTTCCGGCGGCCTGACTGGCTGGCTGGCTGGCTGGGCGTTTGTTTCTGCCCCGGCGCAGGAGTCGTACGGAGTCGTCGATCGGAAACGATCGAACGATTAGCAATTCCTCTTCGGGAAATTCCGTTCCCCATCAGAGGTGGCCCCATGATGGCAAGCGGGGCCCGCTTCGGCAGTAAATTATTTCGTTTTGCGTTGTTTTGTAAGATGCAAACGACGGACGACGGGATTTAGTGCTCCTTCGGTGGCCGCTCCTCACGTCAAGCAGCAAAAGTCAGCCCCACGCCCCGGGTCGTGTTAGGCAGCAGGGACAAAACCCCTCGACTCTCGGTGGCCATAATTCAATCCGATTCAATGTGTGCACGCGCGCCCGTGTGTGTGCATTCTGGTGATGGAAATGCACTTTGCATCAGCCCGAAACACGGGCGGCACCGAACTGTCGAATGACGTTCCACGGCCCAGGATGTGGCCAAGTCTTGACGTCCTTCGAGCGGTTCGTACGACTTTCGGGCGCCGTTTCGACGATCGTCAGGACCTCCTTAAGGTGATGTGACTCTGGGGATAAGAAAAGATTGCTAATGACGTGAGCGTTCCCGTGATGGATGACGCGGGGTGGTCGGGGCCATTAGCGGGCGACAGGTCTAATTTGCCTCACGATGACATTAGGTTTCCTGGGTCGCGATTTTCGTTTTCGAGGACGATTAAGAAGTCAATCATTGAGTTACTAAAAGCGCCCTATCGACGGCCTAATTTCCCTTCGCTGGAAGCTGTTTCAATTCGTCCGATTCCGAGGAGTCCTAAGGAATCCTGGACGGCACACTTCTGTTTGCTCGCTGGGCAAAGTCTTGTCTCCGCTTTGCTCAAGACTTTTCGATCCACAGAAATGTGATGTTTCCAGCTGTGGTCAGAGGGCTCGCGGGCGGATCCCGGACCTGCTCGGGGGTCAAAGCGCATCAAGTCAATTTCCAGGACAATTTCCCGAGCGCCGTTTCGTAGCCTGGCGCGACCCTTTTGCGCTTGTGTCAATATTGATAACGGACCCAGCGCACAGTAAACAGCAACGACGACGTTAGGCAGAGAGAGACGGGTCACGACAGGTTAGGCGCCTCGGTCCGTATTCCCTTTTACACATCCTTTATCCTGCCACACTAACGCCTCGCCATTCACGACGGGCTGTCACGAAGCCCGTCGGCCCTTTGCCGGTGTTTAATGACATCGATGTTGAAAATTACATTACCATAATTTCCTGCCCAACCGTCCCACCACCCTGCCACCTCCCTGTGTGTGTCCATCCCCTGCTCGACGTGCTCGAAAATCAGTTCCACACTCCAGTCCAGTCCAGTTGACACGGTTGACGCGCTCGCATTAGTGTCGATAAATTCGTCAATTAGAGACACACAATCGGCCCCCCATTTTCCCGTTCCCAGTTGCGCACTGGCACCGGAAGTAAGTCTCAATGGCCAACGCGGTGCGGGGGGAACAAGGGGGGTTCCCGCTTGTCAACAAACGGGGTCAATTGGTGGGCTGCCGCCATATGGTGCCGCCAGTTGATGCCATTAATCAGGTCGAGGCGATTGCTATTTAGTGGTCCGCTGATTTTTTCGATCCAACCTTTAATCAATTTATTGAAATTATCACACCTTTTTTTTGTACCGCCGTCAGCCACCGGAACCGGAAGCCCACGGGCTGGATGTGGGTTTTTTTTGTTAATGATCCTCAAATGGTCCACCACCGGCTCGGGGCTATGATTTAATTTTATCTATTTATTTTCCATTAATTTATTTATGCTACACCATTACTCATCATAATGCCAATCCCACCATGAGCGAGGTGACCATACAGGGGCCATGCTGAGCTATGCGGATCGTCCGCAATCCGGGATCAGTTCAGGAAGCCGGCCCATTTAAAGCTTCTCCAAAATCGCCACGCCGCGCAATGGAAAATGTTACGGCGGCGGCCGCGGATGTCGCTGATATTCCGTGGCACGAAAATCGGTGGCCATTGGCCCGGCCGAAGCCTGTCAAAATATAAATTAATTATGTTAACCATCCAACTAGCCGGTTAGAGGCAAAACGCCGCGCCCGGGGCAGTAGCCGCGAATCCCCGGCGGTGGCCGCGTACTCGAACCACGGATTATGCTGCTGACACGCAAGTGGCACTCGGGGCACGGGTCCGTGAAACCACCAACAACAAAAAAAGAGGCTCAAATCACGTTGGCCATAGGGTCGGCGGTCGGCGCCCATGTTTCCCGGCCTCACGAAAATTATAAATTAATTGAAATTATCGACGAAACTAGCTGGAAACGATATAAATGAAGTGGGTTGTAATTGAATTAGTGATTTACTAGCGACATGCACTTTCACGAGTTTCCACGAAGAATCCGAAGGCATCCCGTGGGGGAGGGGGGGGGGGCGCGGGACCGGTACCGGGGCCGGTGCAAACATGCATCGAGCGGGTTCGATGTCGATGTTGTCGCAGGAAGCGTGCGGAAAGGGGGTGCGACACGCCCCGGCCGCCGGTAGCTAACTCAAAATCTCTCCTGGCCGGGCGGCCGGCAGCTCGAAAGGTTGGACCTGGATATAAATTTGACAGGATGAATTACGCCACCTGTCTGGTGCACTCTCGTACTGCCGACATTTGTCTGGAGAATTCCGCCCGCCGGTGTGTGGCGTGTGTGTAAGGCCCGCACCACCACCCGGCCGCCGCCACGTGTGGCCGAAGCCAAGAACCACGTCGTACGTGTAACGGGCGTGGTAATGAGCGGGAAAGAGGCTCCGAGGGTGCTTCCTTTCTTGCCACAGTCCTGAGGTTGGCCGTACCAAGCCAGGGTTGGGTGGTGCACCACCCAATACCGGGGTTTTCGAAGTGCCGTGCCAAGACGTTAAAATAAGCGGCAAACCATTAAACGCAGCAACGACGCCGACGACGACGCCGACGACGGTGTCACGCACTTGATCCCCCGATATCGAGTCGTTCAAAGTTTATCGGCTGTAAATGAGTGCACCATCCACTTCCTGAGAGCTGCCGAGGCGTATGGGGCAGGGCAGGGCTTGAGAAATGGTTAAACTTACTAGCGTTGGGCCAGGAAGCAAAAGTACGGAGGGATTAGGTACGCCGCTCGAGAGCTAATCAGTGCATGTGGGCGGAGTCGGCACGTGGCGCGGCGGGGAAGGGAGTGCGGCGTGCGAAGCCGATACGTGCAGTTAACGATTGGGTGTTAATTTATTTCGCTGCGCACCGGCCGGAGGTACGGTTGTTTAGCTTCCTTCAGTGCACTGCAATCACCTTCCGAACTTGGGTAACGTTGCAAATCGAAAGACCCCGCACCTGTATGGTTGACCTTTGGGTATGTAAGTTTAAAATAGCGTTTGCCCCGACAAAGATTGCAAAAGTCAATAAGCAAAGACTGCAGATGAAAGATATTAAAGGTTTGTAAACAAACTGCTAAGGAACTGCTAAGTATCACCCGTTACGGGCAAAATATATTAGATGAGAATAAAGAAGAACAAAATTTGTACACTAACTGTTTCCAGAATGTTGTAAGTATTAAAAAACAGTGAAATAATGTTAAGACAGCGTCAGAAGCCGTTTTTTTTCAAACAGTGGTGAATATCGTAGTGGAGACACACTAACTCACCACTCTTTCCGGTATCGCACGGTTTCGATGCTCTTCCAACAGAGTGCGCCCCGAGCAGTGCTCGAATACTGCTCGATTAGCCGTGTCACCAACCGGTTCTCGAACTGGAAACAACCGAAAAGACAGCGAAAAGATACTACCTAATTTTTCCCAAATTGGATCAAACATGTTAAGTTTGTAAGCGGATCGTGGAAAGCGGAAAAATCTCACCCTGTCTTTCTATCTCCGAGTTTTCCCGGAAATGTTCTTTAGCCCGACGTGGTGCGCACTCTTCAGGCAATTGTTGGAACTGATCGGAAATATAGAAAAATATTCGATTTGCAACGGGTTCTCGTTGAGTGTATAAAATCATTAACGGTAAGCAACTGTCATAAATACGGCCCAGTCCGTTCTTTTAAGATTAAAAAAAAGGAACTGTCCTTAAGAACCGAATAATCCCATCCGCTTCGTTGATCCGCTTGAATTCGCTGGAGTCGTCGTTTCGCTTACCTGGTGATCGAACGACGCACCCGTCGAACTGTCAGACAGATTACCGTCGAAATCGAAACCGGGAAGATTTCCGGAGGAAACCTTTTGGCCTTGGACACCCCGTGGCCCCGTTGGCCTGCGCATTCGCCTCGGTTCCATTAGCTGCGCCGCGTCTTCAATTTCCGTTTCCGGCCGCCTTCGGTGGCCGCGAATTTCGACCAGCAGCCTAATCGGAAGCGAAAGATCAATCAAACTTTCAAATCCACGCAATCAAAAGTTTGCGACTCGCTGGTTTTTGTTTGCATTTGTTGTTCGCCGCGGGACGCAGAAGGGTGAGCCGCAAGGGTGAGCCCGTTGCCCTAGACCTTCCCGGGCCGGGCGCAACGAAACAGAGGTGCAAAAAAACCCTTCCACCCTTCGCACGGAAACGCAGCCCTTTTAGAGTCGGTCCCCTCGGCGGTGGAAACCGGATGTGCCTTGTTTTGGAGCCTCCGGTTCGAAGCACGGCCGTCTAATGATTCCGGGAAGCTTGCCGGGCCAGGAACCGGTGGGCTGGCAGGAAGGATTGGCAAGTTTTAGCCCTTCCTTTTTCGCTAGAACGCGTTTTGGAGGGACTTGGTTTCCGGTTCGCTTGACAGCGGGGCCATCGATGGCGGTTAAAAGACAATGGTTGTCGATCTGCAGAGTGGCAACTTTCACTCGGGCCCGGCTTCACTTTATTTTGTATGATTTATGAATCCGCGATGTCACGTTTGCTGCACAAAAGTGGATTACGCCAATGAAGGATAGAGTTCGTAGCCGTAGCCGAATTGATTTGAAATTGTACCAACCAACCGGTAAATGTTCAAATTGCGCAAAACTTGTAAGAGTTTTTCAATTTAAGTTTCCCGATAATGTTGCTTATTTTTAAGCTTCCAAGGGCTGGAAAAATGAAGTAAATAGAAAGACCTGTGTTTAGTATGTAATGTTATCAATACAATTCCTTTCTTTTCAATTTCGATTTCCATAATTTAAATGATCATCATTCAAATAATCCCTACTTCATACAATATATTTATGTATTTGTACATTTGTTCCAGTTTGTTTGAAGAGTTCTTTTTACGAATTAACTTCAAAATATTCTTCTTTTCGACTCCTATCTCAATTATTGACTGCAAAAGGTGTCATTGGAGCGGCCTCTTGAGTTAGCAAGGCGAATAGCAAGGAGTCACATGGTGCTAGGTCAGAAATGATCACCGAAATTTGAGAAGGGTAATTATAGTGATGCAAAAACCAAAAATTGTCTCTCCATAAATATGACACACAGAATTACGCAAACGATGCATAACACCCAAACAGTATTCTTTGTTGACAGTTTGGCCATTTTGAATGAATTCATGATGCGTCACAGCACGATTGTCAAAGAAAACTGTTTTCCCTTTTTTTTGGTTACAGTAGCAGTTCCCGAAACTGAAACGAGATAAAACCTGTTAAGTGGCCAGTACGCAAACCTTAACAAAACATTCGAATGGTGGTACTCTCGAAGGAGATGGCGTCGTGGTCCAATCATGGAAAAGTAAAACGGTTGAACGGTTTCTAAAAGATCTTTCCAGCCTTATTGGCCCATACGTTAGCTTCTTGAAAGGGAAAATTGTTGCAAAATCTGTCCCTTTTGGTAATCTGAACTGAACAACCAAACGTTGGAACCGTTCCAACAACAGTAACTGCAGCGGAACATTTCCCATCCAATAGATTCTAGAACCGGTGCCGCTGCTTACGACAAATTAAATTACCCACCCAACCAGGTTCGTGCGGGAACCGGAATTGGCTTTCCGTTGGCCCCGCGGTGGATGCTGTGTTTGGCTAAACTCCTTGCCAAGCATGAACAAAACCCATTGACGCCGCATTTTATAATGGGGCGCGTCAGTAAAAAAATGACATTTTGCCCGTTCTCGGGAGCGCACGGCCATGGCGCGTCTGTGGTAAACAAGTAAAATTTACGATCGAAAAGCGGTGATTTCCTTGATTCCGTTACGTCACCCGGCCACCGACGACGACGACGACGCTTCCTTGGCTCAAGGTGAGCCCCCGAGGTTGAGGTCTGCTTACGTGGTTTTTACGTGGTTAAAGAGCCATTTTCGTACGGCAAATAGCATATCTGCAGTTCAGCGGGCCTGCGACTGGCCGGAAAATGGTTCAGCGACGGCGAGAGATACAAAATGGAGCGTACAAAATAGGGATAAAGGGCGAAAAGTGTGTCGTGTTCCTGCGCTCGGCACCGACCATGGCCACGGATCTCACCATCGTCGTCGTCGGTGGAAACTGCACGTTTTTCCGGCCCTTCTATTCTGAAATCTCGTCGATCCACGCGCACGAAAACGTGGAAAACTTCACCGAAAACAAAAGGTAGGCAACCGATTATATGGGCAGGGCGAATGTGGAGAAAATAATCGCTTCAACGATGACAAACAAGTGAAAATAGAAAATCAATTTTCACTTAACGTGCCCCACATACTTTGCCTAACACGCGCGGGTCGGCCGTCCGTGCACACTTCCGATGGTCGGGAGTATGTCGGGCGAACGTGTGAGTCCTTTTTTTACCGGCACTCAGTGCGCCGGGTTCCACGCTCCATGTGCGCTTTCGCCGGAGCCACGTGGCCTGGGAGTTGGATTAAAGAAAGAATTTCGTTGGATTTTCTAGCCGCCCACTTTCGGAGCCGCTGTGAAGGTGGCAAACGGAAGGTTGCGCGCGCCGTTGGGAAGCCTCGTCATAAATATTTCCGTTCCGTTGCCTCGCCGACAGACCGCGAGAACGAGAATGTCGACGACGACGACGTGCTCAAGAAGAGGCAAGGGTTTAAAGGCTAAGCGCTTGGGACGGGCGAAACACACGTTCCCGGACTGCTGGCTCTCGACCAAAGACGTGGTCCTCGTGGCATAACCGTGCGCCGACTGCGTCCCGACAATCATAAACATTATATCGATATAAAAATTTTATCGCTTCGATTTCAATTTCACTTTGCAATTGAGATGCGCTCGTTATCTCGCGACAGACTCGCGAGGAGCCAGCCAGCCATCATGCTGCATCCCACCGTCCTTTGGATGTTTGCTTTTTATCATTGTGTGCGTCACTGTTAGTGATCGACATCATTATGAGCAGCGATTGCGTGCCGTTTTATGCTCGCCACGTTCTTGGGTGGCGTCCGCCCATCCGGACTCTGTGTTTGGTTCGGTTAATAGATTTGACTTAAAAATGGTGTTGCCCAAAATGCCAAGGTGTTGCGAAAGGATGGCCTGCAAACAATGGGCTGCCGGTTAAGGCGTAGGCCTTCGAAGGTGGTTCTGGTTCGGATGCTTGCCGGATTTATGCGGCCATCATCCTTTCGCCCCGGGGGACGGGATAATAAATCAAAATTAATTTTCTTGCCACCCAGATTTGGGAACTGCTTTTTATTACTTTCTCCCCGGGAGGCCGACAGCCCGGGATGCACCATCCCAGCAAACGCTTGAGATTGGTCGATCATCAATAAAATACACTCCTTGCCACCTGGCCACCGGGACGAGGGAATCGTTAACCGGTGGCGAATGATTAGCAAACCACTCGGTCCGCCCCGATGCCAGAAAAGGCCACGCAGTCGGAAGGTTGCCCGTAAGATTATTACCAATCTCGATGGCCGATTTGGAGCATAAATTTTCACTACCTCACCAGCTGGCCGTGGATGAAAAATTAGAATTTTAATAAAGCTACACGCTTTTCCGCACGCCTTTTCCGTCCAATGGCCAACGGGTCGGGGGCTTGCGTGCTCGAGGAGCCCGGGGTCGGAGTTGTCAATCACGCAAAATGGCTGCTAATTAGTGAGGAAACATAGATCCAAATTAAGATACAGCTCCGACAAACCGTTTTGCCACGTGACGCGCGCGGTTCGTTCGTGCGTTTTTAAATGCGCTGCTCATTTGCATTTTACAAAACAGTCCCCCAATCGATCGTTCTTCTTCGTCCAGGCAAAGGGACATGTTGATTACCCGGTTTTAGGTGCCCCTTGGCTCCACTTAACGCTTGGCGGGGCCAACCGGCCGATGCTTATCGGTCGGGAATCATCTCCAAATGGGTCGTATCTTGCCCGATCGACGACATGTGTCACTTGACACTGTGTGGCGGACGTCGGGGGCTGCACATTCGTGCACGGAACGCCGATGCGTGCCGCGGTGGTCGTAAATCAGTCAGTTTTCCACGCGACCCGGGTACGGGGACGGGCAAGTTGTCATTTTCTCGCCGTACATTCGACTAATTGAAAACAACGGAAAAAATAAAAAGTAGAAAGGAACAGAGAAATTGTTTCGAACGAAAATGTGTCACGCAAGGCCTGTTTGCATGCCGCCTCCAAAGTGGCCAGTTAATCGGGGCCGCTTTCGGGCCGCGGTGGGGAGCTGGAACCCATTTGCCAACGTATAATTATGCAGCCGCGATAAGTTCATCGCTGCACGCCCCGAACACACACTGGCTCAACACTTGGTATATTATCGACTCCGTTGATGTTGCACGCCCGAAAGCAAATCCTCCTCCGTCATCATGGGCAGCATATTTCGCACCCAATTATGTTCGCGTTCGCGTGACAGTGGTTTTTTGGAGGGGATTTGTGGGTGTTTAATTCGTGGGGACTTTCGGGACATTGTTTCCCTGAGCCTGCTGGCCGCACACGACGGTGTTAAAGAGTGAGGGCCGCCCGATAAAAGGGGTTTTAAAGAAGTCAAGGTGGCGAAATAATTACGATATGTGGTAAGAAGTTGTAGCAGATGTAATGACCAATTTATGTTTTGTTTACTCAAGTCAACAAGTAACGACACTTTGGTTTTAAATTATAATAATGGAATGACAAATTTAACCAAGTTTATGTTATCGACACAAACTTTTCTATGTTGTTCATTCAGTTGTGAAGTATTACTGAGTTACAATGGCAAACTAATGAGTAAATCAACATCCAGCTTTGAAAGCTAAATACTTTACAAATGATTATACCGAATAGAGAATGATAGCTTCTGAGCACCTTCAAAGAGCGTTCAAAGAACGATAGCTGTATTTCAACATAGAACTAAAGGACATATTTTATTACCTATTCTTACATTTATTTTTATTCAGCTAGTTTGTGCCTAAGGCCAGAACATACAAAGTTGACTATTGCAAATCTAGTAAAATAATTAATCCATTTTTGAGTGCCCTGTGTCAAGCATTATCCCGAAGGGACTAAAACAAACACCAATTCTAAGCTGAAACATTGAATTGTGCTAAGGTCACAAAGAACTAAGATACATTGAGAAGCTCTGTAAAATTAATCATTAAACGCAATTTGTTTCAATTGATAAAGATGTGATGTTTTGGGTTTTAGCAACATACCAACTAAAATCATCCACAAATTGAAAGAATTGAGAATAACCGACCTCAAAAAGCACTCAACCAACTGCGGCCAACAATGTAAGTTGATTCCAAAATCGAATCGAGATTATTAACATTGACCTAGCGAAGTCGGCATTGTTGGTGGTTGGTGATCAATGGCGGCCAAGGGTCGTAGCTAACGACCCCTGTGATGATGGCAATGACGGCTTCGATGATGATTCGTTAGTGTTTTTGTTGGTCCTTCGTCGGAAAACCTCGGCTCGGTGAAGTTGTTTAGTAATTATCCTTTTTTTATGCTTTGCTACTAACCGACCACCAAGCACGGCCAAAAAGGCTCCGGGGCGGTCCCGTTAGGTTGGGCCAACCCCCTGGGCCCTTCAGCCCACCGGTGTCGGACCGGATGGACAGGTGGTAATTGCAGTGAAGCAGGAAATTCAATTGCTGGCGCGAATGCTCGCGGTGGTGTCGTTTCCATCATCATCTCACCCAAAGTGGCCAGTGGGTGGCCCAGTGGGTCGGCTCGCACCCATTGCGGACCTCCGTCGATGGACGTTAGGAAATGGAAAATAAAATATCCTCCCCACCGCTCTCGGTGGCCCACCCTGTGTGCTGTGACCGGAAGGTGCCTTTCAGGGTAACCATTGCTCAGCTCATTCGCCGTGTCCCCTTCCTCGGCCCGTGCCCTTAGGTCCTGTTGGAATGGAAGAGCAAATACACGAGCTACGGCGGCTCTGCACGCAACCAGTTTTCCCTAATGAAGTAAATGCAATGGCCAAACGCGAACTGAAAAGGCGCTGGCCTTCGATCATTCGCTTCCAGTTTCGAGGCAAGGAACGACCGCCCAGCGTAGGGCACCACAGCGCAACGCAAGACGTCACTGACGTACTTCGGGCAAGGAGTTAAGGATCTTTATAGACGTTGCTGCCGGTGCTGGGCGAACTGCGTGGTCATCATAAACTACCAGCAGTGGTGGGCCAGTCGTAGTCCCGGGGCCAATGGTCCGCTGGTAGCGAATGCAATTAAATCATGTCGCCCAACCTGACTCGACCGGACAGCCCACCGTGTGCGTAGCAACGTTCGGTGCTGCACATATTTTAGCTCCACCAGCGAGTAGCTTCGGGTTTATCGATTTCATTGTGTGTGAGACCGGCAGTTAAGGGTTACCCATATTCGATCGCACCACTCTGGGGTAGTTGAAAATTAAGGCATTCCTTTTCAAAGCCCAGATGCCCCTTTTCCAATTATCATCATGTACCGAGCCGTACGAGAAAAAACGGTCCGTCCAAAGCCCGTAATACGTGGATCCTTGACTCGCCGTCGCCGTCAGGCTGGATAATTGTTTCAGAAACTTCAACCCTTTAAAAAAGAAACCATGTCACAAAAAAGGCCATCTCGAGCGCGCTGTGCACTTTCGAATGGTGCCACGAAATAAGTAAGTCAACAGTCTTTATTCGCAAAAACTTGCTTCTACTCTGTCACTTCAAGCTTGCTGCACTTGACCGACGGCAAGAAGGTGGCAAACATTGCAGTTGCACCTCGAGTATGGGAAAAGAAAATGAATAGAAACCCCGATGGTGAAACAACCCAACCCAACCCGATGGTGTTGGGAAGTGGCGGAAGTTTGGTGGACTTTTCACCGACGAACGAAGGTGAGCCGGAGCAACTAACGAAAAGAAACGGAAGGGTGTGTTAAATTCAAGGTTCGTACTCCTGCCAGCGAACCAGCCATCTCGGAAGGACCTCTTCATTTTTCGCATCGCCCCAAACTCATCGCCGTCGCCCTTTTTAATAGCAGCCGAGTGTTTCGCTTTTTTTCCGGCCCGCGTCCGAGCCCGGACACCAGAACGGAATATATTCTCGTGCTGTGAAACAATCTGTGCAAGTTTTCCACCGGTTTTTTCTTCGTTAGCACCATTGTGTGCCGTGTGCCGGTGCCGGCCAGTTGAAGAAAGAAAATTCCGGCAACAAAATTTAATATGTTTCCTCGTTCGCAAGAACGACGGAAACGATGACCGGTGAGCGATAGGTTCCTATCGATACGGATCTTATCGGAAAGTCCGTTTCGTCCGACTCATAATGGCGGCGTTTTTCAAGAGGGGGAATTTTCACGGCACAACATATGCGGCATCTCTCTGGTGTCGCGTTAATTTTAAATTTTTCATCACCAAACTGTGAACCAGTTGACCGTTTTCCCGCGCGGGCGCGCGTTGGGACGCTGTAAAGTTGCAGGCTGCAATGACTTGAAAGTTCTGCCCGTCCTTTTTTTGTTACTCGCTAGCTTGTCGCCGACCATCTGGTCCTTGGAAGCTCGTGTATATTTTACACTTGCCCGCCTCGTTCGCGGATCAGAACTTGTCAATTTTATGCGCCGAGAAAGTTGTTTTATTGCACAATCGACGTTGTCTTTGGGTTTGGTGCTGCTTTTGTTCGGGTTTTACAGTTTTGCTCGCTTATTCATTCTATATATTCATACATCATTTTTGGACTCGATACCATTTTCCATTTTTTCTTTCAGTCAAACGACACCTTTGCGACCTTTAAACACCCAGTTTTCTATTAAATAACTAAAAAAGGTTTTTCGCACATCGGTCAGACATGATTCTGGGAACGAAATAATTAGTTAAATAGATCAGTCCAACATCTTTCTAACTCACTGAACATGAACTTGTTTTCAGAAAGACATTTGAACACATCTTACAAAGCCTTTAGCCTCTTATTATCCCCACAAAACCCACCTTTACTTAGTTCGGCCAAAGAAAAGCCAACTCACTCACACAACTCTTGCATTCTCTCTCTTTCTTGTTTCAGGTAATTTACTTCGCGCGCATGATTTGCAACGTTCGTCCCAGTCCCGGTCATTTTGCTGGAATTGAGACGGCAAGGCCCACCGAAGGCGAGTACCGAAGGCGGCGGAAATCAGAAACATATTTAGGTTACGATTGCGTGCCGCCGGAACATTAGAACCCAACTCCCTGCTGGGGTCCGTATCTTGACTGATGGTGCTCCGATGGATGGCGTTGCTTTGCAGACCCCGTCGGCCCGGCCCGGAGCCTTCGGCTAAATGACATTCGGGCTGACCATTATTAGGCCCGGGAGTGGCGGAGCGTTGACTTGTTGGCGGAGGGGAGCCGAGCCAATTAGACGCGAGATACTAAAGTGTTTCTTTCGAACGCGCCCTCTGGACGGTGGCAGTTAAGAGCGCGTGTGAAAATGTGAAAAAAGCGGAAACTCTTCAAAAACGGATCAATTGGGAGGGCCTGGAGTTTCATCATCAACACCGGAGACACTCGGTGCATAATCTGGCCAGCCATAATCGACAATTTTGCGAATAATTTCACATCGTTAGCCTATCTAATAAAGTTACCAATCAACCACCGGCTCGGCCGCGACCGTGCGCAGGACTTCATGTGCAAGTGGCACGCTAATGATCCTGGCGGATCCCACTGCTCTCGCGCACGGTGCTGTATCTGAATTTGACGACTTTCCCCGCGGCCCCCGGGATGGGGCCGGAACCATTAATCAAAAACGATTTACTCCCGGCCCGATCCGGCCGGACTGCTGCGCTCCGAGTTTATGTTTTAATGTGTCAAAGTGGAAACTTTCCCTCAAACCGGTCTTACTTTTGGTGAGTGTTTTTTCTTTATGACGGTGTGATTTCCACCCGCCACCCACCTCCGTTACTGTCCTGCCCCGATGGCAGTGTCCGTGGAAAGTGGCACGCCGTGTGGCGCAAACGACGCGCCAGGGGAAAACTTTAATACCGGCAAGCGGTCGGTTGTTTGTCGCAATTTGCACGACAACCACTTGTCCCAACACTGGGTGGCCCCGCGGGGTGGCCCGGGAACCGGAAACCGCATAATGAGATAATGTGCGCCAAGGGACACGGGCGCGCGGGCGCGTGTAGCGTCTACGCAAGGCGTGCTATCGCGGATTTTTTGCGGAATTTGCATATCGAATTGCGTTCAAACAAAACGCTGCCTTGGCCGCGGGAAGTTTTGCAACTTGCGGCCCGGGAAGTAACTTTCACTCGGCCCTGCCTGTGGGCCGGCCCTCGAAATGGAGTGACAAATTCCCTTGCGGTACCGGGCATGGAACCATGGGAAGAGACAGAGTCTCTGATTTCCTGCGTCCAAGCGCCACCATGGGACAAGTTTTGAACTTTTGCCGAGCTCATATCGCGCCGTGAAGAGAAAAATGTTAAACATTCTCGAACTTAACCAGAGAACCGGCTGCCTGCGGTGTGGCAGGAGAGCTGATTGGGGGGCGGATACGGCCATTGCGCCTGAACCATCAGGACCGGCGCCCGCCGTCGATGTTTAATTTGCTGTCGGGCCAGAAACAGATGAAAATTGTCCCCATTGTCCTTGTCCGAAACTAGAGTTGACCAGACCAAAAGCGGGTGGCAACCACACATACACACACACACACACAGAAGAGCTTGAGATCTTTTAAGGTGTTTTTTCTATGCCGTGCTTTTCGTTCCTTTGGCCGCGTGTCCTGTTGAGCCTCGGCGAAAGTGGAGCCGGCCCGAGCACAACTTATTGGTTCCGAAAATTTCAATTTTCTCTCAACTGATTTGAATAATCGTGGCCACCCGCTCCCTGATCCACCCCGGGGGCCCACGGTTCCGGGAACGCTTGTTCCTGGTGGTGAGTGGACGCTCGTCCGGAGGATTTAAGCAAATCCCGAACGCGGGCGCCTAATTTTGCCAACGTCACAACATTACTTTTACTTTCCTACGCGGCCCGACTTCTAATCGACGATGGCTCGACAAACAGCTAAAATTATATAAACTTGATTTGGTCCCGGACAGCGAGCGCGCCCGCGTGTGAGAGAGAGAGCAAGAGAGCAACCGAACAAACCAGGGAACATCCTTCGCCGCCGGTGCCATCGGCCATCGGTTTGACAGTTTGCGAGGGCCGCCATCGTAAAGTTTTAATAATCTCGTTGATTTCGGCATCTTCGGACCGAAAGCCAAAGTCAATTACCAGCAAATTCATTCGCTGTAAGCCCGCTAATCTTTGGCGCGAAAATCCCCGGGGGCCCCGCGGGTCCGTCGGTCGTCGGCGTTCGATTGTGTGGAGCTTGTAATATTAAACAGAATACGGGGGGCAGGCCGCCAAGAATCTATTTGGCGCTGCTGAGGCGACAAAGTTTAAGGATTAGGCCCGTAATCTATGCTATGGTCCCACCCACCACCCGGGCGGTCGGACTTCCAAATGAGCTGACAAACGGGAATTAATAATAAAAAAAAGTGCCGGCAAACAACCATTTGCCTGCGTCACCAACTGCACCACCACCAACAAGCCGGAGCCGGAGGTGTCATCTCTCGGTGGATCTTAATTAAATTTTTGGCTTCAACAAACACGCAATCCGGGAAGTCTCGGTGTGGGTTCTTAGCTTGGCAACGGCGCGGGGGGGGGGGGGGAGGGGAAGAAGGCTCCCGTGCACTCCGGGCGAGTGTTGCATCCGGTGACGCGAACACGAAGTGGATGAAGTTATTCGACAGCGCCGGCGGCCGTGCCGTAAAGGATACTGGGACTCCTCGGTGAAAAAGATGTCCCGAAATTATAGACTCCCGCGCGACCAGCGGTCGGTGGGTGAAAGGAAAAATCACCGCCCACCCAGCCAAGCCGGCCGCTCTCTAAATCGAAGATTTTATGGCGATAATTATCATCCTGTCCGGCAGCATACGCGGCTCGACCGTCGATCGGGTTTCGAGCTTTCTCCAGGGCCCGAGGGTAGGCCAACCGGCACGAGAGGGCCCGGCCGGGGTTTTTGTGTGGCGCCCGCGAACGCTATCATTTATCCATTTAACGAGCTAAACACTTTAATTACTACTGTTTTATTTCCGGCCCATTTTGTCCAGCCCTTCGCTGGGGCCTTCCGCTGCGTCCGACCGACCGCGGCCCCAACGAATCCCGTGTCGGGATGGAATAGTGCTCCGTCGGGGCCTTGCGCCCGGTTTCGGGTTGGTCCTCGGATTCCGCATCGAATTCGGTAGGGCCAATCCACGGGCCCCTTGGCAGAGGCTAGTTTAGGAGCCGAGCAGCCGGGCAATAAAGAAATACCTGGTTATAACGATCATGATTATGGGGTTTTATTTCCACCATTAGACGCGCGTCACTGGCACAGTAACGAAGCCGCTGCTCGCCGGCACTGGCAACCGTTGGTCGATAAGATGTCCTCCCCCCCCGGGCAGCCTTCTGGCCATTAACCAATTTGGCCGCCCGGTGAACCGCTGTGCCACTGTGCTTCGGATCTCCCCCGAAAATCCGGCGCGATGAGTGGATCACATTTCGTGCCACGTTCTTCGTCAGCGCGCCGGTAATCTGCTGGACCCGGTAACGATGTGGAGGGTCCTGCCTGGCAGGCTGACTTGTGGGCGAAAGTCATCACGCGCGCCGCAACGCAACGTTGTGTGCCAATGTTGCGGGCGAAAGTGAAGTTATTGCTACAAGCGCAAATGACCCATTCCGCAAAGGGTAACAAACAATGGCATGGCAATGGTTCACACTGGCCACGCACCGTCCATTGGTCACAGTGAGCGCGCGAAACAAGTGTGCAACAAATGATGCTTTTTATTGCATTACAAGGAGATGGGTCTCTCGCTCTCTCTTTCTTCATCTCTTTCAAGTTGTTTGTCGTAAAATTTGGTCAGATTTTATGTTAACAAAAAGAGGTTTTATTAAACCTATTTCGGACGGAGTTCTCGTTCTGAATCGTTACGCTTAGATTTCGTCCTTTCGTTACCTATTTGTTGATTACTTACTCGTAGTTAGTATGTGAGATTGAAAAGAATCTTACAGCGGACAGCGGAAGGAAGTTTAAGTGCATCTGCTTTTGAATCGTTTTTTTGTGAGGTTAAATGTTAATTTGAGGTTCTAAGAGTGAAATTATGATGATTAAATAATATTTTGACTTAATGATTTATGACTGATGCATTTTTCGAAAACTATGTTTCGTCCGTCCTTAGAAAGTTCTCATAAGAATACGCCGGTCCTTTGAACGTTCTCATGACTGATGACAAATTCCCGTTACTTATTTGACAGAATGTATCAATAGTTTAGACTATTCGAGAAGCCTGATCCACAATAACACAATAGCTTGTGATACATCACCACTTTCTTGTGCCATCAGAAAGTCCTTTTTTGGAGTCCTTCAACACTCTTTCCTTGTTAAGTCAAAATCGCCATTTTGAAATTTTTTAAACCACTCAAAGCTCTGGGATCTACCAAAAACAAGTCCCGACAAGCGTTTGGTGCGATTCCGAAGCAGTTTTCTTTAAGAGGTAGCAGAAAAATTATATTCTCCGCAAAACGTCATTTTCAGGTACTAAAGTTAACATGGTCTAACCCTTTCAAAGGTCAGTTTCAAACTAAATAATTTTTTTTTCGACCTCAAATCATTTACCTGATGTCAAAAAAAGGGAATCACGAATGAACAGCAAAACTGGGAATTTCAAATCGACAGGTAGAGCCATCTTTTTAACAGTCCGAATCTCGACTTTTAGCCCAGGTAAGAGGTGCTGAATGACACACCATTTCGTAATGTTGTTTGGGTGGAATGGTATGTATTGTGGACACTAAACATCTTTACGGGTAGGTGGAATTCAGGTTGTTCCCTAATTCTACATTTAGTAAAAATTCTCATTTTTATCAATGATCCTTAAATGCAGCAAAACAATCATTAAAAACGCCTGATGATATAATGATTTTTGATTAACTGAAGATATTATTTCACCTTCCTATTTAGTAAAATCCTCTCTTGAGGATTCTTATTTTTTCTTCTTTTCGCTACCCGCGACCACGTTGTTTGTGCTTCAACTAACGAAGTGCCGATCGGCAAGGCATCGGTAGGACCAAAGCCACCTCCTCCAAGCTCCAAACGTTCGAATTCAAATGTACCGGCGTAACCGATGCGTGTTCCGAAACAGTCCGCAGCAGATTAACGCACCGGCCAGTCAGACAGTCGGTCATTGTCCGTCACAGGACACGTCACGAGTCGGCCGATGTGGTAGCCGATGAGAACTGTCGCCGAGTCGCCGAGTTCATGCTGCCGGCGGCCGCGGGAAGCGTTTTAAAATAACTGTCCCGTCAGATTGATTAATTGAAAAGCGTCCGCTGACACAACATGGGACCATCTCGCCCACGGGACCGAATGCTGCCCGGATTTACCACGCCAGCGACTGAGAGCACTGCACCGGGCCGGGTCTCCGGGCGTCTCGCGCGAAAGCTGACAAAACTCGCGGAAGCATGCAAAAGCGTGCGTGACACCGCCTGCTGGCCAGCTGGCGCCGAGCATTGCCCCGAGGCAGGCCCATTTGAGGGCCGATTATTTTTTCCAACCCACCCACCGTCAGGACAGTGAGTGTCTCACTTTTGAGCCTGGGGTGGACCTTGTGGTGGTTCTTTTTTGCTGTGGGCCACTGCATCGGGAACCATGTTCCCGGCACCTTGCGGTCATAAATAACGGCCGGCGGTGCAAGATCCGTGCCGAAGCGAAACGATGACCGGCCGCGCATGGTGTTGTTTCTGTGATTTCTGTGTGATTCCGAAGCGGGCGCAGGCTTGCGTCGTCCGGCAGGACCAATAAAAATGGCACCACCTTCACAGGGACCGGCGCGCGCGCGCGGCTCACGTGCCGACGGCTATTGGCCTCATGAACCGTCACCCGGCAGCCGGCAGCAGCCGGTTGTTTGAGGGCCACCGGATTGGTTGCAAAAATATGGCACATAAAATCGAAGCGGGAACTGAAAACAAAACCAGCATAAAAAGCATAAATACAGCGAAAATCTTCTCTCTCTCCGGAGCGGGCGCACACACTCAAGCCTTCGAGACGAGACCGGCCAAAGACTGGCCGGTCGTTGGAAGCGGAAGGTTTAAAAAGACGCAAAAAAGCGAATGCGATTAAAAATAACCATCATAATGCATAAATCATGAACCATTCGGGAGCTAATTAAATTGGACGGATTTTTAAATTAAACTAATTGATATGGTCGGCACGAGAAATGAGAAATAAATAACGCGCGCACCGGGAAAAGCGTTCTCGCTGACCCCCAGAAAAAGAGAGATAGAGAGAGGGCGATAGAGTGAAAGAGAGAGAACGCAACGGGTAGCTCGGTAGCGATGCGGTCCGAAATTATTGATGAACGGTGCAAATGCATCGCCAATCGGTCGCAATTTTCGCGAGGCGACAGTTTTCTCTTGCGCTTTTTTACCTTCTCCTTCCCCCTTCTGCAATGAGGGGCATGCCATTTTCCACCCGCTGCCAGGACCACGGTGTCTAGACTTTTGACCCCACGTTTGGCTACTGCCAATCAAGCCAGATGCCCGTTTGGCAGGGGTCATCGATTGCTGCCAAAATAGCGCTTCCGCCACCGACCCCTAATGAGTGTCATGCAGGAGAGAGTTGAAGCCTTTCATAATTCGAACCGCCCGGCTTCGACGACCGCGGCCGCCGGGCTTGAATTATAGATCGATCCCTCCGGAAGCGGATCGGTTGCCGATATACTGTGCGCTCGCTCGTGTGTGTGTGTGTGTGGGGGCTATTGGTTTGCGTTGCAACAATGTAGCCAGCGGTAGTAGCGATAGGCACCAACCACAACGGTGGTTGATGTAATTAAAGGTGGCCCGGCTCACTCGGAACACGGAACTTTATCCTTACAGCAAGCTTTAAACAAAACTCAAACCGAAGGTAGGTCGGATGGGGCACAGTGGCACTTCATGGGGGGGTCTGAAGTGGCTTTCGACCAACCCGCACCGG
This sequence comes from Anopheles cruzii, assembly GCF_943734635.1. NCBI lineage: Eukaryota > Metazoa > Arthropoda > Insecta > Diptera > Culicidae > Anopheles > Anopheles cruzii. The sequence goes on along the minus strand of NC_069144.1, from coordinate 40,690,958 downwards.
TGGGGCGAAGATATTGAAATGTTTGGCCAAGCTCGCCATTCCGTCTTCAGGATGGCGGGCTCATTCGGTTCCACGCAACAAAATCGTTTCGTTTTAATTTATTTCGAGCGACCATCGCGTTCCGTTTGCGTAATGATACAATTCGTTATCTGTCTCTCTTTGCCTCGAGCCAGCGGACAGGTCCTTCCCCGGTCATACCCGGGCTTTCCCGAGGTCGTGGAGGGAATAGAAAATGCATTTTGTGCCTTTCCATCAGTGCCACGGCCGACGCCGAGGTCCCGGGTATGGGCACCGCAGCGCCGCTAAGGTGCGCTTGTTAACTATCCGTTGTTTATCGATTGTTTGATGCACCCCTAGATGCGGTGGGTGCCCCTCCTTACCGACAGAGGTCCTTCGAAACGGCGAGGCTAATGGTACGGCTCGTGCCCCCGTACCCGTGGGCCGACGGCTGAGTTGGGCTGCGCATGATAGGTTGATGCATGATACGGCCACAGCGATAGCATTAGCGAGTGGAAGGCGCGTCGGCGGGGCGGCGGGGATCATCAGTGCTAGTCGATGCCATCAGTCTGTCTCCGGTTGGGACGGTTGAAAGGTGAAATGAAATTGCAACTAAATATATACACATTCCGAAGGTCCTTCCGGGCGGCCGACTTTTCAATGCGATTGCTTTCTCCCGGGCCGTTGGCGTGGAAAACGGCTTTGGAAAACTCGGGCAAGTTCTGCCGTCACAGGGCCACCCGGCCTCACCCGTGACACACCGTGTGTCTCTCTCTCTCTCTCGCCCACTCTCTCGGATTGTGCGTTTGAATAAATAAATGTATAAATAAATAAATACACAAAAATCGCGGCCCTGGAGGCCCTTTCGAATTTGCTCCTCGCACGGATGGAAACGCGGTGTCCTTCAGCGCCGTCCGTTGTTGGCCACCAGGCGGAACCGGCAGAAAAAAGAAACATAAAACACCCCCAAAAACACCCGTTCGGTTGCATCAATTTGGAGTTTGTTTGTTCGGTTGATTATCACATTGCCACATTGCCGGTGCCAGCGCCGCGCCGCGCCAACGCCATTTTCATCGATTTTATTCTCTCGCCCCGCCCAACGCCGCGCTTTCCGCTTGCTTTTGACCCCGATTCAGCCATCTGCCACCTTCCCCTTCGTGTGCCGTCCTAACCGGGCAATGCGAAAGACACCAATCAACATCGCGCCATCGTCGGGCTGGGCGCCATCAGCCGGCGAACCGATGTAAAAGCGATTTGTCCATCATTCACTTAGTTTGACAATCGGAAGTACATAATTTCCTCCGGCGCCCGGTGGTGGATGAACCACGAACCCGGGCGCTTGGTCTGCGAACGGGCTTTTTACACCGGTTTACTGTGCGACAATTGCTGCGCTTAGCTTACGGTCACTTTGGGTGCACTAGACATTTCAGGCCGGAAGGAGCGGGCATGGATAGGTTGGGAAGTTACGCAAAAATTCACGTAAACTGAAAATAAAACCATACCGAACATTTGTTAGATGGAGAGTTGGATAAATGCACGATTGCCCAATAAATGGAGACCACAAAAGATGATGCGGATGATGAGTAACCAGTCCCCTAGATATGCATTCCAGTTGAATACCACCGAAAGCTCTGACTTGTATCGTAAGTGGTCCCACAGTGGCTGCATAGGATAAAAGAAAACAAGGCAAACAAAACGATGCCCGCAAGAATGGCGTTAGTTACTTGTAATGCTACGATTGGACTAGAGTTATTCGTTTTGATTCGGCCGCAGAATAAACTCTAAATACCGAACGGAAAATAAATTGTTACGACTGATGGTTGAGATTGTTATTTCGAGGTTCCGAAGCTTTAAGGCTCTGTTCGAGGCCCTCTTTCAGTGTTTTTGAACTCCGCTCTGGTGTCTTTCAGGCTTAAGCTAAGCTTGATTGTCAACCTCTAAAATTAAGGAAAGAATTATTGTTATATTAAATTCAAAGAGTTAAAATCAATATGTCAATTTAGAAACAACCATCAAGGATATAAAAATAGGGACAAGAACCTAGAGACGATAATATGCTGTCTGGCTGTGGATGCATTTGATAAAACAGTTCCGACGTCTCAGACAATCTTAACTTAACAACTTTTTGATGTATTTTTGTACATTTGAAGATGATTCTTTCGATTCTTCCTTCTTCGACCAAACACTTTAACTTATTTTAGAGTCTCGCGGAGTAGAATAAAAATGACTAATCATAACTTTGGCCTTATTGTAGCCCGATAAAAATTCACTCAACCCTACCACGGTACAAGTGGCTGTTCTAATACAAATTGAAACGGCCACTTACGGGGCGATTTCAAATGGAATGCGTTTGAGAGTTTCTTTACGATTGTTTATGCGATTCCCCCCAGGCGGACCGGATCCATTTACGACGGGAGCTCCACCGACGATGACCCCTTTCGCTGGCTGGCTGTTGGAGTTGGGAGCAGTTACTGCAAACGCTCAACTTCCACAAAGATTTGACGATTTTCTCCCCGCAAACGATGGTGCAAGGAAGCCATCTTTTGGAATTTTATTACCATTTGCATTACAATTTACTGTTTTATGAAGTTGCAATCAAGCGCCGGATGGCCGGGTGAAAGTGGTGCGCCGGGAGTGCTGGAAAACGCTGGAAAAAGGATACAGGCTGCCATCGTAAACGAGTGATAATACCCCAGGAGGTGGCCCGTGACCACCAGCCCGCCACACATTGTCAATAGATAAATCAAGTGCCGGAGCGAACTTCTCGGGGCCATCATCGGGAGCCCCCGCCCCCCCGGGTGGCGAATCCATGCAAAACTGTTCTCAATCATGCACCAGACACCGACGGGGAGCCCGGAACGGGCGAACCCCACTGGCACCACGTGGTGCCGGTGGCTCAGAAGTCCACTTTACGATGATGGGATCCCGGTACTCCTCCGCTGGGAGTTGGGAAGTTTTACTTCTTCCGGCGCTGCACTCCTCCTGCGCACATCATCATCAGTCTTCAGATGGTGCGGCCGGCTTGGTGCGCAAAACTTTCCAGAACTGTCCGGTGTAGCTACGCTTCCGCATTCTTATTCAAAGAATATCAAATGACACCGGCAGACCCGGACCATCGAGCCTCATCGAGGTAGAGTTCACTTGTCCATCCATCCATCCATCCATCCATCCATCTGTCCATCCGTCCAGCCAGCCAGCCAGCCAGCCAACCATCCAACGTCCATCTATACACCGTCCGCCGGCGTGACTACGGCCCACGGTGAGGTTGCTCCACAAAACGAAGACATATCTGCTCCATAGATTGAGCTGTATCCTGACCAAATGCTGCAATTAATCATTTCCACCTCTACGCCCCAGCACACCGAGCGGACACCGACCGTCTGGTGTGCCGGCGGAACCCTGGCAGTGATGTGTCAGTAACGGATGAGTTTTTGGGGTGTTCCTTTTTTGCTACCGCTCCGGACTCGCTAGCCTTTCCTCGCAAGCGATCGGAGCACCAGCGATGGGAACTGGGGAAAGAAAATCTCACCACACGGCCATCAAGAATCTTTGGCCACGCCGTGTGTGTGTTCATGGACCCAAAGGTTTGCTGGAGTCGGGCAAGCGAAGCCTGTTATTGCCAGTAACAAACCAACACACACGGCGCCAGTAACCAAGGAACATGCATAGCGCCGCCGGTCGTGGGCAAAGAAGCTCCACAAGGTGCAGCAACTCCATATGCAGTTCCCGGTATGGTGGGCCAGCCCTCCCGACCCAGACCCGACGCCGACTCCAGGGGGACTGTGGAGGAGATACTGTGTTGGTATTGTTGCTCCTGCCAATATCCTTCAGTTCCCTGCGGTGGGAGTTGGTACGATGGCCGCGCGGCGTCCCGGTGGTCTCCACACTTGGCAGGAGTTTCTGATGAAGAAAACTTACTTTTCCCTTTCAATAATTGAGCAACACTCATGTTGTTCTTTTGTTGATCTTTGGACTTTTCCCCTCACACACACACAGACACAGACAGACAAGTGGACAGAGTGGCGAGGAGTGGCCCACTTGCGATGCATATTGTAAAAGGTTAGCGCACTGCGCAGAGCTGACGAGGTTCGGCCCGAGGACACCGACGACGAGGAACTCGACGGCCACACGGATGACTAACTACCTTGGCGTATGTTGACGTAGTGCACGGTAGTGAACATTCATTCCGCCCCCATTACGCCACCAACTGCATCCCGTCCGCAAGTTGGGCGTGCGAAATGAAACAATATCTAATGATGTACGCCCACCCGCCCGGAGTTGTCTATTTCGACTTTTTAAGTTCGATCCACCGGCAAAACGGGTTGGTCCAAGAACTTGGAGTGGTTGGCGAACGAAATGGGAAAAGTTCTGGCGAAGAACTGGACCATCGACCGGTGGCTTTCGTCACGCCTAGCGCCGAAGTAGGAAGCAAATGTCATTAGCTTATTGTTGGTGCATGAATATCGCATCGCGCACATCGTTGGAACGTTGTCCAAGCCATCGCTGGACTAATGACCGCATGTGGAAAAATGTGTACTTTGAATGTGGAATAAGAAACTCCAGGTACCAGCCGTTGCCTCACACATCAAACAACTGAGGCCACATTTTTGAGGCTCCGTTCTGGCACATTAAGTTCCTTTTGGCGGCCCAGGTGACCGCAATGCCTAGGAGGCAACTATGTTGCTCTCGGGGTTTCGGTCTTGTAAAGCTCCTCGTTACCGGACTGTCCGGTCCGGGGGGTTTGTTGGAACTTTTCATTCCTCGCACCACTCGGTAGGCCTACATTTGAGAGGGCTTCCGGGTCCCTTCGAGTGACACAATCCCCCAGGAAGATGGGTTCTTGAAAGAAAAGGTCCACCGGTGGCCGGAGTTGCAGATTACCGCAAAACTAAAAACTACCCCACGAATCCCGGGAAGCGGACGGGTTGAGGGCTTCCTGCTCCAGATTGACTGTGAGCGGTTCGCGCCACACCGTGCGGACGGCCGTGCTCGAGTGTGATGCCCGATTCCATTTCCGGGATAGGTGAGTGTCGCTGCCCTACGTCACAATGGTGTGTGTGTGTGTGTGTCCCCGGGACGGACGGCCGACAGGATTTTTGCATAGTCCGTGAAAATCCAGCCAGCACAGAACGGCAGCAAACCGCAAGTCGTTGGCCGAAAAACTAGGGCCTGGGTCGGGGAAGGGTTCCTTTCGACCCCCCCGGTACCTTCCACCTTCCTGGGGAGCTTCTCCCGGGGACTCACTTCATAAAACCGACATTATGCAAATGAGTCACATGAGTGGTCGGTTGGTTAGAAGCCGGCCCCGGCCCCCACCAGTGTGTGGTTCTCGGTGCCACACTGATGTGTGTGTGTGTGTGTGTACACACTCCTGTTTCGGGCGAACCCGAAACGGTCCGTGACCCGACGGCACCCTGCTCCGCGGTGCTCCTCGGTGGACAAATATGCGAAATTCTAATGCACGATCATGAAGTTATAAGCCAACGGCATCGAGCCGTAGGAATAAATTACGGATTGGATTAAGTGGTTACGGGTGGCTGATCTAGCGCTACGCTACGCCCGACGTCTCCCGAAGGTCGGACCCGCCCGAAGGATCGGGCTCGGCGGCGTCGGTGGCGCTATATTTTAAGGAGCCGCTTCCGGAGCAGGGCGCAGAGCCGTCCGCCCGCCCGGCCGACCGGCGAGCGGAGCTTCACGGTTAGGAGACTTCGGAGAGTAATTAGAACTGAAACTGCAGTTATCTCGCCGTGGCCAGGACTTTTGATTTTGGTCCGACGCGCCGCACGGAGCCGGACGGACGGACGGAGCCGGACGAGTTAGTTTAGATATTTTTCTTTTGGCCAACTCTCGGCACCATCCCGCGTTCGCACGGGGTCCGAGGTCCGGTGGCTCCGGTAGCAAAGCCCGGGGGCCGTGAAAAGCTGGCGTGAAACTGGCGCGGGTTTCGGTTCTTGCGTTCCACCGGTGTCCGAAGCCCGGACGGGTCCTGGGAACTTCATCCGGGACCCCGGACCCGGACTAATCTATGACAGCTGAGAGTGCAACTTGTTATGTTCGGTCACGGCTTTTGGTGGCCCCCAACCCATCCACGGTGTGGTGCGGTAGAAGGAGGTCGTGTCCGTCTTTCCTTCGCGTTCCGATCTGGCCACAACGCCCGATTTTTCCTGAAGGCCAAGTTCCTGATTTGGGGTTCATTGTTTTGAGGTTAGGAAAAGTTTCCCCAAAAACTGCGGCCAATATTCGAGTGCCGCAGGAGCCACGGAACTGGACGACACACTTGAGCGTCAGAAAAAGAGGGAGGATGAGGGTCAGAGAGAGAGACAGAGAGAGAGTGCCTGAATGGAAATTAATCACCGAATTCCTTTCTCGGGCGCTTTGTTTAGGAAGACATTGATTGCCGTTCACTGTGTGTGTGTGGACTCAATGGTCCTAAAAGCTATTTTAAGCTACGCTTTTTTTTCCTTTTGCTTATTGCACGGAAAAAGCGAATAAAACGCGCAGTAAGGAAATTATTCATTGCGCTTTTTACCCACCTTAGAATGCTGCCGTACATTTTTCCGCCCGCTTTTAATTACATTCAAAAGCCGCGCACGGTCCGCTCGCAAAGACAATCAGTTCGCAAGAATTTCCGAACCACCCAACCCGTGGTGCGAACTGGAAGGATTATCGCAATGAAGGGAACGAAAAAAAGCAACGGAACAACCCGGAGACGGAAAAAGGCAAACCGGAAGCGATCTCACACATGCCGTTCGGTGCGCGCCCGGGGCCCGAACCCGGTGCACCGTTTTATGATCCCTATCCGGTCCGGGGGAATTCATTCATTTCCGGGCTTTGTTGATTTTTTGCACCCGGCCCGTTTCTTTCGGTTTCGCGTTTGGCCGCGTTGCATCCTGGCGCAACTCACACACACGCAAGAGCGCTGCTGCCGCCGCCGCCTGCAAGCGGTAAATTTTATTACTGGCGCAGGACGAAAAAGGGACGAGCTTTTATCTTCGCGCGCGCGAAAGATAGATTATGTTGTTCTTTTACTTTCAGGCGAGCGATTTTTGTTTTTGTCCTTTCGCTCGGTGCTTCATTTTGACCCATTCTCGGCTGGACCTGGGCCGCTATGAACAAATGGCGCCTCTTCAATGTGCAGTTTTTTTTTTCGTTCTTGTTAAAAGGACACGCGCGTTTGTGGGCGCCTATCCCGGGTGTTGTCCCTTGCGCACACACACACTCTCGCCTGGGAGAATCCCGGGTTAAGAGAAGAATTCCTTCTTTGCTATGCCCCGAAAATCCCGTCGGTGCCGTTCCCGACGTGTGGGCCCATGTTGGCAGCTCAGCATTCGGGACGTGGCCTAACAAGGAACCTGAACCTGAGTCCGATAGCACAACCGGGGGAGACGAAAACGAACCACAAATACACACACAGACCGCCAATGTTACAATAAATCATAACCCATAAACGAGAAACGAGTGTTTTGGTGGACACGTTGTAATCCCCACGTGAAATAGGAGCTGTCCTTCGTCGGGTCGGCCTCGTTGCTGGCTGGTCCCGCCGGTTACTGGTGACAAATGCGCCCGAGCGCGACGATGCTACGCGCCGTCCGTCCGGTCCTGCTGTTTTATGTGTGTTCCAGTTCCAGTTCGACACGAGGGTTTGCGAGCGTTTGAACGCTTTATTACTTTTTAAAAGAAGCAACGCCAGTGCCGGTGGCGATTGCTATCGATGGACGGCGAATCAAAATATGTGGCCACCCAGCGGACCACCGTGTTGTTGGCCGTAAAGCTAAGCTTCGATTATGGGGCAATCGATTTCGCGTTTGTTTCCCTCGCTTCGGTGAGGCACACAGGGACGAAGTAAATCAGAGATTTTTCCAACGGTTGACTGTGGTGTCGGTTGCCGTTCTCTGGGCCATCGATTTCGGCGTCGCACAGCAAGATGATCCCCAGAGTTTACTCATCGCTACAAAAGGGTCGCCTCACTTTTTGGATGATGAACAGTCCCCGAAAGTCCGTTGCTTTCGTATCCCAAGGAACGGTCGTCCCACAAAGCGAGAGCAGCATTGCTGTGAGCTGTGTGCTGCGTGCCTATCAATGTGTTTGTGTGTTCCGGCCCCCGTTTCCCTTTGCAAGTGATTTTGATCCTCTTTTAATTGAAAATATTTATTTGCTCAAAAGCAGCATTTTTCGGAGTGTATAGAAGCCTTATTCTTCGTACCGGCGGGCGGGCTGGGGGCTTATAGAGGACCCGGTGGGGTAAGTTTGTGGTGCTCCCCTGCTGCAAACTGACACTTTTCCGACACTGCCGAGGGTATGTTTAATTGTGCTCCGAGTGTACAGTACCCCTCTAGCGACCTAAGGCAGGCTCCGGGACGGTCCTGCCGGACCGCTTAATCCCCTCTTCGGCACTCTCCCCAAAAAGCGGGATTCTTCTTGCTTCTTCTGCTTGCTGTCTGGCAGTTCGTCATAATTCTGGCACATTTATTTCTTCCCATCGAGGTCCGCTGCCTGTCGAATCACGGCGGACTCGGACAAATGAAAGTTTCTCGTCCGGAGTCCGGTAGTCTCGGTGGAGGCGCATGGTGCTTCTAGAGCACGGTGAGCAAAAGTGCTTAGGCAGGTTCAATTGTAAAACACAGCATCATCGGCCGAACGGTGCCCGGATTAACGCCACCAACGGGCCAGCCAGCATTGGAAAGCGATGAAGGCTGGGCGGAGGGGGCAAAAAACAAACCTAAAGTCGCCCGAAACGACCAAGAAGGACCCACCGGATAACCGTTGCGTTGCGCTATTTTCTCATCTAAAACGCATTAAATGGAACTTTTTGTGGGAGTCGGATTTACGTTTCTTCGGATTCTTGGGGATACTTGTCCTCTGGTGGGCGTCATCGATTTACTTGGCCCCACCACCCAGCAGCAACATAATCACGGTTAATGCGAGCACGAATGAGTGACGATTAATTTCTTACCGGCGAAGGCGGACGGTTCTTTAATCCGCACGGCACTGGCACGGAACCTTGGCAGAGCTTTAAAAAAGCGCAATAAAACGCGACATCAGAATCGAAATTTATTTGGTCCGTTTAAGGTGCTGTAGCGAACTTAAAGCCAACCTTTGCTATCGCACAACACGAACATCTCTAAAATACAAAAAGCACAACAGTATTTGATCAAATATGTTTCATCGTTTTCGTTACCAGATATTATTTCAACAAAATAAACGATAAAGCAATAAACAACGAGAATAGAAAATTTGTTTTAGTCCATTCAGTCAGTCAAAACTCAGTCAAAAACATTAATTAACGATTAACGATTAAGTCGCATAAAAAATATTAATGTTTTTGGGTCACTCAAAGCTAGTGATCCAATGAGACCAGGTTCGTCGTTTTCCACATGTTCTCTATGGTTGGTTGTTTGGTCAGGACATTATCGTGGATAGTCTTTAATCTTTATAATACCTTCCTGTAGATTTTACCATTGTTTTTACCATTTGATGAACGTTCGTTGATTAGTTTACACTATTTTATTTTTGCCAACTTATAAGCTGAGAAACAAAATAAGTCCTTGTAAATTCTTCATCGCGCATTCCATGCCCTGAATTCTGCATTTTGAACATCGCCGCAATAACCTTTATCATAAAAAACTATATACTTAATAGTTGCTTTGCTACCAAGCAAAATGAAGGAAACAGATGCAAAAACCGAAAACTTCAACCAGTGCATGAGAACAAATCATACTGTCATTTAATCGTCATAATTTTGTTCATAAATGTTCGATCGTCATAAGTGTTCGACCAATGTTCAAGGGCCAATTTCTACAGCTAAGCAATGTTTTATTTAGTCTGTATTTTTATTGGAGGTCATTAAAGCATCGATTGCGGATTTGATGAGGAATATTGATATTATTCAAACATCTGTAAAGAACTGAACTGTAAAGACGATGCTCTCTTGCTTAATCTTTAACCGGCTTATCTGTATCAATAAGTTTGTAAAACATAAACTCGTTGCAGCTAAAATTGAAAGCAAACCGACTAAAATGTTTATTTCAAATGTTAGAACATAAAGGCTAAACGCTCTTTGTTCGATTCCTGCGGCCATCCCGACGGAAGTTTCATTCCGTAATGGCAAAGCCCTGCGTGGCGAAGGGACCGCCCTTATCTGCCCGCGCGATTTGTGGCCCACGGCCTGGCCCATCCCAGGGAACGTACGCCACCGACGTTTGCATGTAGGCAAAGTGCCATAATTTTTGTGATCGTTAAATGAGCTTTCCTTAATGGTGAGCTTCCTGTCTGCCGCTGCCCCGGGCACTTCCGGCACTGCTGAAGCAACAGCAACGCCACGGCAAAAAGTAAGCGGCCGCCGTCTGTTGAATGTCGCCGCCAGTCGACTCAGCATCCTCGGCTCAGCAGATCGCGTTGCTTATCGCATAAAAAGTGCTTTGATTTTCCGTTTATCTAGCCGGTGAGCTAATCCGCCCTCCGCTTGCGCCACCCAGATCCGGTAATGGGATCCGTGCACATTCTGCAACGACGATAACCCGCACCGCACTCAGCCCGGCCACCGGAGGAGTGAGTCAATAAACGAGCGAACCGAAGACGTTGATTCGCGTTGAATTATTTTATTGCGGATAACTTGCGATTGTTTTATGGGCAATAGCGAGGCCGCAGCCGGGTAGTGTCGCAGCGGTTTTGCCTCCTCCCGCACCATCTGGCGGCGAATCTTTGTTGCGTTTTTTTTTTGTTGGTTCCCCCATCAACCAACGAGTGCGCAACAAATCGGTTTTCCATCAACCGCGGTTCGCGTACGCACGCCCAGCTGGGATCGGACGGTGCAAGGACATCGTAATTTAGGCCAAAAAACCTCACTACTCTAAGCCACTCGCTATCAGCAGGGTGGGTCGAGTTTCTGTAAATCCGGAAGGACCTTCTCGGTAGAGAGTAAATTACCAAAAGCACATTGATTTAATGCCACCTCCGCACCGGGAACGTGAATTCAAGAACGTCCGACAACCCGGAATCGCTGACGCAAAGTAGCTGGCGACCGGTAGATTCCCTCGAAAGCGCTCGGAGGCTCCGTAGCTCTCCGTTGCTGGATGCTGGGCCCTGTAATTAAAACAAAATCTCGGGCCCCATTCATCACGCACGGCATCTCGGGGGCCCAACACCTTCCAGCAGCGGACAGACCGACCGACCGACCGACCGGCTGGCCGACCATCAAGGGCGTCAAGTCAAGTGTCAATTTGCCCACCGGGCTCCCGAAACCCTTTCGGTCACCAGTGCCGTGCGCCGTGCCCGCTTCGGGTCAGGTGCTGGCAGGTTCTGGCAGCTGGCTCACTTCGCACACGGCGCTTATGAATATGCGAAACCACAACGTAGACCGCGCGCCCAGGTCCGGCGGGCCTTCACGGGTCAAGTGTCCCGTAATAACTGGGTGCGCCAGCGAGCCAGGGATGCAACGAGTCAGCCGGCGTGTGTTCGGCGACTTTACATGCACAACGCGTTGATGCTGCTCGCATGGCTGCAAGGACAACGAGCCACCGTGTTCGGACTGTCCCGCAGTAATAAAATCCTGCTCACGTTCATGTTTTTCCGCATGCGACACAACGCATATCGCGTGCGTCGTCCGGCCGAGGTCCGGTGTATGCACCGGCATTATCCTTTTTGGCATGAGGCCTGAGGCCTCAGAGCACAATGCAGTCGCCCGTGCGAGTCGTGAGGTAAGAAAGTCTCGTTGTTGTGGTTTACGGAACTCGGAACTTCTTTTTTAGTTCCCGTACACCGAACAGTACCGCAGCGAGCAGCGGCCAGCAGGGCCTGATGATGAGCATTGGAGGTGATTGTAGCAGCGTTGGTTATGATTTGTGGTCTACAAATCGTTTCTTCTCGTTTCACGGCCAGGTTGCTGGCCACCGATTCTGACCATCGATTCTGTCGCTGCGTAATATGTTTGTCGGTGGAAATTAATCGATTTTAATTCGCTTAAATAAATGCTTCTTAAGTCGATATTCAATTACAATAACCGTATTTATTTGTTAACAACGTTAATTTATTATAAAGATTTATAAAACAGGCTTTAATAAAGACTGGTGTTTGGAAGGTTCGTCCAACGAAACAACGAGACTATATCAGGTCCTTTGCTTATTTATTCATCAAGTTTAGTATTTATTCAACCTCCGATTTGGCAAAAACCGTTACAAATAATCCTAGTGAATTAATTCAAATACATGTTTTAATAAATCTCATAGAAAAAGAGTTGTTGGTCGTTGGATATTGAAATTAATTTATCATCGTGCGCCATGTTAACATTACCAAAGGGTCCAACGAAAAAACAATAAAAAACAACACGTTCGCAACACACTGAACGACCACCGAAATCGACCCATCGACAATTTCCGGGCAACAATCAACTCGAGAACCTCTCAGCACCGCCATTGCAGCAGCCCGCCAGTTCACGGAGGTTTCAGGTTGGTTCACCGTCACCAGTGGTAATTAAATGACACACGTAAGATTACACCACTTCTGGGTGTAATGGACCCTGGCCCGGTGGTCGGTAACCTGAAACGGAGCCAGAAATTAGCACCACACTTCAACGGGCGGACCAGGGGCCATTTGCGGGCGGCCATCGAGCGTGGATTGATCAGACCAGTCCAGGCCCAGCGTCCTGGAGCCGGATTTTTGTTTGATGTTTAATTGTAGCGAAAAATGAATGCAAAATAATTGACCATTGGTTCGGGTAATTGTGCCGTCCAGCGGTTGATTGCCATAATTACGACCGCTCTCGGTGCCCCATCTTGCGGAGAGTGGTCTCGATGTCGAAGAAAGGCCCCGACCACCACCCCATGTGAGCGTTCTGTCCGCTACCGTGAGTGGTCCAGGTACGTTCAGGCAGCAATCGTACCGAGAGCCTTCTAAGACGGGCCTTCATTTGGGGCACTGAAGTGTGTCCTCTGAAGTGGTTCCGACGCACGGAAAATCCACGACGCAAGGAGGGACGCAAACATCACACACACACACACACGTGCTCCAAGTTTGCAACCCAAGTCAGCCACACAGGATGGCCATCAAACGGCGTTACCAACGAGATTTTGCTTACGGATCGGATCGTTAGCCAGCTCCAAGGTGGCCCAGCTCGGCCCAGCCCGGCCCAGCTGTCATATGGCTGGGGGTGGCCGTCCACGCCGTCACCGCCGGGGACCAAATGTAATTAAAATTGAATCCTGGCTCTTAACGTTTAATCTGCACCGAAACGAATCACCGAAACCGCAGCCTTCGGAGGACGTGGCGGGCGTGGCGGGAACGGAGCGCCAGCCCCAACCGGATCCGGAACCGGATCGGACTGAAAACTCCACTCGACAGCAAAACTCGTCGGTGACGCCGCGCACAAATGTGTGGCCATTAAAATGGAAATGGAAACATATTTAATTTCCCAGTCCCATTATGTGTTATTACTTCTTAAATAGTTTTATTGTTGTGGTGCGGCTTGGCTTGGTGGTGCGTTCTCGGGTCTCGGGCGCACGTCATGCAAAGTCGGGAGCCCCACCCCCCCGCAAGATCCACCAGGAAAGTTTCACCCCCCGAGCCGGGATGTCTTGTCAGTGACGGGGTTTCTTGGGCGGTGCAGCGAAGCAGTAACCGCTTAGTGTCGTCATCTCGTCATCAGATTTCATGTCGGTCCCTCGAAGACATTGCGAGGAAGCACCGTACGGTCCTGTCGGGGGTTCAAATTGCAACTCTCAGCTCGTCCCAGTCGTCCCAGTTCAAGAGCGGGTTGGCATGAAATTTCCACCGAAAAGAGCAGTCAACTGCATCACATTTTGTGCTGCGTTTTGTTCCGCTGGCCGGCTGGTCGGTGGTTACCGTTGCCCAAGAGGTTGAAGAACCGGCCGCAAGATTAAAGCTGTGGCCGATTAAGGAGCACTTCAAGACAGCAGCCTTGAAGCCTTCAAATGGTGGCGTATTTCGACGGGGGAGGGATCGTTTCTTGGAGTCCCTGAAATCAGGTCCCAGCCCTGCTTTCTTGGCCTATTTACCTCCCCTAAAGTCCGACCCGAGTTACTAGTTTACTCAATCGGAACAGAGCCCTCGCTGGAATAATTGTTCAATATCCAATTATTCTTCCCCGAAAGGGTTCCATCAGCCTCTCAAAACCAGCTACGGCCGGGACCGGAAATAGACCTCAAGGATGGAGGGGGTGTGGGGGGGCGGGTATGGTCTGGATCGTTAAGTAGTTGCAAAACTCTACTCCAGGCGCACCCATCGGCACCGGGGACCGTAACGACCGTCATCACAATATTCGGCCACTGCCAGCCCCCCCGAGTTGAACCCCCGAGGAAGAAATGAGGCCCGGGGGGGGGGGGGGGGGGGGTGTTCGGGGTGGCCGCTTTTGCATGTCGGTCGGTGTGGATTGAAAAGTTTTGCGGGGTCATAAATTATACGGCTTGATCTTCGGCCGGTGTGAGTGTTCCTCCAGCCCGGGAGAAACCTGGAGCTGACACGACACGGCAATGTCTTTTTTGGGGCCAAATCAAGAAAGGCCGTTTCGGGGGATCCTGCCGGCCATCCCTTTCTTCGGGGTCTGTCTAACACGCACACGGCCCCGGTCCCTGAACCCCGGTCATGCGGTACGAAAACAAATTCAAATCGCCGGGATGCACACGTGCACTGAGGCCACCGAGGCCAGCAAATCGTTCTCGCTCTCTCCTCTTGGACCCGATAGTTGGACAATCAGAAATCAGAAACAGCATTTCGAGCGCAAGCGAAACTTTAGGCACTGCACCAAATCACGCTCTGCGTCGCACCCCACACCCGCTGGCCACTCATTTGGGTGGGGTCTCCAGGTCCAGCCGGATGATGGTTTTATTTCTTGGTGATTTGTTGGAGAGCCGGCCGTCGGGTAAGTGGCTTTCCAACAGCACCGACCGACTGATAGGCAAACAATTTGTGCAACGATCAAAATCATACGTTGGCGGGCATCCACCCAAACCCGGCCCTAATCACTGGGCGGGAGAACCCCTTGGCCGGGTTTATCCGGGTGCCGCATTATGTACACGTTGCTGCTGCTGCGGTGATCTGCTCCGGTCTTCAGTAGAGCACCCGGACAGCCAGAGTTTGTGACAGTTTTCAGCCGCAGAAGCAGAAGATTAATAATTATGGTCACTGGGCGGCCGGCTGGCCAGCGAAAGAAATCAAACTACTTAGTGCCGGGTGGAAGTGTTCTCTAACTCGGGCGTATGGTTGCGGTTTACGGCGTAATCTTGGTCGCCACTCGGGCCCACGTGAGGAGTTAATAATTTTATCACAGTCAGCGAGCCAGCCAGCCAGCCAGCTGGCCAGCTGGCAGGTCGACCCCGTCACACGGCCCGGACCAGGAAAGCCGTCAATAGATTTATGCGAGACGCTACCTTCCACGTCAGGGTTCCATTTGTTTCGCTAGATTTTCACGGCACTGGCCGCAACTACTGCGGGCCCGGGCGAAGCAAGATTTATCACGACAGCGGACAAACAGGAAGCTGACGGAAATTTATGTACCGCTCGGGCTCGGGCTCGGGGGTTCCGGGTCGGCCGAGCCAAGTCGAGCCCTAGCTGGCTTGGGCCCCTGGCTCGGCGATAATCGCTCGCACTTTACCATTCCCGGGGTAACGTCTTCATTTCCTGGCACCACCTGGCTGCCTGCAGGTCAAAGTCCCGGGCGACAATCCTGGGCTCCAGCATTGGGCCTAGAGGAAGGCCAAAGTGCAGTCAGTGGTGTGGTTTAGACACCCGGGTCACCCGTGTGCGTGTGTCTTCATCAAACTGTCACTCTGCCAGGGGGACCCGGTAAAAAGGGGTGACTCCCGACTACCGACTCCCGATTGATGGGCCCGAGATTGAATTTGGCAATCTCATTTGACACCACTTGTTTGTCTGACTTTCTGACGCAACGGACACTTTCATTGGGAGAGTCTCTAGGATGTGACTCCAGGAACGGCAGGAGTCACCCCCAAACCGTCAAGGACCTCTCGCATTCCGAAAATCAAACATTCGCAGCATTGTGGACGGGTATTCTGACAAGCTATAGCTTCCCTTCTGTGCTGCGCTACTAAGCACTAAGAAAAGCTAATTATTATCACATCAGCACACACCGGGAATCGCGCGTGTGTGTGTGTGTTTGTGTGCGGTGCATTGTGCGGCAGGCGATGCATTGTTTCGGGCTGCTGCTATGGCGCCGCAGCAGGCAGCAACACCATCATTTCTATGCCACACCGTTGCCGAGGCTTCGCACGAAACCCTTCGCTCTCGGTGCGGGCAATCATAAATTTATTATCTCCACAAAACTTCTGCCACATGCTCGGCGCTGGCGGCACATCAAATGGTGTGGTGTAAATGTGTGGTAATTGAATTCATTTAATTTCTTCCTCCGGTACGGTGCCCGAGACACAGAGTGAGAGAGCTCCGAGCCTCGAATGTTGCTGCTCAACTTTTGACGAGTACAAGATCGTGGGGATTATGTTACTGTTGGCTGTGCGCCTCGAGGAACTCCTCTCGGTACACGGCACAACAGTAATGAAGGATGTAAAAGCAATAGTTTTCGCCATTTTGTTTCTTTTTTAGTTGGTTGCGATACGAATTACAAATGAAGTGTGTGCCAGTCTTGTCCGGGTCGGGAAGCTTTTGACGGATAAATGAATCTCGAAACCGCGCCGGGGCCCGTCGCGAAGGTGTTCCACCGGATCATCTCGATTACTCACTTGGGCTAGGCCGGCCGGGGTTTGGTTGGTCGGCCGGTATGTTGCCGTGAGTTGGGTTGAGTGACATGTAAGGCATGTGACGTGAAAGAATAATGATCGTAATCCGGTGTGACGGCGGCGGCCCGACTTATGAGTCCGCCGAGCGCCAAGCCCTGTGACACGCCCGACACGTTCGTGTGATTTTAATTGCAAACCGTTGGCCCTTCGGCGACGTGTTAGTGTCTTGTGACGTGCGGACTCACCGGCTCCGGAGGGCCATCCACATCCCGCCCGCAGGTCGCTTTACAACCCAGCGCCGGCGGTGGACGAAGACGTATGCCCGGAACTGACGCCTAGTGTCTAGTGCCATTTGCTCGCGACGGTCGAGATCCGAGTGATCGGTACCTCACGGCCATACGGCGCCGGGTGATGAATTTTTAACCGACCCCAAATGAAGCATGGCATGGCACGGGAAAGCTTGTGAAAATAAATTACGCCAAAAGTTGATGTTGATTTGTCTAACGGTGCTCCTGGACCTGCTGCTGGGACGCCATCGCCATCGTCGGGACGATCGTCCGGACTTAACATTTATCAAACTTCCCAACCCAGCCCTTCGGTATGCAATCCCCCGAAAAGGATGCAACCGGGAACCAAGGGGGGGGGGGGGGTGGTGCCGGGCGGATTTGTGTACTTACGCCCAAGCTCTCAGCTCGGGCTCGGCCGCCCACGGTACAGGCGCGTCAGCAAACCGACCGCAACCGACCAGGCGGCCAATCCAGGCTGGCGCTAAAGTGTTTCGCTTTTGCGGCTGATGTTTTCGCTTTGCCTGGCCGGGTGGCCCACCGTCACCCGCGCCCTCGGTTCCCGGCGGGGTTTGGTAATTGCAATCGAGTGAAATGAGCTTTCCGGCTCCGAATCCCGTGGTTCGTCCCTCACGTTCGTCACGTCATTTTTAAACTTCCCGAGCGTTGGCCCGACTTTTCAGAAGAAGTCCTCGGCAGACTCGCGGCTCCCACTCGCTCTCTCTCTCTCGCACGCTCTCTGTCCGTGCGATGGCGATGACAAACAAGCGAATGGCGAAATTAGAAAACGAGCCCAACTTTCGGTGCGCTACACTTTCTGGAGATGTCTATTTGTTAAACATAATTTCCCTCCAAAGGCAACACAAACAAACCGGCTTGCGGCTTATGAGCGAGCGGGCACGAACGGGGACAGACCGGGGGGAACTGGTGCTGCCGGCACCGGCGGGAAGTGGGTTTCTCGGGGCCGCCTGTTTTGGGGAGGGCCCGCTGCAATCGAACAATTATGAGACATAAGTGAGCAGCAGTTCAAATAGCGGACGCCGGAGAGCTGCTTTTATCGTTGCCTACAGTCGCTGGCTGACTGGTGGCTCCTTAGTTTCATAAGACCGTGCTTCGATCTGTGCCATTTCATCTTCGAGTTAGTTTAGGAACTATTTGCGAAAGCAAAGATTTCGAGGAGAAGTTTCGTTCGGTTCGTGACGCAGGATTTTAAATTTATTTCCAATTCAAACAAGAAAATTATGTTATATTAGGTCTAGGTGTTAATTCGTGCGGTTTTACAATACATGGCACTGCTCACTAAGTATAACGAATATTTTTGAAATGAAATATGTGTTTGACAGCTACTGTCATTACGCATCTAACGCAGTATATGTTTTTTTGCTAAAGTGCAAACAACACCTTTTATAAGCATTTGAACATGTCAAGTTTTGTTCCTTGTAGAGTAGTTTTGCGGGGAGTACTTTTTCATTACTGCTTGCACGGCAGCAAAAGGGGTTCTTGTACCGAATCGTCACTGGTTATGAAAAGGGGAGTTATTACAAGAATCCTAAACGCAAAAAACCCTGCATACAGCTTGGTGAACCAGGGCCACCGCAACTAAAGCAAAATATTCCTTGCGCAAAGGTTATGCTGTGCATATGGTGGGATATGAAAGGTGTGGTATACTTTGAGCTTTTAAAACCTTATTAAATTGTTGAAGGACAATCCCATAAACCACAATTAATGCATTTGAAGTAAAGCTTTGGCCATAAAACGACGGAAATGGGATAAAAGACATGATAAGCTGATTTTTCAAAAGGCAAAACTCGATCCCACATCGCAAAACCGGTCAAAACCTATCTCGAAAATGTCGGATGGGAACTATTAACCCCCCCGCGTATTCACCAGATGTTGCTCTTTCGGACTAGTATTTGTTCCGTTACATGAGTAACGATTTGGCAGCACAGCGGTTCTCTCTTATGAAAGTATAGAAAAATGGGTCTCTGACTGGATCGCTGATAAGGATAAGAATTTCTATCGACACGGAATCGAGGAATTACCCGAAAGATGGGAGAAAGTCGTCGCTAACGACGGGCAATACTTTCAATAAGTTAGTTATACGTTATGTTGTTGTAATTAGGTTATAAATATTGAATAAAAACCGCACGAATTAACACCTAGACCTAATACATAATTGGCCGCTCACGTCCGAGTGACAATTGTACGCCAAATCGTTTACACCAATTGTTTGCCTTTAAAATATTTTGATCAATTTTAGTTTAATTTAATTTTAAAGATTTTCCGTTGAATGGCGATGTTTGTTCAATCGTTCGATCATGCGTCATTGACAATGAACTTGTAGATTCCGATACTAGGTCATCAAAAACGATATCTGGGCATCATATCTTACAGTATGTCATTATTATTTCCGTCGCTTACATCCAAATTGACGAGTTTATTCCTCCCGTTAGCGCTTGTAATGTATCTCCAAAAGTTTATATGGATGCTTCCCTTGTTTTAGTAAAGTCTACCTCATTACTTACGTTTAAAGATTCGAAAAATTTGTTCTCCTCATTATGTTTTTTGGTAACAGTATATTGTTTTGACATCTGGTAGAAATTTTTCAACTTAAAACGAAACGAACGTTTTAGTCGCCAACTTACGTTTGAGTGCGTTTGAGTATGCCCACTCATGTGCCCGAAAAGTATGAAATGGTTTCATTGGCCATCATTGGTTTTCTGCTACCTTCCTACTCAAACTGCTATAGAATTGCATCAAATGCTTGTCGAAGCTTAAGGTGATTATGCTCTTGGAAGACCGCAGTGCTCTGAGTGGTTCAAAACATTTAAACATGGCCATTTTGACTTCACAGAGATAGAGAATCCTAAGGGAAAAAACCATGGGTCATTCCGGGACAACCATCAACTTCGACTGCAAAAACTTCTACAAACTGCAACTGCAAACTTCGACAGCTGTTAGCGATTGCTGATCTAGCTGCAAAGTAAGACCATTAATTCAAGCCCGGAATGCTGAGTGAGGTCAGCTCTGGCGTTTGTTTTTTCATTCAGTCGAACAGCTTTCGTGCGCGATTATTGCTAACACAATGCTTGATGGGGTCCTATGTGGTCAAGCTAGAACATAAACATGCACGTCCTTAACAAGGAAGACAGCATCAGTGCTACCTGTCATCCAGGCTTCAGCGAATTCAGCCCTAATTACGGTCTTCTAGTGCAAGATCCCGAGAGTTTAGCGTGACCACCACGTTGCCTAATAGTTAATCAGCGAAGACGTCATTGCACATTCAAGCCGTCTAAGATTAGTCCAATACTTGGGTCACCAAAGCAATCTGCTATATTTCGGTGCTAGTCTTACTCGCGGAGAATGTCAAAGATTTCAAGCGTTCTCTAGTGCCACATGAGAAACAACCCAGAGCAACCCAGCTCACTTGTGTCGCGGCCTACATAAGCAAGAGAGATGCCTTCTCGAGAATAGTTGAGTAATGACGAATAATGAAGAAACCCTTGTAGACATCAAAATTAGATTATTGTTATGTTCGTTGACCATTTTTTTGCAAAATGTTGGTTTCGTCAAACCAAATAAAATGCCAAATTGAATTCAACCTTAATCGATATAGTTAACAGTCAAATTTGAATAATCAACAAGTTAAAGAAACTACTGCCACAACATCTATTTTTGACGTTTCAACACATCTGCTCGAATCATGCTGCGTTTGCTGAGGGTTATTGTCCCACAGGAGCTCCGCACCGCAACGAGCTGAGGCAACGTAAGCGAGGTTCACCGTTCCGGAACAAACCGTTCCACAGCAAGCCACGAACAATTGCGCAATTGTGTAGTTCTGGCACCGTCCGCCGTGCAGATCCCCACCGAGCCCGCAAGGCATCGTGAGCATGAGCAAAAGTGAAGATTTTGGAAAACTTAAGTTACTACTACGAACACCACAAGGCCGGCCAGCCGAGCAGTAATCCATCGTAATCCATCTAAGCTGCCGGGTGCTCCATCGCAGCGCTGCGACTTCTTCTTATTCTTCCCCTTGTACCTGCTTCTAATTGCAATCGTCCTTGAAATCAAAACCAGAGGCCTGCCGGTCGGCCCGGCCAAAGGGTGTTCCACCTTAAGATTTATTATCGTCCAAATATTAAATTCTTAATACCCCGCGCCGGGCCTTCGGGTGGGCGCCGAAGCAAGGCAGGGCGGGCAGGCACCAGTCCTTTCGGCCCACCCGGAGCCGTGTCGTGTCGAATCGAATGAAACAATCTGAGATTGCATGTTTGCAAGCTTGTGCGAGAAGCACCGGCAAAGCATTCCCGTCCGGCATCGTCCGGAATGGGAACTTTCCGTCATCCGGTCACCGGTATCGGTGGCCTGCCCGAAGCGCAGCGAACGGGTAAAAGTGCAGACGATGCCCGATCTTCTGTCTCCCGACCATATCCGGCGCCCCCCGTCACCCCCGAGGGCCGGGGTAATTAATTGTACTTTGTGCAGTTTGGTTCCGGTGGCTGACGGAGATCGGACGATCGTCCGGCGGGCGACAAATTGGGCCGAACTGGATGGCCGCCCATGGTCCGGCCCAGGACTGCTGCGAATCGGGCGCGTCGGGTTTTTTGCCAACTGTGAACCGTGCCGGCGGGACGAGCGAGGACAGTTTTATTATATGTACATCCGCCGTTAAATGTGGTCCACCTCAGCACAATTTACAATTTATCTCATTTGCATCTCGCAAACCCGGACCTGGGCCCGGGCGCGATGCAACGGACCGGCCTGGCCTCGGCCAGTCATCCGATGCGTGTGTTTGTGTGCGGGCGTGCTTCATCCTGTTCATCATTATTTGCTAAGTGGCGCACCCGGCGGTGGCGGCGGCAGCAGCCGGATCTCGTCCCGGGGCGACGCTCTCTAACAGCCCATTAGTCCGTCGATTGTCGTCGCAACACTTTGACTACTTCACGGTTCCCCCGATGGACCACGCGGAAGCACACACCGGGCCCGGGACTACCAGTAGGATGCTTGGGATGCCGACCGACCGACCGGCTGGGCCCACCCCGGCCGATGGGGATATTGCCCTCCCCGAAGGGAGTTTCCGTGAGAAACCAAAGTGTATTAGCAAGTCTACAACTACATCAATTGTCACTTTGTGAGCTCATTTGTGGCCATTTGCGCCGCGGCCGCCCCACCAATGGAATGCACTTTGGAAGGCGCGTCCCGTGCGCTCGGTGTGCTTAGTGCCCGTCATCGATCCCAGGGACCGATCGTCCATCGGACGGTCTCTCCGTCGTCGGTGTCCCACGACTTCAATTCCGGGCCACGGAATTAATTTTCTCGCATCCTAATTAATCACATGAAATGTGCTGAATCGGGTTGACGTGCATAAGTCATGGCATACCGATGGCCCCGGGGTTCCTAAGCGCGTCGATAATCGACACTTCGACCCGAGGGCACCGAGTTTTGGACGGAAACCGGAAGCCGCGTTGGGTGGTTAATTGAAAATTTAAAATCCCCGCCACACGGCAGAAGAACCCGTTTGCGGGCCGCGGAAATGCGACACACGGCAGACGGCTAATTAGCGTCCGGTTGGAACCGGTTTCGAGCACAGAGGTCATGACCCGATCATCCTGGGGACCCACAGCCCCCTCCCCGGAGCGGGTAACTCACTCTGATTTATTATGGCTCAGTCAGCGGCGGAAGGTCATTACGGTCTCGACCGGTAGGCAATCCGGGTGCCGCGTTGTCATAACTCTGCCGCCCGAGAGCCGCCCGGAGTCCTATAGTATATTTCAGGACCACAGGACCAAAGGGCACCAAGGGTGGACACGACGTGGACCCTTCGGAGCGCTTGCGAGCCGTCCGGTAAAAGAATATTAATTCGACCTGCTACTAATTGCATTCCATTAATAAGTATAATGCTATCGAACAACGTAAACCACTTTCCATCGTCATCGTCCCAGTCGTCGTCGTCGTCGTCGTTGGGTCCACCGGGGGATCAACGTTACGACCCCCCGACGTCGACTGTTGGCCACCATCCGGCGCTCGTTTCGATGTTGGTTGCCAAAGCAAAACTTGCATCGAACGACGGACCCCGGTTGCCGGTTCTCGGTATTGATCGATCGGAATCGGCTCACATCGGTTGGCCCCGTTTGGCTGCAGCCCGATTAGGGGCCGCCTCCCCGATGGGTCCACGCCAATTGGGCGCTGGCTTTTCTGCCAATGTTACCGTCAATTATGCCGCTCGACTGTTGACAATTGATCGAAAAGGCGGTGATTAGCAGACCCGCTCTGTGTGAGTGACCATGGCCCGGTCTCGACCCGGGACCGAGAGATCATTATAACCTCCAATCATCCACCTCCGATTCTGCATTTCAGTGCACTCGGTCAGTCGGGGTGAAAGAAACCTTTAAAGGAGTCGGTTTATGTTGCGTCGTTCGAACGCTGATTGCATTCAGGACTCGGCGGGGGGCCACCACGGCCCACAACCGCATGGCCCGAGTAAGTCTGCCCGAGTCAGCAGTTCCAATCTTGCGTGCGTGATGGGGCTATTGCTATTCAGCAGCGTCCCGGCTCGGCCCACACCATTTGAATGATGGCCATTCCGCCCCATTCGATTCAATTGGCCCCCGGTCCGGTTTCGGTCCGAAGAAAGGTAGACATGTGTAGCTCGCAGCGAGACATTAACGCGTACCGTGCCCTGGCCTTGCCGGTGGCCATAAAAGTAATCGCGACCGGTAATCGGGCAACTGCGACCGAGCAGTCGCCGAAATTGGCAACACTGGGAGCCACTATTGTATCGGTATCGATATTGTTTGACGGTGCTACTCGGTGCTGATACGTGATTTTTCACCGAAGGACCCACCCCTAAACGGCTGGTGGGAAGATTTGAAGAAAGCGGCGCACAAATTACTTGACGAAACGGCGGAGCTCGGCCTCGAGGGAGCCCGGAGCACGCAGACGAGCGCGCCAGGAATCTGGTCCAACTTTTTATGTCACGCCCCGCCCCGACTGGGTGCAATGATTGGCTTCCTTCGCAAAGAAAGCGAAAACAAAAAAGCAAGGCCAGGGACGTGTGAATCTTCGCTTTGCGGCGGTCCCCGAGCACCAATCACGCAGGGCCAGCGCGGAGAGGGCCCTACGAAGAAGAGGCCTGGGACCGGAGGAGTAGTTCAAACAAAACGTCATTATCCTTAACGCAATTCTCGGCACCACTTCCAAAGGAGGCCGTGTGGAGCGATGTTATTCCGCGCCGCATGCCAATGTTACCGTCAATTATGCCGCTCGACTGTTGACAATTGATCGAAAAGGCGGTGATTAGCAGACCCGCTCTGTGTGAGTGACCATGGCCCGGTCTCGACCCGGGACCGAGAGATCATTATAACCTCCAATCATCTACCTCCGATTCTGCATTTCAGTGCACTCGGTCAGTCGGGGTGAAAGAAACCTTTAAAGGAGTCGGTTTATGTTGCGTCGTTCGAACGCTGATTGCATTCAGGACTCGGCGGGGGGCCACCACGGCCCACAACCGCATGGCCCGAGTAAGTCTGCCCGAGTCAGCAGTTCCAATCTTGCGTGCGTGATGGGGCTATTGCTATTCAGCAGCGTCCCGGCTCGGCCCACACCATTTGAATGATGGCCATTCCGCCCCATTCGATTCAATTGGCCCCCGGTCCGGTTTCGGTCCGAAGAAAGGTAGACATGTGTAGCTCGCAGCGAGACATTAACGCGTACCGTGCCCTGGCCTTGCCGGTGGCCATAAAAGTAATCGCGACCGGTAATCGGGCAACTGCGACCGAGCAGTCGCCGAAATTGGCAACACTGGGAGCCACTATTGTATCGGTATCGATATTGTTTGGCGGTGCTATTCGATGCTGATACGTGATTTTTCACCGAAGGACCCACCCCTAAATGGCTGGTGGGAAGATTTGAAGAAAGCGGCGCACAAATTACTTGACGAAACGGTGGAGCTCGGCCTCGAGGGAGCCTGGAGCACGCAGACGAACGCGCCAGGAATCTGGTCCAACTTTTTATGTCACGCCCCGCCCCGACTGGGTGCAATGATTGGCTTCCTTCGCAAAGAAAGCGAAAACAAAAAAGCAAGGCCAGGGACGTGTGAATCTTCGCTCTGCGGCGGTCCCCGAGCACCAATCACGCAGCGAGGAGAGGGCCCTACGAAGAAGAGGCCTGGGACCGGAGAGGAGTAGTTCAAACAAAACGTCATTATCCTTAACGCAATTCTCGGCACCACTTCCAAGGGAGGCCGTGTGGAGCGATGTTATTCCGCGCCGGTTCGGCGTCCCGGGCTAATGGTCGGCCGACGGCCGCAGCCACTTCCGAGAACCAAGGCTGGCAGCCAGGCTGCAAGTGGAAAACGCCTCCCGTTGCCGCGCCGCGCCGCGCCGGACCGAGCCCTGGCTCGGTTGTTTTTCCCAATCGACTTTCGCCGCACGACGATGACGACGTTTATCATCGGGCGTATAACAATAAACTCGTACAAAATGATCGCCGCTTGGCCACCGCCACCGCGTCCTTTCATCTTCTGTTTCCGCTTCCTGCGGGACCGGTGGGCGAAAAATGAAATAAAACAGACAAAACACCCGGCGCTGGATTTTGGTCCGGGAGTGCTTATATCGCTTTCTTAAGATCTCCACCGGCCACCCAGTACCAGCTCATCCGGGTGGTCATCAGTGGTCACCAGAGACGCACACACACACACGTAGGAGCGCGCAGGAGTGCTACGCAACCGATTACAAAGCGACGAGACGAATGGGCACTTCTGCTGACGTGGATCAGCAAAAGTAATCTCACCGGCCCCCGGCCGACACCGAGCACATGCTGTGGGGGGGTGTCCTGCGAAGGAAAATGATGAAAACCCACCCAACCGGGGGTGGTCGGGGTTGCAAGTGGCTCGAGTGCCAGTGTGGGGTGGGCCTACATCTCGATAAGAGCCAGAGTGATTTATCTCCGTAGACAATGGGAGACAAACTGGTTCCTGGTCTCCCCACACGCAGCACATCATATGCTGCCTCCTCTCCCGGTCTGGCTGCGACTTCAAGAGGGCTGCTGCGTCGGACCCAGGGCAGCGGCGGACTTAACCGAACGTCCAGGCCAAGACGTCCGGAGCGAGCTCCGAAACGGTGCAGGCAATCGAAAACGTTGAAAGACAGTTCGATCCTCAACCTCGCTGGGGGAGCTCCCGGAGCTTGGACACTCTCACTCGAACCGTGTGTTTGTGTGTGTGCGGGGAGGTCGTAAGTGTCCCCTTACGTTACGGCTGAGTCCTTGATCTCTTTCGGGGGGCCACTCGGTGTCTCTCTGGCCGACTTTTATCCGGAGCCGGAGCTTCTGAAGCTGGTGCTGCTGCTGGTGTCCTGGAGATCATAATGTCCAATTATGGCGCTTTACTCTTCAAGAATATTATTTCATATCTGTCACTTAAATGTGTTTACCACTCACTTAAGGCTCTCTCTCTCGTGCGCCGGGACGTGTCCTCAGAAGGGCACGGATGCAAAGCATCCAGTTTCCCGGGATATTAAAATCACATGCCCGGCTCGGTGGCCCGGCCTGTCGACGACGGCAGGAACTAGGTTGGTCGGGTTCGAGTCGTTCGTCACTTTCGGGTGCGTGTATGTGTGTGTTTGTCCTGGAAGCTATAAAACATTAATTCCTCGACACTTTGGGCATGCCGTCGCCCACCAGGTCACGGAGGAGGAACATGGTACGTTTCAAGGGTGCCCATGCAAGGACTGCACCAGCGTCACTCAAACCATCCGATTGGGGGTGTGTGTGTGTGAGCTTAAATCGATTAGGAAATGGACGATCTCTCCGGTCTATTGTTGCCGCAATTCGAATTCCAATTCCGAACTGAAATAATTGAATGCCCAGCATGTTGCCTCTGATGACAAGCATCATATTCATCCCTGGCTGTGCTCGCTTTGATACACCCGATGGCCATTCTTCTTCGGGCCAGTAAAATGGGTCCTCCAGAATGGGGCCACACAACACAAAAAACCGAAGAACAGCCTCCATTTAGGAGCAAAGTACTTTGGGCGTCTTGCTCTTTTTTCTGTGGATGACTGATCGGAGTTGCCGATGTTCGCATCGTTCAGTTAATATGAAAAACTTTACCCAAACCGACGGCGGCATTGTCAAGGTAATGGCGTGAATTTAATTTACCTTTTGTCCGAGTCTAAAGGGAGCAAGTCCTGCATCCTGCCGTCCGCCGTTCGGCCAAAAACTATTTATATTGGCAGACTTTTCACTAATAGCAAATGGTTCCATTGTTTCGGTTGTGCCGTCGTGTGTCTGTGTGTCTGTGTGTGGGGAAAATTGCCTCAGTTATGGCCATGAGGTTGGGCGGTTGGAAGCGCAACATACAAAAAAACACCCCCGTAGCATAAAAGTGGCAAAATGCAAAGGATTAATGCAAAGCAAAACCCATTGTGGCACACACACACGGAGCCGTACGCACAAGCCGACGCAAACCCTTATCACCGTGGGCTGGCCAGCATAACAATGGGAGCCATTGTTGTTCGGCCGGTGTGTGTGTGTGTGTGTTCGGGACTCATTTGGTTCGTTTGTTGTTTTGTTTCGCTTGGCCAATGTTTTTTGCCCCATTTTCCACGCCAAGTAGCCGTAGCCGTAGCGCCTGTTAACATCACCTCACCAGATTCAGCCCACACCAGGACACACACTTCGGTAATTGGACTGCCCGGGTGCGCGCGTGTGTGCGTGTGTGTGTGGTCGGCAGCAGCTTCCAATCTGAGGGCCCCCCAATGGCCGATGATGATGGTGATGGGGCTCATGATACTAACCTGGGATAGGAAAACTTTAATGAAACACACTCTCGCCGAAAGTACCTAGTTTTTGGTTTTAAAACAATTTCAGTGTTCCCCAACCGGGGGACCCCGGTCCGGTCCCCCAACCGGCCAACCGCCCGGACCGGAGGAAGAATTTGATAAAAACCGAACCGAAAACCGAAAAGTTACCCAAACCAGCCCGGCCCGGCCGAGAGTGGCACCGTTAAGGGAGGTTAGCCCAGGACTGTGAGAAAGGAATTCCCACCCGCAGGAGCAGAGGGGGCACGTGGGGGGGGGGGGAAACCACAGGTTACGCACGGACGGCCCGAATACTTTACATGCCGATGGCTGGCCAACCCCCGAAAATAGGGCCGATGAAGCAGGCCAATCACGGGCCGGAAGATTAAAAGATTTTACTGGCCAAGACACTCTCGGGTGCCCGGGTGTCTCCGCCGGATGTGGCCGCTGCTCCGGGCTGTACCGGTGTCCATTTAAATCGACGCAGCCCTGATTGGACGCCTCCGGTCCTTGGAGGGTTTCATAATCAGGACTCGGTGCCAGTGTCGATGCCGAACTCGTATGGAGTCCTGCTTTTTTGTCCATCCATCCCGGTTGCAGTTTCTATTACGATAGTCACAGTACTTGTTTTAAATAACGAGATTTTGTATATAAATATATAAAATGCAGCCTCATCTATTAGTAAGTAATATAGTTTGAAAGATACGTTCTTCTTCTTTCAAACGCATTCAATTTTATGCCAATCGGATGAGGAATTGAAAAATTATGCTCGTTTATATGTTAGTAGGTTTAGTGTAAAAAAGTAAACAAAGGAACAAAAAACCAATATTAAATTTTGTTTTAAACTCGATAAAACATATGCTGAGACCTACAATTTATTACAACAAGTTCGGGGTGATGATTGTATGAGTAGAGCCATAGTTTCTCTGTGACTGTGTTGAACACTTTTTATGGTCGGAGCGTTTAATCCACAAAGAATTCGTTCCTGAAGGTAAGACGGACGACAGCCAATACTATTTAGAAGTACTGAAACGGTGATAGTTATCGAATTTAAAGAGTTTTTGAATAAAAAATCAATTTGTGTTTTTGAGCACTTTCCGTAGTCATCACCATATGACTGTTTCTTATTCACTAAGCTGGAATTTTCCATTAAAGGATCATTTTAAGATTTTTTAAAACGGAAGAACATACCTCTCAAACTATACTATATGTTATGTCACCAACTAATAGATGTCACTGCATTTTTGCTTTTAAAAATAAAATCTCGTTATTTAAAAGCTATACTGTGTATGTTGACGGTCAACAAGGCGTTGTTCTTCGACATTTTTGTGAAAAGGAAAAAAGGAATTCAACTGTCTTCAACTGCTCATCGAGTTACGCCGGAAACATCCGGATCGAAGTGCGTGTTCCAATGCAACTGTTTACCGTTGTGGCCGGAACATGTTCCAATGTAACCCATCCATCAACCCGGGTGGGGGTGGGGGCAAAACTAATTCCATGCTCCGTGTCACGAGCCAGGCGAATCCACAAATCCCGAGGGAGCGGCCCCCACAAACCTATTACCAAGTTCGAGCAGGATTAAGCCCACAACCGAAGGCCGATGGAAGAGATGCATGTTCGATGTAAGCTTCAGGGCGGCAGGACAGGACCAAAAGCTTTTTAATTGTCGCTCTCCAAATACGCTCCCGGTCCCGGGTCTCTTCCACGCTCCTTGCTGGCTTTCGTCGGCACCGAGATCGGAGGCACCGGGCTCTGCGTAAATGTTGCGGTCACTTAGGCGGTCGTCGGGCCGGTTCCTTCACCGGGAGTTGCAGCTTTCTTCGCCAAACCGACCGACGCACTTTCGCAAAGTATTCTAATTTTCATAAATCCTAGCCCAACGCGCGCCTGGCCGTCCGCACCGACTCCGGCACCCCTAATGGGCGACCGGTGTCGGGGAACGGAGAAGATTCCCCCAAGGGGGGCGCCCGAATGGTGGGGATGGTGTTGCAAAAGTTTTAACCCCGGACTGCATTGGCCCCAGCCCGTACGTACGCCCGTTTGAAGTTGAGAAAATATTCAAATTAATACCTTGGCCCTATCATGTCCTGCCCTCGTCGAGAGGCACCCCCACCCCGCAGTTGCACACTCGGTACCGTTGCGCCTTGGTTATGGATATTAGGCGCACACCATGGCGCTCATGAGTGGGGTGAAAATAATTTCATTTTCGCCTGCAAACGAGCACCGAGCGTACGTAGGAATGCTGCAGCCCTTTCGCCAGCCCAGGCACTTTCTTCGGCATTTCTTCGGCCTGGCCCGGGTTGCCGAAGCCCTGGGTGGCGTTTACCCGACGGACGGTAATTTAATTCCGGTAAAAGTAAGTGTTAAATGTTCGGAAAAGATTAATCTGGCAAAGTTTAAATGAATTAAGTAAATTTATTTCTAATTTGAATCACGCACCGCACAATGACGGCCGCCGAGCCGTTTCCGCCGGGGTAATACCTCTTACTGGGCGCCTCTCCCTACGCCGTTGAGTACTGTCTTCCGCCCGGGTCACAAGTTTGCTTGACCGAGCAATGAAATAAGGGCCAATCGTGAGCGAGGACAACATTACCGAGTGTCCCACGCACCCTGCCAAGTCTTTCGGTCGGGGTCCGTCCCAAACTTTCGGGGCGAACCACTTTAGGAAAAATTCGCACGATCTGCCCATTTCCGGTACGGGGTCACACACACACCCCGCGGTGAGCCTGTTCCCGGTTCGTGTTACACGTTGGCTTACATTGTCACGTTTTTTGGTCACGCGGTCCGCGGCCCGTGCGGCGAAACGGCGAAAGAAATCATTTTAAGAGCCACCCAACGAACATGGAGGGCGGCAGATTACCGGGTGTCACGTGGGGCGCGAGGTGTGGGGTGCAGAAAATGGATTATGGGCGCATATTTTGGGCGCGGAGTGGAGGTGTTAGAATTCATAAATGTCAGGCCATTAAAAAAGTTTTATCTTTTCACGGCCCGGCCCGGCCAGCCCAAGGAAACATATTGGGCTATTTTCGAAGGGGCGCCCCGCGCGGTGTATCCGTGACACTGGAGTCCTTTTCCACCCGGGTAGGGTGTCTCGTACCTTCTGTACAGGCTACACGCTAATTTGGGGGCCGACGGAGCAAAAGGACGACGATCGGGAGATATTTATGCTAACGAGAACAATTCAATCCGTTCACGCGCGCGCACACACACACAGAGCGACGTGGCCGGGCGTGGACACTGGCGGTCGGAGTCGGATGTTTATGGGAGGGCGGCCACATTAAGCCACTTGCCGAAAGATGCATAATAATTCGTCGGCCCCGTTTCGTTGTGTTTTTGGGTCGCGCCGCGTACAAGATGGCAGTTTACTGATCCGGGCGCACTTTTCTTTTCTCTCTCTCGCTGTCTACTTGCAGAAAGTTTGAGGGACTACTTCAGCAAATTCGGCGAAATCACAGAAGTTATGGTCATGAAAGATCCCACCACCAGACGATCGAGGTAAGTAATCGTAGCGCCATCGTTTTAATGAAGGCATATAATTTTGCGGTTGTGTTTTGTGTTTCATTTAAATTTACCGACCCTTTTAGTTTGCTTTGTGATTTTGTTACGTGTTTTGGCACGCTTTCGAGTTATCGAATAAATTTAACGGAGAACGGGGACCCCACCGTTCGTTCGGTTATGCTGAAAAGGCGATACTACATTTTAATTAATCCTTTTTGATTTTTTTTTTTATTGTGAAACAAACCTTCTAATGGCCCCGCGAGGCATCGGGCCCGATCGGTAATCGGATAGTCGGCCAGCCTATCGCTTACAGATTGGCATAATTTCGCGTTAATGAGTTCCGCGTTAATCGGATAACGTACGATGTCCGCATGGTATGTCCGAACGGCGATCGCACTGGACGCCGGATTTAGGGGATCGCAACGGGTTCGGGCCGTCAAAAAAAAATTGGGGCAAAATAATTGGAAAGTAAAGAACTTCGGCGGCAGCCCTCGCCGGAAGGGTCATAAATTTCTCCGCCGAACTAATCACGCTACCCCACCTGGAGAAGCCGGATGCCGGAAAAGGCGCCCATAAAATGGGCGGCTTTCTTCGCCGGGCGGCCGTCAGTGTATCTTGTTCCCTCCCCCCCGGGAACCTTTCTTCCTGTTCCGGTTCGGCCATCGGTGGCCACTGTAACCTACGGCTGCTAGTAATTAACTGCTGCTCGATACCTGCCTAATGGGATTTTGGCTCGCGGGCTGGCTCGCGCGTGAGTTATGTTGCATGTGGCCGAAACTGCGAGGCTGCAACCACCAGCGTCGTCGTCGTCGTCCTTGTGGTCAAGCGAGATAGAGAGGAGAAAAAACCCTAAGCGGAAACACGTTAACGGGACCACGAGAAGTTGGAGAAAGAATACTTCACCGTGCAACGGCCCCATGCGATGCGATGCGCTTCCGGCCACTATCTGGGCTGGGCCGTATTTTATGGCGCACCCGAGCCCGAGCTTTATGCGACTCGAAGGAAACATTTCCGGCGACATAAAGGGATATTTTCGCGCGACCTGAACGGCCGAGCGTCGTTTTCGTGGGCGCCACGAAATCGTTGCTGACTGCCGAATCGTGGCTTTTTGTGGCGCAACTGGTTCCAAAGACGACCCGCCGAATCATAGATTTTAATTTACAATGCTTATGTTGCTGCTGTTTTATGTTCCGCTGTGCGCCGATAATGCTCCGGCCCGAAATCGCGATCCGTTCTGGCGAAGGATTTATGGGCCCTCGGTTTGATAAACACGCACAATCCCTCGCTACGCACGGTGCGCTGATCGATATAAGATTTGCATGGCCGTCAACACGACTCTGGCAACGACCGGAATGGGTAAACACACACACCGAACGGCTTTTACGTGTATTGAATTACATGCGCCATAGCCATAACAGTTTATCTTTCGCTAATGATGATACATTGGGCGCTATTTTTTGGCGGCGCAACGTGCGAGTCTCCAAAGTGCAAAATAAGGACCTCCGGCACACGGTGAAGGTTTGTGATAAGAAGGCACTGTCGTTTACCGAGCTGCGACTTCGGGCTGCGTTCAATGAGCTGCATTTTTCGATAGATTGCTGCGCTGTGCTCCAAGAAATGGAGCAAGGTGCAGCTTGCCGTCCATTTTCCACAGGCAAAACTCTCACTCTCCAGAGTGGAGAAGTTTCAAATTTATCACTCTTAATTTTCCAACTGGCTCGCGGAAGGACATCGCTCTTATCAGCGCAAGGGTGCAAGGAGCGTTGCGTTTGATTTTTCCCCGTTGCTTCATGGTGCAGTGCATAGAAAAAAGAAAACCCGAAGGAAAATCTCTCCAGACGACCCGATGCCGTTCAATTTCCTACTTAACCGGCAGTAAGTGGTCGCCAGTCGCTTCTTCTGTTCTGCCCTGCCCCACCGGAACCACCGGAAGTTGGGCTAGCCAAGAGGCCAGCCCGAAGGGCTTATGGGGCAACGTAGTATCCCCGCGTCAGTGGCCACGGCTGGCCACGACCACCACTGTCACGTGCCGTAGGCACCGGAAATGGAAATTGAACTTATTGGTGTGCGCGCGCCCGGCCCGGTCGGGATGCACTCAATTGCTGGCCCGACCGGTGCTCGCTGATTTCCGGCCGGGGCCGGGGAAGGGAGAGTAATAGGAGTAACAAAAAGGGTCCCCGAAGAGGAGAGAAAAATCCGGCGTCCCGGCTCGATTGGTTCATTACTTATCGTTGGACCTGAAGCCACCGGTTCGGCTCGGCTCGGTCGGTCGGTCAGGGGCCCCGAGTCCTCGGGGTGTTTAAGTTTTTGGCGGAGCGCTCGGCCAAGCGGACTTCCGGCTTGGCTCAGTCCCACCCTGGCTCTGGACCAAACTCGCCGAGGCCGCTGCCGATGATGAGCTTCGATGAGGTGGGCGAGATGGATGGTCTTCCCGCGGTCAGCGGAACTTTACTTCCTTTAATTTATCGACGGTTAGTCTTTAATCAGAAGTTGGTCCGGCGAACGGTCCTGAGACGGCCACCGCGGTACCATCGGTGGCCGAGACTCGGCGCAACACTCGCCATAAATAGTAAAGTTGAGGCCCTTGTGCGATCGACAAGATCGATAGCGCTTCGATGCGGCATCTCACATGGTTGAACGGTGAGCACTTTGCGGTCGCTTGTGAAAAGTTTAATTGCCACAAAAGCGTGGGGTTTTAAACGGCTCGTAAAAACGGGGCGATCGGATGGCGCCGTCAGTGTTTATGGCAGTCCTTACATTTTTGCAAAACTTTAAATGAGTTTAAAAATTAATCTACGTTATGGAAGATGCGACCGTTTTTTGATTGCGAAAGCGGAAACACTTCACTGATGCCAAACGGCTTAGGTAAAATTGAGATTTCAAGTTATTCATTTAGCTACCTATGAGTAACAATGACGTACTTTCTCTGGTTGTAGTATCAGTTCAAGCGATAAAAGTACCAACGATATTGCCATAATATTCGAAAAAGGCGAGGCATCAATCGGCTTCATAAAATCGCTTGTTTTCGATGATAAAACTCTTCGCTAGCCACTGTGCATCTTTTAATGAAAACATCAAGTAATAAAGCTGTCAGAACACGTCAAACAACATCGTATAGGTTCCTGTTGTTGTGGTCCAGTGTCCGGTTTCTAATCGGTGATCAGCGTGTCTAGCGAGCGTACTAAACGGCTAGTGTGTCTTCCGGGCTAGGGCCATCAGCGGACATTGATGTCTCCATGTTGCACGGCACGGTTGTAACAACCAATCGTGTTCATTTCATTTAAGGTGCCCATCGATGCGATGCGACGAAACGGTGCCGGCCACTATGGGGGCCACCGTCTTCTTCTGGGCCGTGATGAAGGTGATGGGTTCACACGGTTCCGCCTAGGTGCCGATGCTCACATCACGATTTACCAGCCCAATAGCTTTCGAATGTTCCGTTTTCCCTTATTTTTTATCGCGTCGCGTCCACCCGCGTCCGTGTCACTCGCCGCCATCGGAAACTATCGGCCATTTTGGTCACTTCTTTCGCAACCAAACCGGTCGTCGCGTTCTTGCAACAAAACCACCGCCATCGGACGGCCACCGGTGACGGTGGGCCAACTTCCGCCATCCGGGCGTCGTCGTTAAACGTCACTTCGGTGAGGGTCTGTTTATTTTGCTGTTTCTTTTTTCCCTGCCCTGCTCTTTTGCTTCAGTGACCAGCTTTTTGTTGGTCAGTAACACGGTGTTGGGAGGAAATTGAAAACCGCCCGGTAGGGTTCGGACCCGACCGGGCAGCGTGGGAGAACCCACGTGACAGGAAACTGTCCCGCAGGATCGAACCCACAGGAAATTGTGGCGAAAGTTGAGTTGAGAGCGAAATCTGCTGGCTGGACCACCACAAAAGGGGCCGTGAGCGGAGAAAAAGTGGCGTCAAACACGAAGGAACGCTAAAAATGGACGTCAGGACGGAGCGTCGATGACGGCGACGGGACACAAAGAAAATACCGCCGCCACTAGAGCGCGACTTTGGCGCGAGGAAGCCACCTCCGGCAAGCAAGTTGCTAAGCCAATTGAGCAGAATTAATTGAGTGTTGGTAATGCGATAAAATGCCGACAACCGGGGGGCGGTGGGGACTGCCTGTGGCCGAAGGGAAGCTAAAGGGTGAAAATATTAAACACAAACTCCGTGGGCGCGCGCGCGGGCTTCGCCCTGAACGGCTGGTGGAAATTTCCGGTTACTTTCGCCGCTCGGGTCCGGGGTGGTGCCAGGCGGGCGGTGGTGACACCACCGTCGCGGGCGGGCGCCATGTTAGTTTTCCATCAAGCCAGGGAAACCACTTGGCCGCTATCGAGCCACACGTCCACACCGGGGCAGCCTTCCTTCCTCGGAGTTTGTCGGGCTCATTCTAGTTAGCATATCATTAATTTTCTCCTCTAATCAGCGACGATCAGCGGCAGAATAGGGAGCGGCAGACGATGATAGTTGCAGAATTGGGAAGAATTCCTGCACCATCGACACTCTCGGATTGTTGACATCATCCGCACAAAACAGTCCCACAAAGGGATGCTAATTAAAAATAAACTCTCGGTGGTGTTAAAAATCGCTGCAAGGACATTGGGAATCTGTTGTGAATCAATAAAAAGTATTGATAAGGATACTCGTTGGCTCGACCTAAACAAAGTAATGTTTCAAAGATTGGACCTTAAAGTTTTCTTTGAAATGTTTCACGAGTTCGAGGTCGTCCGATCGCTCTGAAGGAATCCCTTTTGAAAATAATTTATTCCAACGTGGCACGTTTATGTTTTCAGGGCAAAAAACAGAATCTGAAGCAAGGTTTAAATTAACCTTAAGCTCGGTCCACACGTAACGATTCATCGTTTCAGATCCGCTATCGCTACAATGCACACATGTCTCGAAATTGCCGAAATTGCCGAAATTGATGCTCGGCGCATTAGATTATTTTGATCTGAAACGATGAATCATTACGTGTGGACGGGCCTTTACATTAGCATTCTTCGTGATGAACTTCGAATCAAAAGAAGAAGTGCTAAGACCGTCGCATCTTCGTAATCGTGATCGGATCCTAGACAGATGAGAGATTTTTCTGTTTTTCTTTGCCAATAATTTCCCAAAACTCTTTCGTCCACGATGTCTAATTTAAAAAAGAATTAAAGGCTTAAGTAATTTAAAATGAATTAAAAGCCTTGAGCTCAATCGAACAACGTGATGCGTTGATGGTTCAATTTTCCACTATCCCAGTTTCGATAGATTCCTTTCGAAAGTATGCTTTCTAAAGGATCCGTTCGGGCTGCTTGCAATAGTATTCAAAAGTTGTCCCCAAACTGGCTGTCGCTTTGTAGCTAAATAATTAAATGCAGTTCGATGTCATTTAGTGTTGTGCTTAATTTAAAACTCTTATTGACCGGCCACTGCTTGCCATTTGCTTCGACTCCTCGAAAGTAAATCCAAAATGCACGCATTTAAAATTACCATACGTGGCACTACGATGGAAACCGAGGAAAGGAAAAAACGGGAATTAAATGGCGCGAGCACCAGAAATACCAACCCATCATTTGCAGCCGTTGTGCGCCACCATTTTTGGCCATTTCGTGGCCCTTATTTCGGGTGAATTTTTTTGTTGGTCCTCACTACCCACACGGCACACGGGACGGGCCGTGCACGGCCATTAGCAGTGTTTCGCAGGACATCACTCATTCCGTTTCCGCATTCGTTCGGTTTCGGTCGGGTCGGTTGGTTGGTGTGCTTTCTTGCGTGCGCCGTGCGTGAAGTGGCAGCACCGTTCGGCCGTTCGTGCGTTTTATGGGCGCGTATTATTGCCACTCATCGACCGAGGACTCGACGAGTGGCGTACGTACGCACCAACGCGCGCCACCGACACTGTTCAGGCGCTGATGAACCACATCTTCGGCCTCGGATCGGCTGGCCGGTCGGGCCTCTCTCGAGTCGAGTCGACGGGGCCGTGCGCGCGTTCGAGCGCAACATAAACAAACAATCCCGAAAAATGCTTAAACACCCAGCCGCCCCCCCCCACACCCAGGCCAGTCGTTGGGATCCATTTTACATGAGCGAAAGCTGCCATAAATTAACGATTAATAAAAAAGCAATAACAGCTCCCGCATGATAATGATAAAATTATTTAAATTTATTATTTCTGCGCGCCGTTTTTATTTCGTGTGATTTTTTCCTGTGTTCTTCGCTCCCCGTGCTGCGAACGTAGGCAAGGATTGTGTCCGTGCCGTGCTGTGCCGTGGTGCGTTCACTAGGAGCCCGGTTGGACGACTTTCGAATAGCAGCGTTCCCGTCGGCGTCGAGAACGAATGACGTCCGCCCGTTAGTCAGAGAACCTCGGCGAGGAGACCGCTCGGTGCTCGCCCGGGTGTGATTAATCATGAAAGAAGAGATTATGCGATAAGCGGATTCGATTTCGTCCGCCCCGGTGGTGCCCGGTGGGTAAAAGGAAAAACAATAGAAAGCCTCGATCAGCGCGCGGCGCTTTCTTCGGTATAATAACAGATTTTTATGCAATCAACACATTCCACGATGCCCACGGACCACACTCGGTTTTGTTCCTTCTACTGTCGCTCTATCTCTCTCTCTATCTCTCTCTCTCTCTCTCTCTCTCTCTCTCTGAGTAATTCTTTCTCTGACATTTGATCCTGGAATAGCCACTCGGGACCGTTAGCAAGACGTCACTCGGTTCTGATTGTGCCGTATGCCGATGGTGACGCTGGCTTAAGGCTATTTATTCTGAATCCTTTGACGTGCAATGCATCGCTTCATTTTGTGCTTCTGCCTGCACTGCGAGTCCTGCTAGGGCACTGCATTTAAATAGTCAATTCCGGCGCGAGTGTAATGGTTGTAGCGAGAGGTAACGATTTTAGAAGCAAGAGCGAAACAAATAAAACATTACCATCAGGACCAGGGGACGACGACATCGGTAGCATCTGCCGATCCAGCGGACCAGATACGGGCTCGGTCCGGGCCGGGCCACTTCGCGGTCGCGGTACGGTGCACGGCGACGGACGAACAGCGGACTCCGCGCGGATAGGCGGGGTAAAAAAGCGTCAAACGATGAGCAAAACGTTTTTAAAAAGGGTAATAACGGAATTTTTAAATGCCATAAACACAATCTGTGACTGTG
Source organism: Anopheles cruzii (assembly GCF_943734635.1). Classification (NCBI taxonomy): domain Eukaryota; kingdom Metazoa; phylum Arthropoda; class Insecta; order Diptera; family Culicidae; genus Anopheles; species Anopheles cruzii. The sequence goes on along the minus strand of NC_069144.1, from coordinate 40,652,529 downwards.
ACATATACGAATAAATGTTCAACTTGTGACCATGATGACACTCGGGAGTGTGCTCCGGCGCCGGTTCCGGGAATGTGCTCGAAAATGATACCCTGTTTTTCCTTTTTGTTTTCCGCGCCCCGTTTTTCCCGGGACCGGGCGGTGGCCACCGGTGGCCGGGAATGAGGGCTTGAGCGCTGCGAATCACAGCGCACCGACCGCACCGACATCGTTATCGCTGCGAGCCGCATCGGTCGTGCCACGTGTCACTGGCGTAAAAAGGGTTAGCTTCCGGAATGGACTTCACGTTGGGCAAAGAGACAGGCAGAGAGAGAGAGAGCGCGTTAGAGTGTGTGAAAAAAGACACAACATTTCCGATTTGGGGTTTTATCACACCTCGCGCAACAGCCACCGTCATTTGCAAACCGGGGTGTCCTTTCAAAGACATTTTTGGTGGCCACTTTGAAGTGGCCGATTTTTCTTTTTTTGGTTTCTTCCGGTTTACACCTAACAAATTAATATTCACGCCATTTGTTGCCCGTCGCAGCGGTGAGGATCATAATTTTTAGCTCTCCGTGTGCAAAACAATCATTGCCAAGACCGGCGCGGACGCGTTAGGACGCATCAAATATTCATTACTTATGTGGATGAAATATTCGCCAAATGGGCCAACATATTTGCGTGGCGGTGGCGGAAAAGCCGACGAAAAAGTGCACGAAAAATCTCACGGCCCGTCACGGGGGAAAACAGTTAACGGCAACGGAGACGCTTAATAGCAAACGGCAGCTGGCAGCCGATTGTGTCACGTTTGTGATTAATGGCACACCGTTCACCGGGAAGTCGCTCTCGTCGTCCTGGTGTCCTGGCGCAAACAGCCAGGGTACAGGCCAAAGGGCTTGATGGTGTTCGAATTTTTACGCGAAAAACACCGCACTCGCGTCTGGCGGAAACGATTTGGAATTTTTACGAAATAAAACCAGAAGCTAATCAAATCGATCCACCGGAGCAAGATTTGTGCGCGTTTGTGACACATTCGTGGTGTTTATTCTAATTCGTCCTTTTTTGGCATCGACCGTGGTTAAGCGTGTTGAAACAGTTACTCAGCGAGGGTCACGTTAAACTTTGTTACACGATGTCACGTTTAAATTGGAGCATTTTGTAACGGTTTCTACTCATCTTCGACATTTTTTTATAACACTGATTTGTTAGAAAGTAGATCGCAACCGGGACCGGTGCAACTGAAGTGAGCTTTTTCATTGATTACAGCATGCGCCAATCCTGCGAAATAAGCGTCCTGCGGCGAACGGTCAGTGAAACGGTGCCCGCTTCTTATCCTTTTGATTGCCCTGGTGACGTAGACACTCCGCTAAACAAAGGAGCCTACCTCGAAAGGGTGCGAAGATTCGTGACACTGACGTCCCGGCGGCGGCGGCCCGCTAATGAGTGTCGGAGCAAAATGTCGACAGCCATTTATCTCGGCCCCTCGATCAGCCAACCGCGTGGCCAGGCAAGGGGGACGTTCGCTCATTATGCATGCGGCCCACCGAACAACGATCAGTTACAGTCCTGGGGGCCGACCCGACCGCACTCGATTCCCGGACACGTGTCAAACTTCCCCCTGGAGAGTATTTAAAAAATCATCATCCATCCGGCCGGCAGCCGTCAGCGGCAGCCCATTTTTTGTCCTTTCCATCCCCGGTCCCCGTCCTGGCCATTAACGGGGTTTTCTAAACGGCCGGCGAGCGGCCTTCCGAGCAAGTTCATCCCTCATCACTGGATCCGATGTCTTTCTCCAGGCCGCCGCCAGGGGAAAGGCGCACCCCCTCCCGACTGTCACAACTTTTCACCATTGGCCATCGGCGCCGACCGTCATCTTTCGACCGGAGCCACCATCTGACGGAAGACGTCCTCGGGTTACTTTCTTTCCGGGGGTGGGTGGGTGTCGCGATAAGAAGGACTCGAAAGATCAGCTGGCAGCTGCTGGCTGGCTGCAAGCGACGCGAATCCGGACGGACGGTCGACAAACGGGACGATAGCGGACCGAATGCGGATGGAAATTGAGGAGATAATCTCTCTCTCTCCCGATGACATTTTAATAAAGTGTGAAAATATTTTATTCGCACCACGCCGCCCCGGCTGCCGCCATTTTTGGCAGCCACGGGCCTACCAAGGGTCCGGCAAGTGGAGTGAAATGTCTTCGTCCCGTTTCGGTGCGTACTTCAGCAGCGTTGGGAGCTTCTGACAAACCGGCAGAGGGAAACCGAATGGCTTCGGCAGTATAAGGACGAAAAGGATTTGCAGCTTTCCGGTCGGTGTGACAATTGACAATCGCGCTGCTGACGGAGCGCGCGCCGCGAAGCCCAAGTCGATAGCGGGAAGCGGGTGGAAATGTGCAAACATTAAATGATAAAATATCATCACGCGTAAACCGAAGTAACGGATAGCCGTGTGAAGGTGTAACAGCTTGAACGCCAACGAAACAACCATGTAATCCGGGCAATCGATCACAATTTGAGCAAAAAAAAGTGCCATCATTTACAACAACACACGGAGCGACTTTAGTTCCGCTCGCAGCGCGGAAGGAAAATCGGATTTCCAAAACCGCGTACCGAGCCCACGCTTCGCCGTCATTCCGGCGCAAATTGAATCTAATTTAGCACGCATCGTAAATTCATCAACGAGGCGCGTAAATTCTACATTTTTCCTTTCCAAAAGCCAACATGCTGCTGCTCACCTTGTCGAGGAAAACGTGTAGAATGAAACTAATCCGTCATCGGAGCGCAATTTCCGTGGAAATTGTCGCGCGTGGCCAACTTTTGGCTTTTGTGTGAATTCAACAACCAGCACGAAGCAGGCATAAGCCGATAATTCGCGTTCCGAAGAACGTACGTAGGTGATGCTCAAGAAAAGCACATTACAGGCTCACCGGCCGGTTGAGCCGATGAAGCCGATTTTGGCGAACGCTCAACCTGGTTTAATCGCCTTCCGGAGAAAGCTGGAGCGAGCGGTCGCATTGAATTTTTAGGTGCATAAGTCATCTAAAGTCACACTCTCCGGCACCGTAAAATGACGTCGGAACGTCATCGAACTGACCACCGGTCGTAAAGCGGTTTCATTTGCACCTCGCACTCGTCCGCAGATCGATGGACCTTCCGCGGAGCGGAGGCAAACACTTCCGGCAAATGACACGTTTCGCCCTTCGATTTCAATAAACCCTCTTTTATGACGAAAAAACCCAAGACCCAACCGAAGCCAGTATTTCCCGCCGGGGTGGGTTTGCGTCACCTTTCACCATCCTTCCCGTTGGCACAAGGAAATTGGTCTCCCTTTTCGGCTCTTTCTACGCTTCTTTCCACTCTCGAAAATCCCTACCTTGGGGTTTATCGGGGCGCGTGTCCCGCCGTCCAATTCACGCGCGCGCTCGGCCGCCGATCGCTGGTGGTTTTGAATAATTTATGCAATAAAATTTAAATTTGCCCTTCGCACTCTGTAGGTGTGTGTGTGTGCATTGTGAGGCCACGCTGTGACATGCGTTCTCTCTCACTGTCGAAGGATTTCATTTCTCGCCCGTGCGCAAATTGGAATGCCGGAAGTAGCACGGTTAACGGTTTGAGATTTGATTTTTGCAAACTCCGAAAGCACCCTGAAAAGAGAGCAAAAGACGCGCGAGGAAAAGGAATGTCGAACGGGGAACCCGTGTCCCCGTGGTGGGGTCTTCGCATTGGACCGCATGAATCAAGATTACGGCGTCCTTCGTGTCGGGGTCCTTCGCGTCGAGAACCGGGGCCGACCCGAAGCGAACCGCAACCCGTTCGCGGTAAAGTGTCACCAATTTGTTTAATACACAGCCCATTCGTGGCAACTTTCGGTCCCATTAACGGTGGCCCCGGCGGGCCCGGTGTGTGCGGTTCCTTCTTTAAACTCTTCGAAATGACTTCATCATTCATCACTCTGTCGGGTCGTCGGGGGTCTTTCTTTCTCGCTGCGCGACTGGGCTGCTGCGATGCCCGAAAGGTTGATGCAAGTTGATGAAAAACTAGTTCATATCAGTCTCCTCAGTCGCAAGGAACCCGCTCCTCCAGCACTACCACCACCACCGTAGTAGGCTGGGGGCTGTCAGTGCGCGCGCCCCAGTGTCAGTCAGTTCGCCAAGTGCGCGCGCGGCAAGAAAAGTGCGGTCACAGCGGGAATATGATGAGTGTGCAAATTTCACGCCATTGCTCGGCCGCGGCGGGGTAGGTGCGGTGGGCGCGGCTGCCTGTGCGTGTGCATTTCGCCAAGAAAGTCACCCACCCCGCCCAGCCGGGCCAGGCAGCGGAAGACTTCGCATGAAAAATGGCTTCGCAGAGTGCCAAAATCAGTGCATCGAAGGCGGTCGTGGAAAACTATCCGGAAAAAAGGTGGAAAGCGATGGGAGGGAAAACACCGAAACGTTTAGAATGGAGGAGGCCAGCGGCAGCAGCAGCAGCAGCAAAAAACAACCCGGGGATCTTCAGTGTAGCTGCCGCAAGGAACTAAGTTCCACTAGTTTTTTTTCTGTTCTCTCTGCATCCTTGGCGCGGGAAAAAAATGTTCCGCCCTGGGTATGCGTGTGTGTGTGTGTGTCTATCACGGAATGACGTTGCACCGTTGCGACGCGGACCGGAAAAGATTTTTCAAACTTTATCTCGCAAAAGGGACCGCCTCGCGTAGGACGGCAAGATGGCGGGATGGCGAAAAATGGCCACAAAAACACACGGCAAACGGCTGAGCTGAGGCAAATGATCGGACCCGGCCGGTGGGCAAAGAGATGACGAAAAGCTCATCAAATGTAGGGGCCTTTTTCTTGCGCTTCCCTCCTTGCGCGGACGCGGACGGGAAAATCTTTGCCAAATCTCCGAGAGTGGCGAGCGAAAAACGGAAGCAAACCGAAATCGAAGACTCCGAGGAATCCGGCACGCGGGGGGGCACCGTCGGGTGGGTAAAAGTTAATGTTGTGCTCATTTATTTCGATTAAGTCCGGCGTGTGTGTGTGCGAGTCTTTCCAAGTTCATTCGCAGACCGTTTCCGAGCCATAGCCCGGTCGAAGGACCGGTGGGACTCGGTGGATTGCTTCATAAGCAATCACTTACCGGCACTTTTGGTTGGCCGAACTTGTTCCGCCCTAGCCCACCGACCGACCGACCGACCGACCGAGATATTAATCCGGTTGATAGTGTTATTCGACGAATTTGGCCAAAAACCCGGAAGTGCCGGCCGGATGGTGCTGCCACTGCCGGGGCCGCAAAAATGGAGCATATAAATATGAAGAAAGTTTGGTGACACTTTTCGATTCGATAAATGGCCCGGCAACCACTGACCCACGCCGGACGGACACACCCGTGTGGGCGCGCTCGTGTGTGAGGGCTTCGAGTCTTTTGCCACGAATGTTTTCGATCCGACTGTGGAAAAATATCGCTCGCTGAGGATGTTATTTTTATGCAAAACAAACCGTCGGGAGATATTTTTAAGACCTAATGGCAAGATTGGCAATGGCCATTGGGAAGAATAAGGACATTGTTTTTTCTCTATAGTGTGTATTTATTTTGATGCGACATTTTGTGACAGAAAAGAAAACGAGGTTGAAAAAAATCCTTTTCTTTCGTGCTTTTCTTATTTCATCCAAATATTCAACATAAACAGTACGACTGTTTTCTGAAACACTTACAATAAATGTTTGATGGATGATAAAAATGAGGGGTTGGCTGCATAGATTGTTAGAAACGGAACAAAAACTTCAAAAGTTGAGCATTTAACCGAACCGTATTTATATAACATCCTTTACCAGGTTGCGTGTAGGTTATGTTGTGGGATTTTTTCGATGAAGAAAACACATAATTTCCATGAGAACCTCAAAATAGTTTTATTCGAACTAATCAACGTTTGATGCTACACATTTCACCCATCGCTCAGGATAATTGTGGACTTTTTTCCAATAAATATTGTTTGTGTTTCGTCGAAAACCATTCGCTGGCCAATTGTTGGACAGTTTCAACCCATACACCTGAATATACTATAATTTATCGAATCTGCCATCTCCTTTCTGCCTTAAGTAGCATTTTGCAAACAAAACAAGTGTTCTTTAGAATCAAAACATGTTTACGGCTTTTTCCGAGACGAACGTCGAGTGAGTGAACAAACTTCGTCGTTCAACTGAAATTCTAGGCAAATTTGGGCCGATAATATAAAGGCAAATTGACGTGATGTGTGAATTATTCGTCACTTCCGTGCTATGCATAATGAATTTGCTTTATTTACAATTCAAACACGACTGTGCGCGTTAGAATTGTACGAAATACGTGCGATTGGCTCTATCAACTGAGGACGCACATTGCCTTTTTTATGTAACATTGGAACAGATGATGTTAAATAATTGAGATTATAAATCGAATGATTGAAAATCAGCTACTAAAACCTTTCGCGCTTTTATTTGAATTTTTAGAGAAGTTTGGTCTACTTGAACCGGCTTTCAGTACTGTGCTTACATTATTAAGGAACCAGCTAATTGGCATATTAACCTAAAGCGCCAACCGACGTGTGCGCTCCAAGCTGTCAAGTGAAGTGACCTATCTAGCGGTCGCACATGAGGTTATTAAGCATACTTACCGGGGAACAAGAAACACCAAAACAGGAGAAAACCAAGAGAAGGAAAATTCTGCAAACCCAAAAAAAAAACAAAAGTAACACCAGAACGATGAAAGGATAAGCTTCTACTGGCCGACTTCCTGCCATACCCAGGGCCTTTGCTGGGTGTGTGTGGCTGCGACGAGAAGCAGAGGAACGAAACGCCGGAGGACGGTTGTAAAACTGTCGACTGCAGCAGATTTTCAATGTGATATCGATTAATTAATTTAAACAGGCTGACAGCTTGCGAGGGATAAGCGCGTGCCCAACAACCGCGCAACGGTTGGAGCACGCCCCCCCAACAGGGACGAGGTCGCTGCTGCTCGGTGCGGCGATCCGCTGAGCTAAGCATCTCCTCGCTCTGGCAGCTGCCAGGGCGCCGACACCGCCGACCCACAGACTGCTGAGGCAGGAGCAAACTAAACCCCAACATTAGCATTGATTGAACCTTTCTGATGACCGGCACGGCACGAGTCCGACAGGCCGTGTAGCCTGCCACTCTCTCTCTTGCTCTCTCTCGCTATCTCGCTCTCACATACACGTTGGGGAGGATTATCCTGGTGGGTGGCCGATGGCGGAGGATCAACACCGCAAAACGTGAACAGCCCGCCACCAGCCGGCTGCACTGCAACATGGATGCGGTGTAAAATGAATCGTTAACTGGTACGCGAAGCCGACATCGACATCTCAAACAGTCCTCGGGCGGTGACCGAGCGGTTCCTTCGGGGGAACGAGCGGTGGAACCGGGTGTAGTGTTGGTGATTATCGACCCATAATTAGGATGCAATCGGCGACGACGAGCTTTCGGCAAACAGTGCCGCGAGGCTACGTGCGTTGCCTTCGCTATCGCTGCGTTGCCGCGCGAAGACACTCGTGTGATGGCTGCGAAGTGCATTTTAATGTATTTCAATGACTTCTAACGATGCGCTGTCCGTCGTTGCGGACCCGTAAGACTGCGGTGCGGCTTCTGAGTGGCGCACTTTGCTGTGGGCGGCAGGATGAGCGAAGGCCCGAGCCCTGGATGCGTGTGTGGTTGTGTGCGGAGAACTTTCCACCCATAATTACATTGTGCAGTGTGGGGAGTGAAATTTGCTGATGCTGCTCGAATCATTGATTAGTGATCAGCTGTTTACACGCACGCACACACATTATGGGACGATACGGATCCTTTGATACACACCGCTGCTGGTGAACGTTACGCCGGGAAGCCTTATTTGCTCCCTGGCAGTGTTGAATGCAGCTGCTAAAATCGGTCGTTGGGTCACCGATTTTATTTCAAAATTCCGTTAGCGGAATCCGATGGATCCGGTGGTTCAGGATGTTGACTACTTTACCTTTAATGGGGACGGATTTTGACGGAACTGTGCTTTAAATCCGAAATCAAAATAATGACTTCGTACCATTTCAATAAAATGGCGAATAGTGATTCGTGTTGGTTATTTGGTTCATGGTTTTGGACATCCGGGCATCGTGAGTATCGAATGTATCGGATTTTTCATCAGGGAGCCACTATTCGCATAGTTTAGGGATATTTTTCTTGTGGTGGAAAAATGTCAACTTAATCAATCAATTCATCAATCTATTTTACTTAATTCCGTGTGCATCTTTCTTGAAATTGTTTTAAGGGTTTTCGATAGGATAAAGTGGATTTTGTGCATCGAATTATCACTATGGATGAGACTGATTTATCTTACGAAAAGGCAGTCGTCAGAACGTCAATCAATTAAAACTAGTACAGAAGTATGCCTTTTAGTGTAATGTTGATGTCTTAATAGGTGTCATTTTGGTGTCCAACCATTGATAATTTCAAAGAAACGATTATTCTCACTTCACACAGTGGTTTGACCTCTTAATGAGTTAATTAATACATTAAAATGGTCTGTTTACGACGATCAAATAGGAATGATCGAGATTTTGGACGCCAACGTTCGACGCTTTATTATCCCAGAATAAGACAGCATTGTCCATAACCTTACATTGATGGTAAAAGTATTTTCATTACTTCCGCTCATGCTGCTCATAATGTAGCTTGTGTTTTATTTCGGTTTACATGGTTCTATCAACCCAAAATGGCCATCCTTTATGATTGATCGTCGTGAAGCCAGTCACATTCGCTGTGTATCCGCTGGAAAAAAAACATCGACATAGCGACATAGCGACTACCAGCGTCGTAAATGAAGTTTAAAGTTGCGCAATACGCTCATTTCTACATTGACTGATGCAATAAAGGGAAGCAAGATGGGCCCACAAAGGTTTTCCGATGACATGGCAAATGGGCAAAGCACGGCATCGCCTCCACCAAGGCGGAGGGCCGCCACCGGAAGGCTGGATTGCTGCACCGCGCGCGCGTATAAATACATTTTTCGTCAACCGCAACATCGCAAAAGGAAAAGTCACCGCGAAAAGCGAAGAAAAAATAAACAACAGCCAGCCAGCGAAAGCGGAAAAAAGGTCAAAATCCTTCACCCAACAAACAAACGCGCGACGCCGGACGGACAAAGGCGAACGGGGGGACGGATAGAGCAATATTTTCGCGAACCACCGCGGCCGAGGACACACGTGTGGCCCAGCATTAAATGGGCGCCCGGAAAACATGCGGCCACGCGCGCTGTGATGGGCTTTTGGGGGGGTTTTTTGATGGGGCCACCATATAATAAAACATTTTCCGCCTCTGTGACGCGCGCGCACCATTTAAGTTTGGCCGGGTGGTGGGTGGTGCGTGGGAGAGTACCCCTTCGATTTCATTACCGAACGCAGCTGGTCCGCTCGTTCGCGCACGGTGAGTAGCGATCGGGCAAGGACACGCGGCGGCGGTGGCGGCCACACGGAATCGAGGACAGTCGAGGCGGCGAGCGTTTATTTTGTTTTCCACCAACGACGACGATGACTGTTTTCTTCGACCGTGTTTGCATCGGAAAAGCCCGCGTTTTCCCGTCGATAGCCGTCAGAGTAGCTTCTTTATTTGTTTCTTGTTTGCGTGCCCCGCTTTGTTGCTTCACCACGGCCATTCTGGACCACGGTTTCTGCTGTTGTTGTTTGGTTTTGCTTGGGCTATTTTCCACGCGGAGAAAATCCCGCTTTAGCTGCCCTCTTCAACCGCCAGCGATCCGCCGGCGTGGAATGACGGGATTTGCGCCGTTTCTCTTGACGTTGACATTTTTTTGTTGCTTCTTCTATGTGTCCCCTTTTTTATGCTCCCCCTCGGCAATGGCACACACACACCAAGCAGTGACAGCGACGCTTGTGCGGCTTGAAGTAACAAATTTTCCGTATGTTTTCCCACCGAGCACCCAGCTGGGCCGGAGTGAGCCCACTCGTTGTGACGTTTTGTTTCCGAATCCCGGCTCCGGCCGCCGTTGCCCCCATCTGGCTGCCGGGTGGGTGGCGTATAAACTTCGAGCCATTCCACCCTCCAGCAAGCCCGGCCATCCCGGCAGAAATGAAATGAGTCGTCACCGAAAAGCGGGAAAAGTACGGCAAAATTGAGAGAAAAATTCATTATCGTCATATGATTGATGAGATTCTTTTTTGGTTGCTTGTCTCTCTCTCTCGCTCTCTCTTTCGCCGCGACCTTATCCTTTTCCACCCTTGGGCCACTCGGTCGCGAGGGGGTGTTTTCGGTCCGTGTCGAGGAATGTGAAGGACGTGGCTTATAACGGTCCAAGCAGTTCGCTCCGCTTCGAAGGATGCGATCGTCCAAAGAAGAATGTTCTTTATTTTCCACGACGGCTGTTGTTGTGTTTTTCTACTGCTGCGGCTGCTGTTCTGGCGGCAGGATCGACGTGCCGCACGGGGCCGCAGATCCTTCCATTCCGGTGCAAAGCCTCAAAAAAGTAACGACAATGATTTACGCTCACGGCTCACTCGTGCATTCGACCATTGTTGTGGCCGGCTATGTGCTTCATATTTTCGCGTTATTGTAGCGCCCGGGGCGCCTCGTCCTCGAATCATCGTCCCCGCGATGTCTTATGGCGCCTTCTTTCGCCACCGCCACCGCCATCTCTCTCTCTGTCGCTCCTTCCATTTGCACCATTGTTGATGATAGCCTTTCATCTTTTAAACACTAGAAAACGTAGCAATCGCCGCATCGGATTCGGCCAAACACGCGCGCGCTACGTCGTCGGGGCCGGCACTGCAACCGTGGTGGTGAGGGATTGTAAAGGAACTTGCAGCTTGGATTGGATTGCTACGGCGTTGGGAAATCGGGGCCTCGGGCTCCACACCGGCAAACGGGGGGCCGCGCTTCGCGGATAACGCGGGCGTGATATATTGTCAGGAGTTTAAATCTAATCCGTGATACTTTAAATTGATTTAATGTTTTCCTGTGCGATTCGTTTCTTTCGGTCTATTTCTTTATCAGCCGCCGCCGCCGGGCAGCGAGCCGGGTTGTGTGATGACCGGACGTGACGGTCGTTTCGTTTCGATAGCTTAAGTCGGTTCCGGATCGGTCGGCGCTCCGGTTTTTGCTTCGAAGCTTGAGTTTCATTTTGCAACCGCGTCTGTTTGTTTTGTACCGTTTTTGTCGCATTTTCTGTTTGCAGTTTTCTATTCTCTTATTACCGCGTGTGACATTGCTTCATGGTTTGCGCCCCGTTTTCTATTTCTTTCACCGTTTGTTTCACTCCTCCCGGAACCACACACACTTCTTTTACGTTCCTTTGTTTTTACTTGGCCATTTTTTTTTCTTTTCAAGAAACGCTCGTTGATCGTTTCAGTTTTCCCGTTTTTTCTGTAATATTTTGCAATTTCTTTTTGAAATTTTCAATATCCTTCGGTTTAGTGAGCCCTATTTTATTTTTTCGCACTCTTAGCATGAGACAAATGTCTCTATTTAAATAAATTAACTCAAAAAATACTGTCATTTTGGTCATGGAACTGGTTTGAACGAGTACACCATTCTCTTTCAGCTCGTCTGCGATGGGATTGGCTGATTCCTCGGCTCCACTGTACTCGCGGCCCAGGTAGGTGCATCCGTTCTGATGACGGGATCTATTAGAACCTTGCTAGAAGTGCCTCGTAGATGCTCCCTGTCCGTAGTTACTTACCTTGCGCTCGTAGTGGAAGTGAATGGTACGATGAAACGTAGACGCCTAGTGCGCTGTTGCTGCGCGTTCCATGAAGCAATCGATCGCGCCGACTAGTCATTCGACAGAGTAATCCAACATCCTAGCTTACTAGCTCATTTTCTAGCTCATTAATGCATTAAAAACAATCGAAATAGCGACACTAATGAACAAAGTCAAACTATACCCTCAAGGACCGAATTAATGGTGGTAGACTGTCCCAAAAACCTGATCGTGTAACATTCACCTTCTAAACTGCTTCACCGTGTGTACTCTTTCGGCGATTAGTCAATCAGCTTGAAGTTGTTCGTCCGACTTGTGCCCGAAACATTAACGATGGTCTCTCTTTCCTTGCAGGGGTTTCGGGTTCATCACCTTCGGCGATCCTGCTAGTGTAGACAAAGTGTTAGCACATGGAACACACGAATTAGACGGCAAAAAGGTAAGTCACTGCGACGTCGACCGATAATGATACGAAGGAGTTGCAGCGTCAGTGTGTTAGGATAGAAAATGGACATCTCAGATAATGAAGCCACCATTCATGTTGCGGGCCACTCCACGGCTTTCCCGAGGAGCCCGGTGGCCGGTGGCGTCATAAACCCATTTCCACATCGTTGCGCCGGAATAACAATCAAATGTTATTTTCTTTAAATTATGCTACAAATGCCGGAATGATGGTGCCGGCCGGTGGCCGGGCGGGATGCGTAACGTAAGCATAGGCCGCGGTGGCTTTACGGCTTCCGGAAATCGCTTCTCGACCAGCGAACCTTTTGTTGCCGACGGAAATGGCAGATTTCTGAAGAAGCACAGCGCATTCGGCACATAATCCACTCTGAGTGCCGGCGGAAACCCAATCCCGATGCCGGCGCCGTATTTTTCTTGTTTTATGCTAAGATCCTTAACAAGGCGCTCTCGGACAGTCACAGGACATTTGGCTGTGTCAACCGTGACGTTCGGTCACGGGGCGTCCGCCAATTTTATGTTCAAACCGCGCGCGAACGCACTTGTGTGTGTGTGTGCGTTTATTTCGGACCACCATCACCAAGGGCCAGGCACTACGCGTGGCGTGTGGTTAGCAGCTCATCCGGTAATCTTTTGGCTCAGATTTTATAACGTTGGCTTTCAGAGTAGCCGAGGCGGGGCCATAAGTCATAACGAACGCCAACCAACGCCAGTTGGTGCGGAGCAAAATAAATATTCGGCCTCCGGCGGGCGTCGCGTAAAGGAGCTCGAAGAAAAAGAAGCATCTCTCTCGGACCTTGCGCAGGTAGCGTGTCCTTTGCGTTAATAGAAGCTGTTTCGCGAGGGGAAGGTGATAAAAGATGACCGCCACGCACCGTTTGACCGCTTCGGTGGACTTTACACTTTGCCACCTTGGGCTGCGGGCCAAGGATCATAAAACCCCACGGCCACACAGATTTGCGGGACACTTTCGGGCCATGTCACCTGCACGTCACCGACCATGTTTAACTTATGGCGCGTGTGTCGATTCCACTTCGTGCCTTCACACTTCAGTTCGTCACCGGGAGGCCCACAAACACACTCGGAGGGACACCCATCGGACGGTTGGAGGGTTGATGGTCGCCGTGACTGCGGGTCGCCGTAGCAGCGCTTCCGGAGGCATCCTCGGACAAACATAATTCTTGTTAAATCATCTCCTGGGATGGCAATATTTTTTATTATTCATTTTAATTTCACTCGCCGGAGCGCCCGGCGTCGTCGGCCACCCGGGTGGACGTGCGAGGAACCCTTTCAACCCCCCAGGTTCAACGGAAAGCACCACCGGAACCCAACCAAACGCCGTTGTTCGGTTGGGTTCAGAGCCCAAAAAAACCGTTTTATTATTTGTGAAATAACTGAAGTGTTTTTCCGGAGGTGTGTGTGACGTACCGGAGGCTCATGGGGAGTCCGACTTCTGCAGAAGGTCCGTGGGAAAGCAGGCACTCCACACGGAATGGCGCCTTTCCGCCCCCGAACTTAGATGTTGGGTTGTTGGAAAAACTTTAAATTGGTGCAAATTTTTGCAAAAAGCATGAAGTTAAGTCAGCAGCCCAACAAATTACAGCCCATACATTACGGGCGCTATTGATTCTTGGGATGCATGTGTGAGTGTGCGTTTATTTCCTGATTCGAAGCACAAGAACAGCACTAAAGGAGAATTTTATATCACGGAAGAAGAACATGGAAATGATTTCTTTTTCTTCCACGGCACATCGGACCTTTCCGGCCGTTGAATGAATCGTGCGTCGGAAGGATTCAATTCTGTGCCCCCGGGTTCCCGGTCGGAGAAACACCTGAACCCCCTTTGTTTGTGGTCGGCACCTCGCAGGGCAGGGGTTGCCGCCTCATTTTTTATGTCCTTTCAATCACCCCGCGACGACGACGGCGACGGCGGCAGGCAGCGTATTGATGGATGTCCTTCAGGATGGGATCACGCACTCGGCAACGGTCGGCTCGCAAACCCACGTTGGCCGCCGCCGTTGCAAATCGTCGTGTTCGTCGACAAATTCGTCGTATTTCACAATGTGCGCCTGAGTGTGTGTGTGTAGATGGCCACAAAAAAGGTAAAACTCCGAGGAGACTCCTCCAGGAAGGCATGGAATATGTAAATCACGCTCTCGTGTTTTTTGTATGTAAATCGTTTACCGGCTCACCGGATGTACATTTTTAATCAGAGGGTTTTCCGGGCGGGCTTTGTTTGAAGTATTTATAAGATTTTCCTCCCGGCTGAAGCGACCTTCAGGCCGGGGACTGGTTCCTCGTAAAACACCTTCGTGTTTACCGTTCGCCCATTTTTATCTCCCGTGTGCGAGTGTGTGCTCAGGCAAACATACGCAGGCAACTTTGAGAGCTGAATCGACAGGAGACCCAATGGCAATGGCCGGCTGGGTCGTTTGAGAATTAGGGTGGCCACCATTATGTTGGCTTCGACGGGTTGGCTCAAGGTGCTCGCCGAAGACGTAACCACACACACACACACACAGCGGCCACCGTAGAATGGCCCGTTTCCGAACCGATATTGGCTTCATATTGAACGTGCGATGACAAAGGAAACAACAAAAAAACGCAACGGAAACAGAGCATACATTATGCAAAAGCGCTTTCTTAGACATTTCACTCAAGCAAACGCAAAGTAAAGAAGCCAAAAAGGCGGTTCCTTTGGCTGACTTCAAAATCAAATGTTTGCAACCACCTCGCAATTAAAATGTAAATATTTCAAAGATTATCACCAAAAAGTGATTATGAAATCAAATTGCTCAGTCAATGGTATGATAAAAATATTTATCAATTTGAAATTTTAATTGTAAAAGGCTCAAAGGCTATTTAGCTGCAATGTTTCAAAAACCCCAATTGCTTAAGAATTGCCCCAAATTGTCAGTAAAAAAGTTTTAGCGTGACTAGTTTATTATGATTTTTCAAGTAATAAACACTCAAACGGAGTTTTACAATGATCCATTCCGCAAAGATCGGAACACTGGCGACAACATAATCATTCATTTCAAAGTGGTTCAGCAAACGTAGCAGATAAGCCATGCTGCCGAAACCTTGAACCTCAGAGAATTTACCTAAAAAATCAATTCTAGCCATCGATGGGAAGCAAATTATTCCACTCTCGCCGTAAACACGGCCCAAAGCATCCCGGCGCCTTCAATATGCCGATATCGAAATAAAACTCTCCGCCGTCCCGTTCGCCCACCAAGCGAACAGTTCGAATTGAAATGTTCATCAAAACCTAACGATAGCCAAAGTGGTGTGGCCCGAAACGTGGCCAGCCCACAATAGGGCGGTCGTTGAACGCGGCCACCTTTCGGCTGGACTCGAAGAAAACCGATTTTCCCACCGAGCTTTTCGGCATCACTCCGCGTCGGGTTTTCGCGGCACACCGCCGGCCAAGCAAATTAAGATGGAAAACAATTCACCGTGTGGCTGGCACGATGGATGTGATGGGCATCTAGCATCGGTGGAGTTTTTCGTGCATTTGCATGAGAATCGGCTCATTTGAATGATTTCACTCGGCCCGGGTGCCACTTCGGCACGCGCCTTTCTTTCATGTTCATTCATAAATTTTCTCTTCTTTTCCGTATCTTTTACAGATCGACCCCAAAGTAGCGTTTCCTAGGAGGGCACACCCAAAGGTAGGTGGTACGCGGGTGGGTCGCGCGGCCGCAGCACCACGGCCGCTATTTATGGTTACACCTTCCACAGTACCTTATCCATCCGCGGGCGTATTACTTATGCCGAATAATGGGCAAAATGTTGCAGAAACCTATGCATACGGCAACGCAAAATTATCCTTCATTATGTTACGTCTGACGGCGGCGAACGGGGCAGCCTCATGGCATGGCCTCACCACAGCAAGGCTCATTTTTTAACGATTTCCTTTCACAAGCGAAACCCGGGAAAGTTTTGCCAATATTTTACAGCGTCAGATGGTGTCCACTACTCGAGCCAGCCACTGGCGCGTGCATGTGGCGATGATTTGGGGCGAAACTTTCGCCACAGTCTTCAAACTTCAACTGACCGACGGGACCGGGGCCACTTGGGTCCTTTTGGGAATTTAATGAGCATTCTTCGGGCGCCTTCCGGAAGACGAGCGCACACTCTTTGAGTGACTTTGGGACCATTTGCTCGCACATCAACCCTCTACGGAGTCGGCTGCTTATGTGTGCCAATTTCGCTCCACTCAATAGTTTCGCTCAATATTTGCCACCTCCTTCGAGGGTATTGAGTAAGAATCGGGGAAGAATTGTGCCCCCGCGGGACCGCGTAGAGAGTTGACACAACCCTCCCCAGGCCCAAAGTGGTGCCCGCTCGCAAAGGACCTGGTCGGTAACTCCAGGTCCGAGAGCTAGGCAAGTGAAAATAAAAAGTTTGCATTGAACAAGACTTTCAACTTTACATACACCTTCAGCACCCGCCCTAATCGGTCCCGCTGGTCGCTTTGCTAACCTTCAAACGACGGACCCACCAGGTGACGGTGTCCTGTGGGCCACTTTTTCCCCGATTTTTTTGTCCCACGATCACCGGCCGCCAGAAGGGGAGATGGGACCCTCGCTACGAAGAACTCCGGTGCCCGGAGCACATCGGGAAAGATAAGAAACAAGTGATCCTAAAACTGTGGGACACGCGGCCGGCGATGGTGTGCCAAGGACACCGGTTCCATTCCATCTACGGCATCTAGGGCTGCTGGGGGGTCATCTCGTTGGTTGCCGGGCGTATTGAAAGCGAAGTTAGCTAAACATACTCCCGGCAATTGCGACAACAGCTCACCGATGTCGCCGGCCACGACACGATGATGATGATTGGGGGACCGACGTTGAGTCCTTCCTTTTCTCTGTCCGTCTATTGTAGAGCCCGGTGTAGAGCCCGAGGCTACTACAGCGAACCGGACACCCGGTGTAGGCGTTTGTTGGCGAAAGTTTCCCAAAAAATGTTGTCCCATTGGGCAGCGAAAGTGTGCTGTAAAGCCCGTTGGCCGGTGAGTGATGTAAAGGACACTTTCGCAGCTCGCTGCACTTAAAACCGTCGCTCCACATTCGTTTACGCGCTTTTTGGCTGGGCGACTTGTAAAACAAAGTTTCGGACATCGCTTAAGAGGAATTACACAGAGGAATTAGAGTGCCCCGGTGCCGGGCGCTGAGTTGGAACCCGAAAACCCGAGCGTCCTTGCGGCTTGTGGCAGGAGAATGAGGAGTCAACGTGGAATCCAATTCACGTACCGCGCGTGCGGCGCCCCAAGAAACACTTTGCCGTAAGATGTTGTGAAAAAGCATGTTCCGCGTGGGGCCGCACCGTTTCGCGCGATGGACCCAAATTTGGTTTCATAAATCGTTAGTGTTATTTGCAGGCGCCTTCGCCGTTGGGAAACTTCTTTGGCAGCTCACACCACCATTACTGTGGGTGCCCCTTTTCGCGGGGAGTTCGCGCCGAGGAAAGGTTAAACGCGCGGCTAAGGTTGAGGCACCGTCGATTACGGTGCCACCCGCCGAAGGTCCGTGATCGATGCGGGACCTCACCCTCAGCGGGCAGTGGACCCGCACAACTGCCGGGTGAGCAGGTCCCCCAAGGGGGTTGCGGAAGGGGTGCACTGCTGGCTGAACTTCTGATCTCTGCCATCATAAATCATTGCCAAACCGAAGGCGACGGCGTATTCACCCACCGAAAACCCGGGTGCCGCCACGGCCACGGGCCCGTATCTTCGGGCTTCGGCGGAAACTTCCCCCGCCGGATAGGTCCTTTAGATCGGATGATGAAGAGGGGCCGCAGGGGTACCGGGTGTCGGGAGCATTAGGACGGGGACCTTCCGCCAGAGCATATACAGCGCGCCCGGGATCAAACAGTAACACAAGACGATCTCTCGCATCAAAGAAGTGTGCCCTCGGAAAGGCGTCGCAGGCGGACCGGAAGCGCGGGGCGCGAAAGCAAACGGATGTGCTCTCGGCGTGACGGCATTTATCGGCCGTCGGGTTTCCGCCTGGCCTTCGCCGCGTGGCGGTTTGCTTTCCTTTTTCGGAGCGTTTTCAAGTATGAATAAATTTATCTAATTCAATGAATTTGCGTTTCGGTGCTGCGGGGGGCGGTGTCGGCGGTGTTCCGTTCGCCCACCGCTCGGATGTTTGGGACGGACAAATGGTGACGGGCGGGTGACGGGAACGGCTCGATGCGCTGCGGTCCCAAGACGGATTCGAATCTTCGAATTCGGAATCGGCCTACGTTTACTTTCATCGGGTTTGCGCTGCTGGCAAAGAGTTCTTTCGCCTATTCTCGGAAGGACTGCCTCGGCAGTCGGGGAAAGGATGCACCCCTAGGATGGGTTCATTGAAGAGTCTTAGATTAAGAATAGTTTGGCGGTACGAGACGCGTACCGGCTTCTTACAAACGATCTTTTTTTTGCTGAAAAATTCTTCAATGAAAATCTTCTTGCTCGACCAGTATTAACTGGCTACTTAAAAGTCGTCCGATTGCCTTTTCATTATCTTGAGTGAATTATTTAAATTACATACCAGATTTAGGGTTACTATTATTTAATATTAGGGTCTTGAGCTAGTCCTTTTAAAATATCTCATGGAAACCCTTGTAGTGATTGAAAGAATGAAGCAGCTGCTTTTCACACATCTCTTGACAGTCGGAATTACCATCAGAAACAGTAAATTTTTTGTACGACTGGTACCAGGTCTGGAGTATTGATGAAGTTTTATGAGAATATCCCGAGCCAGGCTGGTCGCTATACATTTTCTATCCCAGTGAACATCACTACACGATTGTTTCTTTCATATGCTCAGCTGGCTTTAAAAAAAAAACGGACCACAGAGTCAGACCACAAGATGGTGTGGCAAACTGGGTTGCCGTTGGTTCTTCCTTGCTTCGAAAAAATACGACGCGGTTGCGTGGTTAAACGTAGTTAATGCGATTAAAGCAAGACTCTGCACTCAACTCAACTGCAACTGTTACTTTATTTTCTTAAGAATATTGTTACGTAGTAACTTTAAGCAAAAGCTCCAGACGTTGTAGTGAGACAACTGGTTGACCTGATGCTCTACTTTCAGCGCTAACTTCAGTTTTTGCTATAGGTTGTAACCGCGTCAGAAATGGGTCAATTTGATTGCAAATTCTGGTGATCCTAAATGATGCTGGGTTCCATTGATGATTAGCTACAACTCCATCTAACCCTTATTCAATGATGTTTAACCAAATCACAATCGAGGTCTTTCAGAGCGTCGCGTAATTCTGATTACCAATTTATTTGAAGAAAATCACTTAGATAAAAATGGAACCAGCTTAACTCTTAGAATTAGAAACCTAAACGTACCAGGTTAGGTACTACTACTAGATGTCCAGCGCCTGTACAAATTACCTTCCCGTTTTGGTGCTCAATTTATATCGTTAAAGAACTCTCTTCGATTTGTGGGCGCCTGGCACTGTACTGCATTGAACGGGAGTTCATCAATCATCTTTGGAGGATTTCTTGGCTCCGTGTTATGGTCGCCACCGAGATACGATTGGCTTGATCGCGTCTTGCCGCCCGCACACTTTAATTGACCCGTCCTTTACGCAACTCTCATTATACCGTCGGCCATTCGGGCGCTCTGATGACTGGTGATGGTGGTGCCGCCGCACCATCGTCCGTACGTCGCGGCTGCCGCACTAATTCCTCATAACTAGGCCGCGACCGCTGTCGCGAGTTGCGAGTCCTCCGGGCCGGGCCCCCGTGGAAGTTTGTCATTAATTTTAATTACTACCAGCGCACCGGTAATGAAGATTGACAAATTAATTAGTCTTTTAACTTTGGGTTCCGTTTGCGGTCCGAAGATTAGACTAGGCAGCGCCGGGAACATCCCAATCTTTTTGCGTACATCCACACCACCCACCGACACCGGCACCGGCAACGGCGAAGGTGAAAGTCATCATGTCGCGCTGGAGTTTCACGCACGTGTTTTATGTTGCGTTTTTCTTTCGATCAAACACTCTTTCGTGCGCTTTGCGTGACTCCACGGCGGTGCCGGGTATCTGGAGTGGGGCCCAGCGGTCCGCTTGTTATTGCTACACACCTTTGTCTCCATCTTTTATCACTCACTTACCCGGCCTGACAGCTCCTTGAGGTTTTCCACCTTCATACCGACTGACTTATGACGGGCGAAGGTGGAGTGGCTTTTTCCTGTCCATTTTCCTGTGGCTCCGAGCTATTTTTACCATACGGTAGGCATCCGGTCCCGTTAATTAATGGCAACCGTCGATCAGTCATCGCACATCGAACGACAACTGTCCATTACCGTGCTAGGGGGCGCCCCTAATGAGGTAGTACCGCCGACCGCCCGACCGTCCACCCGCCCTACTCTAATGACCCCAGGTGCGCCCCAGAAATCCTTCACAAATCTTCCGATGGCGATACCCCTAATCACGGTTGGGTGAACCTGATCCTCCTCCTTTTGCCATTCTGAGGGTTTTCTCGTGCCCATAAACACTCGAGTGCCGCCGTAATCATCCGGCGGCGGTGGCCCGGCGGAAAAGCTACCCAGACTTGAGCCTTCCGTGATGTTGGCTGGCGAACGGAATGTACCACACTCGCCAAACCGACCAAGGCCATCAGACCAGACCCCGGCAAGCATTCGGCAGTTCGAGCGGCTGCCAGTCTTACGTTTCTATTTGGCGAAACAAATTCCCGATTTCGCCTCCAGTCCCTCGACTCCACACACACACACACCTGGAGGATTGATTTCTTTTTGATTTCTTTCTACGCTTCTCGAGAACATCTTCACCACCGGTGGGCTGTTGGGCTGGGCCTACTACAAACCCGTGTACCGTGGCCCGACATCACCAGAGAGAAGGATATCGAAGGATAATATATCATTCCCGAGCATCGAACATCGAGGGCTACAATTGTTTTCGAGTTCTCGACTTCGATTCCGACGCCGCATCGGATCATGTATGGGCTCCGCCACCCATTGGCCCATTGGCATGTGCTAAGAAGAGAAAGAAAACTTGCCGCCCCTAAGCCCACCTTCTGGATGGGTTACGGTTATTGGTAACAATTTATTAACCATTTTTCCCCGTCACGGACCACGTCCAAATGGGTGCGGAATGTGGTGGCCGGTGGCCGAGGGATGCATCTTCATGTCAGAAACAGAAACACACCGACCAGGGCCTGGTGTCCTGGCGCTATCTCGGTGAGTGTTTTTTTTTCTTTCTTGAACTAGAACGGTCCTCATTTTGATACGGCAATTTGTCGGCGAAAAAGAAAAAAACCTACACAGGACCGAGACAGAGAGAGGGAGAGAAGGAGAGGATGCCAAACAACAAACAACCTACCGCGGTATCGTGCCGGAGGATGGCGGTGGCCGTCACACATCCTTCAGACAGCGAATGAGGCCAACGAGGCGAAGCGTGCCCTCTTCGCACCGGAACTGTCATGTGGGCGGAAAATCCTGCCCGACACGATGGTGAAGAAGGGGCAGGTCACCGGAGGGAAGGGCCGGCAAACTTTCCTTTCGTCGGGGCCGAGCACACGGGCCGGGTTCGGAAAGAAATATCAATTGATTAATAATTTTCCATCGTCTTGAGTTTGCGGCCCGAGAGTGCGGTGTACTCCAGTGGCTAGTTGTAGAGCTTTTGCCAGAATGGAGAACCGGCAGGAAGGCAGGACGTAAAGTCCGTCGAGGGTTTGGGCGTATGGTTCTCGTATGCTGGGAAGTTCAGTTCGGTCATAGGCTGTTCAGCTATGATGCAAACTGTGAAATATTTCAAAGAAATAATTAGGAATTCGGCTTTGAAACCTTCCTATGTACGCTGCAAGTTTTAGAAAAGAGAGGATTTAATCTAAATTTACTAATAACATGTGGCATAACATGCTTGAAAGTCCTTCAGATCTGAAGTTAGATCTTTTTTCATGGAAAACTCTTAGTAATCGTAATTAAATGCCCATTTTTAATATCTTTAACATAATTTACAGAATTCTGGGATCCTGTTTGTTTGTTTTATGATTAATCCTATTGGTTGAGCTAGAAACTCTACGCGGTTGCCTTACTCTATTTACCCATTTTCGTTTATATAAAACGGATGCTGAGCTTTTTCATTTCCCATTAGAGACAAAAGTGGTGGCCTTTGCTTCAATTATTCAACAAATCAATAAACTGTTGTTAGTATAGTGTGCAGCACATTTTCGCTTGAATTTTCAATAGGTTTTACCAGATTACACCGGATTGGATGCAGAAAGCGGAAGAATTGTTTTTTTCCTAAGCCAAGCTCGGTTCGTTTTAATTGGTTTTCATCGGTCAAAGTATGGCCCTTTTCTATTTGGATGTTTTACTACGACCCACTTTTCATACCAAACCATGATACGATACCGATATAACTTCCTCTTGTTATGCTGACTGGGTCGTGGTAAATTAATGAATCTTCTTCTTCTTCTTTTTTGGCGCTACAACCGCTGCGCGGTCTTGGCCTGCACCAGAGACTATGTTAATCTCTGGTGCTCTCTCTAACATTTCATTTTTACGGGCGGGATTGTTAGCCCCGCGCCAACCCCCCTATCACGCCGGTATCGGGAATCGAAACCATCGAAACTAATGAATAGAATGTTTATATTTCGCTTTCACTTTGCCCCCGGAACGTTGGTTGTGTTTTCCAATTATCCAGAATTCCAATTGATGATCTTGGAAACTTGTTAAAGATGGAATTTATTAAAAAGTGCACCTAATGTTTAAAAGCAACAGATTAAAAAGTTTAAATCAAAAAGGGCTACATATAGTGGAACGATACATTGCATCAGAAGGAGAGTTGCCCTCGGAGATTTCGGAGAAGTTCCTTGCGACGCAAAGGCCTTCCCAAGAGTTCTGCAGTTCCAGTTATCTCATTATCCTTCCACCGTCCAGTTGGTGGCGTTCGAACTCTGACCCATCCCGTCCGCATTGGGAGGCCGCCCATTTCGTTCTTCCTTCCCCGTTGGCCTTCCCCAGCGGCATTCTCAGGGCCACCGAACCGGGCCGGACCGGGCAATGTTATTAAGAAACACTTCAATTTCGAGCACGATCGCTGCCCGGGACAGGGACTCTCGGATCCGTGCGCCAACATATTTCGATGGTGTATTGGGCCCGAAGATGAGTAATAGTGGCCGGCATTGAAATATTCATGCAAATCTGTTTTTGTTTTGCCCTATTATTTCCTCGCCCTCTCCCCGATACCCAAGCACTCGCCCACCGCCCACCCTGGTGGATGCTAATTCCATTTATCATATCTCTTATTGGTTTTGTTGGCCCCGGGCCCCGACGCTACTGTGCCACATTTCACGCCACGGCCGGGTAGCGGGCGTTTCGGCTGCGTCCGAAGGATACTGGCCTCCCTCGTAAGGATATCACATTTTTCTTCTCCCACGAAAGCTCCCTCCGCTGGTGGGTGTTGGTGGGGGTCGAACAATAAGAAACTGCTGGGTTCGGAATCGGAGTGCGAAAGGATTCACCGTGGCCGTGGCACTACGATCGGTACCTTTCTAGCAATCTTACCGATTCAACCGGGCTGCCGTCGGGTAGGAACCCGGGTAGGCTGGGTGGAACTCCGAAGGAACTCCCCCGAGAGTGGGAGAGTGCAAAAGCAAATCCAACCCCATAACCCGGTGGACCGACGGCGGGCGAATGGATGGATCGCGCCACCACCGAGAGCCTATGGCCGTCGTAGCGATAGTGTCTGTAAGACGTGGGGCGCCTGTGTGTGTGCGTGTTGCCGGTGGTGGCGTATGTGGCCAGGCACTATCCATCTCCGGAGTGCGACTTGGGCCCCGGCGCACACGAAGACAATGATGAAAGTGCTATTAGTTTTCGTTTCTCGGGCGTGTAGTTTGCCGTAGCGTGTGCCGTCCTGTAAATAAATAATATGATAATTTATTAACAATATACCTATAATCATCCAACGTTTAGGGGCTGCAGCACTTCCGGTGAGGCTGGACCGGGGAGTCTGGCGCAACCCTGGGCTCCATTGTCTTCCGCTCGGTTAGGCTCCGGGTCTGGCGTGTCCAAGTTGAGTGTCTTAAGGCCGCCTGCAGCGGCCAGATCTGCCGATTGTCGATTCCTCATCTCGGCCAGTGCCCGTATGGCCTGTGCTGGAAAGAGAAGAAAAAAGCACATTTCTAGCGCGCTGTGTGAGCGAACCAGGATTTGTGGTTCCAGCTCCAGCAAACTGTAAACAGCAGCCCAGCAGATGCACTTTCTCATCGGGTTTTTGGCCGAAGTGCGAAAGGAGCGACAATCCCGGTGGTTCGGAATCCGGTGTGACATCGAAACTCACTACGGCTGTAATCCTTTTCACGCTCCCAGTGGAGGCTCCATTGCTCCTAATTAATTTCACATTCACCTCCGTTGGCAGGGTGGCATGACCTGTTTCTGGCACGCACCGAAAGCCGGAACCCGGTCTTGGAAGGAAATATTTCTTCCTTATTGTCAACTCGATGGCTCGATTTAGCAGCCGATCTTGGGACAGCCGTCGATGGTCCTTGGGTGGCCCAGATATTCAAACTACCTCAGGCCGGCTGGCAGGTTTAATTAATACCGACGTTCCAGGACGATCCGAAAAGTTCGCCGAAACACACGCCACCGGTGCAATTTAACTTGGGAGATCGCCTGCAATTCCATCGAACTACTTTTTTGTCGGTAGCGTTTGCAACAAAATGGCAACAAAAAAGAAGAAAAAAAAAACTGAACTGAAATGGACATTGTCCGCCGTCCGGAGAGAGAGATAATTTAATTTTCAGCTTTCAATTTAACAGACCATTGACTGCACATCCCGGGTGTGTGTCGGAGCGGGAGTCGAAGTTGACTGCCGGAAGCATTGTACCGGGCGACGGCAAACACATGCCGAGCAGCCCCCGGCATAAAGCGTCCACAATCACCCGGATCAGCTTCCCCGGGATCGCTGTTTGCATTATTGCACCTACCTCTGGGGTTTTTTTTTGGCCGGAGCCGGTCACTCTCTATCTCTCTCTCTCTAGTTGCCGGAGGAATTCAATTCACACTACAAAGCGCTCCCGGAGCACAGTCAGCAATCGGAACCGATCGCATCGCCATGGTGGGCGGTGAACATGCATGCACATCGGTCATCGGTCGGTCGGTTGACTCGGCTGGTCCCATGTTTGCCACAAAACTCCCCTCCTCATTGCCGATTCGGTGGACCTGGGAGGACCGAGAGGAATCAATTTTAATTCCATCATGTCACTAGACTAAACATGTTACTTGTATAAACTGTCTGTTATTGGACAAATTATGTGTTCAGCCGGGTTTGGGACCACCCGACCTCCAAGCGCCAGAATTAGTTCCCCGAGATGGGCGGATGGTGGTGGTGGAGCTTTCCACCGCGAACAACACCAACCAATCGTCGAGAGAGAGAGTCACACCGTAGAATTGGGGTCTGTGGAAAGCACGTTGCAAGAGGAGAACGTGGGGCGTTCGGCGAATAGGAGCCTGATTCAGCATCCAAACGTGTCAGTACTGAGCGGCTCCTGAGCCCCTGACACGAGCAAGAACCACCCCGGTGGGTTGGCCAAAACATGATCGTAAGACAAACCGGAACCTCTGGAACCCGTACCTGGGGTTCTCTCTCTCTCTCTCTCTCTTGGTCTCTCGGTTGAATAGTGTTACTGTCACACACTTTGTTTCCCTTTTTCATTCTCACAAACCGGAACACACACACACACGGCTCGAGGCTTACCGGAACATGTGCCAATTTGGGGACCAACTGGGGCCCCCAGGAGTGCATTCCTGGCCCAAAATTCCTGCGAACCCATAACATGACAACAGTGATTTAGGAAACTTTTCACCCCATAGCCCGGCTTGTGGTGTGGGCTCGTACTCCTTGCAAATACTGGAACCCGCACACACACGCACACACCTGGCGGTTGGAGTCCGGCCAAACAACCCACCGGAAGGCGGGTGTTCGATGTTGTCACATCTCGTCGATCGATCGTTCACCACCAAAATCGACCGGACATAAAAAAAACGACAAAACCTGCTCAGCATGGCCGGACGGACAGCGAACATGGTTTTTAACTAAAGTGCTCTCGACTCACGAGATGACTCATACATCTGCCCGAGAAACAATAGAACCACAGCAGTAGACTGCGGATTACGCGTGCGTTTACGGCCGTAACAGGACAGTACCGGCACCGGTTAATTACCGACGCTCATTTGTCATATAAATAAACAACGAGCCACTCCAGTAGCTTCCCGGTCGGCTGGTCGCGTTTTCGCCCAACGGCAGCCAAAGGACTCCTTCAGTTGCTTCTTCGGCACCACGGACCAACCCAACCCGCCTAGCCCTTAATCGAACGGGAGCCGATTGCCTCACGCAGTCTCGGGTCCTTGGGGCTTCCGGGGCGCCGAAGAAGAAACGGCGTATTTGGCGGCGTTTTACGAGTCCGGCCAGGCGCGGGTAGCACTGCCCGCCAGCCCGCCAGCCCGCCCCGGTCATCGCATAACTTATTAAAATCTCATTACGAACAATAATCTGAATAATGTTGTTCATAAAACAGTCGTTTTCTTCAGTTCCATTCCGTTTGGGCACGGCTGGAGCGGGGACGAGGCGGCGGGAGAGGGTGGGATTGCACATTTACATTGGGCCATTTTGCCTCCTCATAGGCAAAAGTTTTCCTCCACACGGTGCCCCATGCTCGTCCCACTGCTTCACGCGGCCGACGTTTGTAGCTACGATTCAGGTTCCGTCGCCGTCGACGACCACGACCGGCAGTTTCTCCGGATACGGCAGCCGGGCGGGAAAGATTGCCACTCACGGTGAGTCGAGAGAAAAGTTCCCGAGAAAACGATATCATCGATGGCCGGGGTACCGGGAAATGGGGACGCAAAATAGAAATAGTAATATAAATGCAATTAATCATATTGAAATGAAACTGCCCTTTTGGCCTGTCGGATGATTTCGTTTCCGTTCGTTTCTTTTCTGTCTCTCGCTCCCTCTTTATCTCTCTTTTAGAGAGGTTTTTTTCTGTTTATTGTTTGTGCATTTTGTCTTATCAGTGGTGCTTTGTTTTGAAGAGTTGTTGGAAACAACCGACTTCCGGCTGATCGATTACGGACGTCCAGGTTTCCTTGGGTGGGATTTGTGTGTTGCTCGCTTGGCAACGGTTTATATGTGAGCTTGCTTGAGCTTGAGCTTGAGCTTTATAAGAAAGTTTTTAAATTGTGTTCTTTGTCAGGTGTACAACTTTATCATTAAATTGGGATAAACTCCATTCAATTAGTGTCCGAAATTTGTCAGCCACAAAATCAAAAATTGTAATCATTCATTAAAATTTAATTCATTCGCACTGACGCACTGTCGAGTGGAAAAGGTGCCTGGAATGATACAATTCTAGTCCGGGTTTGGGGTCTAAACCACACTGCAACGATCTTCCAATTTTGCGATTTTAAAGTAGAAACAATAGAAGGAGGTTCTCAGTGTTGTTCCCTTCTATCTTAGATGTTCTTGGAGCACAACGAAACGAATTAGAAATCGCTATTAAAATCACTCAAAGATTTGTGCTTGCATTTATTTTGTTTGTTTTTTTATGAACAGAGTCAATGCGTAGCCTGATAAACAGCTTACTAGACTAACTTAGAACTATTGAAACAGCTAATCGCAGTTGACAAGACGAAAGTGACAGCAGGTAACTAATTTAGGGGCTGAAGCAGGGACTAAGAACATATGGAAGCGAATACATTGCGACACCGACTAAATGACATATCAAAGTCAATCAGTGATAAGAAATTGTTGCACGTACTGTAAAAAGCTGAATAGCCAAAAAGTAGAAACGGGTCCTTATGTCAGGTGAGAGACGATCGCGCAGCAACTTTGAGTTAAAAGCGAGGACGTTGTTTAGAACATTGCGCACGAACGAAAAAGATAAATTGAGCAAAGAGTTTCGGCCAGTAAATACTGTTAATCAAGACCTTAAATGCGAATTTGGCGTAAGCCGATCGTCGACGATACTTAAGTGACCAGCATATGTTATAATGAGGTAATTCCAGTTTTATGGTCACTATTTTATACGAAACTAGCAGATCCCGGCGCGCGTCGCTGCGCCTCATTTCATCCTTATTTCTCGATTGGGAGGCATTTTAGAGGACTTCTTGGTGGGGTATCCGAACAGCTTCGCTTTTCGCTTCCCGTTACTCATACTTTTCAAACGATCGGGCTTCCCGGTGACGTATTCGTTCAATTTCCCTTCCCGCCTCCCGTTACTCCTTCGTTTCCCGGTGACGTATCCGATCGGCTTCCCGTTGCATACATGTCAAAACTCGCACCACCTGAGTTTGGCTGAAATTGCTTGAAAATTATCCGAGCTTTGCTGACATTAACCCAGATTTTGTATGGGTTAATGCCCCTCTCCTTTTAAACCCCTCCCCTCTTTACAAAAAGGGTCTTTGTAAAGAGGGGAGGGGTTTCAAACATTCACCAGAACATTTCCCCTTCCCCAAAACTCCCGCCTGCCGAGTTTGGTTCAATTTGTTTGAAACGTTTGGACGTAACGTATGGGCGTTACGGTACGTTACGTTTGTATGGGAGTCCCCCCTCCCCGGAGGCGTGGGAGGGTCAAACTTTCCTATTCACAATCCGGGGTCACAAAACTACGCTGTGCAAAATTTCACGCGGATTGGTTCAGTAGTTTTGGAGAAAATGCGGTACAGACAGACAAACAACCATTTTTATATAAGGCTGGGGAAAAAGTAATCGACGTTTTTCACGATAGATACTTTCAGTGATCGATATCTCGTGAAGTATCGATCGTACAATTTCAAGTTTAGGCTCATTTTAAAGCTGATACCTTACACTTAAAACACTGCTTTCATTGTTTATTGTTTGTTCTATTCGTTTGTGAGTTACAGGGTGTTAACAATGGAGGTAAACGCAGAGAAAATTCGGTATATTTTACATTTTTTGTCTGATAAAGGCGAAAATTCAAGCTAGGCCGCTGAAATTTAGCATGGTGTTCATGGTGCCGATACTCTAACAGCTAGCTGGGTTAAATTTTTGTTTCGTTGACACGTTTCAGTTATTTTTGATGTTAAAGCCTAGACAGACACTTCATCGAAAATGTCGATAAAATCACAGAAATAATCAAAGTAGATCGGCATGTTAGTAATCAGAGCATCGGCCAGGAGCTAAAGATTAACCATCAGACAGTTTTAAGCCATTTGCGTAAAGCTGGATTCACAAAGAAGCTCGATGTTTGAGCGCCACCATATTTACACCAAAAAACATGATGGCTCAAATTTCCATCTGCGTAATTTCGGCCAAACGGAATGAAATCGGACCGTTTCTTCAGCGGGTGGGTACTAGGAATGAGAAATGGGTTACTTACGATAAAATTGTGTAAAATTGATCTTGGTCTAAACGTGGTGAATCAGCTTAACCTGTGGTCAAACCAGGACTCACGGCCAGGAAGGTTCTACTGGGTATATGGTGAGACTCGAAAGGAATCGTTTATTATGAGTTGCTCCCGTGCAGCCAAACACTAAATTTTAGACCTCTTCTGTCAATAACTGCACCGTTCGAAGCTAGAAATTGCCCAGAAACAACCAGAATCGGCCAACGGAAGAGGTTTTGTGGTGGAACACGAAACGAAATGTTACGCACGTCTTTAGTGACTCGCCAGAAAGTCCAGGAGCTTGGATGAAAAGTTTTAATGCATCCACCGTATAGTCCGGACCTTGCACCAAGCTTTTGACACCTTTTTCGCGCATTACAAAATTTTCTGAGTGATGAAAAACTGATATCAAAAAAGGATTGTGAAAAAATATTGCTCGAGTTTTTCGCCAATAACGACCAAGACCAAGACAATTGAGGCATTATGAACCTACATTTAAAAAGACAACAAATTTTCCAACAAAACGGTACATATTTGACACAAATAGGACAATTGGAAGCATCTCAAATAATGTTTTGAAGTACACGCAAAAAACGTTGATTACTTTTTCCCCAACCTGATATATCAGGTGTACAAATAGAAAACCGCCGTTTTCCCATAGGCGGTGCTAGCAGCTGCAAATTAAACGATAAAAATATGCAAAACCCTGGCAATGACAGTTGAGGCATCTGTCAACAACTCCACAAAATCTCGATTGTTTATTTTCACTCTGCTTTGTGCTATTCATGTGCGAACATGGCGCAATTTGAGCCGAAAAAGAGCCATTTGCGGGAAGTGTTGTTTTTTGCGTTTCATACTAAAAAAAATGCAGCTAAAGCGCATCAAATGATAATAGAAGTTTATGGTGAAGCCTGCATTAGTGAAAGAACGTGTCGGGAGTGGTTTTGCAAGTTCAAAAACGGCGATTATGACGTGCAAGACAAGGAGCGTCCCGGACCGGTGAAAAAGTTCGAACATGCCGAATTGAAAACTTTGCTGGAAGAAGATGCTTGTCGAACGCAACAGGAACTTGCATACTTATTGGGGGTGACGCAACAAGCAATATCGCATCGGCTAAAAGCCCTAGGAATGATCCAGAAACTAGGATACTGGGTGCCGCACGAGTTGAAGCTGAGGGACATCGAACGGCGCCTTTGCAATTACGAGCAACTCCTTGAACAGGAAAAAAGAAAAGGTTTTTTACATCGCATCGTGACCGGGGATGAAAAGTGCATACACTATGATAACCCAAAGCGTAAAAAATCGTGAGGGCTTCCCGGCCATGCATCATTATCTACAGCTAAACCGAACATTCATGACTCGAAGCTGATGCTCTGCATTTGGTGGGACCAGCTCGGCGTTGTCTATTACAACCAGGCGAAACCATTACAGGAACCCTGTATCGGACACAACTAATGCGGCTGAGTCGAGCATTGAAGGAAAAAAGGCGTCAATATTCAGAAAGACACGACAAAGTTATCCTTCTTCACGACAACGATCGACCACATGTTTCCAAAGTCGTGAAAACATACCTGGAAACATTAAAATGGCACATACTAACCCCCCCGCCCTACTCTCCTGACATCCCCCCGTCAGACTACTATTTATTCCGATTGATGACGCATGACCTGGCCGAGCAGCGCTTCCGTTCTTTCGAGGACATCAAAAATCGGATCGATGAATGGATCACGTCGAAAGATGAAAAATTTTTCCGACGAGGAATTAAAAAGCTGCCCAAAATGTGGGAAAAAGTTGTGGCTAACAATGGCAATTACTTTGAAGAATGAGTTTGTAAGGAGTTTTTTGCAATAAAGCCCCAAATCATGAGAAAAAACGGCGGTTTTCTATTTGTACACCTGATATATAGATGTATCAATGTATTATTCCCTAACTTCGGTATTTTCGTTGTAGAAATTCTAAAATTCGATTAAATGCCATAAAATCAATCGCTGTGTAAATACAGCGGCTCTAATTAACATATTTTTAGTACAGTAACACGTTGCACTTCCATTTTTCACATCTGTGCAATGCACTATCCACTTTAACAACTGCTGATAAACACATAAAACTGTCCATCGAAAAAGGAGAAAAAACTGTAAAAAGATAAAATGAATCAGCGTTCTGCTTCTGATAAATGCCAATTTAGCAAATGCATAAATATACTTGGCGCTGAGTGCCACGCGACTGTCCGCATCGCGCGGATGCATAAAAGTGCTCGAGTGTGCACATTTTTACAACGCGTCGCTCCACTGACTCGCAATCCCGCTTGCAGCGTTTGATCTAACACTTGTTCTACACGTACCGGCCACACGCCCAATCGATCGCTCCTGCAAGGGCCCTCCCCGCTGGTCCCGGTGCCGTCTCTCGCCGGCAATCTGCTTCAAATCATCACGTCAATTTTTCAACCATTTGATCCTTCTCGCTGGCTGGAGAGGTCCTTCGGGGAAAATTTACTGCCGTGGTTTCGGACACTTCTTGGGCGGGTCAGGCCACCCGGAATCGCACACTGCCACGGAACTCACCCCAGTATGTGTGTTTGTTGTGGCTGTATCCAGTGACCACGGGCAGTGGGCTCGCCTTTGTTGTAATATATCAAAAAGATTGTCGTGATTGATTTATGAACCAGTGGTTTTCGGTAAACAATAATAACTACATCTGCTTTCGGGCAGCGCGTGAACATGTACGGCACGGATCCGGCTTCTAGTTCGACAGGGTTTCCACGTAGAGTTGTGGGTTTCTTCGTGTGTGTGTGTGTTGCAGAGCTCCAATTTTTTGCCTCAGATCGTTCTCCGTTCGAATCCTATTGTGTTCGGGCAGCATAGAGACCGGTGGCGTATTGGATTGTGGTTCGGAAACCGGCAGGAAACCGGAAGCGCACCACGCGCGAAGATCCACCCTCTCGGGAGCGTGTCCTGGTTTGGTTCGCTGGTTCTGGTTAGTGCCGTTAGGGGTGTGCACAGTGTGAAGGATTTTCCGGGCGACCGACGGAAACGAACCATCGCGTGGGTCGCAAGCGAGACTCTCGTCCGAAAGCGGTGCGCCGTTCGCGGTAAAGCAAACACACTCGGCTCGTAGTTTCCAGTGGACCCACAAAAAGTCCTCGCAGTCAGTAGGAATGCAAACAACAAAAAATGATGCAACTCTCAAACAGCGTCCTGTTATTGATTCTAACGCATTTAGCCAAAAAAAGGACTCCCTCCAACGTTTTTTTTTTTCTGGTGCTTCGGATCAGTTCGATTGCGACCAGTCGCGGCGGGCTTTAGAAGTAATGAAATACGCTTAAAAAGTTCCATTCCATTTTTTGTAAAAGTAATGTAGGATTACCCAATCAAATGTTTGTTTCCTTCGTAAGCATGTTGTGTCGATGGTGCTTGGCGTCGGACGAATGTGATATCAAAAGTTTTGCCACCACACATTTTCGCCGTTCCTTTGCGGAGCACTATCGATCACGTTGCACAACAAACGAGTGCCGAGTGCTTCCGATTGGCAACGCAGCCCACCACCAGTTGTTGCCACCGCCACCAGCACCGATTCGGACCGGTGTGAAGCGATCACATCGTTCCAATTTGCTCCCATCAACCGGCAACTCGG
This sequence comes from Anopheles cruzii, assembly GCF_943734635.1. NCBI lineage: Eukaryota > Metazoa > Arthropoda > Insecta > Diptera > Culicidae > Anopheles > Anopheles cruzii. The sequence continues at coordinate 40,619,376 of NC_069144.1, read as the reverse complement.
CACCCTGGTTCACCCTGGCCCAGAGCGGAGGTCGTCCAGAAAGCAGGACCAGAAAGCACGGCTACGGGTGGTTTCGCAAAATTTACAATTCATTGACTATCGATGTTCTGGTTTTACACTCCCCGGAGCCCCGGCGGTGGGGTCGGGACCACTACCCCGGACGGAGCCATGCAATCTTCGAGGACGCGCACGTGGCACGAAGCCCAAGAAGCTACCATCCAGCGGTCGTCCGTGAAGGCAGCAAGATTGCACACGGCACCGACTTTCTGCTGCTTCAGCAAATACAAACAACTCGGCGAGGAAATTTCACGGCAACTGGCCAACCGACCGTGGGCCGTGTGCTTGACGTACCACTCTCAAAAAGTTGGGTGTGTGTGCCACTCTTGGGCCCCCCAAGGAGCAGCTCGAGATCGACCGGCCGCGATGGTCTTCGGGTCGGGTGTAGTTGATAAAAATTGCAAATTTGATAAAATTCCCATTCACCCCAGACGCCGAAACAAGAATCGGGCGCTGTCACGGGCAAATTGCAGCCACCGTCGGACGGACCACAGACTTCTTACGGTGAGATCGACCGGGAGCTGTCGGAGCGAGCAGCACAACTCCCAGCACGACAACCTGGACCGGGACAACAGAGCTTTGGGCACGACGGTAGCGACACTGCAACCATTGTCAATAATCGATTTGTGATGCGATGATTGGCAGGCTTGTCTTACACCGGAACCGGAACGGTTAATGCATCCCGGTGCACCGGTGACGGTTCGTGGGGAGATCCAACTGCCACGGAAACGCTCATGGTTTCGGTTTATAACACTTGACAATGAATTTTTAACGTAAAATTTGACGTCACGTCCTTTGGTTTGGCTGCCTTATTGCCCATTCCGATTTGACTCAGTTCAACATATTAAAGAATAATTTTGGATTTTACTATTCATGCTTAGATTGACTCCAAATCGACGAAGCAACCAATTTTTTTGTTAATACGCAAAATTTTGTGTTATTTTCTGTGTCCTTTTGTATGGAAACGCGAATCGCGAATCAATATTATTCGAATCAGCACGCTCTTGACACAACAGAAATCTGGTCCGATAGCGCCGTCGGACCGTCAGCCCAAAGGCAGTGGCTTCACGATTCCTCACCGCCGATCTATGCCTCCCAAAAATCGGTTCGGACTTTTCGGCGCACGGAGTCGGATTGACAACGCGCGAAGAAGCATATGCTGCCGCTTGGTTGTCGGAAAATAGAGAAATATATTATTGCAATAATAAAAACGGTATGCAATCGGTGGCAGATAACACTCAGGTGCGCACTCAGTACCCTTTTCTAGTCATTTCAACACCACACCACAAATGCGCAGAAAAGAAACAACTTCAGGCGACACCTACCCCAAAGCAAAGGGCCAAAAAGTTATGGAAAACACCCAGCAAAGCGGGAAAATCAACCACGGCGCGAGTGGGTAAAGTGAACGTCAGCACACACCAGAAATGTTGAGCGGTGGAAAATAATGGTGGGAAAATTTGAACCTCAGGAAGAAAAAAACCTAGACTATGGAAAACCAGACCAGAGTGTTGGGAAAATGGAGGAAAACTAAATCCGATATCGATTGGTTGCGAAGAAACGTGCAACACAAACACGGAGCGAAGTACAAAAAAGTACACGAAAATAATTCCGATACTAAACAATTGCTTCAGGCCGGCCAGGCCCCTCCAAAAAAAAATGAAGGTGGCAAACAAAACTACAAAACAGAACAATCCAACAACGGCGCATAACAACGGCGCCGATACGGCACCAAATGAAGTGTCTATCTATCAGCCGGCAAATAAACTGTCCATTTGTTTGGATAGTATAGACGATTGTTTTCCCGGTATCGTGGGTTTTTTTTTGGTTTCGTTTCTTGCTTTCGTTTGCGCCTCGTTTTTCGCAATAATTTTGCTGATTTTCCGCGGAAACACCTCCCACCGGAGCAGGATCACGAAACCGGCTGCCAACCGGCAGCCAGGCCAACATGATGCTCATTTGCTCGGGGAAGCGCTCATTTTTTATCAGTTCTTTCATTTCTGCGTTTTTTTTTCTGGTTGGTTTTGCCCCGAGTTCGATTTTCTGCCTCCCTTCATTCATTCTTTTCGCATTTTATCATTTTCCGGTGCCCGGTTTGCATGGTGATTGAAAATTTTGCATGCACACCCGGGCAGCCCTCGCGACGCTGCGACGGAGACAAACACATATTGACAAACAATCATCGGTAGGCGGATGGGTTTGATGCAAAACTCGCCCCGAGCATTGTGCGATCACATCAGTTCAGAATAATTATTTGGTTTTTTTACTCGTTTTCTCCCTTTTTATTTATTTGTATTTATGCGCATTTTACTCTCCGTAGATTTAAACGAATCTTGAGCTTTTCGAGCTTACTAGTCGTGTATTAGTGTCAAATTGTCGGTCATCAATTGCCTAAATTATTCACGATTAGTATGACCATAAAAAGGCTAACAAACACACTAATCATTAACCTACAAAAGCTACCGAATCGAAACCTTTAAATCGTTAATGAGTTGGTTTCCGGTCCCATCCATTCGCTCAACCACACACAACCTTTATTGTGTTCCTATTAGTACACACCATCATGGTTCCATCATTGCGTCAAAGCTGGTAGACACGGGAAAAAAGATGGAACTGGTGCATCCGGCTGCATTGATGCGGCTGTGTTTTGTGCCTAACGGGGTTCCGGCAAACAAACTGCATCGTTGCTGCACGCCTCGGTGGCGTTTAATCGATAGCAGTCCCCCCGATGGACCACCGACGGGGAGGTGTGGGAACGCAGGAAGGTTGGCGAGGAACACACGGTCAGCCCGAAAATGGTGGGCCGCTCCAACCATTGGCCACCACGCCCGCCGAGCAAATTGACACATAGTATTTAATGAATAAATTGAATTGCGCCTTGCCCGAAATTGAATCGCGTAGCCCTAAACCCTTCTGGGCGGGAGCGGGGCCGGGAACGCCAAAGACACGCCCGGGACGGGGGTGAAGTACGGCGGTACCCGCCGAGAGAAATATGACACTCCGGGACAATATGCTGCGGATGGGCGCCCGCATTGGCTCGGGCTCGGGCTGTCCCCAAAAACCTGACACCAGGATTCGGCGGGCTAGCGGGCCACGGGTGGGCCGACGGGCGGCGCAAATCGGTCCCATTTCCATCCGGCCTTTGGTCGCGTCCTTTGCTCAGCACAACCCGGCCCACCCACCAGCCCCGGTGGGTGTCAATCGAATCATATTTGGCACAAAGATAATAAACGTTAAATTAAACTGTGCGCCATTTTCGACCGAGGCCCGGGACGCGACTGTCTCGCCGGGCCACCGATCGATCGACCGCCAAAGAAAAGCGGCAGGCCCGCGCGGGGAAACCGGTCCGGCTGAGGACCGAGAGTGATTGCACTAGATTGCAATAGCTCCAATAGTCGGCGCTGTTTGTCTCCTGGGCACTCGGCTCAGCGGCTCGTCGGTGGTTCGTGAGATGTGGGACCGATCGAATTGAGGAGGCAGCGGCGGCGGCGAGCAATGATTCAGCAGCTGACTTCAGGCCACCGCCACCGCCGGTCGGTCGATCGGATTTCCCATCACTTATTCCATTTTCATTTATCGGAAAAGTCCCGCCGAGTCGGGCCGGGCCGGGCCGGACCGGGCAGGGACTCGAGACTGTGAGCATTTCAATATTTGACAGGAAATGACATTTTATTCAATAATTCACACTCTCGGATGAGCCTTACGGGGTCGCAGTTCATGTGTGTGTTGGGAAAGAAGATGCCACTCATGTGCTATGAGACAGGGCTGTCCGGGAGATAAAAATTGACACACACACACTCACACATTCACACTTGGCAAACGAAGAATAAATCCTTCAATTCGGGGTTCTCCGGAAGATTATTGTTCAATTAAACAGGATCATCGAGTGAGAAGTCTGCGGTGGGAACTCACTGGGCTTACTCGCGCCCGGCGCATGGTTCGACCCAATTCCGGTTCTCGGGCAACCATTCGCGCCGCCGAGAAATCATCGAATGGGGTTCCCATATGCGCCTGCCGACTGGAAATAAACGTTTTCCCTAGTTTTAATCTCATTTCATGAGCGTTATGAAATTCAAATGACATTGCAACAAATGCATTCGCGGCCAGGCCAGGGGATCAAGATTACGGGTGACGCCGTCGCTGCTGCTGCTGCGGCCATGAAACACACCACGAGGACGACGACGACAACGACGACAGTTTGCAGTTGCAGTTTCGGCGGTGCATTTGAGGGGTTTTTTATGAGGTCCTTACCGGTTCCAATCCCCCGGGGCCCGCCGAGCGGGGGATCCGGGCTGGGCAAATTTTATTGGCAGCCCTCGGTGGCGGTGGTTACCGTATTTCCTTCCCATTGGCTCACCACGTCGAACGGTGCATCCGCGCGCCTTCCGCGCGCCACCGCGGGGTTGGTGATCAAATTTGGAACGAACGCCCGGGAAAACTTTTCCCGGCCATCACCACGGGGCAAAACTCGTCCGGAGAAAAGATGATACGATTCAGCAAACGAAATGATCTGCCTTTTGGCGCGGCGCGGCCGCCTGCTCTGTCGCCCCATCGTCCTCGCTCGCGTGTGTGTGTGTGTGATGGGAGTTGCCTCGCGCAATGTTGCAATCTCACGCGGCCACGGCGGCGAAGGTGTCCCTACTAGGAACCCCCAACTTCAATCGCTTGCCGCCCACCGAAGGAAAGTTTGATGCAACTCGGTGGCCCACTCAGGCAGCTCCTTGGAGACAACCACACACTCGCACACACACACACACACACACACACACTTCCAGCGACAGTACACGTTGACGATGGGACTGGCACAAAAATGGTACGGTACGGGAAAACAAGGCAGAAAAATGAGAGCTTTCGGGCAATTTGCATAAAATGCAAACCGAGACCAAATTAGAGTTTGAATTGCAATCTCCCCGGCGAAGCGAAGCGAACCGGCGATGAGTTGATTTTGGCGTGCAGAGGCTAGCAGAGTTAGTCAAGTTTCATTGAAGTCGGCCCCGGGACTTCGGACCCACGACGGTCGACTGGGAAGATCACTTCCGAGACACTCCGGTAGATTTTGGTTGATCCTCAACCAACCGCACCCAGCCAACCGGCTGGGTCTTTCCTGGGCACGGACTGACGGAGAAAGAGCGTGATAACGAGCACGGAATGGGCAACGATAAAACTTACGCAAGACAGCCCACGAGCAGCGCGAATCGTTTGCAGCTCCTAAGATTGCCATTAAACTGCACCATCGTAAAGGCTGTCGGCGAATCGGTGGACTCGGCGAAAGTCACAGCGGCCCCGGGTTGAGCCTGATTCCCGTTAACCCGGTGTCGTGGGGTTAATTTTGAGGCACTTTTGCAGTGTCCGATGGGGTTTAAGTAAAAGTGTGGACAACTAAACGGAAGCATTCAAACCGGAGCTTGATTTGAGGAGATTTTCATCGAGCTAAACAACATCATGTTCGACAGTTAACTAATCGAAACTTCACCTCTAACCTCTAACTATTCTGACTTTCCGAATCTTCAGGACCTTTTATGTAGTTTTGATCGATGGTGTAACTGCAACGGTGCGTTTGTTTACGTTAATAAATGTAGCGTGATGTCCTCAGGGTTTATTCTATCCTTGACATGGGTTTAAAGTTATATCCTAAGCTTACATTCGAGGATCATTATGCGAAGAGCTAGTAACAGAGCTCACAGCATTTTTCGGGTTACTTTCACGGATGGCTATGGAGTTCACTGGCGTCATATGTATATCTGAAACTCTTGGCCTCTGGCCCGACAACCAACCACGTAACAATGTAACGTTGCCTCCCGTTCGGCATTCGCCCGCTGTCCCATTGGGATTTTAGTTCAATATTTCGGGCCCTTTTCATTCGTATTCTTTCGAATGATTCATATTTCTTTCATATTCTTTTAGCCTCTACTCACTGTGCGATATTGCCAGAGATTGTCATTCATGCTTTGTCAGTTCGAAGATTCAAATTGTCCTTTAATAAGTGCATACATGTTACTTATTTATTTTTGTTTTGTGTGGCCTTTTGTTTTATGTTGCTAATATTATTACGCTCACTCTAAGCTCGGCTCTCTGTCTTTACTGACCCTTGCATCTAGTTTTGGGATTTTGTTCTGTTTAGTTTTGCGTGTCAACAGTGTCGCATGACCCGTTGACTTCGCTTGGACAGATACATACATTTTGCCTTATCAAAAAGCGTGCGCCATTTTCACGACGCAGCTCTCGCATCTCAAAACACACTGTTTTATGAACAAGTTCCCCCTTCTCTCCAGAGGGCAGTAAAAAGAGTCACTTTTTATAAACTACCCAGCCGGCGGCGGCGGCAATCAGGTGGAAAAGTGCCAAGCGGTAAAGTTACTAAAATATGAAAACATTTTCACCGACACTTTATGAAAATAATGAGCGAGCGGCCGCGGGCGGGCCCCAACATCGCGAGCATAACCCCGTGCCGGCGGGCCGATTGACCGCATCGCAAGCAATCAAAGAAAATGGTTCTTACTAAGTTCCCGGTCCCCACTTTCGTAGATGGGATTTCCGTCCGTTCGTCCCGACCGGGGAACGGGAAAATGGCGGGGAGTAATGTTTTAAAAAATAATAAGACACTCGCGCGAACAATTTCCGAATTTGGCCGATTTTTTTTTTTTTTTGGTGCATCCTCCTTTCGCACGCCATTTCGAGACCGGAGGTGTTATCTTCAGCCCGCGGTTAAGTTTCAATTGTGCGCGGGTCAACGGATTTTCTTCCCGCCCGCCTGCGACACAGAAAAGGAGCCCTTCGAACCCTGGTGCCCTGTCCTAAAAGCAATCGCCAATTATGGGTGGACCCAAGCCGCTGGCTGGCTTGTGGTATTTTAAACTTTAATCTGCTTTTCGGGCTGGTTGGGCACGTGGGAAGCGGTGCAAAAGGACACTTGGCGAAAAAAAAAGGAGTAAGGTCCACATGACACCCGCGGGTCTGCCATTTCGACCGGGCGGGTTGTTGAAAATTTCATTGGCAAATAACCGACGTCGGACCGACGTTGTACGGCGTGGGCCGACAAGGACACTCACTCACCGGGCCCGCTAGAATTGCCCGTCCGAAAGGCGACGGAAAATCGGAGAACAATCCGATCCATTCCGAGAGAGAAAGAGCAAGAGGTGCGAAAGCTGCTGCATTCGAGGGACTCCAAACACAGAACGCAACGGCCGCCATTTTGCTTGCCCTCGCGTGAGCCACGTGAGCAAGGGCAGGCAAAATGCTTTGTTACTGCTGTGACCGACGGTGGCGACGCCGCGGTGGTGTCGGGGTACGTGGCCAGAGCCGTGGGTCGGGTCTTGCTGCCGAGCACCTAAATTCCGTCAATTACCAAGAGAGTGTTTCTCTGTAATTGAAAATCTTGTAAGCCGGCGCAGCATATTTTATTCAGAGCAATCGTTTAAATATTTACACCAATGCTGCTGCCGCCGGAGCTTTGCTAGATTTGTCCGATCGGAAAAATGGGAAAGAAAGAAGCCGGGATGGGAAAGTTTCAGAGCCGGCAAAAAAGGGGCCAAAAGGGACAGCGCAGACAGCTTCGTGCGCCGTGTTAGAGTGTCGTCGCTTGGCAGCGTGCTTGAGTTACGCTGCGTCCTCCGGTCGAGTGTCCTGTGGCGCTCACGGATCACGAACCCGCGCGACGTCGAACGGTATTACCATTAACTGAGCGGTCGTTTTGGCGGTCAATTTGGTGTTTGAATTGCAACAAATTTTGCAGGACCGACTCAAGGAGCGGTTGCGTGTTTTCGGAATGTGTGGCACCCGATCGGCAGGCTGACTGACAGGCTGGCTGATCGACTCGTGAGCTATCCAGTGGCCCATCGTTTTCTAATTACAATTAAAATCACCTCATTGCGAGTCGCGCACCGAAAACCGGTTAAAACTTTGCCCAAGAGATGGATTTAATGGCCAAACAGGAGAAACTTTCGCCACAACGGGCACCAGGGGCATTGGCCGCCCCGCGGCTCCTCGGTGTTGGAGTGTCCCGGTGTTAGGCAACTGTTACCACGTTGCAATTCTCACGGAAACCCATCATTAAACCGTCGACACTTTGGCACACTTTTTACGTCGTTTTCCAAATTAACGGACACAAGATTTTATCGCCTTCCAGCCCCCCGTTCGGTCGGGGATTAGTTGTTTTTAATTTTTTTTTCGTTCGCTCCCTTTCGCACCGACCGGCATTCTTTCGTCGAACACGGGAATCCGGCGATCGGGGACCGACCGGAGAAGTGAGAAAAGAAATTTTCAGCTGGTTGCTTGCCGTTTTTTTTCGCTTGTTGGCTACGCAAAAGTCATTCCGCGCGCGCTAAAGTACACCTAAACACCCGCTGGGAAGGTGATCCCAGCGGTGGTCCGGGTGGTAAATATAAACGATTTCCACCCCGGGAACGTGTCCGTCGAGAGCCGTTTGCGTGGCCCCTAATTTTCCCGAAAAAGGGTTCCACTGGCCAGTGGCGAAAGAAGTGGAGCCAATGAAAGTGGCGCACAAGTTTACACGCAAAATCAAATATTTTTTAGCGCCCCGGCACATGGGTTAAGATTTGCCCCCGTACCCGACCGGTCGTGAGGGGCAGGGAGAGAGTGGGGAGTAAGATGATGGTAACTTCCCGGTTTTACGACCGATTCCGCACGCACCTTACGGCTCATAAAACGAATCATTTAATTTAATTGAAAATTTTTAATGCTCCCCGAACATTCGCTCCGACCGACCGTCGGCCGCTGGACGCCGGCGCGAGGGCTGGGCAAGAAATTGTCATTCAGGTGGAAAACAGCTCCACCACCTCGCCTCCTCCCCCCCCAAGCCATCACATCGCGTCGGAGTCGTTGAGTTGGAAAATGGAAAACCTTTCGCCTTCGGATCGGCCCAGGTTTGGTTCCACTTCAAAGAGCGCCTTGGTCGCGAACGGAACGTCGGGACGCCGGGAACTCGGGCAACGGGATGGCTTATCTGATGCATAAGCCTCCGGAATGGCCACCTATCGCATCGCCCTCCCCCCCTGAGGCTTCAAGACTCCGGCTATCGAACGCTCATTTGTGTGACTATTTCATTACCATGAGCAACGCGCGTTATCGCGTGACGATCTTGGCGTAATCCAGCCCAACATCCCCAAACGGCAGATGAGCCGTGTTTGCCAGATTCCGGCAGGGTTATGGAAACTTTCCACAACACCCGAAACACGCGTTTAGGGGAAAACTAGGCGAGCTCCGCTCGAATCGCGTCTAGCCGCCCGCCGGTGATCAAACAACCCCTTCACAGTTTGACACCACGGACTAAGGGTCCGCATTCCCAACGCATAGTGTTGCCTGCTCTCTTCACACCTCACGGCAGGCGATCGACAGGATGCCAGAGCCCGCAACAAGCCACGATCGAATCGTGCCGCTGCCGTGTCCTTGGAAGGTGTGTAAATAAATTTGAAATATTTACTCAATCTCTTTCCCGTGAGTTCCTCCGGGGGGGCTCGGGATGGGGCGAGCGGGCGGTGGCCGAGGTGGCATTATTGAGGTTAGGTTTCTATCTTCCACCCGGGGAGGGCTTCGAAACCCGGAGCTTAGCCAGCCGCCACTTGGATGATGAAGAGGCCAACAGTCTTATCGCTACCATCGCAACGGCACTCGGTCGTCGTCCCTCAAGACATTGCGCGGTTCCGTGACGGAGTGATGTAAAACTCCCTCCCATCAGCCCGTGGGTGCCCCCGGGGGGGAGGGCTGCGGTTGGTGGTGGAAATGAAGAAACTATTTTCCACACTTCAATCACCGACCGAGCATCGCGCAATGAGGCGTGCCTCGGGGTTTGCGTGTTCCGCGTGTTTCGTTCCGCGGGGTTGGAAAGATAAATTTCAAGAATGCACCAGAATGAGGGACAGAGGGTGATGGAAGGGACGGGTGGAAAATAATGCACCTCTCGGCACGTCGGCGAACATTTTGCGCTGCGAATGCACTTTTCCGGACAAAACAGGAACGGGGCAGATTACGCTGCAGACACTTCCGCGAAATGTGGGAATTTTTAGTTATGCTGTTTTCTTATGCCGTGCTGGGCGGCCACCGGCAAGGCGCCGAAACCGTCCTTCAGAAGTCTGGTCGACTCGCTACGCGGCCCGGTGGGTTCTTTATTTTCGTTCGCCTATCTCTTTCACCGTCCATCTGGCCATCTTAAAAGGCCTCTCTCTCTCTCTCTCGCTCGGCCCGATTGATTCGATTTTCCACCCCACCCAGACCGGAAATTGCATCGAGTGACAATTTATTTTGCTTTCGTATCAATTGATTCCCCATGACGCCATGTTGGCCGCCACGTCGTTGGCCGTTCCGCCGGGTTGGCTGCATGCGTTGCCACTGGCCACCGCGCCGGCATCAGTGTTATCGGTTACGGTTGCACTTTTTGAAGGTTTTCCCCCACTTTTCCGGCCCCGGTTTTTTTTTTGTCGGAACGGAACTGCACAATGCTCGTCGACTCGTGTCTTCGCAAAAGTCCGAACCGAAGAAAGTTGTGAAAGTTTTCTGACTTTTCCAACCACCCGCCCGACACGCACCACGCAGGAAAACATTTATTCGGAGCAGGAGCGGAGTTTCGCGGAGTGTCAGTAACTGTCATCGATCCAGCACTTGGGCCCGTCAGTGAAAAGTCGCGCCGTGCATCGGTGGCATTACTAAGCACTCCCCTTGTGGGCTTCTCCGGATTGGCAAAGTGAAACATCGGCCATAAAACACACACACACACCCCGCCAATGGTGCGAAAAGTTGGAGCACCGAAACAAAGGGAGGAAAAACAATCTCCAGGCAGCGCGGCCGTGTTTGAAAACAAGTTTTTCCTTCCCAGTTCGCGCCGAAACAAAAATTGAATGACAGCGCAGTGGGCAGCAAAAATCCGCCGGATGCCGCCGGCGGAACGATGGACCTGATGGAAACGCCACCCATCGTCCCCACCCAGAAATTGGGAAAATGTAGCGCCCGCATGACTCGAAATGAAATGACGAGAAAATGGCTTCACTTCGCGTCCGACGGTGGATCGCCAAACATTGTGTATGTATGTGTGCTCCGGGAGGAAATAATAATGCCAAAAAACGGGTGGGCTGCCGACGTTTTGCCGCAGCCCGGAACTTACTGGCCGCCAACTTCAAAAGTTTTCCACGGCTGTCCCTCGCCATCAACCGGTTCTCCTGTTTCCTGGTCTCCTGGTCCAATCGAACCAAAAAAAATCCACCAACCACGAGCGGTCAAGAAGATGCAAAGAACTTCCGGTTCCCTGGCCGGTTGCTACGGCGATAAAACACTGACCAAACTGAAACGGGTGGACCGCACGGGTACGGACTCCCTTCGGACCGCGGCCCATACGTTGTAACGCCGCGCACGGGCGCACCACCGGTGAACCGGAAGTTGGCGAAATGAAGGGCAGCACAAAAAAAAAATGGGGAAACGGTAACAATAACGGACAATAGATAAAACAACCTGCATGCCACAAAAAGGCAACTAAATTGTGAAGCCTGACAACGGAGTGACAAAGAGAATGGAAACAAGAGCGAAAGAGAGAGAGAGAGAAAGGCGGTGCACATGAAAGCGCAGTGGAGAGGAGAAAAAACATACCCACAAATACAATTTGGTCATTCAACCGCAGAAAATATTAAATTAAAAAGGTAGGGAACGGGTGACCAGGAAAAAAGGACGCTGCACCGGGGGGTGGTAGTTCCGAAAGTACCGGATCGTCATTGGGGTGTTTTTTTTCGGGCGATGGTCCGGTGCCCAAACTGATCCAATAATGTGGCTCTTCTTCGTCTCTTCGTGTGTCGTTGAAGTCCTCGGCACGGTCCGGAGCTGCTGCAGTCGGCTGCACTCCGGCCAATGCACCGACAAATCACCATTGTGCCCGGCCGGCAGCATGACGAGGATGACGGTGACGATGATGATGATGATGATGATGATGATGGACGAGAACCGGTGAGATAATAATGTAGATGGACTTCGTCTTGGTCGCTTCGGACATGCGTCCATCACTCCGCAGGACGCGCAGTCCGGGTGCGCCGGTGGGTTGCGGGCCGGGTTCCGGTTCCGCTGCACGGATGAAAAGTTTAGAAGAATGCCCATCTCGGCGAATTATGCTCCACGGGTGCACCCGGTGAGAGCAGAGAGGAACGGCAAAAAATTGCATTCGGGATGATAAGTAATTGAATGGAAGCGGAACCACTTCCGGCCCTGAGCGGATTGGATATTGATTAACTACGGCAAAAACGGGTTGGAGGATTGGACAGCAACAACAAAAAACACTCCGCCCGTGGTCGCCGATCGCTTTAGTGCACCTTTCGCCTGTGTGTGTGTTGAGGGCGGAAATCACGTTCTTTGATTAACAATCCGATGAACGCGGCCTCTTTTGTGGGCACGCAATTGCGTTAGGACACGAACGGGACAATGGGTTTAAATTTCCTGGCGCCCAAAGTTGCCGGAAGCGCAGGAATTTTGCGATCCTGCCGCAATGGAGTGGTAATATCGGTTCAAACAATGTATCCGACACCGACGCCGTTGACACGATGCAAAAGTTGTGATGAGCCACCGAAACAATAGCAACTGCTGTGCATTAATTGAATTATTATTACAGTAATTACTTGGGACTGTGGCTACATCCTTAGGAAATAAAATGGGGCCGTTCAAATCCACGAATTTGATGCGATGCGCTCGAAAGTTTTACATTAATGCTCTGCGCAATTTTGGGATTTATCGAGCACAGTTAATCCTTTCCCTATTTTAGGCTTTTCCCTATCCATTTATCAAGATAATTATTGAAGTACGACCCTACTTTGGACTACTTCTGAAGGATTTTCCGTTTATTGTTTGATCTCTCGGTAGCCTAAACAGTTATGGGTTTGTTCTTTCGATGTCGAGTTCGTGATGTGTTCGATGCATGAGTTTAAGTAATTTTTTAATGCACTGTGCGTGTCACGGCCTAGCGATTGAACTTCAGTTCCATCGACGTCTGTTGTACTTTTCGTTATTCAGTTAACATTTAACGTTAGTCAGTTAACACAACCTACACAATATTATTGAATTGTGTGAATTGCGTCCCTGTAGTTTATTAGTCGTTGATAAAATGACCTAACTTATTGGTTACTCACTCGAGCCGCTCACAATACAGAGAAATAGTTAAATTAAAACCGAATGTAGCGAGCGACCGAACTCGAGCCTCAAGACCATGCAATATGCGAAGTGTATCCCGGAGCACATAATGAGAATAATAAAAAAGGACTCTTCGTAAGTTTATAAAGATTTCGGCTGGAATTTTGGGGCTCTTTCCTCACAAATATTGCACATACTTCCCAACTAAATCGACCAAAAAAGAGCCCACCGACAACCGACAGTTAACCCACACGAGACTCATCTTCATTCTCCAGTGCCAGACGGACCGCCGGCCAACAAAAAAGAAGGGCAGCACAAATGAAGATGTTTTCGTTTTCCATTTCACTATCGCGCCCGTGCTCCGTCCGCTCTAATGACAAATGACAGCGCTGACATAATGACAAACGGCCAAATTATGCAAAAAACTCCAGTCCGCGCCGTCCAGAGATGGCTATTAGATTTGGCGCTGCTTGGGCGACACATCGGGTTGCGGGCGCTATGTTTACTTGTTGGGCCGGGTGAGCCCACCACACATACTCCTTACGAAGCCACCCGGCCAGCAGCCAAAAATGGAGCAGGAAACGGAGTCCGACGAAGTCAATAAGAACTTGATTTTATTTATCCTTTTTTCCCACTATTTGTTGCTGATCCCTCTTATCTCTGCGCGCCATTTCTGCGAGCACAGCACCCTCGGCGGATCGGTGGGCGACATAAGGACCCGGAATCGAAGAAGCTTCCACCATCGGGTCCGCTACGCGCCCCGCTTTCGGAAATAGTTCACCATAATAATAAATCATTTTTCCCACATTTGCAAACCCGGCAGCGGCTCGTCGTCCCCGGATCCGCCACACGACGGGGCACATGGATTTGGACGGGGGCACGGGGACACGAAAAAGCATCTCCCACCAATGGAAAAAACAAGAAAATCGAATGCAATGGAAGTGGGGAGCATTTTCCGTAGCATATGTGAGCTTCCGCCCCCCCCCCGTTCCGTCCGTGACCGATTTCAGTTCCCGCATATCCGGTCTTCGCGGCGGCTGCTCGGGTCGGGTGAAGGATTTTGTGTCGGGCTTTATGCTGGCAAAACCCCTTCCTTACTTCGGGAGGTTCATAATGTGACATTGGAAAATTGGAAAACCTTCACTCAATCCGCCCGATTCCGACGGCCGCTACATTAGCCCGAGAAGTGCAGCCCGACCCGAGCTCGCTGTAAACGTGAATCCTCCGGGGCCGCGTGGCCTCGTGAACGAGAAACTTCCGGACCGGCTCACTCTGCCGCATTCGAGTGCCAATCGAGTGCCCTCTGCGGTTCACGGTGTTTGTTCCAAATGACGAAAAGGAACAACAATTTGCTGAGCGAGTCAGGGAGAGAGCGAGAGAAACAACAGCTCCGGACCAGGGTTTTCCGGTCACCACAAGTGGCCACCGAAGGGCGTGTAACGAAGAGGTTTGAAATCAAAATTCAAATTTCGTATGTTATTGGCGTATTTTGTTTGCCGTTCGGTACGGCCACTCGCGCGTCGACGGGCACTTCAAAACCGGACGAAAATCTTAACCACAACTTGAAGCCGTTTCCGTACGTTATGCTACGTTATTCTGTTTTGCTCCTATCGGGCTCACGAAGTGCCCTTTCCAAATGATGGTGCAGTGCAATCCCGGCAACCAGGACGTGTTTACTGTTGCCTAATAAAAAATGTCGCCGCCGTGCACGGAAACCGGTGGCTACAGTGGCCGCTTCCCGCTCGGCCACTAATGGCGTGGTTTAATTGATGGATGAAAGATGATGATTTCCTCCAATTCACGGGAAAAAGGATCGGCAAACGTACCGAAGAACCGAAGCCTGCCAATCAGACGATCGGGGGGGACATGAAAAATCGATTAGACAGTTCCGGGCCCGTGACGTACGAGGAAAAATATTCAAATCAAGCGTATGTCTGGGTTTTTTCGGTCACTCAATCCGTCATCGAAAACTCGGGCCGGCTGCACCGGGAATGGACCGTGCGGTTGAAACCGCATGGCCGCAATATTGCGGTCAGCTTTTGGGGCTGTCTTTTGGTCGGGAGATTTCATTTTTTTTTTGCTAATGTCAACGAAACATAAGAAGAAGAGACAGACACGGCTCATATCGCCGCACGGTGTGCCGTGATCGTCTTATCGTGCTTGCCCAGGGAGCGCATGCATATGACAGTATTGCTATTTTATGGTTCGATTGTCTTTTTGATGCGTTTTAAATTGGCTTCCCCGTTTTTCCGTCTTTCGAAAGGGGTTCGATGGATTTGCTTTTCCACGTAGCCCGTAACCCATATTCGGAATGGATTGCTTCTTTGCGTATGCAGGGAGCATCGTCGCCAGTCGAACGCAAAGGGCGAACCGTCAATCCCGTTTGTGCTAGGCACTTTATACTAAGGCACGTTTGGCGCAAGTTAAGCATGTCGCCGTTCCACTGATAACAATCAGCATTCTAAGTAGAATGGAATCATTTCAACAGTTTCAATCTATTGAAGGTTAAAATTCGAAAAGTTGTGGTGTTTCTTCGTTTGCTTTATGATCTCTCGAGCTAAGGTTACGAACAAAGGATCAGATTATCCATCTGAACGGTTCTACAGTTTTGAATCATTAAAAATGACCACACAAAAAGTACGATGATTGAATGTCGAATGAGGCATGCGAACATTAATTCACAGAGTTTCCCGTTTCTGAGGTGTATCGATGTCCTCGGTGAAGAACGATATATTAAACACAACCGTTTTAAACCCCGTTGCGTTATACCTGGCCGAGTAACCACTTCAAACCATAAAAAATTATATCTGTGGCGGAGCATTCAAACCGCGCACATAAACCAAGACCACGAACAGGCATCGGGGAGCTTACTCGGAGCAGATAATACAGTTCTCTCTAGTCACAACCACCGATCGAGTAAGTCCACCTTCTTCCCGAAGCATCCGAAAGAAAAGTGTAAGAAGACCCCCAAAACTGGTGACCCCGACGTGATTAGTTATTATGCTTAGATATTCATTTCCATTTATGCTTTTTTGTGTTTACTCTTTGATTACAAATTCAATTTTCAATCTATGGCCACGGGGCGGTGTTTTGAGTGTAGCAAATATCCAGATTCACATAGTTCTAAGTCACGCAAATACGATAGTTGCGGAATAATCCGTGTAAATAATCCACTCGTCCAGCTTACGAAAAAACAATGTTTTTTTGCTGAGAAAGCTACAGGAGTTTGAAGAATTGTTATTTTCCAACTAGCAAAATACCCCCAAGGATTGATGGTAAACTTCCCGAATAGTTTTAACATGAGCAAGTATCGTTGCAGTTGTTAACCGTTAGCTTCAGTCTTCTTTCGAAATTGTTCTTTCATCATAATTTCCAAAATACATCCAAAAGGAACGTTCGTATATAAGGCTGGCTAAAAAGTAATCCATTATTTTTGGGTGAGATTCAAAACATTATTTAAGATACTTCCAATGGTCCGATTTACGTCAAATATGTACCGTTTTGTTGGAAAATTTGTTGTCTTTTCAAAAATAGGCTTATCATGCCTCTTTTGTAAAAGGCTTAGACGTTATTGGTGAAAAACTGGAGCAATCCATTTTCACAACCCTTTTTTAATCTCAGTTTTTCATCACTCAGGAAATTTTGTAATGCCTGAAAAAGGTGTCAATCGCTTAGTGCAAGGTCCAGACTATACTGTGGATGCATTAAAACATCCCAAACAAACTCCCGGACTTTCTGGTGAGTCACTAAAGACATGCGTGGCATTTAGTTTTCCTGATGGAACACAACACCTCTTCTGTTGGCCGATTCTGGTCGTTTCTGGTCAATTGCTAGCTTCGAACGGTACAGTAATTGACGGTAGCAATCTGAATTTAGTATTAAGCCACACGGAAGCTACTCATGATAAACAATTCCCTTCAAGTCCCACCGTATATCCCGTAGAACCTTCCTAGCCGTTATTTCTGGTTTGGCCACCGGTTAATCTGCTTCACCACCCTTAGACCACGATTATTTTAACACAGTATTGTCGTATGTATCCCATTCCTCATCCCCAGTACCCATCCGTTTAGGAAATTTGTCGATTTCGTTCCGTTGGGCCAAAACTGTGCAGATGGCCATCATGTTTTTTTATGTAAATAGGGTGGTACCCAAACATCGAGCTTCTTTGTGAATCCAGCTTTGCGCAAACGACTTAAAACTCTTCGATGATTGATCTTAAGCTCCTGGCCGATGCTCTGATTACTGACATGCCGATCTACTTTGATTATTTCTGTGATTTTATCGACATTTTCGATGACGTGTCTGCCTAGGCTTTAACATCAAAAATGACTGAAACGAGTCAACGAAACCAAAATTTCACCCAGCTAGCTGTTAGAGTATCGGTACCATGAACACCATGCAAAATTTCAGTGGCCTAGCTTGAGTTTTCGCCTTTATCGGACAAAAAATGTAAAATGTACCGAATTTTCTCCACGTTGGCCTCCATTGTTAACACCCTGTAACTCACAAACGAATAGAATAAACAAAAAATAATGAAAGCATTTTTTTAAGTGTAAAGTATCAGCTTTAAAACGAGCCTAAATTTGAAACTGTACGATAAGTACTTCACAAGATATCGATCACTAAAGGCATCTACCGAAAAAATAATGGATTACTTTTTAGCCAACCTGATATTTTGATGAAAAGAAGATGAGTTCAACCTCAATTCACTAGTCTCCCTTTTGAACCGATCAACTTTAGACATCGTTTTCCCCAACTTGTTCCTTAATAAAACAATGTAATAATCATGTTCGTGTCTCGGCCGCCACGGAGTAATGAAGTCGCACGCGCGACGGGTCGGGCTCACAGAACCGGTGCGTTACATAATTTGTCTATCGGAACGACGGGCCCGCGTGCGTTGCGTGCATAAGTTATGCATCTGCGCCCAGTGCATTATGCTAAACAAGGCGAAACGAAACGGGCCTCTCCGTCGCTGTAACGCCGTGGCCGTGCCATTTTGCTATCAATTTTAATTTATACCAACGCTACACCCGACGTGCCTTTGGCGGAACCACAAGGCCGCCGCCCCCTCCGAGTCGCCCACTAATTCACTCCCTTGCTGATCATTTCTCTCACTCACGCCCGCTTTTTCTCTCTCTTTTGCTCCCTCGTTGCAGGTACGTAAACACGGATGGACCAGAGAGCGCTGTCGCTGCCACGGGCCCGGCCCCGTAAGTGCTTGAAAATATTGTTCCGCGCACCATCTTATCACGGTTTTATTATTCGAAATCGAACCATTATGATGCGCTGGGTGGTGGTGGGTGGCTGGCAATAAAATATTCGCTCCTTGGCGATGTTTCCGGACCAGCTTCCGGCTGCCGGCCCCCACCCGACCCCGACACCCACAAACATTTCATCCACCCGTTCTGGGTCACACGGAAGTTGCTAGAAATGATGTGAAAAAGAGAGTGACAAGCGAGAGAGTGAGAGAGAGAGCCCACAATTCAAGAGCCAGCTAGAGGAGAGCTGCCGATCGGGGAGGAAGGGAGCGCCGTGATGCACAGGACAACCGGAAGTGGTTGCATCTTTCGCTCAAGAATGGCACCGAACATGCTCAAGTGTCTTTCAGGGCCTTCGCCGGTTCTTTTTGTTCTCAGGAAGGCCCCGTGGTCCCGTGGGTGTGTGTGTGTGTGTGTGTGTGTTGGTGCTCGAAAGGATATGCTCTTGAGGCACGATGCTACCCCCGTCCTCGATTGTGCCCCGTCCCACAAGCTGCCATCGGAGGACCGTTACAGCCTGGCACTGGCCCCGGCAGAGCACGGTAAGGATGATGATCATGGGCTTTTGAGCCATCGGTGTCTCTGCGGCAAGTGTCACATCCTTGATGTGATCTCTGTGCCTGTGTGTGTGTGTGTGTGTGTCTGAGGACGAGAACAGCCTCGACCCTGCGCCGGTCAGCAGCGGCGCAGCAACATTGTGTGGGATGAGTTCGCCGGGGAAAAAAAGCTTCTCCATTTTCGCGCCGTGCCTGCAGCTTGAAAGAAGACGTCCAAAGACGACATTTTGTCGACTTCAATCTACTCAATCGATCGTCACTCGAAAGCTGACCGATCACTGGTCGACGGAGCTTGCACGGTCTCACGGCTTCAAGAGCTGGGCCTGTCAGTCAGCGGTCGGGTTGGGTCGTTCCGAATTGCAGACTCTAGGGGACTCTAGGTCTACGTGACTCTGGGTGCCAGTCGTTGGAGTCGTTGGATCTGGGGGCAAAATTTTCGGCATATCATTCCGGGGAAAGGAGCAAAAAGAAAGGACCGCCACTAGTGTGTGAGAGAGAGAGAGCGCTACCGGAGAGTGTAACTAGACAGGACTTTTTTGCTGGCGTTCCCCTCTATAACGCTGGCTATTAGTGCCACGGCCCGTCCGTAGGACGAGGAACGGAAAAACTCCTTCCTGCGTCTTCGTGCTGCAGGCGCCACCGAGAGCTGTCAATTAATTGAAGTGATTTATTATAAACTCTCGGTGCTGTACCATTTTTCCGTTTCATTTCTTCGGGCCGGGCCGTCGTTCGTGTCCGGGCGCGCAATCTTGACGTGCGGAGCACCAATCACTGTGGAGAGCGAGACCAGGTCCTTGCCCTTCCTCTCGACAGCCAGCCTAGCGACGCCTGCCAGCCAGCGACGTAATGCAACGTTTGCAGAAAAAGTGTCGGATGTGTGGGAAGATGTCGACTGCTTGCCGACGAGCCGGTGGTGGTGGCTTCGAAATCATCGTTATTATCGTTGTTTAGAGTCTCTTCCGTACCCTTCTGTCTGGTCCCCCGGCGCAGATGGGACTCTCCACTAACAAGAAGAGGTCAGAGCACACATCTCGAACCCGCTGGGCGGGGGGGCTCTTGGGTTCGATCCCGGATCCCGGCACACCTGAGTTTTTCGTCAGGATCAGCGTCATCCTGGACCTCGAGCGGCTTCTTCAGAAGTGACACCTGCTTTAATTAATCTCCTCCAATAATGATCCTCGCCTATCTCGCACCCGGGAGGTGGCCCCACTTGAAGCCCCCTTTTGTGAAGGGGCCCGAACCCTTCAGCGGCCGTCAATACCTGCGGCCCACTACATCACCCGGCCCCCGTGGCACGCATGGGTGGTTCTTTTGTGCGCAAACGAAGGTAGGGCACTCGAGCGCCCGGCCGTGGATGGAAATTGGAAATCAATTATCGAGTGGATCCCGATTTGTAAGAAGAAAAAAATCGGGATGATCTTTCCCGGAAAGACGTAGAGATGCTTCCAATTCAAACAACCCGCTCGTTGGAAATTCTGTTCACGTCTACGTCTGCATCGCTCGCTTCGTGGAACCCAATTCTGGTCTCCAGAATGGAATTCATTCTTGGCCGTCGACGAATTCCCAAGCGCCCAACGCCTTCGTGTTGCCGACATTAAAATAGTCGCAACACCGTCACCGTCATCAATTAAACACACCCGAAAACCCTGTACCCCTGTCCACCCAGTTGAAGAGAGACCCTGCCCTAACCCAGACCGGTGGTCCCACTGGCACAGATTAAATATTTATTCCGACAATCCAGTTCCGAGCAGGACGACGACTCGCCCGAGGACGCTGACGAGCGAGGCTTGCGTCTGGCATGTACATCCCACGGCCCCGCGACTCCGCTGGTGAAATAATTACAGAAAAGTTGACCTTAACATGGCTGTCGCCCGCACTCTCTCTCTCTTTCGCTCTTTTTGGGCGATGGGCGATCAGACGGATCGACTTCCCACCCGACAATTAGATCAATAAATCTCATCCAGCCACGCCGTGGGCCCAAAACCAAATGTAGGACATTTCCGACTCTCTGGAATTGGGAACAGCGCCCTCTGCCGTGTGTGTTTAGCGAATAGTTTACACACAAACACATACACCGGGTTCTGGGGTCCAACCCGGACCACCCGAAGGTCGGTCGAAGAAGGTCACACGCCCGGGGCGGAGAAGTTTTCGGTGCTCCCCGCGTGACGAAGCATAAAAGCATGTTTCCGTTCGCCGTGGGGTCAAGAGAGAGGGTCGAGCAGGTCTGGCAACGTCAAACCAAACACACACACACACACACATCGCACGACGACGACGACGTCGACGACGGCGTCCGCTCAAGTGACAAATGTAAATCACTTAACCTACCCACCCGCCGGGAGCTCCCGGGCTCCCGGTTCTACGGCGTTGGGTGGCGCGGAACAATTGTTCCGCTGCGGGGAAAGCAAGCGGAGCGGATCGGGGGAACCGATTTTGCCCGAACCCGTAACTCACCTCCGGCTTCGGCTACGCGCATGTAAAGGGTTGCGAAATTGCTCCAGAAGTGTCGGCGGGACCCGTGCGAGGTCCCGGGAATGGGGCAGAAACTTTTAACCCCGCCCCGCCTTGCGGAGGAGCGAGAGAAGGACAGTTCCGGGAGGGTCGTAGAGTCACTTTTCACTAAAATCATTACCATCCACTTTGGAAGATTTGTCCTTCCCCGGGATACTCCGGGAAGCCCGAGAACCCCGGAGTTGGGTCGTGGGTCCATCGGGAAGGAGGGGCTCCAAATCACACCATCAGACCCGATAACGGTCCGATCGCACATGGAGGTACTCGGCACGGCCCCCCACCACCAGATCCGGACTTCCATCTGTCACGCCACCAATTTTCGGTGCATTTCCCGGAGGCTTTTCCACAGTAACACTATCAGTCGCCCGAACGGAACACACAGCCATATCGAAAGAGGAAGAGAGAGAGCGGGGGCAAGAGAGATGTCCACCAGTAGCTGTCAGGCAAATCTACGACGGCCACACCTGTGCCTGCTGCTGCCTCCGGCACGCTCCGGTACGTTCGCGGGTGCGTGTGGCTTTCGAAAGCGCTCTCAGGGCAGGCAGACAGGTTCTTCCACAGGTCTCGGGGCCCGACGCCCGGCGCCAGCCAGAGCGAGGTGGAATTCAAATTAAATGTTGATATGTGTAATGCTTAAGCTGCGCTGCTGTTTTCACTGCCAGAACCATAAGCACCACCACCACCACCACCACCATTTTGGATGCTTCCGTCCGGGCACTGTCCCCGTCCGGGCACTGCATCTGCATGCCATGAGTAAGTTCTCAAAAACCGGTGACGCCAGCAAACAGCAACCATCATCCGATGCGTGCCGTCTCGCTCTCGCTCCCTCTTGGCTCCCGGTGGCCTTCGCATCTCGTTTGTGCCTTCACAAATCGCTGGCCGGTTGCTGAGTAGCGAAGCTAATTGGGTGAACACTTTTTGTGGTTGCCATTTTGGTACCATCCACAAACTCTTTTATATTTGAAGTCCGATTAAGGGCCGAGTTGCAAAAGCTGAAATGGCTGCCGGAAAATGGAACTTTGGAGCTTACTTTGTCTTATGCAAGTCGCTTCCCTGTATAAATCCCACCTTAATTTTCATATCTTTGATTTTTAAGGAGGTTGTTCTGTAACTAAATTTGTACTTTGAATTGATATTATTAAATTCTTAGCTAGTCAGCCACAAGTTATTAAAAAAAAGTTATTGTTAAAAACACTCAACATGGACTTCTTTCTGGACACCGTTTCACGCGTATAGGATCCTTTTTGCTTGGTACTGGCTCGCTAACTTACTGGATATCTTTTTACAGTTTTAGGCCATAGACCATGTAGGTATTATTCAGTATTTAATAAAATTACTCATGCTACGTAAGAACAAGACTTTTTAAGAGTAACAGGTTTGGTCTCCTAATCCAAGAATGTTTGAGTACCCCTTTGCAGGTCACAGGAGAATGCGATACTTTTACATAGCATATTTAGCTTTGTAGAGGTTTAATGGTAAGTGGAGTCATTCACGAAATTGTAGTATAGGTAGACCATAGAAGAGGGCAAAAGTAGCTTAAATCTGTGCTACAGCCGTCTACATCCATCTAGTGTTTGGGTTTTAAACTACCGATTACTTAACTTTTAAAGCGTCAAACTTCATTTTGGAAATTGTAAACATTTAGTAACATTTTTTACATTTACGAAATGGGACTCTTCGAAAATGAAGAAGGAGCCGTAACCGTCGGTGGCGTATGCTACCGAGAAATGTTGACTGATTATGTTAGAGTGGACAGAAGCGTGATAGCTCAAGGCTTTGCACACAAGTTGAGGCACTGTCAAGGTTCGATCTGACGTCTGTTGCATGAAGAAACCGACGAATCGATGCAGTGTTGATGGCTTAAGGCTAAGGAATCCCAAGAAAATGCCGGTCTAATATAATCGAGGTTTCACTTGTAAAAGGTTATTTCTACGATGTTGTCCACCGGAACGAATTACTTCGAATTACTGGAACATACCACTGCCAGCTTCTGACATTTCTAGTTTTTAATACTTCTATTGCATCGAGTAGCAAGAAGCTCACTCAACAGTACTTAATGCTGGACGAAAGATTCCACAAACTTGCATCAAAACTTTGCACTTTAACTAATAGAGTGACATCCAGGAGTCACACCGTCAGATGCTGGATAAGTTCCTAGTTGGCGGATAAGTACTTTCCAATCTAAAGCTTACTAATTCTCGACTTATTGAGCCACCCATTAAATGTGCGCTCACAAGACACGGTCCGGGTGCGGAGGTCGATGGCGGTGAACAGTGTTTACCGCCCGCTGTTCCCTCCACGACTCACTGTTTTGGCCGGCCTGTCGATCCACTCTGCCACCGCCGTCGTTGCTGTTGACGATGTTTTGCTGCCGAAAATGGCTGCCGCCTGACGTCCGGCCATGTCACCCCCCGAAAGCAGTCTGTGCAAATGCTTTACTACCTCGCCGGGTTCGCCTCGCCTCGGAGTGTCGGAGGACGGGGACGACACGGAGTGCATGTTTCTACATGCTTACGGCTTCGCGACCTCGAACTACGTGAGCCACGCCGAACGCGACAGAGAGAGAGGGAGAGAGAGCGAGTGACTTGACCATTAGTTACGGCAAACGTTGTTCCGGGTCGACCGCCGAGGACCGTCAACGGAGCGGGTTGAGACGGGGGGAGGCCACGTGCGCGTGCTCTGCGATTGTCATGTTTGTCCATTTTATATATGCCACGCAGAATGCAGAAATTGTGCACTTCTGTCAGAGTGCTGCAACTGCCAGCCAGCTTGCCACTGTTGCTGCGACTGGCTCGGACCTTAAACCCCTTAACCTACAATCCAGTTACAGCCCGATCCCGAACCGCTTCTTCGCCCAGTGAGCCTGCTGCTGCTCTTTTGCCAGGCTGCTGTTTGCCGTTTAGGTTTGTCCGGTGCCCCAGCGAGAGAGAGAGAGAGATAGGAGGAGCATATCGGCGAACGTTAAGCTATCTGGAGCCGGTTGAAGAAGGGGAGGACATTCGGGAGCCAAAAAGGGGCCATCCACCCGTACACTGCTCAGTGGGATCAGTGGGTGGTGGCAAAGATACAATTGTTACACCACCCGCCGCCGCCGCCCGACCGCCGGCCCCTTATGTATGTCAACCGTCAACGGTGGCAGCGCGGCGGGGACGCAGGCACACCACCCTGTTGCCCGTTGCTGCCGTTTGCAGATGATGGAAAGCGCATCCTGTGGAAGGCTGTTGCCCCGGTGGTGGTGGTGGTGGGTGGGCTGGCGCTCCGGTCGCCTATTGACGGTCGCGACGGTTACAGCGCTTTCATTCTGGACAATTTAATTGTAATAACGTTTCATAAACATGCAATTGTAATGGGATTATAATGCAAACGCGAGCCTTCCCCGTCTACGATGTGGTCAATTTAGCTTCGGGCCGGGACTGCGCTTTCGCAGCATTTTCGGAGGATTTCGGTTCGGTTCGTTCCCACCATGTTTGAAGTCAGAAATGCGGAGGTCACTTTTTCCACCGAGTTCCCAGGGCATGTGTGTCGGTCCCGACCGACCGTGGGATGTATGATAAAAATGTAATTTCGAACATGCGAAAAGGTGGACGAAAATGGTGGCATATTTTTTTTTGCAGTTGCTGTTAACGTCATTCCCCGTACATGGCCCGATCCGGTTACATGACGATGAACAAGTAATTAATTAATTACTCCACAAAGAACCGCACGCGTGACGGGGTGGAAATTGGCCCTTTCGCTGAGAGCCATTACCTGGTGCGTGAACCGTGGACCATAAAGCTCCATTACCTTTGTGCGTAATTTTACACAGTTTGTTATGTAAACATAACGATCGCCTAGCAGCAGTGGCAACCCGACCGGACGACCCGACGTCTTGAACCGGCCTTTATCTTTAGTAGGTTCATGTAGTATTTGTTTCACCGTTTTGAAATTATTGTACATTCTGAATTGTAATTATTAGTACACGAAACAGCCAAAGCCAACAAAAAGGTATGGAATTCATGGAACAACTAATGGGAATTCGCTTGTAACTGAAAACATCTTTATTCTTCTTAATGGATATCATCGACCTTTGGAAAGATTCTTTACTCCATGCAGCTACTACTAAAGGGTGTGATTCAACTTGACGCATTAGTTTTCATAGTGTATAAAAAAATTGTTCGATTTTGACATTTGCCCTTCATTTGTGCAATTGGCCTCGAAACGAAAGAACCAAGAGAACGAGCTGCAAAAGTTGATGAAAAGAGTAAAACGAAAGGTCCGGCAATTTGCATTCCTTAAAACGGAGGATTGAATGATATTTTTTAAATATTCTGTATAAAATGAGCTTTCAAAAGAAAATTACTTGATCTTTTAATAAAATTTTTGGCTGATGTGCAAACTACTGTATTTTGTTTGACTAATTTTGAACAGTCACACTCTTTATGACAAAAATATACGTGAACCTGTTGTCTTCGATTATTGTCCTTGGGTGCATTATGATTTTTTTACAATTAAATTATAGTCAAAGAATACTTTTTGAGTGTTGGGCGTCCTTTGCGTAATACCGTGCATAAAAAGAGATCGGATTTTTGGAGGGACAACTCTTGCTTCTTACATCAAGAGGAAGTTTATGCATCACCATGCATGCATTTATGCAGCACCAAGTAACTTATTCACTATAGTCAATAGGTGAGATAGGTGTCGAAACGAAGAGTGTATCGAAAGCTATTCCTAAAAAGGACGTTTTAAAACGTTCTGAAAATTAGAACAAATATAGACATTACTGCATTGCATAGAGCAGGCACTACTTTGAAGGTAATGCAATAGACTTGAAGGAATAATGAAAGATTTTTCGAGTTTTGAGCGAATATTTCGGGGCTCGTTAGTATGTCTTAGTTCTATCCAAGTTTTGCGATCGATCACAAAAGCTTCAATTGGACACTTAACCCTACTGTCGACTCTAAACGATGTCCACGGAGTTTTTTTTTTAATTTCACATGATGCCTAATAAGCTGCATGGTGCACGGTGCTTGAGGAATAGTATCGGTCCAGTTTGTGGTGAAATGGTCGCGAAATAATCTCGAAACTGTGATCCAAAATAGTCTCACCACAAATTCGGTCTCTTTTGACGGACAGCTTTACAAGAGTTACTCACAGCACTCATAGAATACTGTTGGTTGACAGCTTGTCCGGTTGGAAAGGTAGTATACTGGTTCCTAGTAGGGTCCTGAGTAATAGTGACTGTGCCCCATACAACTAAGAATCGAATTAAAAAATTGAATAAATATACATTTAATTAAGGATGCAATTGATTTAAAACAAGAAAGACATAAGAACAATGCCTTACTGCTACTATGCTACTTCCGGTCAATGTCAGGATCTTTTAGGGTCTTTCGGTGGTAGGGTTTGTTGGGATTTTTGAAACAACAAAATATGGCAACTACAGTAACGATAACTGTTCTACTGACGGCGCACGTAAATAATCCAAATTACGCAACACGAAAACCAAAAGATTCGGTGCCCCAGTTTCCCGGAAGCACCGCCGTCCTTTGAAGCCTGACGGATGCACCGACGAAAAACGGATAAGGCGCCTCCACCACTCGCCAAATCAGCACCACTACTCGCATCGCATCACGGTGTCCTGGTCGGTCGGCTGTTGGATCCTCCATTTTTCCGCCCAAAAGATCAAACGACCGCAAATCGTCCTTCAGGCTCCCCTTTTTTTTTTTCGTCCCTTTTTCCCGGCCGAACACCCGGTTTGCTGACTGGCCGGATGTTGCGGAAGGCAATCTGCAACCTTGCATCGTGCAGGACCGGAACAAAAAAAAGAAAACCCGAGCCAAAAACGCAAACGCAATGGGAAACTTCAAGGACACCGAACGAGAGCGCCGAGACTGTGTATTGGATTTGCATTATCGGGATCGGGAAGGATTAAAACTTATTTGGCCCCCTCGCATTCGGCCCCGATGGGCACGACATTGAAACGACGCAGTTTAGAAATCCACCACATCATCATCATCATCATCGGCATCAGCATCGGCACCATCGGGATCGGGACATTATTGTCGTCGTCGTCGTCGTCCTGCCCGCCCAAATGCAACCCGGGCAGCGGACGCACGCTCTCGCACGCAAAGTGTGCATACCTTCCGGCGGCGCATAGCCAAACACATTCCGGAAGTATGTAACATTGGCTGACACGACCCACCCAGCCACCCAGCCAACCCCCGCCGCGGGGTGGCCACATTCCGAAGCATGCCCAGTCGCGCGGCGGTGGTTCGCGGTCGTTACCTGGCGCACGCCGGGTCGCGCCGAACGGCGGCGTTGTAACACACG
The DNA here is from genome assembly GCF_943734635.1 of Anopheles cruzii. Taxonomy (NCBI): domain Eukaryota; kingdom Metazoa; phylum Arthropoda; class Insecta; order Diptera; family Culicidae; genus Anopheles; species Anopheles cruzii. Next base: position 40,591,574 of record NC_069144.1, on the reverse strand, counting down.
AGCCTACCGCCGAGAGAGCGAGACAACGCCATTCGGTCCCCCCACCGGTGCTCGGGGCTCTCTCTCTCTCTCCGGTGGCTCCGGTCACGTGGAAAAGTGCCCCCAAAGTGAGCGGGACAACGCGAGCCGAGACGAGACGACAGCTTGCTGTCCTTCGGTGGGCTTTTTTTCCGTTCGCGAGTGCAAGCGAAACGAGACAGCAATCCTTGCGACCCGGATCGTTCCTTGAGTCCTTGCGCCCCGTGATCCGGTTGTCTCGTTCGCACACGGCGCGTCCGTGGCGCTGCTGGTGTGCTCGGCTTCCCCAGGGCACTCCGTAGCCGTGTGCACGTCCGGCAGGGCTGTATTTGTGCCGTAGGATCCCCGTTGTTGGTGTGTCGCCGAAGGCAGCCAGCACCCGGCCGAAGTTGGTCGCGAACGTGTGCTGCGTAGCGCAACACTTCACAGAGCACGGCATTTCCACTTTGGCCTCGGCATTGAGCAGCCCTTTTGGAGGTTGTGGCTGGTGGACGTAACAGACGACGGGCTCCGTCTGAAGGTGGACACCCCGATTTTGCGGATCCGTTTCCCCATTCACCGACCATTGCGGGTGTCCCGGGAATGGACATCAATCCCTTTGCTTTTGACAAGTTCGATCCTTACGAAGACAACATTTTGTGAATGACGGAGCCGTGCCGTGAGAATTTTCCTGATTTTCCTTTTCCCGGTCCGTGCGTCGCTCAGTCCCTGGAGGGGAAATTTTGCGTACGTCCGTGCGTCCGTGTGGGTGTTGGCGGTGACTACACGCGGCGCGTGTAGTGGTGCGTTAGCCTAACCACCCACCACCGTACGCACAGATTTTGTGTGACGTGATTTTGGTCCTCATTTCTTAAAACCACTGCCCAGCACGCACTGCTCACCAATGTTTGTCGGAGTCGCCGCCGTATCCTGCAGGATATTACTGCCAACGAACCGAACCGGGCTCCTGACTCAACTCACCCACTGTGGCTCTAGTGTCCTCATCCCGGTTCCACTCTTGGTGCTGCAAACCCACTCTCGACGAACTCCAGTCCACAACCCTCACGAGAGGGCGGCTTTAGAGGCCACCAAAAAGGGGTTGGGGGCAACAAACCTTTACCGTGACACCGTGCCGAGCAGAGTCCGTGGCCGTGCGTGTCCATCACGCACGGTGTTCCCCCCCGAGACCAACCGGAGCGGCCTTGTCAAAGGACTCTCTACCAACGAAAGGGCCCACAAACTACCGGACACACGACCCGACCGACCGACGGGTTATCTCGCTCGCGCTCGCCTGCCGTGAGTGGTGAGTTTCGGTGCTCGGGTCCTCGAGGACCGAAACTCACCATTCGCACTCGCCGTGGTGCGTGTGGTGAGTAAGCGAAGCGTTCCGTTTCGAAACTGAACCATTTTCGAAAGCGGTTCCGTTTTCGAACAGCTCGGGTTCGGGTCGCACGCCCGTTCGCACCACTACCACCACAACCGCGGCCCGGCCCGGCCCGGCCCTGGCCTGAGTTGGTCAGGTCCGGCGAGCTGGTCGCCGAGCGAAAAGGATAGCCCCACCCCGAGGGCTGACGAGTGCGAGCGAGAGGGCGCGTGCGTGTGCGGGTGGAACGCAAACGCAAACGGTCCGTTCGCGCGGAGTTCGTGTGTTCGTGCCGGAGGACTCACCCAGCGCCCCATCCCGGAGGGCGCGCGTCGGAACATCCTTCGTCGTCGTCGTCGTCGTCGTGCCTTGGGTTCGGGTTCGGGTTCGGGTATCCGTCATTCGGTTCGTGTGCCATCACCCCACCGGTGGCAACCCGCGAACCTTCCCCTGCCGCCCCCCCCCCCCCGGGGGCCACCATGGGTTGTTCGGGGAGTTACCCCACTTTGTTGCACCTTATATTGTGGTGGGCCCTGCCCGGAACGGTTAGTACTCATCGTGTCCTCCTCATTCGCTGTTTAGCGCTAGTCGAGTTTACGTCGATTAACCGTCCTGTTGTTTGTTGTTTGTTTGCCACCATACATACATACACGCGTACACACACACACACGGCGCCACATCGCGTACGTACATACACACCCACACACACCCACACGCACACGCAGGAACACAAACACAAGCGCGCGCGCGTAACCCGGTCGGGATTAAACGATTAGGAACGGACACTGGACACGCCGAACACCCGCACAAAGTAACACGCACACACACGGGCGCGTTCGCAGCGGTCTCCAGTCACACGTGGCCGTGGCAGTGTCCCCAGTAACAGGAGCGAGTCACACCGAGCCACTCTGCCTGCAAGCCAGCCAGCCGCCGTGCAGAAGGATTCCCTCTACACACATACACACGCACACAAACACGTGTCCTCGTCGTGGTCGTGAATTCCTGTGAACTGTGCTGCGTTCTGTGCAACCTCCGGAGATCGACACCAAAACGCGTGCGGTACGTTTCCGAGGATCAAGTGTGTTTTTCACCGGTGCCATCCTGTCACAGTGTGGAAAACCCGTTCGCGGAAAGCGGCGACGGAAGTGTAGGGTGCAGTGCGTGCCGGGGGTGCGATGGCATAGTGAAGGGAAAACTTGAAGGACTTCGGTCGGGGCGAAGCTCCCGCGGCCCTAGAGAGCGACAGCGTCATCGATTGGGGCGATTGTAATGTTTTGGCATTAGGCAAAGGCCACCAGAAGCCGACGTCCTCGTCCTTACACCGGGTTGCCCAGCTGCCCAAACACGACGACGCGCCCTTAGTGGGGCTGATGATTGGTTCACTCGCACAGCGAAACCCGCGAGCGGCCCCGAGCGGCCGGCCGACCTCGGTCCAAGGCGGGCCACAAAAGGCGGAACGTTTATTAGAAAATTTTCCGGCCAGCTGAACGAAAAACGAGGTCGAGCCACGACGACGACGACGGCCGCCACGAAGATGACGACGACGACGAGGATGGCCAACGCCGAAAGAGCAGCTTTAACGCAGCCTCCCGTAGTGTGGGCTCCCCGGTCGGGAAAACGGGGCAACTCTCGCTTCGCACACGGGGCCTCGGTCGCAGCCTCGGTTGAAGTCTCCGCCTCACATTAAAGTCGTCGGCTCGTCGCTCGTCGTCCGTTTTTTTTTTCCTGCACGAGCCGTTCCGTTTTTTGTGGCACTTTTCCGGGTTGCATTTTCCGTGCCCGTGAGAGACGGACTTTAAGACGGTCGCCGAAGGAAGCCTTCGTTTTTTTTAAAGGTCACGTGACGAACCGGTGGTTCGAAAGCGGGTGGACATCGTAAGAAAATTTGAGACCCCATTTGCCACCCCAAACGCCTGCCCAGCCCCAGTGTTTGATCCGCGGTTCCGCGGTGTGTTTGAGCGTGTGTGAAAAGGAGTTTCGTTCGAAAGGGGGTTTTTCCGCGATTTTATTTCGATTTCGATGCCCAATCGGTGCTTCATCTAACTCAACCTTAATTTTTCACCCTCTGGGGGGGCCGGGTGGAAAATGAGTTAAATGAAGCCGGAGGCGGGTCGGGATGGAAATTCAACCAGCCGTTTGTCGTTTTCTTGCAGCAAAACCTTAGCGTATACTTAGCGTAAACCGCAACCCCGTCTTGTTGTTATCGGCGTGCGTTTACTGGCCGGAACGAGATAGAGAGAGAGAGAGAAAGTGTGTTGTCCCCGTTTTCTGTTCCCAATCACTTAGCGAATCACGCGGAGCCACCGGGTGGCCGGAAGTTAAAGCTGTTTAAAGTTTATATTTGTGAAGAGGCGCACCGAATGCCCAGTAGCCGCGGCCCGCCGTAGAAGCGCAGGAAGCGAAAGAAATACTCCGCGCAAGTCCTTCGAGTGTGCTGTTGAAGCGAAAGGAAGAAACGTCGCTGGTAGTTGCGTTGTGTGGCGGTGAAGCAGAGTCCCACAAAAGTGTGAGAAGTTAATAACCGCGTGGCCGTTTCCCCGCAAAACCGGAAGCCCCCGAATATACCCAAACGAAAGTGTGTGCCGCGCCCCGCCTGTGACAGCGAATTCGGTCGCGTAGCAAACGAAGACGAAAGTACAAACCGAGACACCAGCCGCAGCAGGAGCAGTGGCAGCAGTGGCAGCAGTACCCGGCCGCTGAACGTGCAAACCGACGCGTGCGACACCCGGGAGGAAAATTGTTGAGGAAAAGCTTCGGCGCGACGCACACACGGCCTCAAAATTTTCCCGTCCACAATTAAGGAAATACCGGCGCCAGTGAACTACTTCCTAACGAAAAAAGTCATTGTAAGTTGTCCCTGCGTGAGTTCTGCTGCGAGTGAAACTTTTCGCCCCATTTTTGGCGATGTTATTTTTCCCCACCATTTTCCCGCAGCGTTCCGTTTCTGCGTTCCGTCTCTGGTTATTGCCGGGTGAGATTGGTCGCTTCTTGGTTTGGTTTAAAATTTTAGGCGTTTCGGTCGAATCGTCCGCCAGGCAGCAAAAGCGGCATCTCGTGAATGCGTTCCGGAGTGCGCTGATTATCCTGCCGCGGTTTATTATTAATGTCGAGCAAAGAAGTAGTCGAAGGACACCATCGCTTTGATTTCGGTCGATTTTTGGTTTCTGTTTCGGTCCCCAGTTTTGACGATGAAAAGCCCGCAAACCAGCAGGTCCCGGGGACCTCCGCAATGGAGCCTTTAAATACCGCGACCTCGCGAACGAAGTTCGTGCGGTGGCCACGGCCGATTTTGGAACGGCCTTTCCAAGACGTCCGCTTTTTCGTACGTATCAGAATGAGATGAAGCGCGCGCGTGAGACAGAGAAAGAATCGTGCAAATCCCTAGCCCTAGCCAAGGACGACTAGGCCAAGGACTGACGGGTGACATTTCCGGTTCCGGGGCTAGGGAATTTTGGACTTCAGTTCGGTACGGTTGGCCAAACCGGTCCCAACCTGGCAACAATGTTTAAGGGTGGCCGTCACACAAAGAAGCAGGAGTCGGTGAGAAGTGCAGGCCGCGCGAACGGCGAGGCCACTCAATGAACCGGAACTGGGGACACCCGGTTCCGGGTGTCTGGGACACCCACTTACTTCGGTCCGTATCCCTGTCCCCCCGGGCCGGTGTGTTTGTGTTCGATTCGTCCCCGAAGGATGCGTGTTTGGGTGAAAAATCAGTCGCCATTCAGCTCGCTCACTGCACCGGGGCGGTCCGGGGCGCTCGGGAAAGTTCGGCTTCCTTGCCTGGGCCTTGTTGCCGTTCTTTAAGGACGACGTTAGTTTTCCTTCCACTTCATTTGGCTGTGTGGCTCCCACGCCGGGGGTGGTGGGTGTCCTCAGCTGCTTTAAAGAGGGTTCGTAAGTAAAAGCCTTCTTTGTCGGGGGCCTTCTTTTAGCGACCCTTTCGGTCGATACTTCCGGGCCCGCGTTGTTTCCCCACTTTCCTCCAGGGGTGCTGGTTGGGAGACCAAAATCTTCGGGGCCACTTTATGGGCGTGCAGATCGTAAAAAATATTTCTTTATTCGGCGGAGCGAGCCCCTTCTGGTGGACCGGCCGTACTGCGCCAGGAAAACCGCACTCCACTAGGTGGAGTTGGTGGTGCCGGGCCGGGGGGCAATCATCAGTTGAGGATGCGCCACCGCCAGCAGCGAGTCATAACTTTTGCCTTTGCGCCGGCGACAGAAATGACGACGGCGCGCGCTCGACGGGCCCAGACATTTAACGGCCCCCGGTTCGCTTCCGTTCGTCCTTTGGTCGGCCGTCGCAGTCGCAAAGCGGCGGAGGAGGCGGTCGATTGAGGTCGATTGATTTCCTTCCCGAGACGGTCAACGGACGGCCACTGACGGAGTCAAGGCCACCGAATCGAGATCTGGGCTGGGTGGCCAGCGCGATGTCCGGATGTCGAACCAAGTCGGAGTCCTGGCCGGGCTGCCGACTGCCGATAAGGGATCAGCCCGTTTTTGTGGGCCTTCGGTCGGAATTTTCCCACTTTTCCGGTATCCGGCTTTCACCCAAAAATTCTGGCCTCGACCAGGCAAATTGTAAAACACGGGAATAAATTATGCTCGCCCTCCGGAAACACTGTGGACTTGTTTTCGACCTACCCTCCAGCCCGATTGATATCGGCCCCGCACCGGACACCGGTGGGCAGAAGGTGAAGGAAAAATGGACAAACACACACACACACACATGCTGGCGGACCACACTCGTCGGAGTCGGAGCAATATTTCAAAGTGCTGAAGCTTTTCACCACCGGTGTCCTGGCTGGCTAAGCAAACAAACCCGATAACCCATCGGCCCGTCGCTGGGGGCCCCCGGAAATGGAGACCCTGGCCCGAGGACGAGGATGGAAGGTTTTGTTTTTCTTCTTCTGTGTCCTTCCGCGAAACACACACACACACCCCGGCACTTTGGTTTAAATTTACGCTTCGGGGCCCCAAACAGCCAAGCCAAACCATCGTCCAGCGCTCGGAAGTGACCGACCAGCGGCCGATTGAAGAGGAAGAAAAATGTCCTTCCTATTGGTGAGGAACGGTGAGCGGTTGACCCACCGACACCCACCGATGGTGTGGGTCGCGTGGAAGAAACACCCGGCCCGGAAGGTGGCCCGGTTCGGGTCCCGGTCCGGAGCTGTTTGTCTTGCCGACTGTTTAATGTTGCACGGTTCCGAGGTGTAGTTAACCGGTTTGTCAGCACCCTGCGGTCAGCGGACCCCGCTCCCCGGGCGGCCGCTGGTCAGATCCGTTTCCGGTGTCCAACAGCTGTTCCGCTTGCCGCGGGCAACGCCTTCGTCGACCCGGGTCCGGCGTTTGCGGTCTCGCTTCACCGTACGCAAATGGTGGCCCGGAAGCTCGGAAGGCCAAACATGTGTGTGTGTGTGTGTGTGTGTGTGAAACGAAGACGGTCCCAGGAACGTCTTGGCCGCCGTCTTCAATGTTTGGCTCCACAAACTTCGCGCTTCTCGAGAGCGCCGAGTTGGGCCGAGTGGGTGTTCCGGTATTCGGTTCGCCCACCGGCGTCCTTCGCGAAACTGGCTTCCCAAGCCTTTTTGGCTGCCAAATCAAACATATTAGATTTCCTGGCCACCCCCAAACGGTGGGTCTCGGGAAGAGGTTCTTTGTTGTGATGTAAGCAAACGAAGCTCCTTCCTTCGTTTTTGGTTGAGCCCTTTTTGTGTGTTCCCGGGAAAGAAAAAAAACCCCAGCCCCTCCAATTCAGGGGTTATCCGAAGGATTCGAGAAACACAAAGTTTCGGAATCCTGCCGGCTCCCGGTGCAGAAAGAAAACTTCCCAGCGTGTTGGGTAAGTGATTTCATTCACTTTGCGCACCGCCATCGACCCGCAAAAGGGATCCCGGATCCGGTCGGAAAAGCAGGCACTGGTGTTTCGGGAAGGATTTACGCCGGCACCGGTAGGTTCCTTGACCGGACGGTGTTTCGCTCTTTTTTGCGGTGTGTTCCCGTGGATCCCACACAACACCCAGCCTCTGGACGTCGAGCGGTCTGAGAGCGTGAAGGAAATGGATTTTTAATCTCGGCCGGATTTCAACGATTGCCCCACAGGAAGGATCGCGCCGGATCGGCCTGGCGGACACGGGCGTCGGCCGTTTAATCTTTCCGACCGGATTTTTCGACCCACTTCCGAAAATCGACACTTGTTTTTTTCTTTGCCGTAATCGGTGCCTCGGTGCCCGGAGAAATTTGGACCGCCGGAAATCGTCGGTGCGCTTGTTCGGAAAAATTCACCGAATTTTCGTGCGCTCGATTCTAATTTTGTGTGGCCACGGCGCACAGCGTCCAGCCGGGCATTGTTTTCCCGAAAGAAACCGAACCCGAACATTGCCCGGAAAATCGATTCAAATCGATTCCTTTGGAAGGCTGCGAGCGGAAGCCCCTCGGATGGTTCGGCGTTTCGGCGTGATTTTCGGCGCCAACCGAAAGCATGAAGTGCTTGAGCCTAAAACGGTCGATTTTGGAGTCCGTTGCATAATTAATCGCTCGCCGGTGGCCACCGGAAGTCCGGTCGCAATTGACGAGACGGGAAATTTGATTGCAAAATAGCATTCCGCGAAGACGCGCCAGCCGAAGTGGTATCTCGGAAGTGGAAAAACAATTTCGCTAATGGACACACATTTCCGGTGCCAGAGCGTGTCACCGGAACCTGACCCACATAATTGGCTGGCCGCGATGTTAAAAATGTGACGCAACCATAAACATGCTTCTCCGATGCTGCAACCTGATGGCTATAATTGACGTTCGGAACACCAGCTTCCGGCTAGCGAAGGATCTTTTCCCGGAACCCATCAAGATACGCCGTCCACCTGGGGTCCACACCGCGACCAAAAGGAAGATCCTGACCCGGTGCTGGTGATAAGTAGCTTCGCGCATCACCAATCGGCGATCGCAAAGTGCTAATGGCTGCCCGTAACAAATCACCTTGCAACAACGCATAAACAGCACCGGAACGGCAACCGGATTGAAGTTCCACCCGGGCTGCAATCTGCGCGATTTCGTGCCCTTCTCCATTGCGACTGCATTGAAATCATTCGTAAAGGTCGCACACCGCACAAATGCGCCACGCTCAATTATGCTCTCCGGCGAGCGAGCGAGCATCGCGATTATGCGCCGCGCGGAAGACGTTGCGGTCAACAATGCCCCGCACCCGTTCTAAGGATGGAAAATCTTCCGGATGGTGGTGGAAACCGAAAACAACAATGTTTGCGTTTTTGTGTGCGTTGGTGCGCCCATGCTGCTTTCACTCGGGCACAAGGATAATTAAAACCAAACGGCAGCGCCCGGCTGCGGCCCAAACCCGGGCCGGGCCGCCGCCGCCGCCGTTTTATGTGCGGAGCATTTGCCCGCAACTTTTCGCCGCCCGCCCCTTGGGAGCACTTTTCCGACACCCGGAAACCCGGCGGAGGGCCCCGAATCCCGACCGCTGGGGCCGCTCTAATTTGCCTCATAAAAAATGAGCCAAAGCCTCGAACGACCGGCGGGGGGAGTGAAGCGGGCGTTGGTGGGTAGGGAAAGCGGTCGGGTGGCCGAGCATAAAACAAACGGCCAAACAACTTTACATGGACTACATTAAAGAACGATTTTAATTTTCACTCCTAATAAAAGTTGCTCCCCATTCTGTGTCCCTCTCTCCGGGGCGGCGGCGGCCACGGGGCGCTAGGAGGTTTGGGCGGGTGGGGGAATAAAGTTTCGCTTTGTCGGGGCAGCTGCTTTAGTCCGGGCCAACCAACCTGGCTGGGGCCCCCTTCAGGGCGGCCGGACTCGGAAGGTGAGCGCCGTGAGCCGGAAAACGAATATCCTTCCGTCGTCGTCGTCGTCGGTGAAAGACATCTTCGTCTCTCTTAAGCCCCGGATGGCCATCCGCGGCGGGGGGGGGGGAGAAAATCCTTCATCCATCTTGTGCGGCCGCTGGTCACTCTGCCACCAGGTCGGCCGAACCCGGCTGGTGCAGGGTGGGGTTCTTAAATTTTACAGACCAAACTCGAACGAACTGGAAAGAACCCATCCGTCGCCAGACCCCCCCTCGCCGGCGGGTCGCCCCCCCGGTCCGCCGCTCGTTATTTGTTTTCGGACGGAAGGACCACCACCTCCTTGAGCTGCCTTTTGTTTTCGAGTGGCGAGCGGAAGAAATCGCGAAATGCCGCCACCATTCAGACGTTGCGACGACGACTGAGGACGACGCAAAAAAGGGTCAGCTGACGACTGCTTAGAATGTGTCGGTGTGTGCTGGTGTGTGTGGGTTTTTAAGGAGCTTTTTCCCTGTATTTTCTTTCACATCCGCTTTGCGCCGTGGCTTTCTTTGGCCGCGGCCAAAACTTGCTAACGAACCTTTTGGAGGTTTTTCTTTCGGGCTGGCGGATTGAAGGCTCTTACCAAAAAGAATGCACGCGAGAGAGAGAGAAAGAGAGAGAATAATACGGAAACCCGCTTCCTTTTGGGTCCTTTAGAATGTCGGTCGGTCGGCAACCCTCTTCAGGCGCCGCCCCGGGGGGCGGGAAAATTCGTGAAAACATTTCCACCAAAACAGGCGGCGACTTAATTTTTAAGCCATAATTTTTCCCCCATTTTCCTTCGTTTTCCTTCCCGTCCGGCTCGTGTCCGCGCGCGTTCGCCACTTATCCCTTTTTGTCCCGGCCACTCCCGGCCTTCAAAGAGCTCTGTAATTCGGGAGCTCCGGTAGAAGGCGGGCGAAAACGGGGCCAAAACAGCCAAACCAGTGTTTGGACAGCTAGGAGGCCAAAATCTAATCAAATGATAAGAGCGTACGGAGCAGCGGAAGGGGGGTGGCGTGTTGGCGGAAGCGAGCCCGTGACGTGACACGGGCCACGACATTAAATGAGTGTAATTTTCTCGCTCGAAACCCGACGTTCCCGCGCGCGCTTACGGCGCAAAGATTGCGCTGAGGCGACACTTTTGATGAGCTAATTAAATGGCATCGGTTCGCGCGGTGTTAGGAAAGGGACGGGGCAGGAACCGCCGGGCCCCCCTTGGCCCCGGCTGCGGGAAGTAATATCTTTCTCGCCGGCCCGTCAGTGATGAGCGGAAGCGAGCCGCCGTCGTTGCAAGGTAGGTTGCAAGGTTCGATGTGTTTGCCCACACATCCTGGCCCTGGTCCTGCGGATCCTGGCCGGGGAGACGAGCACCACCCGTGGCGCACCCGTGTGCTGGAACAATATTTGTTCGCGCCTTATCACGCTAATCGTGCGTCCGTGTTCGGGGCGCCATCGTCATCCTGCGGCGTCCAGCCCGGGCAACGGGCGCAACGTTGATGAGGCTGCACGGCCCGGTGTGCGTGCGTGTGTGTGTGTGCGTACGGATTTGCTCCCGTCCCATCGAAAGTCTGGCTCTTTCGATCGGATCTCAGCATCGGTTGGCCATGGAAAAACGGGGGGACACTGACACGCACACACATAGATCTATATTTCAATGGCAAACGCGACCCAGACAGAGCCGTTTGCCGTACAGTTGCTGGCTGACGTTGTTGGCGAACCATCGGAGGTCCTGAAATTTATATAACAAATTTAAAGAAAAACCATTTGAACTATTGCTACAAAACATTATTTTTTAGTGTTTAAATTTTATTCGAATTAATTTCCAGTTTTACATAATTTCATTTATTCTTTTACACTATTATGTATTATTTGTTTTTTCCCAATTCCTTTCACATTTGATGAGTCAATAAGTTGTTAAAAGAAAATCATAGAACCATTTTATGCTGCTCGGATAACTATAGCCACCACTGTACCCGGTCCGAGAGTCACGCGAGCCATCGGATCCCGAGAACGGCACGACCGGCGATGAACCTCTCGACCGGCGATCCGTCTAGGCCGGGCCACCGTCGCGTTAGCCTGATAGTTTAGATTAAACCCCGTGCACTACCGGCCAGCATCACCATCGGACGATGGCCGTCGACCGTCCAAAGTCCCCGTTGGAGTCCTGTGAGTTCCACCACCCGACGTCCACCGGCAGAGCGCTTCGGAAGCAGAGGCTTCAGAGTCGATAGCTATCGTTCTCGCGCTGACGGGCACCGCTCCAGGACATCATCGTTAGTCGCCGGCACCGGCAGAACCGGTGCAAAATTCACCATCCTGCCGGCCACCTGGCCTGCCGGGAACATCCATCTCTTTTTTCAATCCTCCGACCGACCTCCGGCCAGCCCACAGCCCGGGGGTTCGTGGGGGTTCGTTCAACCGATTGGCCACTCGCACTGCCGGTCTGTGTGTGTGTGTGACAGACTTTGTGGTCGTGTGTTTTTTTTTTGGTCCTTTCACTCCCGTCGCGTTGGACACGACAGCAAGCAGTACTCTATCTCTCTATTTATTCGAACCGTCGGACGGTTCCGTGTCTGTCTGTCTGTCGGAGGGAATTTGGATTTTCCGAGCCCGAGTCGACGCGACGATGGAAAACCGGAATTCCTGTGCCTGGTGTGTCACTCCCGAGAGAGAGACAACCGACCGGCGGGCGAGTGGGGGTCGGGGGGCTTACGGGTCGTGGTTTGGCCGATGGTTTTCGGAACGGCCTTCCGGGTTCCGAGGCTCCGACAATGCGAGAAAGATGGGAAGTAATTAACTGTTTAGCACACCGTACTAACTACCAAAGCCGCTACCGGGTGGACACTGCTCGCTGGGGTTGACAGTTGGTGTCCCTCTCCCTCTGTCTGTCTCTCTCGGTCTCTGTGTGGCTGTGTGTGTAAATAGTTGGAATGCACCCACCGGACAAGGAATGTTTGGCCAGTGGCCTAAAAAATGCCCAGTGGCGCACACGAATACCATAGCAACCGGGTTGGGCGACCGTTTGATACGTCCGATGCCCGTTCGGAGCACCGTGGCACAATGGTAAATAGAAAAACGGCCGCCAGAGCAAACAGAAACACACACACACCGAAACAGGAGCCATTCTTTTTTCGTTGAGTTTTCCGAGGCATCCGAACTCCCGCAAGTAATCCAAGTGCTGGTCAGCTTCAGGAAAAGCCTCAAACCAACCCTACTTTGATCGACTGTTTAGCTGAACGATTGAAGGTTAGGGCCTTGCCGATTGAACTGTCGGGTCCTTACCGGTGGTTCTTTGAAGTCTATCCATCGAGCCGCCATTCGCTACCACTTGAGCCAAAGTCCCTCACGAATTTCACTTGGAAAAAGTTGGAAAACCATAAATGGCGCAGCATCAAGACAGGGAACTTTATTTTAATACTAACTGACCGATTTTTCTCTGACAGGCGGAATGTCCTGAAGCATATCGGTTCGTCAAGAATTGTCCGTCGAACTGTTAAAGGCACATTTTGTTGCGAATTTGAATACGACAGACATATGGTTTGCCGACCCAACTCGTACGTCCCGCTGAATCGCTGAACGGCATGATTTATGCTCCGGGCGTCGACCAGTGGCCGACTCACCCACCGCTGACTTGGCGATTATTTATGTAATCCGATCACGGCGTATGAAAAGTACTCGATGCCAGGGCGCGCTCGGTGCCAGTCAAGCCAATGCTACGAAGAATCGATTCCCTGCCAAACACACACACACTCGCATTCCGACAGCTGGAATCGTCGATTACGCCACCTTAAAGCCACTCACCACAAAGTCCTTGGAATGCCGGTTCGGTTCTTCGCGGAAAACGGATATCCTGGCGTGGCGTTCGCCTCGTCGACGAGAGATCCCCGAGAACTTTGCTTATTTGGCGTCTCGTGCGAGATATTATGTTTTCCCCGGGCGCGCGCGCGCGCGCATCTGCTCAATCCGCACAACGGCCGGCAGCCGGTGGCCAGCCGCCAGGACGTGGGAAAATGGAGAAAAAATAAGGGCAGTCGCCGGGGCGGGAGTCGAACGGTTTGGTTGGTATCCAATGGCGCCCAATTGCGGGACCACTTACGCGAAGCCAATCGGACTTTTCGCATAAATCATGCGCGAGAAAAATAAATCACCCGCGCTCTTCGTGGGAAGGAAAATTCAACGTCCGTCCCCCAACAGCCCCTTTCGTTCGCGCGGTTTACTCCGAGGCTAGCCCGGGGGTTGGCCGGCGGGCAACTTCTCGGGGCAACTTCTCGAAAAGAAATAAAATTATGCTTTACCGGCAGTCGGCAGCCGGAAAATTGTGTGCCTCTGGCAAGAAGGATTCGTCCGGACCACCCCGGGCCGGGGGATTGAGGGGCTGAGTTTTTCCACGCCGAAATGAAAACCCTCGGCATCGGTGCGTGCGTAATGATTGGTCCCGTTCGATTCGGTCCCGGTGAACATTACAAATTCTGGGGAACTCCGGCTCGGGGCTATCGAAATCCGGCGAATCCTTCGCGTAAGTCAGGGGCACGAAAAACCCGGAAACCCGGAACACGACGAAAATGAGCTGTTTTGCACGGCTGGCAACACTGGCAGCGTCAGCAATTACATTTGCTAAATTATTGTGCCACATTTCCTGAGCTCTCGCCGTCGTCGTCGTCGTGTCGCTGGCCATGTTCGGTTGTTGTCGGTCGCCTGCCGTTCGCTGGTCTGCGCTAATCCCTCACTCGTGCAGCTGCTGGCCAGCAGGGTGGATTGCTGAAGTTGCATTCCGGGCCACCCCGCCATCGTGGCGGTCCGGGGCCTCCCAATCCGGCTCCGGAAAATCCCAAAACATCGCTAACGGGCGGTACGGGTCGGTGCTTACTTGCTGCTGGCCTGGATTTCTTGTGGCCCGGCCTTTTCGGTCTTCCCTTTGTTGCCGTGGCAGAGAGGAGAGGGCCCTTTTTTCCGGGGAAAACTCGTTCCGAGCCGGGCCGAAACTCGACACCGGCTCCGCCGACCAAAGAAGACCCGAGTGAGTGAGTATTTATTCCGTCGTACTTTTTTCCGTACCCCGGTTTGGCTTTCCCAGTAATGCATGTGTGTGTGTGTGTGGTTGTGGAGCACGTGGAAATGATATGTGTTGCACGGGGTGGGTGGTTTTCCGATTTTTCCACCCCAAGAACCACTTTGGTCCGGTTTTCGTACGGGGCCTCCGCTTCCTTTTCCAGACAGACGCAGCCGGCGGGCTGCGACTGAAGTTTTGTTTTGTGCCAGCAATTTGCTCTCCCTCTCTCTATCTCTCTCTCTCCGTTGTGCATGTTTTTCACGTTTCCATTTCGATGACTTCTGGCTCCAGCGCTTGGCCGTGTGTATGGGTGTGTGAACACCAGCAACGTCCACACGCACCCGGCACGGGTCGGTGGGCCATGGAGTTTTCCGGACCAGGCACTCGTGTTGACTCGTGTCCGTGTTAAAGCCTGTGCGCCGTCAAGGGTCGAGATGGGCTGAAGGAAAGTGAAAGTTGGCACCACCGGAGCGGGGTACGGGTGGCGGTGGCCGCGGGCCAAGGAAGACAAATAGAAATCCCTTTAACGTTCGGTGGAACCGCTTAAACGCTTTTCGCAGCATCGGAAGTGTTGGTAATGCTCGCCCGGCATAAGCAGTGCCCTTAAAGGGGCCAGAAGGCCACGGAGAAGGAAAACTCCCCCCCCCCGTCCCGTCCCGCAACCCGACCCGGGCGCGCGTGTGTGTGTGTTTGATGGAGGTTTTGAGAAAAAGTTTCCCTTCTTTTTGGTCCCGTTTCGGACATTTTTCCCTCTGTCCGTAGTTCTGCTCGTCGGAAAAACAAAGAGGCGGCCCAGAGAATGTGGCCAGAGGGCCTCGGGGCGGGGTGGTGATTTGGGGAGACCGACCCCAACCGGGCACCGAAATTCCCCGGGAAGCCGAAACGGAAGCCAAACAATTGCCGTGTCCCGAAGGAGCGCATCGGCTGCTCTCGATGGAATACATTACCACACTCGGCCACCGGGGAAATGGGAAGGACAGAAGCAAACACACACACACGCACACACACACACACGGAAAAAACGCTCCCATATGGGAGATTACGGCACACAGCACAACAATGGTGGCAAATCGTTCCGACAGATAACGGAAAATTATTACGAGAAGCGTCTCGCGAGGCGCAATATCTCGGCGCGTGGTCGAGTTTTCCCGGATTTTTCCACTCGGATTTTTTTTCCGATCGATCGGATGGGTTCCGTTTTTCCGAGGCGAGATTTCGAGAAGGGGAACGGCAAGGCCCTTCCTCTCGAGCCGAAACTCATCAATTAATAGAGATATCTTTATTGTTTTCTTCCAGCACCAGTGTTTAAAGCTCTTAATAGTGCTCGAATAATACGAACTTGGTATCACTTGGTCTGGGGAAGGATTTTCCGGAAAAACTGTCATATTTTTGCTCATTTTATCTTCGAAGTGATCGAACGCTGGGATATTGATTCTAATACTCTTATCAATCAGATGCAGATCAGATATTTGCAATCATTTTGAATCTTGCAAAGCAAAGATAAGGGTCAAAGACTTTTCGAAACCTGGTCTAAATGTACAGATTACTGTGAGTCTTTGAAATTTAATATTTTGAGCTGACGGACCTACGAACCAGCCACAGATGTTAGGCCGAAAAGATAGATTTGTAACAACTTTTAGTGCTCTAACACGTTGGTTTGATTTTAAAATATGAAGCGATCGGTGCGAGTGCATCGAACGGCTCGTCAACCGGAACTCGTGCTCAATCCTATTAAGTTTAATTAACTTTACTCTAAACTAATACGAAAGTTCCCAATTCCGTTTTCGTTAGGTTAGCGTAAACAAACGCGATGCTTTTTACTCCATCCGTGCCGTTTTCGAGCTGCCGGATGCCGTTCGCCTGCCGTTTGGCTGCCGTTATCCCTGTTGGCCCAAAACTGTTCCAATTTTCGAATTCGAATCACACAAACCCGGACGGGCCTGCCCGGGTGACTTCCTGCACTAGCACTCCCTTCTCCACATAATCCAATCCTAACATCCGCCAGCCGTGCGCGGCGCTTATCGGAGCGTTCGAGTTGTGGCATCTGTTGGGCAATCAAAATTCGCACAGGACGAAAAAAAAAACAGAAACACGCGAAATCACAGAGAAAATATGGAAAAATATGATGGGTGATGCGCGAAAGATAAAAACCGACCAACTGTGTACAACATTGGCCCCCCGATCCGGGTCCCGCACGCCACGTCCTGACCATCACCTTTGCGGGCGTTGATTAGGGAGCTGCTGGCCCTGGTGTTTGTTATTTAAATGAGCTGTTTGTTTCGCGCTATCAGGCACCGCTCACGTTCGATGTCCGCGCTGTCCCGGGTGACCGGTGGGTTGTAATTAAAAAAAGGAAAGGAAGCCACCCATCGGATGAACCCCACAGAGAACAAAAAAACCGTCGAGTATCCCTCAACAATCCGCCGGTAAACTCGAAAAATCATCAATCCCTTCAGACACGTGCCATGCGCCAAAAAAAAAAAACAAAAGTTCCCTACTTTTGGCCCACCCCGTCGCGGACCACCTTCCGAATGTGTGTGTGTGTGTGTGTGTGTTTATTTGCGAAGTTGTTGTTGGCCCCAAATTCGGGCTAAATAATCGCGAAAAACGCACGCACTCGACGGCGGCTGCTGTGGCCATGTTTCACAGTGATTGAAGAGTTTAATTTATTTTCACACACACAGATAAACACATACACACGCACAGGCACTCAGAAAAGTAATGCGCCGTGTGGCATACGGCATCCTGTTTTTTTTCTGTCTCTCCACACAAACGAAAAGTTCCTTCGGAGCCGACCCCGAACCGGCTTTCCAGGGTGAAACCGCGACGGCAATGGGGCACCGCGCGCCGGCGGATTAATTTTCGCACAATTTCCACACCGCCACCGCCGGCCTTTCACCCAAAACCGCTGGCTGGGGGCTGGCCACTTTAAAGTGCTCCCGTTTGGTGGAATTTCCCGATCTCGGAGCGTTCATTAAAGCCATAAGACGCCTGGGATGGGCCACGATTTCCACGCCATCGGTTTGGCATCCTGTTGTGTAATCCAGCCCACTGTTAGTCCGCTGTACAAGGCCGCCCGCACCACCCGCCCCACGTGCCTGGCCCGTCAAAAGGGAGGAAAAATGAGAAGCATTTACCGACGAGAAAACGGTGCGCGATGCCGGCGAAAGTCAATATGTGAAACCAACCGCCTCGCCCCTGGAATGCCGGGGCGGGGGACCCGCGCGGGGTTTGGTGGGTGGAAAACCATTCTGAAAACCCTCGCCCCCGCCGGTCGCGCCCGGGCTGTCGTCACTTCCGGTCCGGGACACACGGCGGGATGGCGCTGTCGAGAGTTGAAGTACACTTTTCAAAATGCCATTCTCACATGACTGGTAATCCATCTTGCAAACCAAAGCCTCCCGCCACCCGCTTTGTTGTTGTCGAGGTCCTGGGGGTGGGTGGTGCCACCGCGTGCGTGCCGAGGGAGACGACGACCGGGGCCCGGGGAACCGGTTGTTTGTGAATAGAGTTTGGTGTGTGTTTTTTTTTCGTTTTGCTTCCCATCTTCTGTGCTTCTGCGTTGCCACGCTTCCTGGCCACGGCCCGGGATCTCCTCTCTGGCGGCATGCCGGATGTCGCTCGATGGCTCTATCAGGGCTGTGGGACGGCGGCCACCGCGAGCTAGAAATGGTTTTGCCATCGTGCCATGGTGCTGTCTCCTAGGGCTCTCCTTGGCCGGAGTGCCCATGTTGATGGATGGGACGTTGAGAGTCAACTGGACCAGAAACATGTACGTGATGGCCAACTCTGGCCGTGAGCTGGAAGCAGCTGTGTCCGCTTCAAATGGCTGGCCCATTTTTTTACTCCAAAAACTCCGAATGGGACAACGAAAATCCCGCCCGACGCATCGCATCGGGCGGATGTCAAAAGAATTTTCACACCATTATTGATATTTCTAATACAAGGATTACCGGGGCGGGGTCACCGTAAGCCGCGTGCGGGGACCGCAATTAACTGCGCCCCCCCCGCCCCCCCCCCGTCATTCCGTTGGTGGTTGGCAATCAAAATCGTTCGGCGGCGATAATCCCAAACCCGCGACCCGCGGGTGAGCGAACGTGAAGCGTAATCACGGTGCCCAAGCCGAACCGCTTTCGACAGGACTGCCAAATCCCAAACACACACACACACGCACACACACGAGGGTACACAGACTCCCTGTGAGTAGTAATCCCACCGCGCGGTTCGCGACCAGACCGCTACCCCCGGTGTGGATCCCGGGTGAGGTTCGGTTTTCGGTAAATAAGCTCGTTTTTATCGGGCGTTGCTCGCCGGGCACGACCGGACCGGAAGTTGAGCGCGAGCCCCGCGGGCCCCACCCGGCGGCCGGCGAGACTTTTGTTTTCGACGAGCTTTGCATTTCCGGCGTGTCCGATGCAGCGCTTCCGGTTGGCCGGTCGTATAAAGTACGGTCACCTGCGAACGGCTCCAGCATCATCACACGCACACTGACGCAACGCGTCCGTGTGGGAGATGTCGGTTCGTAAATAACTGTAAATTACCACGCCCGAGAGAGACAGAGAGACAGGCACGGTCTGCCGGCAGGATTACAAGGACATCGTGCCGGGAGCTCCAATTAAATGATGTTGATGTTCAACGCATTTCATACACATTTATGCAACCCGAGTCCGAGCGGCGACCGTGTGATGGTGGCGGACGGCGGATCCAGACGTCTGCCACCCGCCCGCACACACACCCGTACACATGCGGCGGCGGCGGCGGCGGGAGGATGTTGATCCCTTTCCGGCCGGGGGGAGGGACAGTCACAAAAGACACACGAAAACGCGAGGGTGACATCGTGGCGCGTTCGCAAATTTCGATTCCAGTTGCGGACCGCGTCGCAAGGACACGTGCGCCAGTTGCAGTCCTCGTTGCCGGTTGCCTGGCTGGAAGTAATATATTTTACGTCGCCGTCGTCGTCGTCGCCGTCGGGGACACGACACACACACACAGCGAAAAAAATGGCGTCAGCAGAATTTTCCTTCGCCGGATTCCTTTTTTTCGGCTGGTTCTTGAGTGTCTTTTGAACCATTTTCCAACTCGTACTGCGGGGCGTACTCGCTCCTTCGCTCTCTCTCTCTCTCTCTGTTGACCAAAATTACACAGAACTCCGGTTGCGATCCTCTCCATCGCAGGTCGTTCCTTGTGCGGTGCGGTTCCGTATCACTTTTTGTGCCACCTTCTTCGCGGCCGTTATTATGTACGGGGCGGGAAAAAGGAAAAATTATGCTTCCCGGGGTCGCGCTGGTGTTTATTTTGAATATAACGGTTTTATTTTTCTTGTTTTTGGTCCGCCGACTGAAGAAGTGCGTTGTCCGCGAGGCAGGCAGGATCATTAAGGAAGCGGGCGCGCGCGCAAGCGAGAGAGCCACGGTGGCTATTACCATTATCAGCGTCATCGTAATGACCGCTCCGTGGCTCGGGTGAGATTCGCAGCCGCGGCGAGATTCGTGTTCCGTCTTTCCGTCCGCTTCCGCTGGGTGTTTTGTGAGGTGAGAAGTTATGCCCCGGCCCAGCCTGCGGCCACTCCGGGCGTTTCGGACGAAGGTTTTTCCGATTTCTTAGGCACGGCACCGAGGAGTTGATAGATTAGAGACATTCGTTCTGAGCCTCCGAGCTTCCGACAGTCCGTCTGCGTCCGTCATAAGCAAGAGGCATACATCCACTCGATGCCACCGGTGTACCACCCCCTCAATCGTCGGCCAGATTTTGGGCGAAAGGTGAAGAAATGTGGGCCATAAATTTACCGCACAATTGATTTGCGGGACCACCCCTCCCGATTCGTCGTCCATCGCACGCAGGCATCAGATTAAATCATTACAACACCTTATTAAGGACCGCCGCTGGCCGCTCCCTGCCCCAGCTGTCGATCGGTGTATGGCGTGAACGGGCCCGTTCCGGCCGCATCCTAAAGCGAGTCTTTCACGCGCTCATCCAGGCAGTGCCTGCGAGTGCGAAAGCTCCGGCCACCGAGAATGGCGTGACAAACCGAGAATAAGGGGCCCAGTTATTATTAGTCCCGGGACACCCAATGTTTTTAATACAATTTAATATCAAATACTTTTTACACTCGCGATACGCAGTCCCACGCGGCCGCGGTCACGAACTTGCGGCCGTTTGTTTGTCCCACCGAAGTTGGGCTGCCGATGTTGGTTTAGCGTCGATTTAATGTGCATGCTGAACGCGGCGTGGAGTGGCCCGACGTGGAACCGCACGCGGGGAGGAGAGTTCAATAAACCTGTATCCTGCTGAATATTCAGTGACTTCAACACATCAATCCTGCGCCGCACGGTGCGTTCGGGTGCCACGTGCGTTCGAGTGGAAGTTCTCGCACCCGCGCAAAGTTCTCGACGCCGAACGTCAACATTTTCTTATGATTTTCTTCCGTTTTCCACCCACTTTCGTAGCCCGTGGGGCCGACACGCCGAAAAAATATGACGCAGGAGGCCACCGCCTTTCGACGACGCTTCCGTTCCGTTTGCGGCGGCGAACAACGAGGTTAAGCGAACCTCGTCCTGTGAAGCCTCTGGTGGCGGCGGCGGAGGCGATGGTGGCGGCGCGACCCGAGTTCGGGGTGATAATGAAGTAATTTTGGAAGGAAATTGCTTTACGAACACCCGGGCTTCAAACGGCTTCGGGGGTCGACTTCACCGCCCGAGTCCGAGTACCCGGGGCCTCCGAGTTGGCGGGTCGTGTTTTGTTTTTCCCGACCGACCGCGAAGGGTCGCCAGGCTGTGGAGGACGTGGCGTGTGAGTGGGAATTATGGTTGCCCGGCCCGGCCCGGGCCCGGGAAAGGTTGGGTCCTTTGCACTTGTTTTTGGGGTTTCCACTTGTTTCGCGCCGTTCTCGCCTGTCGGGAAGCGCATCACAGACTTCATCACCCGGTGTCGGTGTCGCGAACCGGTTCGCAAAAGGCTCCACCCGAGAGTCCGGGACATTACGCATTCGGTGCACGTAAAAAAATGCGCCACCTTTAAATCGTTCGGGCTCGGTGGAAGGCAATCGTTCAACTTCTGGCCGAGGCCACCCCCCCGAAGGACCACCACCACGACAAGGCAATTGGATTTCCTTTATCTTTGGCCCGGCGTCCTTCGTCCGCCGTTCGGTTTGGGCCGTCCCGCGGCGCGTATTGATTTTATTTATCGATGTCATGCGTCAAAATCGGAAGAAAGTTCACCGTTCGCTCTCTCTCGCTCTGTGTCGCGGTTTTCTCTGACGACGGGAGTGTCCTTCGGAGGCCTCACTGATGTCCTCCCGCTGAACACGCCCTGCACCACCGGGAAAGTCCGAAAGTAATAAGAAATAAATCCCGGCGCACCATAAATATTTATAGATACAGTTGGGGGGGCGCGAAGGCGGACACTGCGGACGGAGGAGGTCCGAGGTCCTTTCCGACCTCGCCGAGCCGAGTCACCCAGAACCGAACCGAAATAAAAACAGCAAACACGGTCACGCATCACCGCATCCTGCCTGGAACCCCACGCAATACCGGTCACCGGCACGGCACGAAATGGTTTGGAAATTAAATTGTATTCTCGGCCGGTCCGGACTTCGCCTTTCCGGACGGCACGGCACGCACGTGATTTTTCCGCTGCACCGACCCAGCGCAGGATCACGCAGGTCGATTGCTATCGATGAGTGACGAAAGAAGGCAACACTCCACGGCTCCATAAAGAGCCAGGGACCATCGGCGGTTATAAAGTACGGCGCCCGCGTCGAGGGTTTTTTCGGGTCGGAATTTTCCGGAAACGTGAGACTATGTTCCGTGCGCACCGGACGCCGGTTACGCAAGCAATTCGGAGGTTTTCCACGCAACCGAGCGGCGTATAATGACACGATTGCCCGGTGATGGCCCGGCTGTCCGCACTGGTGGGTGCGTTTCTTGAAGAATTCGGATGCGTTCGGACATTAACTGGGACGCCGATTCTCTTTTTTTTTGTAGTAACATTTATCATAAATTCTTGATTCACAAAGAAGCCTCGCGACCAGCGGAGCGGACCGACCGATTGCGTCGTCGGTTTTTTTTAGTCACTTTTAATATCTGAAATGGTCCGTCTTAATAGCGTTCTGGGCTCCGGCAACGCATTCCTCAACGCCGATCCTGGTGCCGATAAAAACCAATCATGATGATCATCGGTCCGCAGACCGCGGCAACCGGATGAACTTGCGGCCATTCACTTCCATCGAGCCAACTCACCAGGCCAGGCTCCGTTCTGGAGAGTTCTGTTCTGTGATTTGCCGAGTCCCGTCCACCATCGCGGACTTATTTGAAGCGAAAATTCACATTTTTATACACCATCATCACGTGCGCCCCGATCGCCCGACAGCACAGCAAAACAACACGCTTCCCCCCCGGCCAGAAAGGGCCCAGAACAACGCGCAATGCATAAGAAAGCAATAAAACAGCAATTTTCGTCCGGCGAAAGGAGCGCCAAACGAGACGGGGCAACGGACGCCCACGTCCACCGGGTCAGATTATTGCTTCGATTGCCCTTCACCACCACCGCCGTGAAGGTTGTAATATTTTTTATTGCCCCGTCCCGTGCCTGATTTTCCGGGACGCGCCCCGAAATCGGTCCCGGGCGAGGCCGATGGAAACCAAAGCCAACCGCAAAACCCTCGACGGGTCGGGACGGTAATGATGGCCCAGGGAGTAGCCGGAAAACCGAAAAGCCACCCCCAGTACGGGAGAGACGGGCGAGGGACGGGCGAGCATTGACCACCACCACGGGCCCCGGGACACTTAATTTTGTTTACCGGATTTTTACGACTTTTCGAACCAATTTCGGAGTGTTTTAATTATCATAATGCACTTTGGTGGCGTTGTGCGTTATTATTGTACAATAATATTGCTCCTTTTTGCCTTTTCTGTGTTCCTTTTTTTTTGGTTTATTATTTCCTTCTCGGTTCGGCTCGGCAGCTTTTTATTTCGTTTTCGGGAGGTTTTGTTTTGGCCGCTGAACAATTTCTCATTTTCTCGTCCCCACCGGTGGGAGGATTTTTTTACGTGGTGTTTGTTGCGTGCACCGAATGCTGACCACTCGGAATATTATGAGGCCACCGGGTGAAACGAGCATCGGAGTGGATTTCGATCGGAGTCTCGGCGCAGTAAATGGATTGGTATTAATTGTGTCGGGCGGGATCGATCCGAACGACGGAGCAGCACTTTGCTGACCATTTTATGTCGAGTCGAAGGTTGTTACTTCGATTTTCGGTTCTTCAAGTACATTCGAAAACACAAGCGAACGTTGGTAGAATAGAAAAGTGGGATTCTCTTGTCAAAAGACCAAAGGTCGACACGATTAGCCCCGGATAGCATGGCTGGGAAAGGAAAGTTTATGCTTGTTGGCAAACCTTTCAAAATCAGTTTCTTACAAACCATAACTATTGAATTAGAACATATTAGAAGTATTACAGCATAAATTAAATTCAACCTTTTTTATGTGCTTTTAGCATAAAAAGGAGCAGTGAAGGAACGGCTGAAATAAGTCAAATGAGTAATATTTCGGCCATTTTAAAACATTGTACTATACGAAACAGCCTATTTTGCTTGAGTAAGCACCATAAAGAATAAACAGATTAATTTACCAAGGGCCCGACTAATCGACAGCGGGAAAATGTTCGCCCCGGCCAAGTAAAGCGAGATTAAGACGGTTAATCATTGCTTCATAACTTACCGAACACACCAGGACCAGGAAATCGTTACGGCCGGAAGGTCCGCGCAGCCTGCAACACCAACAGACTCCATTTTGCCATCTCCGCCAAGTGATGGAAATTGCGGGTCGATTTTCCACCAAATTACCGTCCAGTAGACAGAAGCAAAAGAGAAAAAAAAATAGCAAAAAACGGAAGAAACACGAGCCTCCCGTCCGGACCGGCGGGCCTACGCCCTCCGGTCGCCCTACGCCGTCGGGAAAGACGATAATGTCTTAAATATTGAAATTAATTACCGCTGAACCGTAATTGTTTATTATTAATTAAAAATAAAAGGGAGTAAAAGAAGAATAATCAGCCGACGCTCCGCGCGCTCTCCCCGCGCTTCGGTGGTCGCGTGTATCGAAGGAAGGCCCCCGAACGCGGCTGCGACGGAAAATCGACCCAGTTGGGCTACCCAATATTTCGCCCCCCTTTTTTCCCATCGGCGGCGCTACAGGTACCACCAGGCGCTTCTTATCCGCGCGTTGACCACCGTGAAAAATCAGGCTCAAGCAAACCACGTCCTACGGACGGACGAAACCGAAGCGCTCGAACGCCGACACACACCGGCCTCGACACGATGGAGAGAATAATCTGTTTCGATGCGCACTTTCCGCACTCTTCCCGAAGGATGGTCGAGCAGCATTAGTCGAGGAAAAAGTGGTTGCTTCCCAGAAAAAGAAAGGAAGTCCGTCCGGGCAGAGCACGCGCGACACAGACAGAGAGAGAGAGTGAGAGAGAACGAGAGAAAGAAAATCCACAAAACATTAACAGCGGGCCGAGGCCACACCGCGATCATTAATAAGTAAAAGCTCATATAGCCGTAAAACCGGGCGGCCGGCGCACCGGAGCGAGTGAGAAAAATTGCATCCTTCCTGGTCGTTAATTTCCCCGAGACTTGCCTCCCGAGGACCCGCGATTGTTTCGGACCCGGACCGGGAGGGTGGTGCTCATTTCCACCCGCTTCCGTCCGCAGTGCTTTCGTCGGTGGTAATTTCCAGCTTCCGGCCGGCCGGCGGCCCACCACCGGACCAAGTTCGGCCAGCATATTTATTTTCCTGATTAGCTAATAGACACACGGGCGCGCACCGGGGAAGAAACTCGGGCTATGAAGTGAAGGCCAGGGCGGAACAAGACGGCCAGCCGTGTTCCGGGTCGGGTGGTCGGACCGTGGTTGTGGTTGTGAAGGAGCAACACGAGGCAGGGGAAAAGGAAAAGAAAAGCACGGAAGTGAGAAATTTGCTTGGCCAACTTAAGCATCGGGGGCTGGCTGGGTGTGTGTCGGAAAATTAGGTGAATGCGCCTCCCATTAGGTTGCGCCGGTGGGAGTTGTCTGTCTTTATGGTGATTCGTTTTCTCTCGTACCTTTAAGGATTACTTTTTAAACGGTCGCTCATCGCCCAACGGCACTTTAATTGGGGCAATAGTGGGACTGATTCGGTGGAGGGTTACCAAATAACATTTTATTTTACAAAAGATAGGTTAAGTCATGCGCCGCTTTGTGTCATGATTTACACTTTTAAATTGTATTTCTAACAAATAATGTAATAATCTATTGAACTCTGTGATGTTTCAGCATTTTATTGAAACCCTCAGTCAAAAGGTCAGCAAGTCAGCGTTGTGAAAAGCTACAAATTGCAGCAATCACTTTGCGGCAACACAATTGCCGCTCGTGATCACTGCATCACTCCGAACCAAAAAAAAAAACGGGACAACAAGCGCATATAATCGAGCCTGGTGTCCTGGCAGCATCTGTCACATTTCGCTATGCCTCCAATGGGCCACGAATTAGAACTTCACTTCCCACGACTCGTGGGCATCCATCATTGCCACCATCACCGTCGTCAGCTGAGATGCGTTTTTCTGTGTCATGCCTGCTCAACGTCCGGCACTGGAAAATATTTCCCTCGAAACACACACACACTTTGCCAAGGACTCGAAATGGACTCGAATCGCTGCCGAATGCAGTCGAAACAAAAAAGGAAAACGAAAACAACACACAAAACGGCAAGGGCAACGAAGCCGGCCGCTGGCTGGGGGGAATGACAGCGTCATGTCAGCAGCCCAGCCTTCAGATCCCGTTCCTGGTGGTGGTCGTCGTCGTCGTCACCCCCGACCGTTCCAAAACGATGCCGTGGTGCCGATTCCGAATGCCAGAAAGTCATGCGAAATGGACTCCGGACGGCCCGGCCAGCCCGACCGAGAGTTTATTTCGCGAGGAATTTCTCACCCACCGCGTTCGGCGTCGGCTTTTCCCAGGAGCGCCGGCCACAGTGAAAAAGCCGCCTAATGAAGACGTCCATTTTGGGGGGCCGATTTGCTCACACTGCTGCTGCTATGCGGTGTCGTCCTTCTTCGCACGTCCCGTCCGCGTGCCACAATCATTAGTGATTAGATCGTTAATTGTCTTTTTTCGCATCGCCAATCACCATTTTCCCGCGCGGACGATGGTGACTTTATGGAAAATCCCGAACGTCGTGCCGACAAAAAGGCGGAAGCGGACCTAGGGGGGGCGCACGAGGCACTCTTTTCACTAGGCCGCCGCCCGATCCTAATGCCTGGCTGGCTAATCAGCGTCCGAGGCTCACGGAGGCGCGCGCACACTTTGGCAGGTTTTGTCGGCGGCCAGGAATTATCTCATCGAATAATAATCCATGATAAATCGAGTTCGGGAAGCGACCCCGGTCGTGACGTGGCGGTGCATCGGCCCGGGATACGGGTGTTGTGGCCCCCCGGGGGGGAGGCATGAGTTGGCAGCCCAGCATAACCATACCAGGCCGCCCGCATGACGCACGAAGATTGATTTGATCGCGCTCTCTTATCAATTCCTCGTTTGCGCCGCCTAACACACGGCCGGCCCCACGCAGCAGTCCGAATCCTTGGGCGAAAGGCTCCCGCGTGCCGAGGGTTTGATGAGTTTGAGATTATGGCCGCGAATGGCGCGGTTGTTCGGCGAAAGCGAAAGCGTCTTAATGGAATTAATTCACCAAACACAAAAATTGGCCACAAGGAGTTTGCCAACAGCAAAAAAAGGGAGGTGCTCGAATCGCCGACGGCCGATGGTCGAAGTATCTAAAAATATGGGTCCATTAATTAAATGGTTGTCCACCGAAATCGAAAAACCAATTATGAGAACGTCAAACAAGATGGCTCACCGCGCGCAATTCTTAAGAACCTTCTTCGCCTCAGCGTCGCCGTCGCGCCCGCGAAAGGTGTTCCCTCCCTCCGGGGAAAATGTACGATATCTTGAAGTTGCCGTTGCGTCTACTCCACTTCAATTAGTTTACATTTTCCTTCGTGCCTCGAGCGACCTCCACAAACCGGCGCTGGAATAATCAATAATGTCGCCGCGGTGCGGAATCCTCACGGAAGATATATTACTTATGCCGTGCCCCGGAAGCTGAGCGGAATCGTGGCGGACAAAAACGTGTGGCGTGCAAAGTTCTTCTTCGCTCGCCGGAGTGGCTGGCCGTGGCCATGGTGCCACGCTGTGGCCAACACACACACACCCGCCCATCCGACCATCCGGCTGCCCTTATTGGCAGCGAAAATTTTACTTTTCAATTAATCTTTCAATTTGAATAATATCCTGCGACGGCGTCACCTGGTGTGCCATTTTCCAATATGGCGGGCCCAATATTGTTCGCCTTCGGTTCGGTTGCCGATGATCGGGTCCGCTTCATCCGCCGGCGTGTATCGTATCCGCGGTGACATCTGCGAGGCGAAACATTAACGCGTCGCCGCAGGATCGC
The DNA here is from genome assembly GCF_943734635.1 of Anopheles cruzii. Taxonomy (NCBI): domain Eukaryota; kingdom Metazoa; phylum Arthropoda; class Insecta; order Diptera; family Culicidae; genus Anopheles; species Anopheles cruzii. Next base: position 40,563,853 of record NC_069144.1, on the reverse strand, counting down.
GATCCGGGATGCAACTCTTCCCGCGGTTCGGCCAGCTGGTGCCGTATCGAGCCGCTTATCTTCAATTATGAATCTTCGCCTCGCTCGCTGACGGTTTGCGGACCATGTTTGGTCCGCACCACACCGGCACCGGCACCGGCACATCCGGTTCCGGTTTTTTCGTTCGCGGCTGTGGCATTAATTTCCACGCAGCCCCAAAACACAACGCGACAACGCGAGGGAAACAAAAACAAGGTTAAGCACCGTCGCAGACAGGAAAAGCGTCGAATCAATCAATCAACCTGCCACGCAATCACACACCCAACGCCACGGGGGGAGGTCCGTAAGTCAAAGTGTCGTCGCAGGACTTCGGTCGCGTCCGGTGGTCACACATTAGTTCCTCGTGGTTGACGTTTTTGGGCTTCGCCACCGCACCTCGGCCTAATGATGATAATTACCGACGTCGCACGGCGGGTTTCCTGCAGGCGCCAAACCGGAAATGGAAATGAAACACACACACACAGACAAACACCTACAAAACGAAGCCGTGGGGCCCTAGTTTGGGTAGTTTTTTTCGGGGACGCGAGACGTGTCCTTTTGCGAAAGGGTTTCACCGTTCAGTTTGGGGAACGGGCGGACGTGGGAACGGCCGGAAAATCCTGCTACGACACGACCGTGCGACGGAGCGACCGAGGTCACCCGGCCGAGTTCGGGACTTCCGCGTCCTCGACACGTCTTGATGGAGCTCCATTTTTTATTTCCCCGTTTCTGTGCGCCAGCGAGCGAGAGAAGACAAAAAAAACAGGGCCCCGAAACCCCGGAAGACCCCGGTCTGTGTTGTTCCGGTTCCGAAGGGCAAGGTGAACGTCAACCTTGTGGGGGCCCCCCCCCCCCCTCGGGGAGCCGGAAGTTGGAAGCCCGGGCTGCCGGGATTTTGGAACGCGCGCGCCACCAAAAGTGATTAATATTGTTGCCAGGTTCAGGTCCTTCGGCGTCGCCGGCCTTTATCAGGAGGAGCTAGCAGGAGGAGCTAGCTAGCAGAAAGCCCCGGTGGCCCCGGACGTAAGTGGCCCTCCGAAAACCGAAGTCCTTTCCGCCGCGTAACGAGGAAAGAGAAAGATTAATTTAACCGGCCGTCTTCGGAGTGCGTCTTGAGGCGTACATTTGTTGGCCCCGGTGGGTCCTGGCAGGGAATTGGCGCGCGGGGATCACCTCAGTGGATGGTGAATGGTGACGCGCGCCTCGGAACAAAAACCAAGAACGAAACAGAACGCCCTGTGCGTCATCATCAACACCAGGTCCGGTGAGTCCGGTTTTCGTCCTTTCAGCGGATATGGTCACAGGATGTGGTGCCAGAAACCTGGCGCTCGGTGCCCTGCTGACTCCACGGTCACCGTCGTTCCGGCAGTTCCGTCGGAAACACACACACACACACACGGACACGCGGACATCCACGGGAGTGCGTGTGATGGAAACGTGTAAGAGTGATAAATGATCCAATGCTCTCATTAGACAATTGTGTTTGCCGCCAGTCGGCGAAGCTCCTGCTTGGTCACCCCAGATGATGATGATGATGATGATGATGACGATGGGGAAGGGATCGCTCGTTTCCTTTTTTTCCGCTCTTTAAGACGCTCGATATCGAGAAAGGGCGGAAAAAATAAGGGCGCCGCCCAAAGCCACAGGAGCCGACTCCGAACCGGAGGCTCCTTCCGAACAGACCTCGGGCTTATGAGTCATGAGGCTTTAATCTCGGCCATCGCCGGCCGTTGATTACTTGGCCGGCTCTGTGGCGGCGAACCGTGGCGTGTCCTTTGGGTCTCCTAATGGGTCCCGCCCCCCCCGGTCTCTGATTCCGCTCGGTGACGGTCGGTCGGTCGGTGGATGGGTTATCAAATTGCTTTACACTCTCGCTCGCAGTCGCTCAGGATGTCCTGACTTTTGGACCCCGGAAAAGGACGGCTCGGCCCGGCTCGACAGTGGGGGCCTCCAGCGACCGTCAGTGGATGACGGATCGGGAAATGATGTTGATGTTGTTTTCTGGAACCGACGAGCCGAGAGCGTGTGGGTCATTAAGTCCGAAAGATGTCACGTCAGTCTAAAAGATTAGTATCAGTGGTTGAGGTTGGCTTGGAACTCAGCAATCCCACCTTTTGTAGTAAAATCTGAGTCTGTGACAACTTCACAAAGGAAATTATCATTGATTACAATTTGGGCAGGATCACCACCACGCTTGTCGGACCTGCCTATCCTCCCTTAACAGCGTGTTAAGTGTATTAGTGCCATAATCTTATTGTAATCTATTCCCAGCTGTACGAAGATCTCTATCCTCGGCACTCGGCACCCGATCAACTCTCACGTCGCTCATGGAAATGATTTCCAATTCCCAAGCAAACCAACCAACCTATCACGCCGAAAGATCAACATCCCAAGGCGAAAAGCGTCTTCACCTCAGAGAGTTATCTTCTGCTTTGGTCTTAAAATAGAATCCAATTAATTAGCCGCTCTCGACGGACGGTGACGGCTCGCCTGACGGCCCCGATCCCAATCGGTGTTGCATCATCTGCATGGAACAATATTTACAATGTTTTCTCACACTCCCGCAGCCCGGCAGCAACGATTGCACACGGCACACATTAAAGGACCGAAGGACCTACCTTCATTTTCGCCATCATTTTTCTGGCTCAACCGTTTCCGTTGGGGTTGCTTTTTTCTGTCCCCCGGTAAAACGAAGAGCTTTTTGAAGACCCGGTGCCAGCGAACCGTTTAAGATAACGAACGTGTAACACGTTCCGACCCACCCGATGGTCCGGTTTTCACTCAGCCCTAGGAAGGTAGGGGTGGCGGGCCGGTGGCCTACATCAACCTGCTTCCCTCCGGCTCCGGGGGTCCGGCGTGCGAATCCTTAAATCCGGCACCCGGCGGATGGATTTGCTGGAGCCTGAACCACAGCGAACCACAGCGCACCCGACACACAGGACCCGAAAGCCCCGAGGCCTACAAACACTCCCGCACACACCAGGGATTGGGAAGCGGCAGGACACAAAAAAGCCCTTCAGTGAAGTAACCGAAGGGACTGGCGAACGGGGGTCCGGCAGGCTGGCCGGACCCCCGGAAGTGGACGGATAGAAAGGACAGTTATGAAAGGACCAGCCGCCGAGCTTGAGCCAATCTGTGGCACAGCGCAGAGCGCTTTGCAGCCTGTCCTCCGAAAGAAAAAAGGCGGAAACACGCCAGAAATGAATGTGAACACCACCAGCGTATCGTGATGGGGGCCGTCGCCGTCGCCGTCGCCACCACCGAAGAGATAGAGAACTGGAGCTGTGGCAAAAAAAAAACGCCGGATCCCAAATCCGTTGGGCAAGCGATATGAAGCGTTATCAATCATTGAGCTGACGGGGCGAGAACTCGACGCCAACCGGGAACGGACACTATTTCTTGGTGGGTGGTCGTGGGGTGGGACCCCGGGGGTGGGTCCACTCTTGCATGCGGCCATCTTATGGGGTGGCCACCGCCACCGAGAACCCGGTTGCCGGTTCATCATCATCATCATCATCTCGTGCAGTGATCTCTCGTGGGGCTCTCCTATTCCGGGTGTTATGTTGTTGCTTTCTCTCTCTCCCTCTCCTCCCCCGCTACCTCTCCCTCTATCTCCCAGCATCTCTCTTTATCAATTCGAAGCTCCTTTCATTGAAGGCTTCGACCGAGGTGGAGAGGTGGTTGATGTGTTGTTATCGTTTTCCTGCCATCAACTGCCTTCGCGCTGCCCACTTCATCCTGCTGACCAAACTCTCTCTCCGACCGGGGCAGGGCTGCGCCATCCAGGGAGAGGACGGGCTCTGGACGGAGTTTATCAAAATTTAGAAACACTTCACCATATTCGTCCCTACGCGCTCGGTGGGGCGAGCATCGTCATCACGGTCCACTCCATGGGCCGCCTTCGCCGACGGACAAAAACACGGATCATCCGTATGCTGCCCCATTTTTCTCTCTCTCTCTCGCTCGCAAGTGAGCGAGCGGGAAGGGACTCCGCAAAAGGGACTCGAAGGCTGCCGGTACGTGGCGCCCGCAAAGGGCGCATCGTTTCGGGACGGGTTTATGATTTTCATGTCCACTGCCGACACCACCACCATCGCCTGGCCTGGTGCAAATGGTGCCTGGCGTCGCAGGAAGCGTCCTTCGCCCGCTTCGGCGGACGCCCCGGCCGTCGACGGACCCAGAACGAAACAAAAAACAACCCGAAGGAAAATACACGAAACAGATAAAAACGCGTGGCTATGATGAGATAAAAATATGCTTTCATGCGCTCCGCCGAGAGCGGCGATGGCCGCCGGTTGGCTGCGGTCGGTCGGGTTCCTCTGAGCGCCGCCGGAGCCGGTTGAGAAGTGAAATATGGTTTCAAGTGGTTGTAAAAACAAAGTGGCCAAGCTAATATACACACTCTCGGCGGAGCAGCATCTCTGCTGCGCTGGTCTGCTGGTCGGTCGGTCGGTCGTCCGCGGCACAAGCCACTGTCGGCTGCAGTCAGCGGCGTCATCGTCGTTCGAACCGGAAGAGCACCAAATAAGTGCCCGCCATCCAACACACACACACACTGTAGTGCTCCACATGGACCGAGCCCGTCTGGTCCGGTGGGGCGATGGATTTATGATGGGCCAAAGCTTTATGACGGCAACGAGGGCCCCATGAGTTTCCTTTTTTCCTTCTGACACCAGATTTACACCATCACGCCTGGCTCCGTTGCGCCGCCGCTGGAGAAACTTGTTGAGGCCACATCGGTGCCACTGAGTGCACAGGCGGATTGATTCTACAAGAAACGGGGACAGTACCTCAACTAGGGACGGAGACAATGCCCAATTCCCAAGTTTGGCAACTTCAAGTAATTGATTGCCGCTTCCGTTATCTTTCTTCGGCAACTTTGGGCGATAGGGCGCCCTGTTTTTCCCGCGGGCGTCTCGAACGTTCCGTCAATCCGGACGAAAGCCTCTCCTGATAGGGCAAAGTTGGCTGTGTACTTCCTGACACTTCCACACGCCAATCGGCCTGGGCCGATCAGGTAGCTCGACGCTCGAGGCGGGTTGGGAAAAGGAAGAATAATGGTTTCACTTCCACCGGGAGAAGAAGTCAATCAGCGGTCCTGGCGGGAGGTGTAGGCCCAAATCACGCCCTCACTCTCGCGCGCGTTTCGTTATCGGTGTCTCATTTAAATCAGTCAACAATCAAAGGCCGAACGACGCGGGGCGCAGGAAGAAGAATGGCTTCCGTGTGACAGTTGGCACCGGGAGATAGAAGTTGGGAGGCTGTCCTGGCCTGGCTGGCTGGTGAGTTATGGGGCCGCGGAAAAACAACCTCCTCGCAGGCAGGTCCGCCGAATGTTCGTAAGGCGCTCGACACCGAGCCCTTCAATCGTTAGCAACTTCTTGGCCCGGGGCGCCTCCAGGTCGATTGAAGTGTGCGTGCGTGCGTGCGCGCTGCGAGGAAAAGAAATGAAAGGAATCACCAGAATCAGAACGGCCGTTGGCAGGGTGGATGCGTCGTGGCTCGCAATTTAAAGGAAACACCAACGACGGTCCGCGCCCGAACGTGCAACATAAATGTGTGCCCCGGAGCCAACTTCGGCGAAGGGCTCGCCGGCTTTCCTGCTGCTCCACGCTTTAAAAAAGCTGCCACCTCCGGACCGAATATAAGACTTTTATTAGGACGTTCTGAAGTGTGACGCTCCCGCTGTAACGGGGGCGCCCAAGGAGATGCAAATCGTTTGATGTCGGTTCGCCGGCAAACCTTCGCCTGCGGACCAGAAACTCGGCGCTCGGTGAGATGGTGAAGCTGGAGAATGTTTTCTTTCAAGATCTTCGCCGTTATTGCGGCAGCGCTGGGTGGGGGGCAAATATTTTTGGACGAAGTAGACACTTAATGTCCGTAACAGAACGCAGCTTTTAAGCGGTTACGGACGAAAAATCAAGACAATTTTAACCCGCTATCGATACGGTCCCGAACCATGGCCAATGCTGAACCAACTTATGATCTAACGTTGTCGTTGAGGTCTTTAGCTGTATTCGACTTATTGGTGCAAAGTTTGTGGCTTGAATTGGCATAAGTCGCGTAGTTCAGCTACACACCTTCTGGTCTTTCCGGTCTAAAAATGGTCTTTAAGGCATATCGGTCATCGAAAACTGTCTAGCCAAATGCCTCGCCAAATTTTCAAATGAATTTCATGGCCCAAAAGAAGCAGTAGTAAGGGAAAACTAAAACAGAAAGTAGCAGAATATAGAAAATTGAACAAATTACATCTGTACAAATAAGTAATACGAGTATGTTTCGAGGATTGATAATTCCAAAAGTTCTAAACAAACCAACCCTAGGGCGACTCAAAGCTACATGAGCTCCTGTCTGTGACATGAAAATAAACGCGAACACCGACAGCTCAGCTGGGGACAAGGGACAAGGACATGATAGTTTTTAGGGTAAGCATTCTGGATCACTAGTTTGCACGACTCCGACGGAATTCTATCAGACGGTTGATCTTCTCTCGAAACATCCACCGTCAAGTACTAGCCTGTCAGTCTGTCCGTCAGCCAAGGTAACCATAACCTTTCAGGACTGCTTCTCCGACTTGTACTAAATTGTACTAAGTTGTACTAAATGAACTTGGAAACACGGGGCCGATCGACTGAGCGCTTGCAAAATGATCTAGACGATTCCATTAGAGAAGGATTCCAACGGGTGACACTTCACATCTACTGGAGAACCTAAAAGAGCGCGCCGTCCACAAGAATTACCATCCGGCAAAGCGGCAAAGAGCCTCTGCTGTCACCTTGATGCCATCGGCGGCACGTTAAAATTAAGACCTTAAGCCGTTTGGCAACACGAGATTTGCCAGCCTTTATTACGACCCGAATCCACCATAACTACCGGAAATGGTCGCGACGGGGCCCCCATTTACGATCGTTCGGAGCCGAAGTTTGGGGGAATCAAAATTCGTCCACCAAACCGAAAACGGCCCAAGGCCCACGCAAAATGGGCCTTGCTCTTCCGATGATCCACTTTGGCGTGAGGCTATCCACGCCGGCCATTCGTAACGATTATGGTCACGGGCACCACGGTGTGGAGCAGCACGGAAGTCGCGCCCGATACGGGGCCATCCGGGGGAAATTTATTCCGGATTAATAACGGTCGCCAACATAATCATCTGCGGCGCTGCGGAAGGTCAGGCAGGGCCGGACGCTGGAGTGGGTTAACCTTCACGACAGGTCGCTCGTCTTGAAGACGTCCTGTAAATCCTGTTAATCAATTGTGGCATTCGGGCGAGTGTGCATCTCCGGACGGAACAGCTGCTGCAGTCCGGGAGGATAAGTTTTAAGCGATTATGCAGATGTGGGAAATTCCTCACGTGTCTCAAGAAACGACCCCGGTTTGGCCCGGCCCTCGGTTGTTGCGTTGCACGTCCTCACTCGTGAGCGTGTGTTTATGGATGGCAAATTGCGGCCCGAACATTGCACGGCAATCAGCCCGACCGACCCACCGACCCGGTCGATCCCTTCCGGCGAACCGGATACTGATAAGGAATTAAAGTTATCAGCCGGTGATCAGTGGCAGGATTTCGTTAAGCACCTTATCCTGGACCTTCATCGTGATATCTTGCGGCGCCGTCGCTGCTGCTGCTGCTGTGGTGGCGTTCCTCGCCGGAGTGAAGAAGATACCCCTAGCCTCACCTATGTGCTGGTGCTTATGCTCGGCCGTCGCCGTATGAGGCTCTTCGGTCGGGCTCTTCCGGTTGTGTTCGCTTCATTGCTTTTTGCGCCGGCCGTGTGGTGGCCTGCGTCGGGTTTTATGCGCCTTAGATGGATTATAAAATATGATAAGACTCTCGGGAGGGTGCCGGGCGTGGTCCCAGGACCGTCGCCGCCGCCACCGGATGGGGCAAGGGTTGCCCGTGCAACTGATAGGTGAAAGCCGGGAGATTATCCTCGAAGCATGGCCGTCCGAGAGAACCCCGAAGGTTTGCGCAGGTTTCGACGCAAATTACACGGCCGGGGTCGGCCACAAACTGGGGACGCTCCGGATGCTCCCGAGCGGAGGGATCCGGTCCCAGACAGAGGACCACAGAGGGGTTTATGGCACACGGAGCGCTGGGTCGAGGTGGGCGCCTGCTAATGGTGTGTGGTTACTTTTGGGGCCGGCCGACACAAACCCGACCGACCGTTAACCGTGGTTTTCACTCAAAATCCGGTTCCGGTCGTCGTCGTCGTCGTCGCCGGCACCGTGGACCGTTCTTGGGATCCCTTTTTCTTGATTAGATCTCGCAACCCTGAGAGACCGCAATGGCACCGGGCTGGCACACACAGCTCGGCTAGGCGACTCAAAACACGTGGCCTACCGAAGCGGGACGGGCCCTTCGCCTAAAAGTAGCTCTCCGGCTCTTTAAAGTCCAAAACGTCGTGACGGGCACGTGTGTGAAGTCACGGCAGACTCGGCACGCCTCAGGTAGTCACCGGGGCCCGGTCTACGCCGGCGCCCCGTGGAGCTTATCAATAATGAACGCTATTTTCGTCGCCCGTTCGACAAAACTTTGCCGGGCGATAAATTCTGATCATCCTTTAGCCAGGTGAGGTTTAAGTGAGCGAAAAGTTGCCAAAAAGGGACGGCCGTCCGCCACAAATCTGAAGGACCACGCGGGCGTAATTCTGCCGATTTATGTCGCCGGAAGTTGCGGAAGTATCGGAAGAGTTGGAAAATCACGTCCATACTTCGTGCGTACGTCAACGAACGACACTTGCGAATGGCCTTGAGAAGATCTGGCCGTCGGGATCTCTGTCTGTCGAACGTATCCAAGCAACCGGCGGCGATGGCGATGGCTCTGTCAAAGCGACACTGTGCGGCCCCCGAAGGGGTGCTAATACTTTATAATCGCCGTACACGATGGGCAATAAACTTGCGCCCGGTGTGCCGCTAAATGAATCGGTCGCCCGAAGCACGGTCCCACCAGCAACACCGACGCCGTGGCCACTTTTTTGTGCCACTGTGAAACAATTTTCGCCACCAAAAACAACTCTCCGAACAACTGCGAGAAAGGATAACTTTTTCGACCGAAACCGCCCCGAAAGGTGGGACGAGGTCCCTACCAGGTGAGAGAGAGAGACCGGAGTCGCGGGGTCCTCATGTTTCGTGTTTCGTGTTCGGTCGGCGTGTGCTGGTTTTTCTGCTGCCAGGTTGTTTTATCGCTGTGTAGGTGCACCCGGGGTGCATTAGCAGTTAAATTTATTGTCAAACAAAACTGTGCAAAAGCCAGCCCACCGCCCGACAGTGGCCCGGTGGTGCCGGGAGGGAGTGTAAAGAGCGCACGGGCGCAGGGTCGCGCATAAAATACGGCGCACAAAATATTCCTTCTTTTTTTCCTTCCTCGTCGGTGGCCGCTAGTTCGGGGTCTTCCGTTCGCCTGGGATTGTCCGTGTGGGTGTGCTTCTGGAACTGAAGAGAAGGATTTGAAAGGTAGGATTTACTGGACTCGTGTGCGTGTGTGTGTGTATTGGTTGAAGTGAGTCAGACAGCCACAGGCCTCGCTTTCACTCGCGCACTTCACGCCGAAAGTCTGGCGTAGCCATAAAATGCGACCAAAAAAGGGGAACCTCGTCCGGGGGGAACTAAATTTGGTCATCGTCAGCAGTTTGTTTGTGGGGGGCTGCGCGTGTCCAGTCGCGGCCCCCGGCTTTGTTCCAAAAGTTTGCGGGGCTTGGTGGGGTTTGGTCAAAAACTCGTTACAAGCCTTCCCGAGACTTCCCCGGTGGGCCTGTGGAGGGTAACAACTGCAACTTGTAACATCGAGGCGCCCATAATTTGCAGCACACAGCACGAGTGTGACAACCTTCCGGAGGAGACCGACCTGGCCGAGAGCCGGCCGGCCCGAGGACAGCTTACAGAACTGGCGACCGGCTGGCGATGTATAAAATTTTAAGCAGCACGATAATCTGCGCCGTGAGCGCCCTCTGACGGTCACCGACGGGACCCAAGAATTGTTGGACCAACTCGAGCCCCCGGCAGGCAGGTTGCCGATGGCAGATGTCCCGGTCCCGAACGCCCGGTTAAGCTTCCACTTTCTTGTGGCTTTCGTCGGTCGGATTGCAGCAAACCCTGAGCCCAGACAGCCGGGGAGTTAATCTTGGTCCGCCGGTGTCGGCGCCAGATCAGATCGGCTTCCGAGTTCCGAGACCCTGCGCCCCCTTCATTTTTGTGCCCCGTATCAGTCGCCGGACGTGTACCGGTAATGAGATGAGAGCCGGTAAGCACGGTGTTAATACAACCGCAACAAAGCGCACCGAATGACCGGACCGGAATGCATGCATGGCTTCAGGAGCCCGGGCACGGGCGCGATCGTCCCGGTTTAGAGCCGGAGCTCGAGATTATAAGTAAATAAACGGATGAACGACCGGATCCGTAGAGTCCGGCTTGTTACAGGCACCGAGGAGCCACTATCCAGCCACGTCGCCACGTTGTCGACTGCCTTTGAGGGCTCTCCAGGTTCTGCTGGCGCCCAAATGAGTATTCCCCCCGGGGGAGTGGGGCGGGGAGCCGCCCGACGGCCAGACCTCGATAACGACACAGCACAACCCAACCAGAGTTCCAGCGCAGAAGAAGCTCGGCACACGGTTGGGCGATTTTGATTATTTCATTTATCGTTTCGGTCACAACGGGGATTATAAAATAGTAATTATATGGGACGGCCAGGCCAGGAGATTGTTGCTGGTGCCGGCACCAGCCTTGTTGTGATGTTTGTTTTTCGCAAAATTAAGGCCACTTCGTCGTCGTCGTCGTCGGCGACGTCGTCGAGTACCTGCTGGGGTATGTCTCCCGAGCTCCGGTTGGCGGCAGCATTCCTTTCCGAGTTCCGAGCTTCGAGGTAATTTGGTCGCGCTGGAAAGGACTCGTTCCTTGGGCAAATCTTGGGGACTGCTCGGAAGCTAATAATGATGGTCGTTTTTGCTACTCACCCTCTGCCCCGTGGGGCAACAGGTTGGTCGGATTGGTCCGTTCCATGACATCAGAGAACCGGGCACCGTGGGCACCCGTCGGGGACATTGGTTCATTGTCTTCCCGGAGGTGCGTACCTGAGGCAGAGAGTTCTCTTTGTGCGCCGTGCGTGTGTGTGTGAAGGGTTATAATTTGAAGATTTTATTGCTCCAAGAAAGTTGGCGGGCTGGATGGACCATAGACTTCAGAGGCAAAGAAGAAGACTGTTGTTCGCCCCTGCTGGCGTTGTCCCCATTTCACGGTACACTACTTTTGAGGACATTCCACGGTGGTAGAAGCAACCGGAAAAAACACCCCACCAGGATTTCGGCTGGTCGCTATCATTAGGTTTAACCTCTTGCGTAATACCTTCCAGCTCGCTCGAAAGACCCCGTAGACCTCGTAGAACACGCGCAGACACTAGTCGGAGGCTTTATTTACTAATTAGTTTTCCTTTTCTCTCTCTTTCTTTCTCTTGTAGGTAAGTTGTCCCATAAGTGGTACGGAAGCGACAGACCCCACGGTGCGAACCTTGCTTCGTCCGCCTCCAGTACTTCGGTAATCAGATCGGTAATAAAGCCGAAAACGGACGCTCGCAGGTATTTGGCGTGATTGGTCCGAGGAACCCGACGCCGGGACACACTAATTACGGAACGGCCCATTCCATTAGCCGTTGCCTCGCTCCGGTGGTAGCCCTTTTTTTTAAGGAAGCGAATCAAGTAATGTTGATGTTGTTACCCGTCCCCGTTGATGTTGTGTCCTTTTTGGACCGAACTCAGCGTGACACCGGTGAGGTGGCGTGCGTTACGGGGGGTTACGATGAAGAAATTCAATTCCCCCAAACAGCACACACGTTTGCAGTGAGTTTTTCCTGATCGAGATACATTTAAAATTGATTGGAGATAGGATGCTCACACACACCGAGACACAAGTACCGGGTTCTAGAGCACCACGTGGCGTTACGTAACATTACCCCCCAACCGGTTGGGGACTCATGTTGTTGATGCTTTGTTTGAGCCGTCATTTACCCATCCACTGGCACTGCGTCAGCGCGCTTATCACCTGCCAGCAGTCGGCAGGCCGATCGGGTGGCCGCCTGTCACGCCACGCCACGCGGCACCGGCATTCCGGAAGTCGGGGCCGCGAACCCTGGTAGGGGCGTGTTTATGGATGTTTATGTCGAAAGGACCGCAACGCGCACACGGCACACGGCCGCGGCCGGGGCAAGATAAGTGCGCGAGCGCGGGCGCGTTTGCTTAACGCCGTTTGTTTGACGTTAATTCTATTGACAGTTTACAGATAAGCCCGCGTGTTCAGCAGGTTCGACCGGCGGTGGACACCGGGCCGCCTTTGCTTAGACGCGACTGGCTGCTGTCCACCGGCCCTGCAGCGAATAAATCGTCCGAATTGAGCCTGCATTACTGCCGGGGCCGACGCCTGGTAGGATGTCGCAGTCACGTGGATTAGTGATCCGCGGGTCGATCCGCTTGCCAAAGCGGCCGTGTGTCGCAATGGATGCGTCTTGAGCGTCGGTTGCATAGGCGGAGTGTTTAGAACAAACAATGTTTGGCAGCTCGAGTTAAGGTTAGTCCGTTCAAGGCATCATCACAAGAAGTGCACGGTTTACAGTTTACGTGCAGTTGTTTAAAGCTGTCTCTGAACCGAGTCTGAAATACGTTCACATAGACTCCTTTAAGTAGAAGGAGTTCGCACGGAGTCTATGTCGCGGGCCAGGAACGCTTGGCGATTGTAGCTCGGTGGCTGCCGAAGTTGAAACTCCTTCAAGTCGAGATATTAAGGCCGCTTTAAAAGGTGAGGCGAAGTAAATTTGTGGCCCGAAGACAGTGGCCCGAAATTGTAATCACATTTATAAAATGTTCGAGCACATTCGAGTAGTTTCGGCTACAACTGTCAAAACTACTCGAATCTGGTCGAATTTCCAAATTCCCTTCTTCCGACAACAAAAGATCGCAATCTTGACGTTCCAATAAACTTGGAACCAATTCACCCGTCAACCCGCGGCGGTTAACTTTAAGAAGGTCCGGAATTTTCATCGCTTATCTTCGCCGCGCTCGGGAAAATTCCCGGTGCCTCATTTCCACCGCCGCTAATACTTAACACAACCTCGCAAATGAGAAGCGACGCAAAATATGGTGCGGTGCAGCACGCTGATCACCGCCCAACCGGACCGTGTGGCAGGGAGCCCACCATTTGTCAGGGGGTCCGCCTCTTCCGCTGCCACCGCCGAGGCGCTCGGTCTGCCATTCTGGGGGAGTAATTTAGCCCGACTCTGGCCCGGCCGCGGCCCGCGCCAAGAACGCGATAATGATGCTGAAATACGACACCGACACTCCGACACCAGAACGGGGGGAGGCATAGTTTCGGATGGCGCGGCCTCGGCCCCATTTTCCGGGCTGGTTAAAAGCGATTTAAATATTTCCCCGAGCGGCGCTTCCGGTTGTTGTGTCGTTGTGTTTATTGGTTTTCATGCCGAGAGGCTCCCAAGGTGTTGCGGTTCGCGCAACGGATAAGCGGTGCCGGTGGCGCCGGTGGTGGTGGTGGTGGTGAACCAAAGTTATGCTCATACACAGAAACGCCAGCACTGCGGCCACAGATGATGATGAGGCGCACACATGTGTCTCGGTGTGTGTGTGTTAAGGGTGCGTAACCTCGAGCGTGTAATGGCAGGCAAAGTTATGTGTCTTGCACCATGTTTCCTCGCGGTTTTCTCGCGCGTGCACTAACCGCGAAGTTACGGGACTACGTGCTCCGTGCTACCTGCGTGTGTGTGTCTGTGCGTCGGTGCCAGAAGCCGAAAGGGAGTTTTTCCGAGGATATGTGGCGATTCGCTTTATGTGCGCGGCCTACCACGGGGGTGCCACCGGCCACCGGCCCTTATCAATCTTCGCCAGCGGGCGAAAAAAAAAGTGGAACAACCTACCTCACAAACACACAGCACGACACACACATAAATAACAGGGGCATTAGTCGTTCGGCACGGGAGCCGTGCGATGAAAGCGAGGACACCGCGAGATTACACCCTCGAGCGGAATTGGAACGTGTTTTGAGAGCCACCCTTGCCCAGGCACGTGTGTGTGTGCCTTCCGGCCATTCTCTCGCTCACTCTTCCACAGTCCCAACGACGGCCTTCGGCTAGGCGTCATTATCACGAGCAGCACTCGCGACTTTCGTGGCCGTCGTCGTCGTCCTCGTCCTCGGCGCCGTACCCGTCATTTGGCGTGTTGTTTGACGCCCCATTTCCCCGACAGCTGTTCCGCGACACATGCGGTGCTGGTGGCCTCTCAAGTGGCCTCTCCACAGCATCTGGACCGCATCCTTGCGGAGGGTGCACCCGATCGTTCCCGTTTGGCTTCCTGCTTTCCTGCCAAGGCCAACGGCGTAGCGCCGCTCACGCTCAGCCCGTGGCAGGTCCGTGAGGCCGGATGAGCCACTTCGTGCCCCTCCACGTCGCGGCCGTATGTGAAACATGAAATGCCACACATTTATACCACCATCCCGGCCCCGTTTTGGCACCCTTCCCTGGATGCTGCTGAAAGCTTGTCTCAGATGAATTCGCAGCGCCCGTGTCTCTGGAAGGGTTTCTTTTTTGTGTGACTGAGCTGAGGAGCCTTAAGAGTTTTCTCTGGCGGCGCAGCAACAGACGGGTGCTCGGCTCAGCCCAGCCCAGCCCTGGTCTCTCCATCAAAACGAGTTGAGGGTCTGTGGCTTCGTGACAGGTCCTTGGTTAGCTTTTTCTTCTTTCTTCCGATCCTCGAACCGGTACCGCTAGGTTTTGAATTTTCCAACCTTTTTGCTCATTTGCCAATCGCTGTGCTGTAAACTTTTAGAAAATATATTTCTAAATGCAACTGCGTTATAGAAAAATCAATTTCACTACTTTTTGTGGCTCGACACCGAATTACAGATCACTTCAGTTTCAGATGTTAACATTAATCAACCGTTTTTATCATTCAATTTATGACTCGATTTGAATGTTCGAAATTAAATGAAAAGTTAAAGATTCGGACATGTTACAAGTGAGATGAGTCACTTCTATTTAACTGTGTCTCGAGGATGGGTTTTTGAAGGAACTCTCTGGCGCTGAAACGGTCCCAATGTTGGACGCAATTCTCTCACCATCCTAATGGTAAACAATAACTTAGCACTAGCAAAACCAATTTTGTGCGGAACTCCCGGTGCCAACGTTCTTGGTTAATTTATCATTTTTTTTTTCTTTTCCCCGTCACACTAACGAAACGACTGAACACCGTAAAGTTAACTGTGAAGCTAATTGCTGCCCATCAGCATAGTGCTGCGACGGGCGTTTTAGTGGCAAAATCTTTCGTGGCATTCCCAGCCCAACGAGCGCACGAGTCCCGGTCCAGCCACGATTTCCACGATGAATCCTTGCCGCGTTTGCTCGCATTCTTGCGCCGCGCGAGAGACAGAGAATGAAATTTAAAGAATTTCCGGTCCGGTGTTGCTGAATGTTTCGCCAACAATTATTAAAGTGCGTGCAGTGGAGCGACACAAAACCGGAAGGCACCCGGGCGGCAAAAGTGAAAGTCAGATGGTCTACGGACCGGTGAGCCCCGGAAAAGGCGGAAGGCGGATTGGAGCGGTTCAACTAAGCTCGTGCCGCGGAGCCGCGTTGTTCGGTTAGCGAAGCGTGGAAAATGAAAGTTTTATGCCGGCCGCCGCCAGCCAGGTTTCTTCGGTGCACGGTTCGCGGGAAGATATTTTTAATGAATTTAGCGCCATTTTGCCGACCGCCTTCGTAGTCGGGGTCCTCGGACCGACTGACAGCGACTGAGCCCCCGGGACGGGCAGCGAACTCGGTAGACGGTTGATGATTCTTTCGGGGCGCGCAATGCGTGCTCACGTTCGTACAAAATCACACCTTGTTGGCGCGCCTTCTGCGCGGCTTCCGGTTCCGTTCGCGGGCGGTCCCAAGCATCGGAGCCCATATTTCACCCGCGGCGGGCTCGGCTGATTGCCGCAGCTGCTGCGGCGCGGAGGTTGCACGAAACGGACGGTGAAAAATGAGTACGCACAAATTAAACAACGCACAACGACGACGACACCATCATGGCGCGGGTTGTTCCGCTTTTCCATGCGCCATTTCTCGGGAAGCGCTCTCTCACGCACGACTCTGACGCAAGGGCTCCGACGCGGCCGCTCGTACGCTGGGATCGTTTATTATTAATTAGGAATTTAATTGAGCCGCAAACCACTCGCTTTTGCCGCGTCTGGCCTCTGAAGGGAGCCACAGATTTTAATGTGTAAAAATACACCAAACCCAATACTAAAGTAGTGCAAGTGTCCTAAATTTTATTTGAATCCTTTCCATCTTTTGCCAGTCGACAGTCGTACCGTTCGTTGTCTATGGAAAACTTGTTTGTGACAGAAGTGGATGGATTCACATTGAACGCGTTCACCGTCACAATGATTCTAAAATTTGGATATCTCTTCGAAACTAGCCCAACCGTCCCATTTGACGTGCACAGACCCCCGTCCTCCGAATGGAGCGCGCTGAAAGCTACTCAAAAAGTTCGCTCGCTCGTTCGTTTATTTGTATTGCCCCCGAAAGGATACACTCAGCCACGTGCGCCACTCTCTCTCTGCAGACTCATCTGCAAAACTCACAACCAGGTCTTTCTTTGAAGACCAAGCCAAGGCCAAACTTTGGATCCGATCTTGAACCGGGCCACCGGGGGCTGGTAAATTTTAAACAAATAAACTATTTATTGAAATAATATTATCCAAATAAACATCCATTAAGTTTATCCATCCATCCGCACACGGGCACCGCTTGGCGTTTGGTTTCCTGGCCACAGCCCTATCCGGTAGGCGGGGCCGGTGCCCCGCCGGTGTCTTCGTCCCACTAGCCCGTCATCATATCTTTCCCGTTGGATCTTTGGAGAAGAGTTTTCTCACTCCGTGCGGATCGAGCTCGGTGGGGTTGAAGGCCATGAAAGTTGATATCTCGGGCTGCCACCGTCCAATCGGTGTGTCTGAAAATTACGGTGATGGGCACTCCGCTCCGCATCAAACGTCTTTATGGTTTTGATGCTTTTATGGGATGATTACCTTAACTTTGCTGTTACGGATTTTTGTAGCGCAACCGTTTCGAATTAGCGTTCGAAACCGGTGCTTCCGGTTCTGTACCTTGTTCAGGGGCTGCCTTTGTCGCTGATTCAGTCGGTTGCAGCTTTCGCCGAACGTCGCTATGTGTGTTTCTAGCAGCAGCACGTCATTGAAAGTGCGAAACTCCTCTCTGCGAACATGCGAAGCACGCGGCACTCCCTAATCGGTGGTTTGCATCGCAAAATCGATGAACCAGAACCCGAAGGAGTGAAACATCAATTCCACAAATGGAAACGGAGCCGACGGTCGGCCTGCATTTCGGCGTGGAACGCAGTCAGCGGCCGCGGATCGTACGAAACCCGAACCAGGTTCCTGCAAGCTTTCGACCATTACTCTTCAAAGAACGATTCTTTGAGCGGAAAATTATCACACGCCTACCTCGGGGCTCGGTTCCGCGCCAAGCACGGAAAAGTGCCGCTCATCATCACTTCTGTAAACGCTTCGGAGTGCTTCGGACCGTGCGTCACGACCGGACCGGTCTCCGTGCTGCATTCGCCACGTTCTGCGTTGCGGCTTCCCACACACACACACACTCGCACACACTCGCACGCACACTGACGAGGTAAACTGGCGGGCGTACGGACGCCCACAATCCACTGGCATACCGGCAGTCGTTCAGTCATTTAATATCGATCCGTTTTTATCCGGCTTTCCGGTCGACCTCGACGGCCTCGAGGGAGTTCGAATCCGCTACGCCTTCCATCGGCTCCCCGATCCGTTTGCCCGGTGCCCGGTCGTTTCCACCGCCCGAACCGCCCATTGTCTTGAACCTTTTTGATTGCCTTAAAGATTCGGGTGCGCGCCCGGATGGAGGCGCCCGGTAACTCGTTACCGAAATGGAGGCGCATGGTCGGCCTCGAGGGCATACCACCACACCGGGGTGTGGAGAAAGCAAGAAAACCCCGGCGCATTTCCACGCATCGTGGCTAAGGCCGGCCAACGCAGTGCCCACGGTGTCGGTGGTGCCGTTTTAATGTTTGGTGCCGCCAGCGCTTTGCGAAGTAAAACGAGAGGCCTCTAAAAATAAATCTCAATCTCTCGGCTCGGCACCTACCGTCTCGTTATTTCGGTTTCCACCGAGCGCGACGATGTACACGTGCTCGTGTGTGTGTGTGTATGCGTGGCCACGGAATGGCAGAGCGTCACACTGTACGGCACTGTTTCGGGAAATCAGTTAATCGATCTCTGACCCGGTCCGGGCGATAGCTACCGAACCGCTTCGTGCGATGTGCCGTTTAAAACGTTGATTATCTTTCGAACCAGCACGGGAATTCGTGTCTGTCAAGCTGTCGTTAAAATGGAGCTCGTTTACTGTGCCTGAGTCGGGCAGTTTTGTGTGCAGAAATGCGAGTTGTTTCATCCAAAAGGAGTTCCGTTCCAGTTTGTTTTCACTACTGCTCCCGCCGGTACATTCGTGCGCCCGTTAGAGTACCAAACCGTTGTGCTGTACAATTGTTTCGTTACGGTGTAAGTGCGCCACAGCCTACGGCAGCGCACACCCGGCTCGGGATGATGGAAAGTGCGGTGAGATTTTCCGGCCACGGAAAAACCCCTCAGTCCCGATTTCGGTGGCAAGATAAGCCGATTGCAAATTGACTAGTTTTTCGGGCGAAACCTCCGAGCCAGGGACCAGGGAACTGATCCGCTGCCTCGGAGTAGTTCAAATGGGAAAGTTTGGCGAATGGTGGAACTTTTTTTATCGCACCACAACCAGAAACAATTCCATGAAAACACATTACAAACAATCTAGCCGCTAATGGTAGAACGGTGTTTGCGTTTCGAAAGCCATTCAAGTCACTATTTTGACGCGACCCCGCGTCACATTGTGCTGTGAGGACCGACGGAGCCACCGAGCTAAGCAGGAGCAGCAGGAGCAGCGGTGTACGGTAAACGAAAAATCGATCACTAATCCGGAGCCATTGCATCGGTTCTGTGGCCGAATGGCATCCCTTCCGGGTAGCATTTGTGGCACTAGATTTAGTATTGCTACTCTTTGCGTCAGCAAAATTTACTTTTAAATTCTCAACACCTCTCAAATAAACCGAAATGGTTAGGAAACGAAACTTACCATAATTCAAACACTTCCATCAATTCTGAATCGCATACCTTTTCCCATCGCAATCGCAAATCCAGTATCGTCGTGCTCGCACACCTTGAGTGAGCTGTAGACGCGCGCACGCGAAGGGTGTCGAAATCGGTTCGCTGCACATTCCGACCCGTACTGCTGACAAACAAAACGTCCTTCCACATCTCGGGCGGTGATTGACGAGAGACGGCGCGAAAGAAGTGCAAAGAACCGGCGGCAAAACCGGAGAACGGAACGTACCGAAGCGTACCGAGCGATGGAGTGTTGAAACGTCCTGCCTGTCCGCTGCTTGGAAAAGCGAGAAATCCCCAACGCCGGAGCTCACCGCGTTCCACTTACCGCACCATTCCCATCACGCTGTAAAGTAACAGGGCAAAATAAGCATTTCAATGCGCTTGATATGAGGGATTGTGTTCCGGCGTGGTGAAAAGCTAGGTGAAAAGTAGCTGAAAAGGCGGATAAAACAGCGTCTACCAAAACATTTTACTTGGAATTGTCGGGTATCGGTCGTTGATACCGGTCCACCGGAGCGTGCTGTTAAAGAGTGAAGTTCTTCAAACCGGCTCCCATCGGGATGCTTCCCATCCTGAGTTGCCAGGGCCACATACATTTTCGGTTTGGCAATCCAGCACGAGTCTCCCGGGGCGTTGGTGAGTCGGAGATGCAGTCGCCTGACGAAGGTGTGCATCGTTCTGTATTTCACACACTCCGCCAGTGGCGCCACGCGTCAATCCTTTTTCCGGGTGTCCGGGAAAAAGTGCAAGCTCGGGAAATGTGATTTATACGTGATTTTGATGAAGAAAAACAAATTTATAAATTCATCTCCGCGCTACTGTCGAAGCTCGGGCCGACAGCGCGTCTTATCCCGTGTCGTTCTCAGTGTCTCGGGACCGTTCTGCTTTCCAGAAGCTTTCCACGTCAAATCCGGCAGTTCTACTCGTTGGCTTACCGGTGTTCCAGACTCTCCCGGCCGGCTACTTTGCATGCCACTGATTCGGATTTAGCTTCTGCTCTTGGTTGTTATCCTGTCGGGTTCTGCTCTCTGTCTCGGTGCTCGATCTCTGTACCTCAGCCTAGCCTGGAAAGTTTGTTGTCCTTGCGATCAGTCGCCGTGTGAACCGTGCGCGCTGGGGCTGGCCTTTTCTTTCACCTTTCCTGCGCTTAGCTTGTTCGTCCGACCCCTTGCCTTGGCATGTACTCAGAGTTTTCATGTCGCGCACGGAACTCGGGACAAAAACGGATGCGACAGTTTCCAGTGGCGCGTCAATATGATAATAACTTTTTGATTGAATTATCTTTGATTTCCTGCCGTGCCGAGCCGTGAACTTTGCACCAGGAGAGCCTTTACCCGGTCACCCGGTCCGGGGCTCGGGTTTGACCTTTTTACCCCGCAACTGCCCCAGATACCCAGGCCAGTAACAATCCGATTCGACAGAGTGCTGGAAGAAAAATCTGCATAAAACATGTTCGGAATGGCACCGAACCGGAACGGTCTTTTGAAGGTCCTCGGCAAATCGAAAGTTTTCCTGCATCCGCCGGCCAGCCGGCCGGCCGCGATTGCGCCGTGCCATGTTTCATCAATTTGTTGCAATTTCAATCACGATATTGATTCGCTTCGTTCGCCACTGAAGTCAACGACAATTATGGCGGACTGCGGCCCGGTAGCGTCAAGCTTTCTGGCCAGTGACTTAATGGTAATTAAGGGCCCCACTCCGATTCCGGGAAGGATACACCGGTCCGGAGGGAGGCGCCGGGATCCACCGTAGATCCCTTTCAAGTTGCAGACCCCGGAACGTTCCCGGTTTGTTTGTGTCATTTGGCTTCAAGAACACTGAACAGCCAGACGGCGCCCGGCCCTTTTCCTTCGAAGGCCCGCCATTTTCTTGCTTGTGAACTGTGATTTTAATAATTACAAAATATTTGAAAAGAATGTTTGAAAGGAAAACCGCACGGACGTGCCTCGTTCGTTGAATTATGATTTTCACCAACCGCCTCGTCGGCCCAGAAACGGATAGCTGCTGCCGGGCCGGGCATAACAAAGGCGTCCCCTCGTTTTTTGTTCTATAATCTTTTGATGTCAGCGCATGATTCTTCGCCCCCCGTTCCGCTCCCAGCACGGCCCAGCACCGTTGGCTAGCGGGCTAAACGTTAACCGGTGTTACTTACTTCACTTGAAGGATTTTTTCCCCATTTTATTGCACACGCCTTGCGCCGGCGGTGCGCCCAACTCATCAGCGATATGGAATCTGTAATCCTGCATATTGCATGACTTGCTGGCCCGTCACTCTCCGGGCCGGCCCCGGGCGAACCCGGGCTACGGGAATGCTTCCTCTCAAATATCATAAATATCACCCCGTCCCGCACTCACACTTCGCTCACACACTGACCCCTCCTCCCGGCGGACGAAGGACAATGTTTGCCGAAGGTGTGCGCTGCCGGCCAGAAGGCTTCCGGCGAGGGCGAGGCACGTTATCGCAACCTGCTCGGCGCAACCTGGCGACTTCAGACAAACCGTCCGAGTCACGGCCGGGGCCCGCTGCTGGTGACTTCCGTTTCGTGCTGCCCATGCCCAGCACCCCGGCGACCCTTACGGCGGCCGCCTAGGCTTTTTGTCTCAGATTTAAAGCCATTCCTTTGGTCCATCGATAAAATGCATGTCACAGTGCCAGCGGCAGCGTCACAGGAAACGCAAAGTGTCCTGGCACGGAACGGCCGGCAACGGCAGGGATATTGACTTTTTCGCCTTTTTCACCCACCACGGTCGGGCCGGGACGCGGCCGTTTCCACCGGGGGCTCCCGGCGTTTCGACAGTTTTGTTTTTGTTTTGGTGAACACACATTTCTCGCTCCGCTCCAGGTAGTGGCAACCTTCTTGTAAATGTACTTATCGGTCACGGAAGGAGGTGGCAGAGGCGGGAGGGCTGTCCCGCCGTACCACAGGTGCCTGCTGGCACTGGCAAACACACACACACACAGCGGGGGGAGAAAAAGTCACGCCATTCAACAATAGAAAATTGTGCAGCGCAGCAGGAAAAGTAAAAGACCGGAACGACCGGAGCTGGCGCTGCTTTCACCGGAAGTGCTTCCAGCGACTCTGGCTTGTGACGGTGGTGGAAAAAACCCCGCCCAGGTGACGGGGAACGCAGGATGGGCGCACCGAACCATGCACGACCGGTGTAGCCAGGTGTAGTCGTTGTGAAATTATGAGATTTACCAAAGCGAACCCAACGCCGGTCCCGCCGGGAAAGTGGTAAAATATTACGGACTGGTTCCGAGCGCTTCACCAGCGTCAACGGCCTCTGGGTGTTTCACGGCGCGAGAGGATGTTCGAGATATATTTTCGCTTTCGCAAGGCCTCACTCGGCTTCCACGCATCGGTTGATGGGCGATTTGTTGGTGACATTTTGCACCGATTTTCATGAACGACCATGCGTCTCCATCACGGTGCTTGACGCTAGTTTCTAAATTCACATCGCGCCAAGCACCACTGGGCAGGGATTTGAAGGGTGGAAAATACTGCCACTAGTTACGCACAAAATCCTGCGCCTCAGCTCTCAAGACCATCCTACTTCGGTGATGAGACATCTATTTATTCACACACGAAGCCACTCATTTGCTGTCAGTTACGCAACCCCAAAAAAGGGTAAACATCACGGACCATCACGGACTCCAGCAGCATCGACGGTTGGAGACAAGCAGACGGCGGGCTGTAAATTTTTTCCGAGCTTACCGACGAAACGACAACTAGACTTCTGCCAACTCCTCGGTTGGCTCGGTGTTTTCATGGCTCCACTTTCGCTTGCCCACCGGAAGGACATTCTAGGAGCTACAAGGAAAGGAGTGCCCAACCGTACCGGCTTCGGGTTCGGGCTGACGAATTGGTACAATTTTTAGTTTCAACCATGCATCAATTCCGTCTAACGACTGTAGGTAGTGCCGACAGTCGGCGTGTTTTGGGGCCCCAGAAGGAACGGGCTATTTCGTGTCATTTCTCAAAGCGACCTGTCGTTACCTACGTGGACTTCATTAGGTGTTGAAAATGGTCAAACAAAGCGAGGGCCGGCCCCGGTTGTCTTTCGGCGGCTTCGAACGAGAAACAGTAAACAGTATAAAATGAGTAGCGGGCAACAATCTTGCCGACGGCCAACCTTCCACACCGAGACACATGCGGGTACGACGCCCGGTGGGCACGTTCTGCTGGCTCGGCACTCGGAACGGTCGTGCTACCTGCAATCTCATTTCGCTTCACACCCAGCACGTCAATACGGATGACGTGGCCCGTTGCTCGATGGTTACAGGGCTGGAGCCAATTTTGTGTGCTGTCCTGCGGGGTGCCGAAAGTGTTACAGTCACCGGAATCCCGTTGCATTCGAGATGCCCTCCCTGGGCGTGTGTTTGTGCCCTCTTATGGCAACGAGCCAACGGCTGTTTTACACGTCCAAATGGCGCATAGATTAATTTCAGCCCTCTCTCGCTCTCTCTCTCTAAAGGTCGATGGGGGTCCTTTCGGCCCGATTTGTAGCTCTGACTACTGGCCGCGCAATCGGCCAATTGCTCCTCCATTTAGTAAACTAAACTATTTGAGTGAAGAAATTTCGAAAACGACACGAAAATGTCCTTCACTAACCACCTAAGCCTTCACGTGTTTGACGAGCTCTCTGTGGTTTTTTTTTCCTTCGTCCCGGAGCAACTTTACGCAGACCGGGCCGGGTGTTTGCTGAAGTAGTTTTCAACAAAAGCCACTTTCCCTGGAGCGGGCCACACTCGGAGTCGGAGCGTGCGCCAAAATTTCATTCGCCCGGTTGGTCGGTCGCTCGGTTGGAGTTAGTTTTCGTTAGTGTGGACCCCGGAATTTTGGGGCGTAAAACTAAAAACACGGCACCGCCGAATGTTTGATTGATGCATAATTCATGCGAACAAGCGCAACGCAACGCCTAGCTGGCTGGCTGGCTGGCGGGCTGGCCAACGGCATATTCGCGGCGTACGATGGCCAAGCACTCCGTCAGTGGTCCCGTCAAATATTAATACCTCCGCCGTACCATCGACGGTCCAATGACCTCCGGACGGGGCCCCAGGTAAGGTACGGTTTATGGGCGGCCGCGAAGTTTAGAACGGACGAACCGACCGACTCACCTGACCGACGGGCGGAAGCAGTTCTCCGACGCCGGAACCGGACTTGCGCAAATGCGGCCTTCGCAGTGGTTGCGAACATTCCCGATGCACACCGGGCAGCGCGTGCGGGCAGCCACGGAAGTGGCCAACTAAACGAACCGCCTTTCAGGTGGTGGATAAATAAAATTAGTGTTCGCCGCTGAAGTGGAGCTGAAGATTTGCCGGAACGTTCGAGTTTACTTTGTTGGCGGGTGGCAAATGCCGACTGCAGCGGGCTTTAATTTGCATTTTCAAGCACTTCGAGAGCGAGAAGCGAATTTCCGATTGGGGCCACTGTCGGACCTTTAAGACCTACACGTTCACGCAACGCAAAGATGAAAGAATCGACAGGGGTCCAGGGGGTCCCGTCAGGCATCAAATTACGTATCAACTTTCAAAGAAACCCGTGTGTCCTTAAATTATATCGAACCGCTGCCAGTGTTGCCGCCGGTCGCAACCAGGACCTTCGGGGACCAGGGTGGAAATGGTTGGCTCTTCCCGGGTCTGGTTGCCACTATTTCCGCACCGTTCCGCCACGTTGTCCCTCGAAGGCAGGCAGAGGCAGGTGGCACTAACTAACAATCCTTTTGCATAATTGATCAGATCGTTTGCGAACCGGCCCGGGGGCCCGGGAATCAATATTGCCGACGGCGACTCTTCCACTGCCACGCGACCCTTCGCTCGGAAAAAAGGACCCCGCCCAAAAGGGTTGGCCGGGCCGGGCGGGGTCCGCTTTTACAGCATACCGGTTTGTTGGACCGTGTCCACCATTGACAATGAGTTGTGCGTA
Source organism: Anopheles cruzii (assembly GCF_943734635.1). Lineage (NCBI taxonomy): Eukaryota > Metazoa > Arthropoda > Insecta > Diptera > Culicidae > Anopheles > Anopheles cruzii. The sequence continues at coordinate 40,538,697 of NC_069144.1, read as the reverse complement.
TCACACACACGTGTGCGTGCACACCATTGTGTACCGAAGCCATTGTGTGAAACCGACCCCATCGGCGGACAAAGAGCTCCAAAAGGAGTTCCTCCGGGCGGGCGAAGACGACGGCACGAAGAAGAAGACGAAGCAGCGGGTTCGGTTTGACTAATTTATGATGTGCCTGAGGATATGCAATCAATAGAACCGTAGCCCATCAGCCCATCACCCGCTGGCCGGTGGGCGTGTGGCGTAGAAAGCTAATTTTCAATCGTTCTAAATTCTATTTCTCAACTCTTCATTACACGAACCTAATGAAGCGGTGCGATAATGATGGGGAGGTCTTGTGTTGTGTCTTTTGCTTCTTGCGGCCCAAGGCAAATGACAGTGCTGGAACTTCCACTACATGCCCGAAATGCACAAGGGCATACGGTGTTTGTTCTACGTTGTGTCCTCCGAAACCCGGAGTTTGGAAGCCCAAGTTGGGTCAACTTTTTCCCGATACTAGATCACTGGATTATTAGGTGTTTGGTGGGATCAGTCCGGTGTAGTCTACAATAAGCCGCTTCTCAACTCAATCAAACTGTCAAGAGCGAATTTTATCAATGACATCGCTTGGGTGTTATTTTTACTACTATCATTAAGGCTTCAAACGTTTCATGAGTCACTTCGAATCATGGACTAAATTTTATTGGGCACGAATTTATTGTTAAATCGTTTACCATCCAGCATGCCATTTACAACCTTCCGTAGGACTACTCAAAATATCACACCCTCGTTACGAAGGACCCTGTCCAGTGCGTGCGAGTCCGCCAAACGCTGTAATGGGCACGGTTCGTCGACCGGACGAAAACCGCAACATTTTCCTGCAAACCCTCGTTCGACTGTCGGGCGACCGTACACAGCTGTTACCGACTCATGTTACGCCACCACTGGGCCCACTATTAGTGACCCTCCCTTCGGTGCCCGCACATCTCCCACAGTTCCACCGATACCGCTGATTATTCCCCGTCACGTTTAGCCACCCGAAACTCGTGGAAAAAGAAGCAGAAAAGAAGTCCATAATAAGGCTCAAGAAACAAATAACATCTCGCCGGGCCGTGGTCTGTTTCCCTAGCTAGCGCTCCTCAGCTCCACACTCCATCTTTCGTGGGCCACACGAGTGTCTGTGTGTCTATGTGGAGGGTTTTTGGCCCCCCAGACAGCCATTACTTGGCGCGGCCCCGAAACGGCCCCGAATTCCCAGCGGGTGCTGATCGACGCCGACGCACGGGACGGCCAAACCGGCGGGGCCACGTGATGTAACAACCCATTGGCAACGGGCAACAACAACCCGGTGCCCAGTGGTATCGATCGATCTAAAATTTATGATAAACTCGATCGAAGTGCACTTAAGCAAACAAATTGATTGACCTTGTTTCCCACCGAACTCGCCGATGCTCGCCGATGGTTGCCATGTGGCGGCCCGCGGCACGATGTTGCAGCCAACGTCGGTTCGGGGTTTTCTTTTCTTCTTCTTCTGCTTCATCTCTTTCTGCGCTTCTGCAAGCACAGAAGCGAGTTCCCGGGAGCCCTTCGGAACGTCAGGGTCTCTCGTCAGCTGAGCCCATTGTGTCGCTCGCCTGACAGTGAAGTGGAACTGAAGTGTGCGATTTCAATGGCAGCGCCAAGATCGTCCTCCTCGACGAGGACACTTCGAAGGTTGCCGCGCGCACTGGAGGAACAAAAGCATAAACACCACCACCCAGCACCGTACCACCCGAGCTTGTCTTTCATCATTTTTATGCCGGGTCCGGGCGAAAAGCAGCAGGGATTTCGGGGCCCGGCCGGAGCGACCCTGCCCTCGAGAGTGTCCTCACCGGGGTTCGTGAGGGCCGAGACTTCCGAGAAATATTGAATCGCCAAGACGCTCCTCTATTGGCATTCCCGTCCCGTCGATGGGACGATCATGTGGGCGCTTTTGTTTCCTGCCGCGCCGCGCCTACATCGCAACCACTTCAAGTGATCCGCCCCATCCCAATTGATTCTTTCTTTCGTTTTTCCCTGTTCGCCAGAAATAAAACAAGAAACATAATAAGAAACAGCCGAAAGCAACAGAAGAAAAAAATTGGCCAAAATGAAACATCTTTCCCAGAAACATGTCTGAGTGTGAGTGTTTGCATGGCCCAAAACGGAATCGAACCATTTTGGTCGACCAAATTGGCCGTACCTGCGACAGTTGGGAGGGAATAAGAAGGGCCGGTTCCGAAGGATGATTCCGGTAGATTACGGAGCGGCCCGGAACGAAGTCGAGTGTAGGAAAAAAGAAACAGGCAAAGAAACACCGTTAGTCCGGGCGTTATTGGAAATATGTTCCGTCGGGCAACATACGGCATGCTCTGGTCGGAGCGAAGGAGTTACGGTAAACTTACGGGCCTCTCCCTGCCACCTGGCCGACCGGACCGAGTGAAGTGTGCACTGGAGGGCGCGGATTGTGGGTAGATTCGAAATGAACCAAACCCTTGGAGCTGGGCTTGTTGGCATCCTGGAACTGGTGGCTGGTGGCAGGAGAGCCGACGGCCAGCAGTTGACCGGCTCATCGGTGGGTTTTGTGGAGATGTTAGGCAAATTGTTTTCCCATGCCAACCACAAACCGTGCACCGTCGATGGTCCCGGCGATTCGGAGCATTCGGAAGGCGACTGCTGTGTTCGGTGATTGTGTGTTCGGTTCATCCTTTGACCCTTTACATCCTATTAGACACACCAAGCCGAGCACCGAAGCCGAAGCCGGGCAACGGTAATTGGACCCGGTGGTCTATTACGGCGGTCTCTGGCAACTCTTCCCGTTGGTGGTGTCCAACGATGATGAAATTGTTTTGAAGATGTCAGCTTACTGGGCTGGACGGTGGTGGTGGTGGTGCACCACGAGTCCTTACCAGTCCGGGACTCTGAGCTCGGTCGGCCACAAGTGGATTGTGTTGTGCAACAACATTCAAAAGTGGCACTCGGGCACACGAAGGAGGCTCTCGCAGCGGGGAGGTCCTTTTTTGCCATTGATAAGATTGCCACAATTGAAAGGATGGGCCACGCGACTTGTGTTCCATTGTTGCGGATGACAAAACAAACTCGAATCAACGAAATTCCAGCGCACAATGGTCACGGGGTGCACATTGTTTTGTTGAGAATTTGATGCGACGCTGCGAAGAGCTATCCATTTACATACCAAACCCGAAAATCATGACGGAATCCCGATAATTGGAAGATGAACCACCACTCGGCTGTGCTCTGTAAGTGGCTTGATTATGAGATACTTAGGGCGCAGTTCAGGTCACAGCTGTTGAAATTTAATTGAAATTAACGTTAACGAGAAGTTCATAAACGGTTCATTTAAACAACGAGGTCGAGCGCGCCTAAAGGTATGCAAATAGATAGCGTTAATGGAGGATTCGAAAAATGTTCTAAAACGCGCGGTAGTTGTACTAAATTCGGTTTCAGGGACGATTACAATTAAAATGGCCGGCAACATTAAAAGTTATACTTTGTTCTACTCGTGTTCCAAACGTGCTTCGGAACACGTCGTCAGTTATTCCGTTGCAGAGCTGCGATACTTTTTTCGACTCTATTTCGTAGCAAATCATTACGTTATGCGTCCGTGACAGGGAACCACAGCACGTTGCTTTGCTTGCGGTTATTAATTGTTCCATATTTTCCCCTCTTATCAGCACTCTATTTATCCTCATTTCGGATCAAGAAATGAAATCATCATTCTTTTCCGGACGCCACGCAGCGCAGCGCAAGCGCTGTCTAATGATTACGTACCAAGATGTTTGGCCCGCCGCCCGTGAAAGAGTTGCCCCGTTGCCCGGGCCCAACTTTCGGGCTGACTTTGTGATGGGGAGTGATTCTTGTTTCCGCTTTTCCGCCGTATCATCATAATTCCCACCGGCGGAGACGGCGCCGAGATAGGCCGGCGTTTTGCGTCCGGAAAAGTTTTTACCGTTTTTCGGCTGACGTCGAATCGAATGAATGCGGCCGACGATGAAGCGACGGATGCTTAATGCCGTCATCGGCACGTAATAAAGCATTCGATTCCTGGCGTTGCTCAACACAACCACAACCGGCTAAACAAATGAGCCGAAATGGGCGAGGAAAGGAAAGGGAAGCGAGTCGAGTTTCGTCTAACTCAACCTCAACCTGTTTACATGCCCAAGTGCACACGGAACCCGCGGTGTGGCCTATGTGGCCGAAGCTGCACGCTCACAGGTACGCGTCCTGACTCCTTGTTTGTTGCTCCTTGCGTATTTACTCTCTAAAATCGCGTCTCCGTGTCTACGCCAGAAGACAGTTCCGAGAAGGAAAAGTTAAGCCGTGCCCTGCGCCCTTCGCTTCACCATCCGGCCGCCGCCACCGCCGAAAATCGCACACAATAAAACTTTTCTCTCGTCGTCATCGGGACCCCCCGGTCGGCGGCCGGCCGGCCGGCCGCCGACCGACCTGCCAAAGACGGACGTCCTTGGCGTGGCTTGGTGGAAGAAATTTGCATAATGAGACAGCTTTTGGCTCAGTTGTTTCGCGCAAATGTAGCGTCTTGGAGTTTTGCTTTTTCACCGAACGCCGTCGCCGTCGCCGAGCTAAAGGACACACACACACACACACACACACACACCGTGAGTTGGCAGGCAGCGCGCGGTGTTTAATGAATAGAGTTTTGGCCCCACTTCTGGCCGATTGTGTCGAGCGGGCGGTGCGTGTTTTTATGCCCGGCGAGACTTAAGAAAGTCGGCCCAGGTGAACACGGTGCCGGGTTTCGCGCATGACCGGCAACCGGATGTTCCGAGGATTGGAAGTTCGTTTTGGATCGCGGCGCTCGCTATAAACCTCTCACCGTGACAAAGCGACGAGTCCGTGCCGGGGAAGAAGAAGAGACGCGGAACGTCTGTTTCTTCATTGGCAACTCCCCGAAAGCCAATGGAGTTATGCTGGCTGACCGTGTGCCAGGGAGCAAAAAATATGGGCCCCAAAAAGTTTGTTGCTTCGACTCTGTGAGAGACAGAGAGAAAGCGAGCAAGAGAGAGAGACACACAGTAACAGAGAGCGCGGGCCGAGAACACAAATAAGGAGGTAACTTTTTGGGCCGGGCCGCCAGTTTTATGGACACATTTTTTGGCAGTTCCGTCGTGTTCCGCCAGGGGCCCTCCGGGCCAACCCGTGTTATCGTTTAGTTTCGTTCCTTTTTTACGGGGCCGAGAAAATTTGTTTTCTCTTCCCGAGAAGCTGTGGCGAGGCTGTGTGCGCGTTGCGACACGAGCATAACCCGGCCGAGCCGGCAGTGAACGATGCAGTTTGTGGCATGTTTGAGCATAAATTCCGAGACGGCCCCAGAGAGGGCGTGTCTAAGACAATAAAATTCGAGAGCAGCAAACGGAGCACACTGCACCACCAGCGGCAAGATTTTGGGCACTCCAAAAGTTGAACTTTTTTATCAGTCTCGGGACTCGCTTTCCAGGCACACACACAGACAGAGGTCGAAGCATAAGTTATGCGAGTTATCAGTTCACCCGGGCGACCATTGTGACGGCTTCCAATTTGAAACATTCCCGGCCAGTAATTGACGTTCGATTTACGACGGAACCGAGTGGAGTCATCAGCAATCATCAGCTTTTAGCGACCCGAGGACGGATACAGCAAAAAAAAAAACAAGAGTTACAAAAGAGTTTTATCAGAAGGCAATTAAATTGGCATTCACCTCCCGGCAGCGCCGCGCTCGGTGTGGCAATCGGTTTTATCGGAGTGCTTTTATCAATTTTCTCCCGCCATCTTTCATGCTGCGCATCATAAAACGATTATCTTAATTATTGCACTTTTCCCTCCTCGCGAAGAGCTCCTTTTGTGCGCCTGGAGCTCGTGCGCTAATGGTGGGCTCTTCGGCGGGAAAGGCGGACAGGCGGGTCGTCCTCGAACGTCAGCAGCATAACGGTGCTGAGTTCAATGGGCATTGTTGAGCATATTTAAATATGCTCAACTTTCCAACTCTCCCCAGCCAAGGCTCTCGAGTCTCGCTTTGTCTGGCGCCAGAAAGAAGCAGCTTTATGCTTTCTTCGGAAGCAGCACTCACAAAGGGATTGAGGGATGCTTCGTGCGTTAGTATTTTAGAAAAAAATGAGTGATCGACTAAGATTGTTCATAAATAAAAATTTACCGAAAATAGGATGAGTTTCTTTTTGAGATTAATTTAAAACCCGAAGAAAAACGTTGCTACCTTCACGACTGAACCGGTTGGATGAAAAAATAGATCAAGAAAAAAGGCCACCCCCGAAAGGAAGAGCTACTTGTGGATTCGTCCCGATAACACGGCATCGGCCCACTGTGCTGCCCCGCTTGGCCAACTTTTTGCGCGGCCAACAGTGCTCAGTGAATAGCAGCGAGCAACCAAAAACATAGAATAATCCATCGCAAACCGCAAGGACAAAGCTGTGATGGTTGGTTTCTGCAATGTCTTCTAATTTATCAAGACGGTACCGACAAAGAAAAGGTACCGCACGGAAGGAAGTTAGTAAAAAAGAAGGAATTCTCGACTTGTGGAAGGTAAAACAGGCGACCCAGCGAAGCAAGAGTAAGTTGGTTGGTAGCAGCCGGCGATCTCAAGCTCCCGGCACGAGTCCGGTCCGGTGGTGCTTGCGACCCTCTAGGGAGTGAAGAATTGTCTCCCTCTTTAGAGTGGTCGCACACACACACACACACCGGGCTCCACCCGGGGGATCGTTATCATATTTTGAGGATCGGAAGCCGGGAAAAAAAGGAAACTTTTTCTTGGGGCCCAAGCGTTGCTGTTGATCGAAAGTACGGTGCGTTCTGCGCGAAAGAAGCGAGATAGAGACAGAGAGAAAGCGAGTGAGAACCGTTGGAAGACAGTGTGCCGCCGTCCACCGTCAACGTGGCAGCGCCTCAGAGGGCCACCGGTGGGGCTCCGGTATATAAATTAAAACGAAATCCTTCGGGCCACTAATTGAATAACGAAACCTTTTCGTCCCTTCACCATCGGTGACATCGACATCGTGCTGGTCGATCCGATGATGATCCCGCGAGGGACTTTGTCACCAACCGGTGTCACCATTCTAGCCAACAAGAGCACAGCAGTTCGAAGCAATTTAATGAGCCAATGTTACATCCATCTGATGGTGCGTTCTTGGCTTTCGTTGTAAGTTCTTCTTCAAAGATTAAAGTGCGAATTTGCACTGCGCCACCGACGGACGGACGGAACGGTCACTCGTGGGGTCGTCGTGGAATGTTGCGCTTTTTAATCTCCACACCAACACTATCGAATCGAATGCTAACCCTATTCTTCTCATTCTCGCTCCACAGGTAAGTTCCCAAGCACCACAGGGTCCACGTAATGGATTGCGTGAGTATTTATGCTGATGAATTGCTCCTCCGGGGGTTCCAGTTTGTGCTTTACACTATCCTTGCGCTCTGCTTCTGCTTCAGCAGCATCGTTCCGCTTCATCCGTTCAGCTTTCGCTTACCATCCGCCTAGCTCATTCCACAGCTCATCTGCTTAAAGCTGCCCATTCGACCATCTATCCACGCGCAACGTTAAGCTCACGTTTTTAACGGGTCGTGCCAGGGAACAATTAATTTCGATTTCGAAGGATGCCGGTTTCGTTGGTTTGACAAGTGTGTCGAGTCCGTTGACTTGGCTTAAAATAAACACGCCTTGGTGCCGATTAGGCTCACTTTCCAACATCACCATGTATGGATCGTCCTTTGTCAATGGAGTCCGATGTTGTTAGCTCCGGTTTCTTGTTCTGTTTCTTAGGCTGAACACTGAACACATAAACCGCTCGCCGGAGCCTCCTTGATGCCGTTGCCGAAAGACTCGGGACCCATTTTCTAATTACAAACAATATTAAAATCAGAATTTAAACAGCATAATGAGAAACAGGCTGCTGAAGCTGGGCAGGTGGAGCCCGCACCGGCCCCGTTGGTCCGAGGTCCGTTATCCATGTCAGGGTACGCCACAGAACCGGTCACCGGCATCCGGTCACCGCAGGTGGAGGTGTTTAAACAGAACGGGGTTTACGATCCGGTCACGTTGAGCACACGTTGTCCGTGGTACCGGTTCCGGTTCCGGCGGCTATGTGCATCGTTTAATGTGTGGCGAGAGTGAGAGAGTGAAGTGACAAAGAACACGCCATAAAATCTCATTTTATGACACCATCACAGGCTCCGCCGGGTCTTATCTCAACACGCCGGCAGGGTTCCGAGGAGCGGGCCACCGCATGTTGCTCGAGGATTGGTCCCGGGATTGGAGCTTCACACCCCGTTCATGCGAGACCTTAACCCGTGTGCCTGGTGTTCTGGGCCCCGGATCGGGACGGGCCCCGGATCGGGACGGGCCCCGGATCGGGACGGGCCCCAGAAAGAAAATAAAACATCCTTCACCTCAATAGTGAGCCGCTTTGCGAACTGGAAAATGATCCTTTAAAAAGCCGCTTTTCCAGCTTTCCCGACTCCCCGCCCCGGTTTTTACTGCCACGTGGACACGGATCAAGGACACGGACATGGTGGCCTTCCCTCACCCCGCCGACAACACACACTTTCACCAGCCGCCTGTTTGGCATTGAAAAGGATTTTCGCCCCGGGGAGGCTCGGAAAACTCATTTCCATTACCCGTGAGCCCACCCAAGCGGGGGGACGGGGGGGGTCCCATTGTTTTGGCCAAAGTAACAAAAGCCATCCATCTTTTCACACACACACACACACACACACACGGTGGAGCTATTAACTGAGCCGCACGCGTCCTTGAGCCCGTCTTCGGAGCACCGAAGTCACCGAGTCGACGCCGAGAAGGAACGACATTTTAATCGATGGAGCCTCGTCAAAGCGCTCACCTCCGGTCGCCCTGCCCCAGTCACCAGAAAGTGGAGAAAATTAGAATGGAGTAATGGCTCCCTGCTCTCGTCGTCCCCTACGCGCTCCGTCTTCTTGGTGCCCCGAAAAGGACATCCGAGCGTACGCAACGGTGGCACGCAGCGAGCGGGCTTCTTTAAACCGGTCCTGGCGGCCCGAAAGCGGGCAGGATGGAGGGCGGTGCCGGTGTGAAGATGGGCCAACCGTCTCTCGCCTACCCGGCCACCGCGTGCCGCTCTCTCCCCCGGGCACGGTGAAGACACAATAAACAATGAGGTATGATTTTTGTTGAGGAAAATTCAATTAGTGCCCAAGTTGAAGTCACGGCGCGCCCGCCGTGACGGGGGCGGACCGAGCCAAAGAGGACCGTGTGGGGCTCCGGAGTTCCGGAGACTGTTGTTGTCGCCATTTTTTTTTTGTTCCGTTGCTGCTGCTGCTGCTGCTCCTACGCTGTGACTTGCGCCTCTTGCTTCCTAATCACCGGCGGTCTGGGTCTGAGAGTAAATTAAAATGAGCCAGCGTGCCGGGCGTCTTCCCTCTGTTCCTGGCCGCCCACCGCCCGCCTAGGAAGTGCTGGGTGAGGAAATGGAGGGAAAATTAATCTTAATGTATGTTGCGCCACGCGTGGAGCGTTGCGCCACGGCACGCAAAATGTTGTGAAGAAACAATTAGTGTGTATATGCGGGACCGGGGTTGGCATCGCACGGGTGCGTGCGTGTGTGTGACGACGGAACGGAGCGAGGATTTCTATTCTCCGGCATCGTCCGTGTGCGACCGCTCGGATCCGAGATCACGCTAATCAGTGATATGAGAACGGGGCGATGGTGTGAAACACCATTTTCCTTCCCGGGAACCGGAAGACCGCATTCACACACACACACGCACGGCGGAGGACGATCGTCGAGCCAAGATAAAGCCCGTTCGGGGTGCGGCTGTGTGCGTAGAGTGACTATGTTGGGCGAACGCAGCGGCGAAAGCATTTCGTTGTTCGGCTGTCAGCTGGGTTTACATGCGTAGCTTGGCCACTATCGGGCACCACCCGCGGGGAAAGGCCGGCGGTTTATTTAAAACCATCACCCTGATATCGGGCGGAAGGCGGAGCGGGCGGAACGTGTAATGGGGGCGATAAGTCCGGGAGTCAGATTTCCGGGTTTTAAAATGTGTGTGGCATAAAATCATTAACGAAACACCCGGCGGCGGGGTTTCGAGGTGGCGGTGGCCCTTGCCCACGGCCTGTGCTCCACTATCCCACATCCCCCTTCGGGACGTGAGTGATCGGTGTCGAGTTTATCAAACACAATGCTCAACAATTCGAAGGACATCGTTTATGTGTTGCTGAAGCATTTTGCTAATGGCTCTTTGTTTGTTTGCTTCAAAAAATTTAGATTTTAAAAGAATATTTACTTCAAAAGAGAGAACAGATTAAGGCCATCATATTCGTATCCAATTCGCCATTTTTAATGGTTCAATGTTTTGAGTCCTTCGTTCATTTCATATTGGTTTTGATTTCGTTTTAATTCGTCCAATTTTGTTCGTTGTTTTATTTTCCTTTTTCAACCAATATATTTAATTAAGATGGTGGTAGTTTTCGCTGAATTCTCGTTCTAGTTCTTGTAGTTTATGCCCGCAAATAGTATTAAGCTTCTCTTACCTTAACAGCAGCTTCTTTAGCAGTGCTTTAGCGTTTGTCTCAGGTAAACAGGCTCCATCCATGTTTAATACTTTCTTGTCAGTTAGCGCTAACTGCAGGTCCGGGAGCGCCTGGCGCAATCCCAAAACCCCTTTTCCACTTACGGCGAAGAACACCATTCAGTGAACCCTTCAAAAGCTTCACACACACCGTCGACTTCCAAGACCATCGAACGACCAGCCGACCCACGGCTTGGGTCCATTTTTCTTGCCCTTTCAGGGCGATTCCGTGATTCACAGCCATCTGGCCGACGTTCGGCCGCCTGCCCTCCCCCTCCCCAAGCCCCCGCCAGCCCACTTACCTTTGGTGTGGAAAATTTAAAACCAAAACCGTCCGACCGATGGCGGCGGCGACGAGCTCATTTCGCTGAATACATATTATGCTCGGCTAATATTTGCCCAGAATTTATGTCTAATTTTATTTGCTTATGCACGGGCCCTCGCCCTCTCTGTCTCGCCCCACCGGGTGGCCTCCGCCACCCGCTCGGTGGTAACACGGAGGCACGGAGTGTCGTATTTTATGTGTGGTGGCCCCTCGTTGGTAGGTTTCGCGCACACACATCGGCTCCTCCGCTGCCGTTGCCGTTGTTGTCGTCGCCTTTCGTCGTCTTTTGCGGCACTGACTGTAATTTAGCGTCACCCCGGACCGGGTGGAGGCGACGAAGGACGAAGGCGCTCTCTCGGTGCTGGGCGCGCTTGACGTGCGCTTTATGGGCGCGAACCGCACAATGGCCGGAGCCGTGCCTTTTTATAGCCCTTTCCGCGGGTGGCGGCGGCGGCCGGGGATGTTGTTGTTTTTATTAGAAATAAATAATAGTAAATTTATGCTCAAATTACTCATCATGATGAACACATTGGCGAAATTTCCGCTTGCCATCCATCGCGCGCACGTCACGGGGCGCGCACTCGGCGGTGGCGGGTTAAATGTACCGGCCCTGCTCTCGGCAGAAGGCTACGCGGACGTAGGACGTCGTGGCCCTGGCACCACCAGCCGGGTGCCGGGTGTGGTGGCGGTGTAGCAGCTGCGAACGCGCCAAGAACAATATCAAGCCCGAGCCCGAGCCCGCGCGAGGTAAGTGGGTATTAGGAACAAAAGTGCTAAGACTTGTTCTAAAATATGCTGACGGACGCACCGGCGTGTGGGGCGGGGCATCCGGTGGGGTGGCGAGAATCACGAGCTTCCGCCGGAGCCCGATGGCAGCGCACCGTGCATGTGAAGTATGCTTTCTTCTTATGGCATCGTGAAATTCGCTAAATTAATTTAATGTCGAGTGCATGGCCACCATCGTGTGTGTGTCCGTGTCCTTACGGGGGCCGCACACGCCTGCGAGTGAGTCGTCGTCGTGTACGGCGTCGTCATCGTTATCCGTCCGGGGCCCGGAAGTCGGAACGATGTTGTCGATGTGCCGCCGAGAGCCGGAGCGACGTGCAGCCAACCGGAGGAAAGCGCAAAGAATGACGACAGGAAAAACGAAGAATGTAGTAGCAGAAAGTAAAGTAATACAATGTTTGGAGTCTTCCCTTTTTTTGGGGGGTCGCAGGATGTGAAACACACACACGCACGCTCGCGTCCCGGAAGCTTACTTCCTAGGGACTCGGGCAGAGCATGCGAGGCGGTTATGATAACCTATCGTCTCTGCCTAAGAAGATTGACTAGCGTCTTGGGCGAAAAATGTCCCGTCATCGCAGGTGGGGAGGGCGGTTCTTCGCCCCACACTGTCTTATGATAAACGTCAGATCGGGGCCTTCACCACTCAGCACGTAGCCGGCGATGATGTATCTAACGATAATGATTATGTTTTCTTTTTCCTTCTTCGATGGAGTGCCCGCTTAGCGTTCCGTTGATTGACAGAGAGAGAGAGAGAGAGAGAGAGAGAGAGGGACGGAGTGCGTGCGATGGGAGTGAGAGCTGGTCCTGGAATCAGAGCCACGAGCCGGGCCACGCCACACACGGCATGCCTGCTGGCGTCTAATGATGAACTGATTTCTTCCTAATCATGCCAATTTGCCGATGCCACTGTAATTGTCCGCGCTTGCCCGTCTGTGTGTGTGTGTGTGTGTGTGTCACATCTTGCCAAGGATGCCACAATTTCCACGACACACACACACACACGCGCATGGTCGGTGTCCCGAAAACATAACCTCACGGTTTGGTCCACTTTGGGCGAGACCCCCCCCCCACAAAGGTGACGACGTTGGCCGCCGGCCGGAGTGACGTGTGCCGCATACACACACACGCTCTGCGCACACACACACACCGGTTTCGCCGAAGGGCCGACACGCCAAATAATTTGATGCCAAATTCAAATTTGAAATTTAAATATGTAACTCAGGCGCGAACTTGAGCCGCGAGCCGTGAAAATTTCGCGTCACGCTCCGGCGGGCGCGAATATTAACGAGAGTTCCGAGACCCGTGCTCCCCGCTAAATGTCCTGGCCTTGCTGGGGCGCTTGGGTCGGGTTGGAATTATGCTAAGCGCGCGACACTCACAGCTGCTGGTGCCAGTGCCGGTGACGGGGCAGGCACGGCACGGCACGTGCTGTTTGGTCAACCGAAAACCGTGTCTCCCCGATTCCGGGGTTTTGACGAAGGATTTACCTTTACCCGAGGACGGACGAGTTAATTGTGAGTTGATTAAAAATGTCCCCCCCAGCGACATGAGTGTTCGGAGAACTCGGAGGAGCGCGCATTTAAAGTAGATTTCCGATATTATTTCAAAAGCTTCCATCGGAAGGTTTCAATACGATCCAAAGTGAACCGCTGCACCGTAATCACTTTAAAGGACGAACATTCCGAGCATCTGTCACCGGCACACCGGACAACATTCGACCGCGGCATGCTTCCGTCGTTTCGGCGCCGTGACACTCGAATTTCCCGCACACAAGGAGCAAAAATCAAAACCCGATCCTCGCTGCGCCTGAAGGTATGCAGTGCGCCGAACACCGCAAAAGAAAAGCCACCCGAAAAGCGTGCAACGTGAGCGTCGCAATATGAACCCCCCTATTGCCGGGTGCCATGGCAGCTGCTGGATGGTTTGCCCCGCGTCATGCGTTTATGGGGTGGGCACCACAATGACCAACGCGGGCGACCGACTTCTCCTGCCGAAAAGGTGTACTGTTACTGCTGTGCTGTGCCCGTGGCCGACGCATATTTGTCGCCGACTGCAATTGCCGCATGCCGAAACGCGCATCGTTCGACCACCGCCGATTTTGGTGCATAATTTATTTGGCACAACCGGGCTCCCGGCTCAACCACCGCCGTTGGTCGTCCATTCGGCGGCGTCGGGCTGGAAATTTGGAAATTTAAATTCAGTTTCCGCCGAAAGCCAAACCGGGGTCCGATGATGATGATGGTGATGGCGTTGATGCACTAAGCGAAACTATGCACGGTTCCCTTTGCGTCGCCACTTGACGCGCCATGCGAGACGCGCCTGTGCTGCGCTGCGACCAGATTCCACTGGCCACGCGGACGAAGGATGTGCGTGCGCGATGTGATTGAGCGATGCAATAGCGGGTACGTTATTGTGCACGTCCCCACGACCAGCACGGGTAGCTCACGGGTAGCTGGCCCCCAACTCGCGCGCCTGCTGCGTATGCAGTGCGCCGAACACCTCCCTCCCCGCCTGAAAGCTATGCCGGGCGTGCGGAATGAGATATTTTGTTATTTATTATTAGTATTCAGCGCGTATGAATTTTCATACAATTTCAATTTTGTTATGATTGGAAAATATGTTAATTTAAATATTTTATGTGCCTCACCATATTTATTTTTGCCCGTCCCGCTGCGTGGCCGCACACCCTCAGCACCGTCCGCGGCTACGCTACATTTCTGCCGTGACCGCAAAAGCGTCGATAGTGTGTGGTCCGCGTGCTGCCCTCCGGAAAGTGTCCGGTGGTCGGTGAGCGAGTTCTGATGATGTTCTGCTCACCAACCCAGCCCGCGTTCGACCTTTCAACCTTTCCCGCCACCGCGGTGCCACCGCGATCGAGAAAAACGGGGAGCAACTTCCGAAACCGGTAGACCGAATCGGTCGGGCGTTCGGAACCAGTAGCGCACCCGCGCCAGCATTACTCATTCATTTCGCGATAATTTATTGATGAAAATTTCGATTTTTATATCGTTTTAACGGAAGCGTTGTTCGCTTTGGTGGTGGTTCCGATGCTGCTGCCTCGGAACCCCGGGGCGCATAAAATATTCCTGTTGCTTGTTTGGGGAGCCGGATTTTTTTCCCGTTTGATTCGCTCCGATTTTTTTCGGGCGCCATGCCGTTCTGCAATCCGCAGCACTCCGTTTACGCCGGCCGACCGTTCGGGGAGGTAATTTACGAAACAGAGCGATCGAATTATTATTTTCGCCGGCACAGCGATTCGAATCGGGGAGCGCCCGGGCAGATGTTGATTGGCTTTAATACGATCGAACCGGCGTGTGTGGGTGGCACGGCGTGATTGAAACTCTTTACCACATTTAATACCGCCCTTTCTGTTTTGAAGTCCCTGGCGTACGGCCCCGCTGAACACGGCTGAATAAGGTTATTTATTAATATTTTTACGACACTGTCGGCCCCGAGTTCCATCCTTTCCTCTCGTTCTCTTGCGTTCGGGGACAGATTCGGTGGCGGGCGAACGCGAAAAAAATGTGAACTCAATCGTTTCATCAAATTAACAAGCGGAAAATTGATACACGCCAAACCACGGCCAGTACACGGTGTAATTGTAAGTGAAAATACGTCGAAATATTATGCCACACGAGCGGCTACTTGATGGAACGGTTATTTTCGGATCATTTAGGTGTGTTTGGACCGGTCTAGGCCAAAATGTCCTGGTCGCAAACCGTACCCGTCAACCGGTGGTTGACCGTCGAGAGCCGGTTGGGCTGAATGTGAAAAAATCGTAAAAAACAAGGGAAACAGTCGCCAGCGTGAGTGAGGCAAGTGGTGACCGTGTGGTACGTGATCAAACTGTGTCCCGCTAAACTCCCGCCCGAAATCCGCATCCGTGTCCGGTCGTTGGCGCTTTACGGCCGGAGCTTAACGCTCAGGAGTACGCTCGCCACTCGAAAGGAAAAGCCCGGAAAATCAATGATGCTCTTAAAGACGGCACTCGACGGAAAAGTCGCTGTACTTCATTTTCCCAAATGAACTTCAAGTGCTGCGGCGTGGCCTGGCCTCCTTAAAGAACGGGCCCCGCGGGTGAAAAGTGAAAAGCCTTCGCGGAAAGAATAGTGTGGCGGTGGCGCACTTGAGGCGGCGAAAGAAAAGCCCGACCGGATCATGACCTTAGCCGTCGTCCCCGCCGCAGACCAAGACCCAGACCCAGCTCGGCGTGCCATCGACCGGGGCGCACCACTAAAACAGCGAGCGAGAACCGAGGCGAGTCGAGCCGTGTACAGGCTCGCCGTCTCCATTTCATCATCCGAATCCCCGAGAATGGTATTATTTTAAATACAATATGAATTTCCCCCCGACCCGGTGCCGGGCCCCGTCCGGACGGAAAGCGGTGCAGTCACGGGGAAAAGTCTTAAGTCCCCGTGCTCCGGGCTCCGGGGAGAGCGCGCGTTAAACGCAGAGCAACGGCCACAATGGGACTCTTTCTTGGTGGTTTTTTCGCTTTCCTTCAGACACGTTTGTTCGTTCCGAAGAAAAAGGGGCTCCAACCGTTTGCCGTGGGCCGTGCGTGTCCCGTGGCGCACCGACCGCCTCGTGGCAGTTTTCCGCGAAAATCCCACCAAACGGAAGGTGGAAAGGAAAACCTCCAAAAGCTGCGTGATTTTCGATCTCCCATCGTCCGTCGGCATTCCGGGGCAACGGCTCGGTCACGTCCCGGGCATTCCTCTCTCGGCACGGGCGGCGTGGACCCGAGGCAGCGTGGGCCGCGCACCCCTTGGAAAGCCCCCATTAAGTATTCATAAAGATATTTTTAAATTATTATTTTTCAATTTTACCCTTATAAAAACATCACATAACTATAAATAATCCATTCCGGGGGCACTCGGGCTCGGCCGTTGGTATCGGGTGTTGAATTGGCTTTTTATTCACCGCCTTTTTCATGAATATGTTAAGACGTTCCCCGCACCCCTCCCGATGGTGGCTAGTTCCCGTCTAATGGCCGGCGAGAACGCCGGATAGGTCGTCAACTTCTAAAGCCACCTGGCAACGCTGCGCGATAGAGCCGTTGCATTATTTATCAGCCGGGTTTTCAATTCAATTACGGTGCAACCTAATATTCGAAGACAATCGAATTGGTTGCTGATTTTCCGCAGACCAGTTAACCGTGCTTTTTTTTGGCGGAACGTTTTAAAAACTAATTGCATTTGGGCTGCCAAAATTTGGTTTTTCTTCAATCAATTGGAACGTAAACTTGGGAAGTCCTTCGGGGAGTGGAAATGCAGAGGCCCTTTTAATGGGTCGCAACTGAAACTCTGCTCTGCTTATCTTGGACGATGGAAAAAGGGTACGAAAATATCTTTTCCTACGGAAGGCATGGTCGCCGAACTGGTAAATCTTGGCCAAGGAATTCTGAAGCCCCAGTTCCCAGACCTGAGGTTACTGTTATCATTATTTATTATGTTAGAACGGACAGAGGCGTTTTAAGCACCAACTTAAAGTTTTGCACTCAAGTTGATGCACTTCAAACTATGGTTCAGGGATTTAACTGATATCTTTCGCATCCGAAACTGATGAATCGGTACAAAGAGACGGATTAGGTCATGGAACGATAATGGAATTGAATTTAAAGTTGAATTAATTGGAAAAACTCCTTATAAGTAAACTCGGCTAAAATTGTTTTAGAATTAAAACTACTCCGCTTGGATTGTGACCAAACACGCTACGTCCATGTCAACGAGCACCGCAAGCAATTGACAGAAAGTCTGCGAAAGGAACAGAGCGACACTCTTTCATTTATTCATGTGCCCCGCACGAAAATGTGCACTACAAATGCGCAAATCATTCCAAAATGTAACGCTTCCAAACGGTTGGCCTGTTATTTGGTTTACCTGCGTGATCCTCGGGAGCGCAGGACACTCAGGCCAGAGTGTCAACGTGTGGAAACTTCGTGTGGCTGTCAACAGCAGCCGGTGCGCTGAAAGCTGCCGTAACGGACGCTACCGTGGAAGGTGGAGGGACGGGGGGCGGACGGTGGCCGGTTAAGCAACCCGCTCTTATGACCGTCGCTGTCGCCCGGCTGTCGAAGATGGCAAATGGAGGCAAACATTGCCGTGTGCCGGCGCATACACGGGCGCATTCCGGGAGTCGCTTTTTTGGCATGCAGCGCACGTGCACGCAAAAAGAGTAGGGAAGCCTACACACACACATACATACATACACACTCACACACACATCCTGAGGCATAACTATTTCGCCATACATATGTAAATGAAAAAGAGTTGCACTCCGTTTCCTTACAGTTCCCGGCTTTGCGAAAGCGAACCGATGTGTCCTTTTCGGAGTGTGGCGTGTTCTCTCTCTGCCATTCTCTCTTTCGGTCTGTTCCTCTTGCCCAGGGGCCGCTCAACCGATCCTCACAAGGCCAGGCTCTGGGTGGCTGGAATAAAGTTTTATCTTTCAACCCTTTTCGCAGCACTCCCAGAGTGTGTCCAATCGAAGGCCGGTTCGGTCAAGTTTCGGTCTCACTTACACCCGCAAGCTGGCCACACACTAGCTGGCTGCCCCGCCCCTGCGCTGCTTGACCAACAGGACCGGACCGAGCTTTTCGGGGGAGGGGAAGGCGAGCAGTTGGAAATTGGATTGTTTGTTGCTTGTCGAGAAACTTGGCCCTTGCCCGGAAGGGTCTTGCCGTGGGCTGAAGGATATTTGGAAACTTTACTCAAATTTCGCCACCATCCCCAACGGGGCACTCCCACCCTCCGGCCACCCGCCAAACGCACCGCATTACACACTCAGCGCACGTTTCCAGGGTCCAGAGGGTTCGCTGGTCCCACGCCTGGCATGATGATGGCATTCGTTACAGTATGCAAATCTAGTCCAGCCGCCGTTGCAACTGCTCCGGCTCCGGTGGCAGAAGGACATCCGGCTGGGTGGAGGAGCGCGTGGTGCACTCTTGGGGATTTGGGTGAATTGGTTCCCGGTTCCGTCTGGCCCGGCCCTTCCCACCCGGCGGACGGAATCCAATATTGATTTTGAGGACGGATCCCGCACCGCACTCCCGGATCGAGAATAAATTGTGGCCGAACCGAAGAATGTCCCCGGCGCCCGAAGAAGCTGCACAGGACGCGCGGCACTAGGCGCAGGGCGGGGCAACACGCACATTGCCTTCGTGGCCGGTGGCTTGTCTTCGGCGTGATTCATTTGCTCCAATTATTCCACCATTAAACGTGTTTTGGAACCGTCGGAGGGCACCGGAATCGACGAGCCCGCCGGAAAGGGAAACAGTGTTGTTTCGGCCCGCCCCGGAAGACAGCAGCTTGCGGTGGAACACTCGGAATCCTAGTTTTCTTTCCGGGACGCGAAAGACCGCGAAAGGTGGTCCGCGTTTGCCGATTTCGCTCACGTTTTCGCACGCGGAATGAAATTAAAATTAAATTACATTTAAAAAATCTGTTCCACCGGAAGCAGAAGACCGCCCGGTGCGGAGGTGCAAATCTCTATGCAATAGACAGAGCCGTTGCCTCTCTCGCTCCGCCCCCCGGCCGGCTGTCCCGTTTTACGGTTTCGCTGGCACGGAAAATATGTGCCGGGATTTTGGGCGCCTCACAGCTGGGGGCAGCTCTTCGCTCTTTTAATCTCATCTCACCGTGATTTATGGATTTGGCTTTGATTTTTGGTTTGCAAGCATCGCGACTAACTAATGATGCTTTATCTCTCGCTCCCTCTCTCTCTCTCTCGCTCGCTCTCGTTCTATCCCTGCGGGGGGTCAGCAGTGTCTAATGTCGAGAAATGTTTAATCAAATCTGCCCACAGCAAACATTATTTAAAATTTAAACACTCCGTAAGGACCCTAATGGAAATCGGGTGATCGAAGGATGGCCGCTCGCGGACGTAGAGGTCCTTTTTGGCCCCAAAACACCGTGACCGCGGTATGCAAAAAAGGGCACCAACGCCACTTCATTGCGATAAACGTCCGTCAATCTAATAAATCATGGTGTCCCCTAGCGAGGGCTGGTTCCACTTAGTCGGCAATCAGTCAAGTGCATCCTGCGGACCCTCGGGGCTGCAATGTAACATTCATGCCACTCCGGTGATCCATTTGGTGCGCACATCCTTCGGGGCTCCATCCATCGGACCGTTTCGTCAATCAGCGTCGGCTAATTTGCTTTTCGATCTTCCGCCCGCCCCCGGGGTGGGTTTGGAAACTGTCGCGGGGGGGGCGGTGGCGAAATCAACGGTCAGCTGATTACATGGTGCAAGGGTATTAATAAAATAATGTGATAATAAAGTAATGAATTAATCAAACATGGAATTGAATTCCGGTGTCTCTTCAGCACACTTTGCGCGGAGCCAACACACACACACACAGAAGGTGATCGCCGAGATCCGCCTAATTGCCGGGAGCAATTTTCCGATTGATCCAGCCAGCGCGGCCAGCAAATTGCCCGAGCGGCCCGAGGCCCGTAAGCATAAGGCACGAAATTTAATTACCACCTACGAAATGGGAGTGTTCGACACAGATGGGCCACTTCGCCGCCGTCGGACACCTTTGGGAGTTCGACTTGGGGCCCGCGACCTCCTGCTCGGCGCTATGTGCTTAGGCCATCGCAATGTTTGTGCACGGCCCACGGGGCCCCGGTGCGACAGCGAGCGCTCCGGAGGGAAAACTTCGCTGGTTGATTGAAAATTGCTCTAACAACTTGATTTGCTAAATGTGCGCTGTCTGTCCCCCGCGGGTGGCGGCGCCCGGCTTTATGCGCCGCCAATGGCAGGATGGCTAGCTAGTTGGCTGGGTGGGTGGTGATGCGTGTGTGCTTGCGATAGTTGGTGGATAATGTTGACCGGACCATGTTGACCGTGGAACAAGCATAGAGGTTGTTCTTTTTTTCCTATTTCCTCTCTCTCTCTCTCTCAATTACCAACTTCATCAGAAGGGCCCTAGTGAATCAGGGTTTGGGGGAAAAAATGGTTCCCCAAACGCTCGCTAATAAGCAAACTACATTCAAATGAGTTCAATCCAATTTGTGTGCCAAATAATGGAATTGCCTGATCGTGAAGGATGTTTGTGCAATGCCTTTGATGCAAAATTGATTATATGAATGGTTAAATATAGCTTTTAAATGGGCCGACTTCAATCAAAACACTGTTTTAGTCGTTCAATTTAAAGAATTGAATGTTCTCTCGGTACAGTTTATGTTGAAATGTTTGAATTAAAATCTTACTTTCTTGGGCATAACTAACTAAGGATTTTTTTAAAATAAATTTAAACATTTATGGCCGCAGCCAAAAACGGTTCTTTCGAAGGACAATTTTCGATCGAGTTCACTGCATCTTTCGAAGCCTTAAAAATGGCCTTGTGAGAACGCTGAACTCACACGAGGGACGAGTGAAACTCCATTCTCGCTATAGACAATTTATATAACAATGATTGAAACGAAGAAATTGGAGACTGAAAACGATAATCACATAACAAAAGAATGTTTAGACAAAATATATTCGTAGCTACGTATTAGTAAGTACGTGTAAAACACATTTAATTCTCATTCTTATTTCGCCGGGTACAGTGTTCTTATTTTATGCATTCGCAACTGCTGGAATAAGCCATGCCATGCTATACAATCGAAAGTAATTTTTCTGAATTCCTTTTTATTAAATTGTTTGCACTTTGGACGATTCCTTTTTGCATCAATCTCTCATAAAGGTAACACCCGTTAGACCCATTATCACACAGTGAAACGCAAAATTGTTAGATAATTCCGAAGCCCTTTTTCCGGTTTAGGAACTGAGTAATTGTAACTAAGAGGGGATTTACCTTACCAGCAACGGACAGACATCCAAACTCTTTCAAATGCTGCCATGAAGTCACCCAGAACTAGTTTGCAGACTGTACATTTATGAACAATCTGCATTTAACACCTCCAGGCTACTCTTTAGAGCAAACGTAACGCAGTTTTTAATGTTTTATTCCACGAAAAACAATTTGTTGTCCAGATTGGTTCGCGAATACTTGAAGGTGAAGTTGAAAATGGGCCGTGCAGTTCAAACTTTTGACGACCCGGCATCGCCGTCCGATTCTCATAGGCCCGAAATTGTGTCTAGTGAACGAAGGACATAAACTTCCGTGCCATCTCTTCCAATGTGGCAAAGCTTCAATTTTCTTCGGAAAATTTGAGTAACCTTATTTGCTCGAACGCGAAGGGCTTTGGGCCCTCGGAAGCCCTTAAGACCGGGCGCCAGTTAAGCAGCGTCAACCGACCGAATGCTTACGGCAAGCAAACCAGGGAACCAATTTCGATCGGAACTTTCGGAAGAAAGAGCGTTTCGGAACACAAAAGTACAACCACCATTTGGCAAAGTGATTCCACGAAGGCCAATACAGTAAAAACGGAAGTCGATTTCGTCGACTTGTTTTTGCTTTCCCAATGGCAGGGCATTTGTGCCCTGCCGCCCTGCTATGGTGGGGCGCGCCGGAATCGGAAACCCGCTTAGTGGTCGTCGCGGAAGACGCCGACGGCGACGTGTCCTCCTCGCCCGGTGGCGTCGTGCGAAATGGCACACATGTTGTGCCCGTGTTTGGGGTGTTCCGCGCGCACACTTCCAAGTGTCACCGACGCGAGAGTGTCCGAGAGCCCGCGCCGAGTGACAGCTGTTCCCATCCATCGATTCCGGTCCGATCCCGGCGAAACTAAATAAAGCGAACCGGTGAACGCGTCCCCCCCAACTCCAATTTGTACATGAATAATTCAGACCCGGACAGGGAAGGGTGGGCCGGACTGCTGCTCCGGGCCTCCGCCACCGGAACACCCACCGGGCCGGGCCATTCAATATTGGTAATTTTGTTGGCAAAGTTCTCATTTCTTTTTATTAGCAATTCCGAATCGCTTGCCGAAGCGTCGCACACTCCGGAGTTGCCGTCGTCGGGAGTCCTTCTCTCTTCCCCCTCCCCATCTCCGGGCGCGGCCATTAGGCGCGCTCGTGGCCCCCCGCAGTACAGCGAAAAAAACTTTATTCGTTTCTAATTCCCTTTCATTTCTCGGTTGACGATTTTCTTGCTCGCGTCGATCTTCGCGACGGCGCGCACGTGTCCGTGGCCGCGGCCGTGTTCTAAACCATGCTCCTGGCCCCCCTGCCCTGGTGCCAACCGCTGATGTCCTGGTGGGTGACATAAAAACTTTTTACCACTCCCAGCTCCCTCGCTGGCCGGCCAATCGGTGGCGATCGGTGGTGTCGGTCTAGCAAGTGTGAAATAAAACGCCTTTCTCACATCGACTTCCGGCTCTCGAAGGACTGAGTGTCCTTCCGGACTCACACGCGAATACACACACACACACACATGTGTCCACTGAAGGGAAGCTAAATTCTTTCCGATTCTCCCATTCGATCAACAATTCGAGCATTCGAGCAGTTTTTTGTGGCCGACGGCGGGGTTAATATTTTCCGGCATCGTAGACGCTTGTCCACGCCACTGGCAGGTCGGCCAAAGAAATTCGAATCCACTAAGAAAGGGGGCCGCCGCGGTCCAGTGGGCTTCGTTTCGGTCGTCCTAAACGCCCGACCGACCGACGGAGGGCCATTTTCTTTACGCGCTCCCGTTCCCGGTTCCACTTTTCCCTGAGTGGCACGTCCGGCCCGGGGGCAGGGGCCACCGCGGTCACATCGTTCCCGTCGTCGGGCGTAGGGTCGGTCTGTCACGATTGTTCAATAAAAATATGTTTTGTATTTATATGCTGCCACCCAAAGGGGGCTTTTATGGGCTTCTCTTTCTACCTATCTCTCTCTCTCTCTCTCTCCCACTCACTCTCTCTCTCTCTATCTGTCTCTCGGTGCAATTGAAGATAATTTATAATCATTCCACCGTGGCCGTTCCCCGTGAAGCCATAAATAACCTTCGGCAAATACGGTCCCGGCGCGTCCCGAAATCGTGCGATTTCGGCCCCCTGGCCGCGGAATGTCCTTCGCGGGCGTGCGTGCCGGAATGCCGTGACCGGACCGGACTTCGGAGCGTTCGGAGCGGTTCTTCCGGAGTGGTTCTTCGCAATCATTTACTGACCATCAATCGTTTGGTGCCGATTTCCGGCTACCGAATTTAGCTTCATTTTATTAAGAAGTCCTTCTCTCTATCTCTCTGCCTTGCTCTCTCTGTCTTGCTCGTGGCTTTGTTTCTGGTGCGCATTTGAAAATTAAACACCCTTTCTGACCTCTTTTTTCCCGCTTTTGCTCTCTTTCTCCCCGACAGATGGTGACGAGAACGAAGAAAATATTCGTCGGTGGGCTATCGGCGCCCACCACGCTGGAGGACGTGAAAAGCTACTTCGAACAATTTGGACCGGTAAGTACTACTCGAGGAGGGGGGGGGGGGGGGACCGTGTAGAGTATGAAGTAACGGCGCAAGTTCTTGGCGGCGCTTAGTGCCGCCGGCGCACCCGGTACCGGTGCGGCGCGAAATCCTTTCTACCGTGGAAAACTTTTCCACTTAAGCTTTAGTGCGGTTTTTGAGTTTCGAGTGTCCATCGGAGGCCATTTTCGGTGGGCAGCCCGGGCAGGACCGGCACATTCTTTCAATTTCCCGCCGCCTAAGACACTGGCCTAGTGGCGGGCTGTGGGGGGGGCTGATGATGGTCCCCCAAGCGCTTCCGGGACTTCACGGGATAATTGCATCGGGCCGGGCCGAGATCGAGATATTTTGTTGCCAGCCTCGGAGCCGGAAGGTTCCCGGTTCGGCTCCGATTGTGCGGTGCCGCCAAGCAGCCCAGTTGACATAATCCCACCAGCAGCATAACAAAAAAGTCCCCCCCCCCCCCAACCAGTCTCGGTCGCGGCCTCAGCGAGCGCACCGATCGCTCGCCCTGGCTCGCCCTGGCCAGAGTTATCCAATTGTCCAAACAAATTCCCGGGGCCATTTTAAGTTTCTCTCTTCCAAGCCCGGTCCCGGCTGGGGCCGTTGGAAAACTACACCTCCCGCCTCCCCCAGGGATGCAGGTGTTGTGTGGCGTGTCGACACGGACGGCGCGGAGGACTCGCCAAAAGTTAGTCATTCGCCGGCTTCGGTCGCCGGGACTTGTTGTGGCTTTAGTTTACTTTCTACCGGTCTACCTTTCCAGCAGAGGACCGGCTATCCGGTCCGCGCCGATGCCATCTCGAGGTTTTCTCATTTCCGTGGTCATGGGCAACACACATTACGCCGGCGGCTGTTTTCCGGCTTCACACCTGGCCCGGGCGCGGGGGCGAAGGCGCAGAAGATAAACATAACCATGGCCGGAACGAGCCGGAGCTTCACAAAAAAGGCAAAAATCAAACAACCGGGCAAAAAGTCACCCCTCTCTCTCGCTCTCTCTGGCTCTCAGGGGGGATCGCGGTGCGCGATCTTCGTGATCGCCGCGAGGGCCTCGGACCGATGACAAAGTGCGGAAAACAGCTAATAGCGTTTAGGGGAACTAAAATTAAATTCATATCAGTTAGGAGCCCAAACTTTTGGGACCCTCGAGACGCACACAAAGCAACCGAGGGCCCCCCCGTCCGTGGGTTTGCTTTAATCTGCAGCCGAGAGGCGGTTAATGTTGTTGCATTCAGCGGCCGGAAAAAAGGATGCTCCGTGCGCGGTGGAAAAGTTTTCACATTTTGCACGATTTTTTTTTTTAACTCGGGGGTTCTTCCGCTCCAACTGAGGGCTATTCATGTGGATAGCTGTTTTTTGTCGCCCCATCTCTCTCTCTCTCTTTCTGTCGACGAGGACGACGGTGGCAAGGACAACGTTGTGCGCTCAACCAAATGGTAGGGTAATTTTGCAAATTCCCGTCCCGACCCCGTCCCGTTGCGCTGCGCTGCAAATGGTCCCGAAAATGCACAAGCCTTAAATGAACTGGAAATCCTCCGTAATGTGCACACACACACACACAGGCGCGCACGGGGAACAAACGGACCCAGCTGTCGCGTCAGCTCCACCGTACTCAATACAGTCAATCCGTACGGTTTTGACATGCCACCGCCACCGAGGTGAGCCAGCCGGGTGCTCCTGGCCCACCCAAAACTAAGTCGAAACGAACTGGCAGGGGGTCGACGGGTGCACCACACACGCAACGAACGCCCGGGTCTTCGTTAGGGACGGTCGTCGTCGTCGTCGTCGTCGGCGGCCGATGCCACTATTGCGCCACTTGTCAGAAGCAATCGAACGAAAAGTGCTATACTTTGCACCGGCTTTGCATTTCGAACCGGGTCCGGATTCCGGGGACAATTGTTTCGCACACACACACACACACACACACACACACGCTGGGTCGCAGATCGAAATCGAGAAACACTTGTTCGGTGCGCAGCATCTCGCCGGCAGCCAGCGACTATCGTGATTCTTATGTTGTTCTGCTGCCGGCTGCTGTTTGTTTGCTCTGCTCAGTCTCCCCACCTCGTGCGCGTCTTGTTGCGTGCATGTTTATGTGGCCACACACACACACACACACACGTTCTTTTCTGGGCTTCCTTCCCTGCTCTCTGGCCTTTGTTTGCCCGTTCGAACCAGGACTTTCGGTCGCCTTGCTCCAAAAGGTTGCTCCTTCCCGATGGGGATTGCAGCCGGGATCATCATCAACGACCAGATGCACACCCATTCCGGGCCAACGGTTTGCCGATTCCTTTGCTCGGGATTCTTCGAAACACACACACACACACACGTGCCATAACGTGCCACAAAAGCAGCGCCAGCGTTAATGCACGGTCTGCCGGTCGCGTCAAATCGCAATCTCACAATCGAACCCGCCAGAGTGCAGCACGGACCCCCACCGGGTGGTGATCCTGGTGGTGGAATCGCGGAGCGCTCGCCGAGAGCGTGCTCGTTCCGTTGCACGGGATTAAACTCATGTGCAATTGATTTTCTCAATTTACACTCTATTTATCGCCGCTCGCTTCGCTTCGATTGATCCGCTTTTTCCCCGGCGGCCGGCGGCGACGACGACAACGGCGACGAGCTGCAGCATAAACCAACAATAAATGGGGCTGCGTCCTGCTGGGGAACAGATTCTTGGGCCACCGACCACAATGGTCGGCTCCGGATCTACCCGGAGCACCCTGGCCATACATTATTACCCGGCTGCGGTTCGCTCCGCACCGAAAGTGCAGCTTCGAACGCTGCACGCCGCTGTAAATTTTATGGGATTTTCATCACCCCAGCCAAAAGGGAAGGCGCCATTGTCGTTCAAATTTAAGGCGGCGCATGCAAATCGCGAGGCGTCGCTCATTTACGATTCGAAAAACCTCCTTAACGAGGCCGGCCGGCGAAGAAAAGCCCGGAACACCCGGCCCCGCGGGAAAGCAACAACACACTCATTAATTAAATCCGATCGGGTGCGTCTTCGTCGTTAATCCGTGTCGCAAGGAATCGGAAACCTCGGGGGGCGATTGAACACGATTTTTAATCGTGACTCACTCCATGGCACGGCAACAAGATCTCGAGGCTCGCTCGAGCGTTAACCTCAAGAGTGGCCCCAAGGCGGGTTCCGGTCACCGCGCCCGATTGAATCCTTTTTGGCATCGTCCAGCCGTTTATGTTGCCCGCAATCCATTCGTCGAAACGATTCGTTAGCGATCCGCTTTTAAAACACCACCACCGTCGACCGCCACCACAAACGCAACAATAGGCACACACACGCACACGTGTGTGTGTGTGCTAACAAGAGAACCGACAAACCGACGGGAGCGCGCCATGCGCATAAAAATGATTTGCATATCTCAACAAGTAACGAGCGTGCGAGGATTGGATTCGTAGCTAAGCAGCATTATGTTTCACATGGCTGTAAACATGGCGCTCAAACCCCCATTCGCCCGGGCCACCCATGCCTAATGTATGCAGATCGGGGAATGAGTTTTCTCCCGCCGACCGGAGCCGGGGCCGGAAGTATGTTCTCGCTGCTCGCGTCGGTTCGGCACCGGATCCGGAGTCGCGCGATTCCGGGCAGTCTTTTTAGCGGCGCGCGACACATGATGCGTTCCGGAGGGCCCGGCGGCAGCCCGGCAGCAGCAGTAGTGCGATAATGTGTGAAATAATTGCGCCAATTTGCGCGGGTTCCCTGTCCCAGCATAAGCCCCGCCTGCGTTCGCCTACGAGTTTTGTCGGAAACCAAAAATTCGGAAGCCACAACACACAGAACCGACACCACCACTCTTCGTCCGCCTTTTATTGCATGGCCCGCCGGAGGAGGGGGAAGAGTTTTGCCGGGGTTCCGGGTGTTGTTCCGGTTAACAATCCCCGGACGGCCGCCGCAATGGATATGCTTGCGGGCCCACAACGGCGCGCGTCTCGAAGGAAGCGATCGAACACAAAGTTTTGCTTTGTAAGTTTTGTGTGTGTGTGTGTGTGTTTGTGAGGGGGCCACGTGCCGCAAAGGACCCACGCATCCCACCCGTCCCCCCGGTCCGCCTGTAGTTTCTTATTTTATTTTATTGAATCATTTTATTTGCATATATTATTGCACATTTGCGTCATGTGCTTGGCTCGATGAGCGGTTGCGATGCTTACATTCCGGCTCCTGCTTCTGCTGCTGCTGCTGCCTGTTGTGCTTCACATCACTTCACTGTTGCTCCGGGTGCTTGCGCCACCATTTCGCCACACTCGAAACTATTGGCACCGATTGCTTTCGGTCCCGGGGCTCCCCGGTACCTTTCTTTTATGGGGCTTCAGGACGGTCGCAACGAGCCGGAGCATAGTGCAAACAGCATGTCGCTGCTGCTGCGAACAAAGGACCTAGCAGCAGGACCATCAGCAGTAAGCAGTGTACCCCACTACGTGAAAGAACTCACACACGGTGCGGCCACACATGCTTTATAGCCACTTGTACATTATTCTTTCGATGGTTCTCGCTAGTTAGGACGGGCTGCTCGCTGCTGGTGCGCTCAGCCCTTTTTGGTGAATCTATTTTTATGAGACATAATTTTTCCCATCACTACACACACATTAACGCGTGTCGGATGTCGGAACTGCTTCCGGATGGATGAGGTGGAATAGCGCAACACAGCATAAAACACATTGGCGGGTGTTGAGAAATTCATCGCTCCGAACCGAGAGCATCACGATCTTTGTCTGGAAAGCGGAGTGCGCCATCGTTAAATAACGATCTTACGATAACGATCAGTTGTGTGTTAGTTGGCCTCAAGTTGGCCTGATCTCGTTAGTGTTTACATTTGTTACGGGCATTCGAGAAATGTTAAAGCTTGAAGACCGAATTGCGCCATCATTTGCGCTCAATTGCAACACCGAAAGGCAGGAAAAATCTGGGTAAATACCGTTAAAAGATAAAAGGTGTTCGGGATATTCTAAAAAACCGATAAACTTCGGTCTAAACATTACGCTAAATCGCGCCCGCAGCCACCGGAACCAATCGTTTCGTGCGCTCGGGATTACAATGGCCAGCAGGAGCGCATAGCAAATTTGCCGCTTCTTAAGCCGAAACCAAAGCAAACTCGAACGAACGAACACACTTCCCAGTGGCCGCTGCCCGGGGAAATTTCGCGGATTAAAAACCGATCCTTCGAACCCTTCATTCGAAGCTCCGAACGTTCGTTCATTCGGCGCAGTGGGAAGTTAATATCGCGCACTCTTTTGTGAGGTTTGGTTCGGAAAATTCCGAATCCACTCTGGCACGGGTTCCAAAATCGGTGGAAAAACAAAAGAAAACCCCGTTCGCGGGAACCGTGGCACACACGCACACGGAGCGTTACGGCCACGGATCCGGACCCGGTTGCAATCCCGGAATGCAGCACTGGTCAAATATTGGCTTTTTCCCGATATCCTGCGCGCGGCATGTGTACATAGAACGGAACGCCGGACCGGAGGACCGGGCGACAAAAAACCCCGGGTGCCCACAGCCGCCGCCGAATGGTCTTTGCGTGGTTGCGGCCCGATAAATGGTATTAGTTCTCCATTTTCATTCATCTCGCCCGCCGATCGCCGTCAGCTGGCGTCGTCGTCGTCGATGCTGGCGCTGATTTCCATTACCCGGTGGATTATCTTGTTGCAGTACCGGCTAAGCATACAGCAGCCGCCCGCCAGGGTTTTGAGCGTTCCGACTCTCGCGGGGTTTCTTTTTCTTTCCATTCCCCCCCTTCGGATCGGATCGGATATGCTAAGCAAAAGACGACGGACAATGCGACGGGATGCAGGCTGGCTACGATTGAAATTAAAAATCAATATTTAAACATCAGGATAATTGATTTGGAGCTTCGGCTTACGGTCTCTCCGGGCGATGATCCGGGGCCGCTCGAAGATGATTAAGTCGCGCCGCGGAAACGAAATACCCGCGGAGATCGGAGACGCACCAGCAGATTGCCGGTTTGAATATTGTAACGAAGCTGCGATGAGAGTGCTCGCAATCGTTTCGGGCAACTTGCTCCTAAAATGTCTTCAAACAAGTCCGCCCGGTATTTGTCCACGGTATTTGACATCCTTTTGATAAATCCGATGAAAAAAAGCGAGAGTTCCACTCCAACTCAACGGCCGGACGGCTGGAGCCGGAGCCGCTAACCACATCCTTAAAAAGGATGCGGTCCCACATGAACCACGGCTGCTGGTTCCGGCGCGGGCCCCGAGAAGATTAATATTTGACAGGTGGCCTACGACGACGACGGCGTCCCGTTTCTCCGTCCCGGTTGCGGCTTTCCCAAAGCCGGCTTCGCCAATGTCATCGTCGGCGGCCGGCGGATGGTGGCGAAACCCGAGTGGGAAAGAAATTAAAAACCCACCGCCCCACCGGCGCCTAAGCGTCGGCTTCCGAGCCGACGGTCCTTGGGTGGGGGTGGCCCGAAAAACCCGGTCGCGGTCGCCAGCGCATCCGTACACATCCGGGCTTATGCCCGGGCCCCCTTAAACGGCGCTCCGAAAGGCGAGAGTTAACCAACCGAGATTAAAAGCTCAAACGACTCATCTTTAACCACGCCGCTTCCTGAGACGGCCCTCATCGTGTGTGTGTGCAGGGTACGAGCAACGGGTCTGGCCGGGTCCTGTGGCTGCGAACGACCTGCAACATAAATAAAACTATTTAAAAATTCATAAAGCATCGCACGGCGCGGCGAATTCACCAACCTTTGGCACCGCGCACCACCGATCCTTGACAATGTACGTGTGCTACTGTGCGTGTGTGCACTTTGCCACAATGTGCCGGAATGGAGCATGGCGGGGACACCGGGACCAGCATCGCTTCGGTTGGTGGGTGGCCCGTCGGGATGAATTGTTTCCGGCTCTCAAATGTGGTGGTTCCCGTGGCGGAGCGTTGGGCGGCGTTGCTATTAACTTCAAACGTGGAGCGCTACAAGGATTTGTCCCTGTTTTTTTTTGTCGCTTCACCCGGAAGAAAGCGAGCGGGGAGTATCATGTGGCTACGTTAAAGGGCCACGTATATTTTGAGGCAGGGATGTGTTGCGATGTGTTTGTGTTGTTTTGACAGCGAATCAATCACGGATTGATATGTAAAGCGTAAAAATAATTTATGGCAGCTTAGGCGCTCGGGCGGTTCGATTTCAATTACCCCCCGCACGGCGGTGCGCAAACCCTCGCTCGTCCCGTAATTACATTTGTGGTGGCGAGACTAGCATAAAAATGCCGTAAAATTGATTTATACTTTCGATAAAGTCAGTCGCTTGTCACGTTCGAAATGAATTCATTGACAGAATATTCAATTACACCTCCTTTTGCCAGCCAGCCAGTCACTCTCTGGCCACAGTCGAGAGCAAGAGCGAGAGAGCGTGCCCCTGGAAGCCGCATATGCTGCGGCAGGACATGTGCAGGCGACCGACGGCCCCGTTGCTCTGTTGTCTGAAAGCATCAAGATTTCACCTTTATGTGGCCGTCAAATGGCTGTGCACGGTGGTGTGTGTGGTAGGAAAGTGCTTTCACTAAATAATGCTACCACTCATCATGCTCTCGTGCACTTACGGCCCGCACCGTGGGGTGGGTCCGTCGGGAAGAAATGGCGGTCCCCGGGCGGTCTCCGATATCTTCGCCATCGGTCCGGCACGGCACGGTACACGGCGTTCGCTAAAAGTTTCTAACACAATCTAGCCGCGTGGCCGCATAAATAAACTAAATCATTTTAATGTTTATGATCATTATAATTATTGCTTTTAAAGTATGCATAACCATTAGCGCACGTAGCGCACGTGCGCCTTGTTCTCGGTCTTGTCCGACATCATTGCCCGCACCTCTCGAAGAACCGCTCCTCCCGGCCGGCTTCGGTTCGCGTGAGTCGCGTTTTTTTGGTGTGTTTAGTGGCGCCCGCGGGTCATCCTGTTTTCGCCAACACGCCAACGACGCCGGCCGTAAGCGCTTGTGAGCGGGCGATGCCTGGCTCAACATAAACACATCCCCCCGCCCGTGGGTGAAGGAGAGTTCCTGAAAAATCGAGTGCGCCCGACCGTGCTGGCTGGCCGTGAATGGACGCTGCCCTTGGGGCTGCTGACAACGACATCCTGTGGGACCGCTTCGAAGTTGTGCGCACTTTGCAGTAATTGTTTATGTCGAATATTGGCCCGCAAATTATGATCACTGATTATGATGTTATGAACGTGGAACCTACAAGATTGATTTGTAACGTGAATAGCTGCATCATTAGTGTAGCTCAAGAGGTGCGTTATAAAAGAATCCTATCCTATTAGAATAACCCGGGCACCGATGCCACTATTAAAATGAGACATAAAGCGCCAACCGGATCGTTGTGGTCCGGCCTCCGGTTACTGCACTGCTGAATCGGAGGGCGACCGCCCCTATTTGCATGCCGTCTGCCCACATTCATCCTTCCCTATTTATCTTCCCCGCCCCACCGGCGGCGGCGGAAGTCGCCTTGTGTCTCGAAAAGGACGCCACTTTTTGCTTCTTACTCCGTTTTATGCAATCCGCAATCCTCGACAACGACCGCAGTTTTTTTGTTCCCACTGCGCCTCCCGTGTCGAGTGTCGAGTCTGCCTTGGACGGCCAGGATTGGCCAGACAGGAAGCTCCCGTGCCGTCGAGTTGTGAAGGTATTCATCGGTGTTACCGAAGGTACTGGCTTTCTCTTGCTTTCCACAGCACCGAACTCACCGTGCCGTTGTTGGTCACTGCATCCATCATCAGCAAACCGACTGCGCCGGTAGTAGGAATCGGAAAATGTTTTCCACGTTGTTTTTTTTTTCTTTTTGCTGTTGGCATCGAACGGATCTTCGTCTCGGGGTATGTTACAATGTCGCTGTGCGCTGTCCGTTGATGAGGGTTCTAACGGTTTTTTTGCGCAGGTAAAATGTGAAACAATGAGGATTAAACGGTTCTACCAGTCACAAGAAGTCTCGGCTCGGTTGAAGTTCGATGTATGAATGCACCTGCAGTCTTCAGATGAGATCCGAGATGGACCTGAGAGATTACTATGCGTGTTTCGCTTTTACTTACTTACCTATCGACTTTACGAACCAGTTCGTCCTCATGACATGACCAGCCCACCGGTGCCTGACGAGACGTACACGCTGCCCAACAGTGAGGTCTTCGTAAGGATCAATCTGAACATCTTTCTGAATATCTGGGTTAGGAGTCTACCTATGCTCTCCGGTGTAATTGGTAGGGCTGCTGATGGTGGTGCCACCATTTCGATTCCGGAATCTCCCAAAGACGACCTCTCAGCCCTCCTATCGATTTTTGCACCTCGAAGAACCGTCAGCCGGATTGTCACCTCACGTTAACTTCTCCTTTTAAAAGTCATCCCAAGCCGAGGGGCGTTTCCCCGTCTCGCTCCGACTCGTCCGCCCCGGCCGACAGTACAGAGTACTGGGGCAGTGCGCCCCAAACATTCGCCCCGTAAAAAAGGTGGGCTAATTGTTATCGACCTTCATAACTTGGGCCCTTAACAAGCTCCCGGACCGCACCGCAAGCTGAATGGCACGGAACATGATTTAACCGTAAACAATTTGCCAACATATTCTGTGCCGTTTAACGACCCAGCCCAGCCCTCCACCAGCGCATTCTTACTTTCTAGGGCCCGTAACAGTATGTTCGGGCGTTGTTTGCGCCAGGCCCGAAGTATCATTAAAAGTAACTGCCCAGCACAGTAACTGTCTTCGGGCGCTAAAAAAGCGACCCACCGCGCCAGGTTCACCAGCGCGCGCGCGCTATCCTCCTGGCCTGGCTTTTTTGACACCGACCCTTTACCGGCACACACACAACCACACACCAGGACACCAGGTAGCCCTTTCGGGGATAGTAGTGTGCGCCATTAAAGTGGGACCACTTTAGCCCCCGGCCCGGAGATGCCGGCGTTCAACAAATAACCAAATCATCATCAATCCCGGAAAACGAGAGCATCATCGGCCATTACGCTTAACGATCAATTAAAACCTGATCCACGCAACGGATGGCCGGCGGCCGACGCAACATCCGACCACATCCGGGCCGGCTTCTTCGAGCAATCCATTTTCGCCCTAATGTGGCGTTGTTGCGCGCTGTATGCCGTCTGTCCTTTCGCTCCTCGCTTCCGGTGCGGCATCGGGCCCACTATCACGCGGCACGCTGCCACCTGCCGTTTGAAGTCCCGGGCCCGGGGTCTAATGAGCAGCAACCATTTCGCAGCCTAACGACCGTTTCCGACATCGTTCCGGACTCGGCCGGAGATAGTTTCGCCGCCCATTGATGTGCCGGTGTAGTTCGGTACAAGGCGGATGGCTGCCGGGGCAGGCAAAAAAACGCCCCAAAATGTTCGACGCATCACAGCACAAGGACGAAGGAGTTTACAGAACAGTTCTTGGCACTCGGTTGACACAAACCGCACCGCAACCGGAGGCGAAACTGTTTGACAAGCGCCGCGTGTGACGTAATCCACGTGCCCATTTCGGGGGTTCCCTCCCCCCGGAAGCCCCGTTGCCATTACCATCCACATTGCGACAAATGCCAAATTAACCGACAACATGTACCGCCGGTCCGCCGAACGTCTCGAGAAATCCATTACTAGTCACGCGGGTAACGTGGCCGGATCCTTCCAAGCTTCGCACCGGGATCCGGTTTAATGAGACCAAAAGTTTAATGTCCCTCCAACTAAGAGAGGGCTGTCGGCTGCCGGCACCGGAAGCACAAGCTCATCGTCTTCGAGCGTGTGTCAATCACACCCCGGCGCCTGCCACGGGACGAGGTTCCGTCGCAGGTGAGTGATTTTAGTGGCGCACATTACGGTAACGCTCCGCGATGAAGCCGAGCAGGTGATCCTTTCTTTTCGGTCCGACGAGCTATCGCCGATCTTGACGCTGATTCGCGTCCGGCGGCTGACAACAGGACAGCAGGACACCGGCCACCAGGGCCCAGGATTGTTATGGTGATGGACGGACGCCCGATAACGAGCCCCACTAGCCCGGCGGGACTAGCGGGTCCAACGCTCGTGAGTGGCCATCCGCACGCTGCTGAACCGTAAAACCTAACAATCACGACACAAACGTCACCCGAGGAGGGCGATGTGGCCCTCATTTGAATCCACTTTCGGGAGTGGAGTTTTCCGGGTGGAAAATTTAACGAAGACGCTTCCCTTGCGACGCTTCTCGGGGACTCTCAGCGCCATCATCTAACGGGGCAAGGTCCTGTGTTGGAGTGGAAAACTTTCGCCATTCTTGCAACCAACTTGGCTGTGATCCGCGCGCGATTCCGGTGCATGTGCCGCGCCCTACCGGTTACCTGCGGGCACCCGAAACACGCGCCCGGTCGCGCCAAACACAACAATCTAATTAAAATTTAGTTTGTATACAACGCTTCTTTCGTCGTTCAAGGACCTCTTCCAAGGATTTGCACTTTTGCACCGCAAATTACAACCACCTCGCGAAGGTCCCGTGGGGAGGGAATTGAACCTGTGCGAACGCCGAAAGCACGCCATCCTTTTGGACGTCCCCGGACGTGGCCAGTGGGTGTGTGTGTGTGTGTGTGCATTAAGTGTAATTATATTAATAATCGTGACAGGTTAAAAGCATGCCGAGCAACGTTCGGTCGTGGTATTACACAGCGAAACAACCAAAAAAAAAAAACAGAACAACAACCAGCTTTATCTCGAATATGCAGCGAGGATTTGCTTTTAGTGTAATTAATCCCGTCACGGGCCGCCACTGTGCGGGCTCCTGCTTTTATTTTTTGGTCGAACCGCTTTCTTGCCGAAATCGTAAGATGTTGCGCGAGAACGAGAAACGGCAAACGAGAGAGTCCTTCGGTATCGCCGATGGACCGCTAGGATGCCTGCTGTTGGCATTGATCTGCATCTTGAGCGGACCGTCGGCTGCCGGAACCAGAAGCTCTCCTTTCTCCGGTCCGTGGAAACCAACGCTTTGAAGGACGCTCTGAAGGACTCTCGTCGAGTCGATAATGCGCGCCCCAAGTGAACCCATCTTGCGGTGCACGGCAACGCCAATCAGCATCGGCCTATTTTGGAGTTTTGCTAAATCATAAATCATGCACAACATTGAGGTCTCATAAAGGGCCTCTATGCTGAGGTTGTTTAAATTTTACCTACTTGCAAGGTAAATCCAGGCACTTTTGCCGCATAACCGCATAACTGCTTACTTGGCCGTGTGTTGCGAAAATTTAAACTTCGCCCGAGTTAGCGAGCAAGGAGGCGTTCCATGGGTCGAAAGCCATGACATCCCGACCGGGAAAGTGGATGGCTTTGAAGCAAGCAAAAACGGCCCCTTCCGATGGCTCCGTACGGGACCGTACGGTGAAGGTAGTGTTCACAGTAGTTTGCTTGAACGCCCTGCCCCGGGAAAATGGGGCCGGAAAAGCGAAAAAACACGGGCCCACGCTCTCGACGGAATCAAATTGGAAATTAGAATGAGAAATCAGTTTCTTCGGGCGCTTCGAGCCGCTTGCCCGAAGAAAATGGGGAAAATTCCGGGCCGGGTCCCGGGAAAAGCATACCGATCCCGCACACACACACGCGCGCGCCCGTTCAGGTTGAGTTTTGATTCGACAAAACCTTCTCAAACCGGTACGCCGGACCAGGGCCGGGGAGGTTCGGGTGCGGGAAACCGGGGCTGCCTGTCAACTTTCCGACCGAGTCATGCTGCCGAAAAGTTGCACCCGAGGCCGGGTGTCAATAATACACCGACCGGCCGTCCCGGCCTCGCGCCGAATCATGCTGTCGAAACTTCCGGCGGAACTGCCGGGTGAAAAGTGTCAAGATTTTTCGCTCCCTTCACACACATACGGAGAGACACAGAGGCAGAGAGGGTTGAAATGAATTGGCTTGCGTTATTAGCCCGCCCGGCGCTCTTCGATTCACGTGGCAAGTGGTGTCGAAATTTCCGGGCCCCGGGTGACGGCCATGCTTAGCACCGTTTGTCGGCGTGTCAGTGGGTTAAGAACGTGGGCAAGGGCGTCCAAGAAGCTACTTTTTAGCGTCCTGGACCGGCGGAGCCGAGCGCGTGCAGAAAATGGGAGTCAATTCGATTTCCCAAATCGCAGTCATCAGCCATTCTGCCCGAATGGGGTGCCCCGGTGCCCGGACGGAGGCCCCATGATTAATCGTTGGTCGAGAAATTGCTTCACTTTACCGTAGGCCCAATATTTATCTTCTTAATTACCAGCCAAAGAACCGGCCGCTGGGGTGGTTACTTTGGTGGCAACTATTGCCGCCGATGGTTGAAACCCGTAGGACACAGCGAACGGGCAAAGCGTTCGGCTCAGCAGCGCCAGCAGGCGGTAGATAAATCGGCACCAATCAAACCGAAGATTCGCGTTTGGTGCGTTCACTCCAAAGAGTTCCCGGCCCCCGGCTCTTTACGCCATCGATCAGCAAGGGGCAAAGTTTCGCCTGGCGTAAGGCCGTCTTCTCGCAAGGCCAGAAAAAAGATGGTCGTGGCCCACCACCGCAAAAAAAATAATGAGGAACCAGTGGTGCAGAAGATGGCACCGGGGCTCTCGGCGACTCATTTTCCGACGTTTGAAGTGGACCTTGATGAAAAACTGTCGCCACCGAGCACTCATTAAAAGCAAATATCAATCAAGAACGTCACATCTCCGTCGGACGTACGTTGTCTTTCCGGTTCCGGCCACCGGGAATGGCCACCACCACTACGGGTGGGGACTTCCTGCTCCATTTTTTTGTTTTTCCGCGCGATAGGACATTCGGCCGCCGAGCTCGTTCGATCGGCGAGTCCCCGTTTTTTTCTTCCCGCTTCTTGTGGCTTGAAATCGAAAGATTGATTCGATTTCGTTTCGATTTTTTTTGCCCCGGCACGGCCTATTTCCTGTCGGTTCCTTCATCCTGCCCCAAGCCCTCCCGGGGGAGAATCGGAAACATAATCGAAAACAAACAGATTTTTGGCTTCTCGGGTATCGGGCGTGTCCAGAAATTCGGTTCCGGTGGAGCAAGGAGCACAAAACTTTTCTACCAAAAATGTCCACGATTAGCATAAGATTAGAGTTCGCGCGCGTGTGGCGTTCAAGAACGGTAATGCGGCAGCCGCAGCAAGCAAACTTTACTAATTTTCAATTAAACCGCCCGTCCGGTGGGCAATAGCCTCTGGTAAATCCTCAACACCAAGCGACCGCAAATTGAACTTGTTTTATAAAATCATCGCTCAAGTACATCTTAATTTACTTTGCCATTCGCCCTCGGTGATGGGGCCGATTGTTTCGCCCGTTGATGGCAGCGGGCGAAGATATTATGCATAAAGTCAAATTTAATTTCAATCTATATCGTATCCAATGGCTGCACGTACGGTATAACCTCAAAATTGATTGAATAATATAGCAGGATATGATCGTCTGCGCCAAGAGCCACGCCACGCCAAGCCGTCTAGCGAGCGCTGTCCGTCGATCCGAACGCAAGAACGGGGATTTTTGCCGAAGACAGTCGAGACTAGACACGCTAGACGCGGGCGAGACGGAGCGGGTTGCGTGTATCAGTCGGCGGCACACGTACCAACCGACCGGGCCCGGCAGCAACCGGATAATGCTCTCCTGGGGGCGTCGAGATGGAGCTTCCGATGCCATATATTATGCATGAGTATCGACGAGCGCTGCTCCGGCTTCTTCCACGGCACCGAACGGCCGTGGGGGGCTGGGGTGGGGCACGTTGCCGTGCGACCTGTCACGGCGATGGCGGTCGCAACTGCCACTATCACTATTCACTTTACTTCCTGTTTTTAGTGGCCCCGGCACCGGGTTGGTGAAGAATTCGCGCGTCGGCCACGAGGCCCCGAAAACGGTTAACGTTGTCCCGATCATGACGGTAGCGATACCGATGATTACTAGATGATGCGGCGCTGAGCGGTGACGATGAGGCAGGACGAGCGATTCCCTTCTGTCACGGAGCAGCGCGGCTCTCCATCGGTGGCATTAGAGTATAATTATTGCAAGTGTCAGTCTTCGGAAGCCGCAAGTTTGGGAAATTTGATTCACAGAGCTGCTTCCGGGAAGCCTCAACTTCCTGTTGCTGGTAGCGGCTCCCTGGGTAGACCTCAAGCATAATGTACCAAACCATGATTTTATAAGGTGAAGCTTCAAAAAGAGAGTTGCTCCAACTTGGCCCACGCCCATTTGTGAATGTGCCGCCGTATCCTCCTGGTAATCCGGAGCGTGTCACATCATTCCGGATTAATTAGCCCGTTCCGGCAATCGATGACCGGAATTGGATATTGAAGTTTCCCATTTCCGGACACCAAAAACTCGAACCGCCAGCTGGTGCCGGTCACTAGTGTTGGCCTCCTCATAGCGTTTGCTAAGGACGAAAAACGCCGATCCACTAACGCGTGGCATCGGATGCGTTTTGAAGGTCGGCAGAAAAAAAAACCTCACGAGGAGTTGAGACTGACAAACAGTTGGCGCCGGTGATGACCCATTAAACCGATTGTCTTGCCCGATCGCAATTCGAGCGTTTCAAGCGGGAATGTGCAACGGCCGAACGGCGCCTTACTTCTTCATCAAAGGCCATTCGTCGGCTCCACTCGAAACTCGGGCGAAAGAATGGCGACAAAAACGCGGGTGCCCATTTTTTCCCCCCATTGTGCATCGCGCCATTGCAACCGCGTAGATCACGCCGTCGCCGCCCTGAATGCTGCTGAGTGAATGTTGGGGCTTTAGTAAAAAAATAAGAAAAAAAGCCGAGCAAAACGACAAAGAAAACGACCGCACGGCAACGGAATCCCTTTGATGGGAAAACACCGGGCACCGAAAGCGGTTCGGTGAAAAGCGCGCGCGCACAGGATAATGACCGTGCGCCGAGACGGCCGAGAACCTTGTTCCGAGGCCCTTCAGCTCACCCACCCAGCTCTGATAATATCCAGGCAAAAGGGGGGGAAAAACCCATTTTCTTTCATCTTTCGCGCGCTTCACGGGAAGCTGCCGAGCGTGCGACCGTCGCTATTTATGCTAGTAACGACGCCGTTTGATTGTGCTCCAGGAGCGAGGAGCGAAAGGCTTCCGTCATTGTGCAAGGATTGTGCTGCACTTGTACTTTGCACATCGCCAATTTTTAACAAGTCCCCTGCACGTCCTGCTCGATGGCAACGGTGGATTTTGGATAACTTTTTACTCAACTCTTTCCGCTTTTGTTTGCTGCTTTACAGCTGCCGCTCCAATTAACCAATCAACGTGACGCACACCATCCCACATTGCCCGCACAAAATCACGGGACTTTCAAGGACTCGTAAAGTATTTGTTACACTGTCGGAAGTGATGATCGCGCGTTGTTTTCGGCTCCGTCCGTCGCCGCGCTTCTCGCGTAACCGCGTTCTGTTACGGGCCACCGATCCCGATGAAAGCATCGCGAGAATGAAACATAAACCCGCACCAGACCCCGCAACAACAAGGATGCGGGCTCGTGAAGCCGGCCGCCGACGAGCCAAATGGAAAATCATAATTTCAAATGGTTGTTGTCGTAGTTGTTGCTCTGGTTTCGCTGCGGGCCGCACACAACACTCGTGCGCCCGCACTGTGCGATAGTGTGTCCTCGTTGCCACAGAAAGAGAGAGAAAATCGGGTGGTAAAAAAAATAACACCACCGCGCGGCGATGGCTCGATTTACATACCGATGCCGGGGTGCCGACGGGAAATGGACGGCACCCCGGCCAAGGTTTTGACCCGCCCCCCGGCCCGGCCACGGAAGCGCTTTGCGGAAAATCCCTTCCGAAAACCGAGCGATTCGTGCGATTGTTGAATATTCATATTTGATATGAATTTTTCAGTGTGGAATATATTTTTATTTTCATGTTTCGATTTTTTCTCGCCTCGCCCGCCATCTCGGGCTGCGATGGCCGATGTTATGGTTCGCGTATGGGCCATGTCCCGGTTTTTCGCCGGTTTCCCTGGTTTTTGGTGAGTGCGCCAGCCAGCAACTCACCAGCCGCACTTCGGTCAGCGTGTTTCACTTTCCGTAAGACCGTACCGAGACCGTGGATTGCGCAGAAGACCAACAAGCAACCTGCGGACGGGTGAACAAACAAACGGGAACACCCAACTGTACACCCAGCCGCCGTGAGCATAAGGTTCGTGGCGTTCATGGCGTTCGCTAAAGCCGGTGGGTTTATGAGCAGGAGTTTTGGGGCCGTTTCCATTTTTCTTCACCAAATGATGACACACCACGGGGCCGTCGGATTGTCGTTTGGAAGTGGATTTCGGGTGAAAGCACTGGCCCCCGGGCCGAGCGGATTGTACTTTGAGACTTTTACGACGGGCCAAGTAGTCATTTGAATATGGTTGGGATGGCTGTTTATAGTTTTCTTCCCCTACTTGGTGCCATTCAAGTGGGAGCGAGCGCTAAATCTGAATCATCAAAGCAATTTCAAGGGTCCCCCTTTTTTGCTCCGAACCAAGCCTGAAATGGCTGTTTCCGAGTGCGAGGCCCTTCGCTAGCGAATCCGGCGATGCCTCTCGGTATCGCTGCCATCCAACGCTGGTTGATAGTGCCGGACAAATCAAACCCCAGGATCCAGGCCCAATGCTGTTGCCCGTCGAGGTCGTAATGGAATGATAAAATGATGAAAGCATCATAATCATAAAACTAATAAAAACCATTATGATTATTGTGCTCCCGTTTCTCGCCGGCTCGCCGGCAAATGTTTTGGCAACGGGCTAGTAATTTTATTATTTCTCTCGTCACAATCCGGCTGGCCAGCAAGTTGGTTGGCCTCTCCGGGCTTGATTCCCAACGCCGGGCTGCTAACATTCTAGCAGTGCAAATTTAAAAATATCACCGAGCACCGTCTCACGGTTGCGTTGTTCTGAGGTTCCCGGCCATTTTGCGCCAGGTTTAACGCCCCCCCCTCAAGCACCGGGTTCCGGGTGGTCAAATAATGTGACAGATCCGTTACCCAGCTGAGCCCACTTTTACTGCCGCCAGATAGTATAATTTGACGAAGTGATGGGAACGACCATAATCTCCGCACGTTGGTCATCGAATTAGAGAGCTCGAGCTCTCGTCGTCCCCGCTGCAAAGTCATTTAAGCCGGTCGATGGTTGCGGACGGGCTGAAGCAAAAAAAGGACCCGGAACCGGACCACCGGGAACCACTTGCTCGGTGCCGGCGAAGGCGAAGTTACTGGGCCGGTCGGCCGACTGAAGAATTTACGGTCAAAGTGCGGCAGCTCGGACCGTCGGATGAAAAGGATTGCGAAATCCGGCGGTGCCCAGGACTAATGGTGGGACACATTTTATTACGCCCTCGCCTCGGCCCGCTGGCGTAGATAGTTTTGACGCCGTTCGCCAGCCAGCGGGACATAAAATCCGGTGACTTCCCCTCCGGTGACAGCCCACACGTTGCCGGAAAGTTGCGGTGTCCTGCCGGACAGCATGGCCGTCCCCCCGGCTCTAATGTGATGAAAAGTTTTGTGGGACACTAAGAGGATTTTTAGGTTTCTAGATGTTGACCCTAGTCAAAAATGTGTCGCTCCATCATCCGCCTGTCTGCTCGCCCGGGACTCTCTAGCCGACGTAATAGAGCTGAAACTATTTACGGGCTTGGGCGGGCTGGAGCGGGAGCGGGAGTTGTTTCGAGTTTCTGGTCCACATTCCTCGGCCCACGGCTGAAGTACATAGTTTCACTTGTTAAGCTTTTGAATGTGATAAATGATTGCTTAACTTGCAGGAATATTTTGTTTGGACACTCCCGTGGGCAGTTCAGCTGCATGGACTGTTTCGGTTCAGTGCAACAATCGTTCATAAATTCACTATCAAAAAGGAGTGTGTTCAAAAGCATCAACCGATTCCGAACGAAAACGACCGTGCCGACCGCAGCAAATCAATGAACAATGACGGGTCGATCCTGGCAGCTGGTGATGATATTATATCTCCCGCGCTTGTCAATATTCCGCTTTTTGTCACCGATTTCACAAACCAAGCCTGGGAAGGCCGGGCTATTAGGTCCTTCAGGGGGGTCCGTTGATGAATGAGGTTCTGATTGAAACGTATGACTACGACTCCGGAACGCGCGGGAAACGCGTCCGACAAGATTAATTTCCTTCGCAATGGCATACGTCATCTGGCGAACGGTCGGCCAACCGAGGCGGATCTCGTATCGCTAGCGGCGAGTGGCGGACTCCACAAAAAAAAGACCTCCGAATTGGAAATCGATCACTTCATTGCACTTCTCCCGCGGGAGTAAGTGGAGCTTCCGTGCGCTGCGCGCGCTGCGCCGTGCACAACAGCGACAACGCGCAAGAGGGAAAACCGATTTTTCCAGTTTTTCCCCACCGCGTATTGATGTATTCATTAGCCTGTTCCAATTTTTTAAACCCTCCGCACGCGCCGTACGCCGCCGTACTTGCCGCCGTACTTGCCTCGTGCCGGAGAGGACAATTTTCGTTGGAACGCGCAAAAACCGCCCGGCCACAGCACAATACCGGTGGGCCGGTGGAAAACTCCGGTGCGGGGAAAAACATGATGATGGCAGCGCGTGGATGATCAATTTCTACGCGAAAAGCGTGAGCATTTATTTTCGGTTCCTCTGCCTCTGCCCTTTAAATCTCTCCAATAACGCCGCCCCTGCGGAAGCCTGCGCGTTCGCCTGGCCGCTTTGGCCGAGGGAAATTGGAAAATTCGATTCAATTGACTTTCGGGTTTCGGGCTAACGTGGTTCCCGAGCACAGGAGCACCAAAAACAAACGAAAAAAAGTACACAACACAGCAGACCCCGCCGAAGAATCGGTGCGCACCTCGGTCAGCATGAGCAGTCGGGTGCAGTTCGGGTGGCCGAATAAAAACAATCAACGTCGAATAAAATATCTCGCCGCCGGCGCTGCCTGTTTGCGAATTTCGAATTGCCGAACGCCGAAACGTCAAGAATCTTGCCACTCGAGCCGGATTGCGCCCGGAACAATGCCAACCCCGTGGGTTCGGCAGAGGATCGGCAGAAAGATGGCCGCGATGAGCGCGAGCACGCGGTGAGGCAAGTGATTGAAAATGAGAATTTTCAACGGAACACCCGAGACTCAATAAGCGTTCGATAGTCGGTCGTTGCATCGGAGAGCATTAATCTCTTATTTTCCCTCGGCACTTCGTTAGATAATTGTCGAGTGGAAGATTATCCCTTCAGGACACGCGCTCCAGAGGCGTGATGAATGACATCACGATAAGTGGCGGATGCGGTGGACCGTGGCCGTGCGCCCGACACTAAATAAAGTGTCCTTCGGGAAAGCTGCAAATTACATTAATTTTACTTAAAAAACTAAACTAAAATACGAGTTTCAAATATTATTGTACACAGTTTGATTAAGGAAACTAATGGCATACAAACTACACACAAGTACGCCATCCACTCGCCAGTTTGTTGCCAGAACCGTTAGTGGCCAACCCCACAAACTGCTCAGTCCGCGCCGGATGCGTTCGATGTCTTAGTATCACTCAATTACGACGGAATCGGAATCGGCTAACAGCAGCATCCTGCACGCGCCGGGCCCAGCCAAACCCAGGCCGGTGCCCGCATCGCTCGCCGAGGCACGGGTTTAAATTACTGATAATAATGCCACAATCGAAAACCGATACCAATTCGCAGCTCATCACAACCGACCTGGCAGACGCCGCCGCCGTCGCCGCTGCTGCACTCCATTTTGCAGCCAACAAAACCCATTATCCTGCGACTGACCACAACAGCCCGGCTGGCTACGGCCGGCGAATCGGAAATAAGGATATCCAGCCAGCCAGCCAGCTAGCCAGCCAGCCGGCGAACACGTA
Source organism: Anopheles cruzii (assembly GCF_943734635.1). NCBI lineage: Eukaryota > Metazoa > Arthropoda > Insecta > Diptera > Culicidae > Anopheles > Anopheles cruzii. Next base: position 40,493,897 of record NC_069144.1, on the reverse strand, counting down.
TAATCGAGTTTGCAAATTACGCCATTAACTCTTATTAGAAAATTATACGATTAGAAGATGATCTTAATTTAGGTTGCATTATGCAAAGATAATTACGTTTTCGATGGACGGCGGCGACGACGACGACGACGATGGTCCATCGGTTGGTCGGAGCTGGAAGCGAAGCCCATCAAGCCGAGCCGATTTGATTCGTCATGAAGGCCGGCAGTTTGGGATTGAAAATGAGAGCTCTCGAATAATGGAGAGCGATAGAAAATTGAAATCTACTCGAACCCGCAGGGCCTGCAAATGAGGCGGCCCAAACCGGATTTGAATGTCCGTACGGCGGGACCACAAAGGGTGATTTTGCGCAGTTAGCAAGTCATCCTTTACACTACTTAACGTTGCGTGTCTGTCAGTCTAGACGCGTCCTGCATTCACTTGAGCAATATGTTGACTGAATAAGTTCTCGGCAGCTTCTAACACATTTCTTTTGCTTATTTTCGTTTCAGGTAAGACACAATATTCATTACGACGTGCCATCACGTAAGCAGATGAATTTAGATTAATTATCAGGACATACGCAGTACTTTGAGAGATGTAGCAGCATATTCATTGCGTTCAACTCTTCAGAACATGAAAAGGTTCTCTGTAAACTTCAAATAAAGGGTCCGCAGTCATAAGCATTAGATAGACGGCGCTCCCGCGCTTGAAACAAGTAAAAGCACGTTAGTTAAAGCATTAAATTTGCAGCACCATCATCAACGGGGCGCATAATCGTTCGCCGACGCATCCTGCGGACTGGCTGCAAGCTTTCAGTGCACTTCGCCAACCGAGCGCACCATTAAAAAGATTGCTTCGTTTCAGGATTTGCAACTTTTTCGACAAGTGCTCCAGAGAGAAACAGAGAGAGAGAGCTGAGGAAAATCAAAGTAAATAGCTTACCTGTGCGGAGCCCTGGTCCGGGCGCTTTCCGGTGCTTCTACAAAATTATTGCACTAAAACGCAAACGAAGGCAATAAGTGTGCTTTTATTGTGATTTAAAAAATGCATAAAATTTAATACATTACCGTTGCGCCCTTCTCGTCAAAAGGCAGGCAGTAAGCGCGACCTCTTAAGCAGCAGGCAAGCTCACTCAAGCCGGGCTAGGAAAATGAATCCTTTTTCCATCCTTTTCATAGCCCCTCGGGATAGTAAACGGTTTGATTAGCACTTTCGACACTACATATCCACCACCACCACGGTCGCCTAGCGTAAAAGCTGTCGAAGAACTTAAATTAATGGCTTGACCGAACCGAGTTGCTCAAACCGAACAGCGAAACTATTATCTCTTCTTACGAGCCTTTTAGCGACTGTTTGATGAACGTGACGTCGGTGCGTCGTTACCGCCACCTCGGTACCGTCTGTCGTAAACTAGCGCCGGAATCTTTCGTGTCAACCAAATTGGTTAATAAAGTTCCTGAAAGCATCGTGGGCCCGCCGCCCGATTTAAAGCCTTAAAAGCTGATTGCAATCCGGCGCAGCCGAGTTGAAACATTGTCATAATTGAAATTCAGACAGCAGAATGCATAAAGCGCGAACCGAGCGCGCGCCGCGAACAAAGCAAATGACGATAAAAGGCTTACACAAAAAATTCACAATTAGGCAACTAGAACGAGGAGCGTTCCAGTTTGCATTCGGGCGGGCGAACGCGTAAAACGGGCCAATCTATTTGCAGTCCATGTCCGGCAATCCGGAACCGTCGCGTGTTGTCGGCACGTTACTGTCGTAGCATTTATTATGCCATCCCAAGGTACGATGACGGCCGGGGCTCGGCGCCGGCTGCCGTTGTGGCCGAAGAAGTGAAAAGCCACCGTCCAAATCCTGTGGAACCCCGTGGAACCGTTCAACCGAAGCCTCCTCCATGATGGGCGCAAGATATGTGCTTCGCCATTATCATTATCCCGGACGTTTCTGTCTGGATTTCTGGCCCGTCCGTGATCCGGCAAAAGCACTTCCGGTGGGGCGCTCCATTGATCCAGCTCCGCCCGGGGGGCCGCTGCACATTCCCGGTGGCCGGTTTTTGGGTGGCCGGCAAAAAAGGTTCTGGCCGAAGGAAGCGGCAGCGAGCGAGGGCCGAGAGCATTATTTTCCGGAGCTAATGGGTGTGCCTGAGCCAGGGCCGTTACGTACGTCGTCTCCGTCGACCGTCTCGCTGCTGATGCGGATGCGGTCAGAAACGGCTCCTGCTCCGGGGCCGTTTCTTGTGATTGTTTCTCGTCGTCGTCGTCTGCGGCGAGGCTCCGTAATGAACGGCGAGTGTAATGTGGTACTTTACTTCAGTGGCGAGCGCACTTTTCTACAGCTCCGCCGGCCTGTTTACTTCGCATCGCATTTTGCGCCGATCTGCAAGTGTAACGCTGAGTTTTGATAAGACACCCGTGGAATGGCCGTGAAGGAGGAACCAGTTGAGGAACTAGTTGAGCACCCCACAAAACGGCGACCAACCGCCTCATTTTCCACTGAAGTTGCTGCGAGAGAAATTATCCGTCTGAGGGCTTACTTCAAACGTCAAAGAATGGGAGCAGGACCGAACCGAAACACAAAACCCCAAGCAACGATTCGATTCAACAGGAAGTGGGAGGTCTTAAATCCATCCCTTGTTTTTTTGCCACCCATTTAAAGCCCTTTAAAATCCCATGGCCGGCCAAAGATGTCGGCCAAATCTCCGTCGCCGTGGGCTATCGTCGTCCATAATTGTGCTTGCTCGAGGCTTAAACAGTGCGTAAATTAAACGGTTCGCTTGCTTTATGTTCCTGGCCCGTGTTTTGGTGCTCGGGAACGGACGTTTAAGGATTACTGTTTTCCCCGCCACTGCACTGCCTCGAACCCCGCCTCCGCACGGTCATTTATCCTCACTGTGCCATCCTTCCGTGGCTGGCCGATGGACAGAAAAGGGGCGCATATTAAAAGCCCGGGCGCATATTAAAAGCACCGGATACCCGACCGACGTTGGAAGTTGTTTTCGGCAAGGAAATTCGTGAGCAAAAAAAAGGAATCATTAAAAGAAAAGTTTATTATGCTTTGGCCGCGGGCATTTGGGCTATGCTAAGGTGTGTGTGCCAGACAGTTGACAGATTATAAATTGAAGAGTCGAATTCAAAATAGACCACAGCAAACATAATGCTCTACCAATGAACTGGCACTATCGAAAAGGTTTGCAGTTTACCGATTGAAAGTCGAACCCCATGGAGGAAGGCAAAGGTTTTGAAGGTTATGTTTGAGTATGATTTCGGATTGCTCCGGTGCAGTGTCCTTTAAACTTGTTGCGGTTAAGCTTTTAGTCCCTAATTCGATGCATTCGTCGTCGTCAGGCTGCATCTGCAGTCGGCACGCAAGATTTATGTGGTAAATCGAAAAATCAACACAATTTCGTTTCGTTGGAGAGTGCCTCTCTCGCTCTTTCAACCGGCACTGCGGTCCCTTTGCTCGATTCCAGCGCTCCCTGAGCGATAATTGCATTATTCTGCTTCACAAAACCAGTCGATCGATTGTCGCCGGAGCCCGTAACGGCCCGGAGCCCCCAGGGGGAAGGTCCCGTTCGCCCGCCAACTTTGCACTTAAATCCACCCGAAAAACAACATTGCGCCACGCGCCGTCTCGCAAACGCAATTAGATTGAATAATTTGAAAATTTTCATCACCACATCAGCAGCGCCATTACCGACCACGGCACGGCACGGCGCAGGGTACGGGTGGCACGGCGAGCACGGCGAGCACGCCTGTCTCGACTACTACATGAAGAAGGATGAACTTTTGGACGCTTGAATTAATTATAGAACTTTTTTCACTCTCTCTCTCTCGTTCTCGCTCTCACTATCTCCCGCTCGGTATCTGTCTCGCTCGCCCGCCCGAAATGCCCGAAAGTTGCCCACATTTCGATTGGTTTTTCGTCCTGGGCCCAAGATCCCGGTCCCACGATGCAATCGCTCGACAACACAAGCTCGACGTGCTCCACCTTGACGTGGCAGCAGATTTCTCCCCTCTCTAGCCGGCGCGCCGGGAACTCGGAGGGAGTCGAAGTTTTGGTGCCAGGACACGATCGGCAACTATTCACCGCACAACCTCCCGCACACTCTGGGCGATGGGCGATGAATTTTGGCATCGTTTTCATCTAATTACACTCGTTCGACCAATTTGTACGTTTGTTGTTTGTTGCCCCGAAATCGCCCCGAATTCGATTCCCCGGGCAGAGAATCCGGGCGAATCGAGAAGTTGTATCGTTATTGGGAGGGTGGACTCCGGCACCCTAAATGGACTGCGGACTCCAGCTCCAGAACACACAGCGCAGGGCAGGACAGTCAGAGCTAATGGAGCCAATGCTGGCGAGAAGTGAACCACCTTTGGCCGCCTTTTGCTGGGAACTAATTTTTTCAACGGAGAACTCCAGGTGTTCCCTGGGTTGCCCGGGGTTGTCCCTGCGGAAGAACGATTTATTCGAAGTCCAAAGGTAATAGTCTGACCACACACACACACAGGCACCCACCCCACAGAGTGCGCCTGGCAGGGGACAAGGGGTAAAACAAAATGGCACCTTGATTGCGTTAAGCGCCGCAGGACATTTGGTCGATAATTACCCAACCGGAATGGGATTGATATCAAGTGTTGGCCACCGGAATATTAACGAGGCGCGGCGTGGCTTGCTAATCACACGAAAATGTTTCACTGTGTGTGTGGCTGTCAAGAACCTCATAAAATAATCGGTCAGGACGCGCAAGGACGGAGAATCAATTCAATCCCCGCATGCAGCGACGACGACGGATGTCACTGCGTTCATGTTTAATGAAACCTGCGGCGTCTTGAACAGCGCTCTTCTTCAGCCTCGCCCCTAATGGCTGGCCCCACTGTCCGGGCTTCGTGCGGTCCTTGCAGTTCTTGCGTTCCGTTCACTGCGCTACGCTTTTATTGTTGCAACTTCTGCTACTGCGAAGGACTTGGAGCCGAGAAAAAGTTTTCTTCTGCGCTCGGTCTCTCTCTCGACAGCGCAGTCCACCATTTATCCACCGGGCCGGACACCCGGACGGACGGGCGGACGTGTACGGAATGGTTGTGTGGTCCATTCACTCCGTTCGGGCCGGGCCCGGGCTTAAAAAGCTGAGTCGGACGAATGGAATTAAAATCCCACAATGTGATGAATTTTTTACGAGACCCCGACCAGGTCCGGCTGTAATTGCTTTCCTTGCCACCAGACCCACCTTGCCGAGGAGGTACTACTGCTACGTCGGTGAAGACGTTCTCGATGCCGGCAAAAACCACTATCACTTACCGCTCACTCGCTGGTCAACCGCCGGCACCGGATCTGACGGAGTTTTTGCGGACACTACGCACGCCTTCTTGCCCGGGCCATTGAACGTTACCGACTCGACCAACCGACCGACCGGGACTTTAAAGGACGCTCTTTGCCGCCTCCCTCCGGTGCTACGTGACGCTGATGGTCTGCTGATGTGGTGCTGAAAATTGGCAACAGAAAATTAGGTGTTATCCATTCGCTCTGGCTCCTTCAGCTCCTTAAGACTCACGGGGTACCTGCGGGAAGGTGCCAAATGAGCGCAGCCAACGTGTTGCGGACGAGATTGTGGTTTTCACGCGGTGGCGACCGTGGTGTGACCAACACCCCAACGCCGCCAACAAGTCCGGTTGGTTTACTGTCCTTAAACCCTCGCTTTTATCGCACCTTTAGCGCTTCAGGTCACCCTCTCCTTCTCCCTCTCTCTCTCTCACTGGGGCTCTCTCTTATCGCTCACACTTTGTCACGGTGGACATCGTGCGGTCGGGTCCGGTGCTGCGTGGACCTGCGGACTTTATGGCCAATTTGATGACGTCGCTCCGTCGCCCGAGCGCGCTCCGTTGTTCTGATAATTCAATTTTGTCCCTAGCAATTTCTCGAACCAGGCGTGTGTGTGTGCGTGCGTGCGTGTGTGTGTCTCCGTGGTTGCCGGATTTTCGAGCTGGCTGGTCCTGCCCGGGAGGCCCCGGAGAAGATGGATAAAGTTTATTGGTCTTCGTGTTCCCCTTGCTGGGCTCGCTCGCTTCGCGGTGGCCGATGGCGCCCGCTGCCACTCGCCATTGGCCATTCCGGATTGGCGGTCCGGATCGCCTGTTTGCTCGACAAGCAACAGCATTAACCCACCGGCCCTTGGCGCCCCAGCGACAACAACCGAACCAATTTGTCGTCGATGTCGTTGCCATTGTAGACAGGTCGAGCTGCCGCCGGCCAGCTCGCCGGACCTTTGCCGGCGACGACGACGACGACATGGCACGTCCACCGGACGGTGTGACGGTATCCTGGCGCCCTGCGACTTACGAAACGAAAAAAAAACTGCCCGCCCGCTCTGGAACTCGCCGCTTATCAGAGCCCACCGGCAACGCAATGTGTCTTTGATTTTCGGTTTCTTCGGCCCGGTTCGATTCTGTCTGATTGTTTCTGTCGATCAGTCCGGCTCCGAGCCCGAAGGCGTGCTCGACGACATGCGAAAGGACACTAAATCAAGCATTACTTCACCCAGTGTGTGTGTGTGCGCCACCGATCCAACCTGGATTACCTGGCCCAACCCTCGCACCGGCCCCCTTCGAAAGGGTGAATTATTGAAGCCCCCAACAAATCGGGTCCTGGCTTACTGGAGAAGTTGACGGGAGCGCCAGAAAATCGATAAACAATCGACGGTGCCCGCGGGGTACTGCAGCCCACAATTCTCCCTATTTACGGTGCCACCATTCGGCGGTCTGGGACCACAAACGGTGGCGGTCGTTTTGGGCTCGGCCATAATACGCGCCCCCCCCCCCGCGGCTCGCTAAACGGTCAAACGCGTTCGCCGGATTTTATGTGTCATTTTACGAGCACGCACCGGCACCGTGGCAGGATTTGTTGCGGGAAGTGTGCTGTGCTGTGAGCCGGGATCGGGAAACACTGGTTTATGCACTTCTGAGGCTGCTGCCGCTTACGGAATCGGTTGCTCCCGATGAGCGAATTTCGAGCTGTCCAGGCAAGTTTAGCAACGAATATTTAAATGTACTATATCCATTTGAAGCTTCGTTGCTTCAAATTTCTAAACTGGATCGGACGGTTTCAGCAAACATGTCGCGTCGGGTAATTATAGAAACATTGAACTGCGAAATTACTTTCAGTGATACTGGCTTCTTTACAAAAATCCCAAAGGAAACAAATCTTGTTCAAATCAGAAAAAGGGCTTCTCGTAAACCATTTTAATTGTGTAAAAGGATTCGTATTCGTGGTTTGTCTTAAATTCATTCTAGCATTCAAAACCGACACTTTTAAATCTTACATGACGGAATCTGAAGCGTCTTGATAAGTGTTTCAGTTACGGAAAGTCACAAAAAACTAATTTGCTGTGCAAAAAATAATATAGAAAACTGAACAAATTACTATAAATATACGCTATTGTTTCCCGTCACTTAGCTAGTGAAAATGCATCAAATGAAGCCCATAATCAATGCTTATCAATCCGCTTGTTTCGTCGGAAGTACCTTCTAATACCTAGTGATGTGGAAAAGTTTAGAGATAAAGTTTTCAATGGGTCAGTCTTTGGTTACGGCCGTGCTATAATAATGATGCTGCAAAGCTGGAAATGTCAAAAGGAACCTCAAAAGGAAGCTGCCAATAGAAAAGCCTCAACAATAAGCGTGCATTCTCCGAACTCATCTGCCTACCGGACCGACGAAACCCTATTCTGGGCCGACTCGAGCCACTCCAATGAAATCCTTGTTCCCGGCGGTATGTTCAACAGATTCCCAATGAATTCAATTAAGTTTGCCGATTCCGGGTGCGTTTTCGGAATGGCACCAATCAAAACCCTATCAGCATTCGTTGTCCCTCTTCCGGCACACGCCTTACGCGGCGCGCTCTGATTATCGGTGCCGATGTTACCATCTCGCGCGACTAGTTTGTTGGTTTTTTCCGCCTCTTTCCTGGCCAATCTTCTGCCCATTTTCTGCCGGCAGCCATTTGTTGCGCATCCCGCCTAGGTTCGCTCGTTTCCCCAATGCAATCGGTCGGCTTCTAGGCGGACGTACGCGTACGCATAGACGCGGGCCTGAGATGAATTTTCAATTGCAAACCATAATTCCGATGGATGTTTTACGATTATCACCTCTCAATCTGCCCCAGCCAGCCCGCGATGACTTCTGGCCCCCGATCTCAGCCAGCTCCGGGCCGTGAGATGGAAATCATCTCGACGACGGCAGCAGATGGACTCGCGCCTGACTGCCGCGTACGAATGCCGTGGCCGCGGACCGGGCGGAGAAGGAAATAAAAAAATTATCATTCTTCCAGCCCGGCTGCCCGAGGGGTGGCACCGCGAGGGGAAACCATTTAGTATCCACCGCACGCAAGGATAACAAATTCCGGACGCCACCCCGGATGGTGATGGAACGGCGCCATCGGCAGCGCCGGGGCCATCGAAATCGCTGTAGTAGCGCTGTGTGTGTGTGTGTGCACATGAGTGCCCACCGGAGCGACGGTGCGGGCGGCCCTTCCCGGAACCACGCGGGCCCGGAAGGGATGTGGCGGGGCGGTGAGAAAGAAAATATTTTCATAAGCAAAGTGGTATTAAAAGATATTATAATTTGATGCGTCACTGACAACAACGGCTCGGCAGCCAGCGCAGGGGGGGACTGGGACTGGGGAGGAAGGCGAGTGTGCGGTCCCAGGAACGTGGCAAGGATATTGAACGGACTCGTACGGACGCCTAGGCGCCCTCTGCATACGGCGGGCGTAGGCTTAGGACCGTCGGGGGCCATCGGCGCATCGATCGAAGGATTTTTTGTCCCCTTTTCCGCCGACGGTGTCCTTACCGTGGGCAGGAATTTGTGAGCAGTCAGTCCTCGAGGCGACCCGAGGAAAAGTATCAATTTCATGCCAATATCCCGGAGCCCCAATGCCGGTTAGCGGCAGCCAACCGTGCGGCGTTATTATTGCCGAGCCACCTCTTATGCTCCGGTGTGCGCACCCGTTAACATCGGCTTCGGTCCCCCCCGATGTGTGTGTGTGTGTGGGCAGGAAAACAAAGTACTAAACCCTGGGCTCGGGCCTTGGCGACTTGGGCGAATAAAAAGGACCTCTCGCAGTGAATGGCGATCCGATTTCGTCCGATGGCCCGTCCGCGCGAAAAATCAATCCTGGACCGGCAGTCGGCAGTCGGAGCAGTCTTGGCGTGCGCCTTCCGCGCACACAGCCTCGTCTTGCGTAAGCCTCGACGACGGTGATGAGTCCTTTTCCTTTGCGCCGCCGTCCGCCGTCCGAGTTTACTTTTTCCCTTACTCATCTGATATAAGTGGATTAGGGAAATGTGATTTGGGCGCGCCGGCACCGGGCATTATGCGCTCCCCTCCTGCCACCCCTCGGACCACCCCCCTACGCTACGGTGGGGTGGTGGTCAAGCTCGGCCTGCGCGCTGGGCCCGGCCCGATAAGAATATGCAGCGCGAAAAAGTGATTTCTGTACGCTTTTCGCCTCGTTTGACTTTTAAATGTCCGCCAATGTCCGTGGCACGGAACGGGGCGCGGAAGGGCAAATGGGACCCTTAAGGCTCGGGAAAGGCGGCACGTTAAAATCACATTCCGCCTGGTGGCAACGGGGCCGATTGCGCTCGGCGAGGGTCAGCTTCCTTAACGCGCGAGTCCTTCAAACATTAAACGAATTGGTGGCAGCGGCGGCGGCAACGGCGGCGGGCTATCGCGACCGATGCACTCGGCCCCGAGCGTCCAAGACGTCTTCTGTCGCTGTGTGTGTGTGTCGCCCGGGCTGGGGGTCACAGTTGCGCCGTTAATCGCGCAAATCCCGCGCGAAATGCGCCCGAGACTGCCGTCGGCTGCTCAACTCCTCAAAAGCTTGGCCCTCCTCGGGTTCGCCCTTTTCCTTCCTTCATTCCGCCAGCACAATTATCACACTCTCAGGGATTTTATTATACGCAGCGGCCGCGGCACAAGAAACGCAGATTGCCCGCGGACCCAGACTACTGGCTCGCCGAGATTATGCGCTCGGCCCTGAGTTTTTATGAAGCTGCGCCTGCTTTTGCCGGTCCCGTTCCTCACTGGGCGGGCCTCAAGTGGCCGTCGCGGCCAGCAACGACTGCAGGTTGCCAGCCCCACCCACCGGGTGGGGAGGGTAACCAACGTTCGCATAAATTTAATAAGCATCCGGCAATGCTGAGCACCGCCGTTGGGCCGCGGGTTATGCTTCGGTCGAGGACGCGCACAAAAAGAGTCCTGCGGCTGTGTGTTTGAGAGCCCCACCGTGAAGGTAAGGCCCGGCGCTGCTTCCCATAATGTTGTTTGCGTCCCCACCCACCGTCCTCCTCCATGCTCGCCAACAGATGGCAACACGGCCACATCCGAATGGGCGGGAAACGTGATATTTTTCGGTTTTCGGCCGCCCCGAAAGACGTCCGTGCCATCTTCAAATATCGTGTCGATTTGCGGCGGCCTGTCCGCTACCCAACTTTGCACCCGTCGGGTTTCTACCTCCAGGAGCCCGGGTCTCGGACTCGGAAGCGCTGACGGAAATCGTTCCGTCGAGATGAAGGTCGAGTGCGAAACGGTGCGAAAGAAGGAGAGCAAAATGTAAGGGCCGTGGAAAAGCACCGTCCGTGGCTTGGTGGCGCCGGCCCACCAGATGGAAGGTAAATATCGTAAAAACAATATAATCAAACCTTTAGGCTAAGAGCTCATTCTTATTTCATAAGATGCCCCGGCGCGCGTGCTTTGCGGTGCGGTGCGCCGGAGCGGTGAGAAAATCGAAGCCCGACCGTGAGGCGGAAAATCGTGGAAATCTTCACGTTCGTCGCGTGATTCATTCCGTGGCACGAATTTCGGTGGCGGCCACGCGCTACCGATTTGGACCGACCGACACGAAAATTGCGATTGCATTCGTCCTCTCCGGGCACCGGCACGGCAGGTTATCCGCGCCGCTTTTCGCGCCGGCTGATTTGGGAGTTTCTTTTCGGGCACCACGGGCACAGGTTTCAATTCGTATCGCCGGGCGCGGCCTCCGTACACACGCTTAATGGCGGTGGTGGAAAATTGGGAAAGTGATTTGGGTGGAATATTTCCCTCTCGGTACCATTTGCGCCGCGTGGCCGCGTGGAGGAAATGCAATCCGGCGGGACCGGGGACCGTTTTTCGACATAATTAAAATCGCTTTCGCTTTCATCTCACTCGCCGAAAAGCGAATTTAATAAGCCCCACTCCCGGCCCGGGGGGTTTTCCCGGGCGGAGAGGTTTTCCCGGGCGCTATTGTCAAACCAAGTCACAAGTTTGCGGGAAAAGTTGCCAAAAAGTGCCAGTTTTTCCAATTGATACTTTTGCCTTTGGCTTTTTTACGGAAAAAACGACTTCAATCGTTTCAGGAGTTGGAAAATTCAATCAGTTTTCGGCTTCCTAATGAAATATGATTCACTTTTCGAGTGGTCTTTACATCAAGGACCCCATTCCGGTGAATCGGTTCCGTTTTGTAAAGTGGGACACCCCCTTTAAGGAGTACAAACTGCGACTCAAACCCCCCAGGCTCCGTACACGCATTAGACACGGCGTCATGCTCCCGTGACAAATGGTGTCACTTTCGGTTAAATAATGTCACGGCTCGGCGTACCCAGTAAAGCCCGCTCATCACGAGTGATTGATCATCACGGGCGTCCTCCATCGATGACCTTTCGTCCGCAGCCGGAAAGCGGAATTCGAAAACCGGGCCACCGGCCATTTGTTGGCTCAAATCCTGTTCGCCCGCCGACCGAAACAGAATTCCCCCCGGGAAGGCGGCCACTTCCCCGGTAAGATGGCGGGTATGATCTATCGGATGGCTTAAATTAACCTCAATTGCATCGAGGAAGGAAAAGTCCACCGTCCACCGGACCGAAAGGGACCGACTCTCCGGACGCCGCGTGACGCAGAAGACGGTAAAAGTTCAAACTTTCAACCCACGAGCCGGCGGGGATCGGGGTGATGGAGGAGGAAATAAAAAATCTCATCATCATCAAAGCGTGGCCTCGTGTCTACTAGAGTCCTAGTCGCCTCCACCAAACGACCGGCCAGGACGACGACGACGACGATCGCCTGTCAAACGCTATTGACTTTTCCGTTCTGACCGTCGCCACGAACTTTGCGACCCAAGATCCGGCCCGGCAACGAACGACCCCGGCGACAGGGACGAAAGGGTCGAAGGGCCAGAAAGTTGTGCCACCCACGCAGACACACACACACCCAGAGAAAGCGGGTTCGCCGAAACCCGACCCGTCAATCCGGAACCGAAGAAAACACAAACCTGTTTCCTGCTTCGCATATCAATTTCTTCCCAGTTACAACTCAATTTGTAAGTCATAAAATTTGCAGCACATCAGCGCTGGCCGCGTCAACCCGCCCGCCTCCCTGCGCCACCCGGATCAGGGTTTTGGGTGGGGCGTGCCGGCCGGCTGGTTGGGTCTTTTCCAATCGATCGCATTTTCCTCGAACGCCGTCCCGCCGAAGTTGGTCACGCGGTTGGTTCACCAATCTCCGCTCTCTCCGCAACTCCTGGCCGCGGGGGTCCGGGCCGAGCTTTCCGCACGATTTCCCCGAAAAAAAAAACCCCAACCACCTACCACCCGCAGCCCACTCCGGAAGCGATGCGTTCCCATAGAACCCCATCGATTGCACCGGCGATTCCGTGTGCCATTTTGCGGTCCCGGTCGTCGTCGGGTTAGTCGAGCGGAGGACGACAACTTGTGGCCCACGGTGAGGGCAGGAGGTCGTAAAATAGCTAAGAAAAACAGGACGCGTCCGCAAAACGCGGAAGAAAGTCCCCGACGCGGTCGGCGGCAAGCGGCAAAAGTCTTCGCCGAAGCCGAGGAATTGAACCATCAAAGTATCGGACCGCCAACAACATAGTCGGTCGGTCGGTCGGTCGGAGTCGTAAAAAAATTGATTGATTTATCCTTTTGCACACACACACGTGCGCACGCACGCACGGCAGACAGATACGTCCTGCGGGCATCGGCAGGATGTTTGACATCAACAAACCCGTCGCCCGTCGCGGACGGCTTTCGCTCGGCACGCACGCAGCCAACGCGAGTCCTGAGGTCCCACATTTTCACACGCAAAAGGACATTCAACAATCTTTTGCAACTTTTTCTAGGATTTAGAACGCACAGCTCGCAGTGTTGAGGAGCCACTCGACTCGATCTTGAACTCGATTCCGCTCGGGTTGTCCTTCAACTGCCAACAGGACTACGCATTAAAGTGACAGCTGATTGGAACTCAAGTTGTAGTGCATGTTGCGCAACGATCGTTGACTTACTCAAGCCCAGCATAATGCCAAGAAACATCAGAAGAGAAACATTCATTAAGTTGGTGGGCGCGTGTGTCAACCTCTCCTTAAACCTCTCAACACCCGCGAGAGGTACTCCCGTGGTGACACCTTTCTTGTGACACTTTTTCTCACCGGCCGACACAGCCGACGGAAATAAATACCGGCCACCCCGAGGCCCCCGAGGTTTTATTATGCAGAGCGCGCGCATCGTTTTTCTTTTTCGCGCGCAACTTTCCAGGAGCCCAAGACTTTTCAACGCCAAGGACTTCTCCGGCACCGTCGGCCCACCAACCGACCCTACCGACGTTAGTTATCATTCTTTACTGCACCGTTCTCCGGTGTGTGTGTGTTTTTCCGAAGACGGCCGGAAGGTCCTTGTCGAACTGGGGCGCGTGTGAAGATGAAGGAGCGAATCGCGGAGCTGCTCGAAGGATTTGTTTTTCCGTGACTTTTACATGACACACGGCCACGGCTCGAAGACGGGTGGGGGGCGAAAAAGGACGCCCACGAATCGAGGAATCAGGCAACTTTCAACAATCGTTTGTCTTCGGGTTTCGGCGGCCTGCCACGGCCTCAAGGGAAAAGTTTTCCCTTACCAGCCGCCTTCAGCATGTTTGGTCTACGCTTGGTCAAAGTGTCACATCCGCGGCCTGCGCGCTCTCTCTGGTTCTGTAAGCTCCTTATGGCGGCACAGGATAAGTGCGCCAGTTCAGTGCGCCATCGGAACAGCGCGAGCGACAGAGAGAGAGAGCAAATATTGAAGCGCAATGGGGACATTTTACACCATTGGGCCGGTGTGCGTGTGTCACGCACACACCTTAAGCGATCGAAGGCACTGCTCGCATCGTTTCGGAAGGCGGTTGGCCAAGAAGGAGGTCTAAGGGTTTTCCTCACCATGTGGACGTGCGTCACGGGAGCTTACTTACTTACAGGTCCTGTGTCCGCCGTCTTATCGGCGCGACAAAAGGGATGAAGTTAAATTTCTCCACTGCTGACGGTTACCCGCTATCGCCTTTACCTGGCGCCAGGAAAGGTTTCCGTCAGCAGCCCGGATGTCGTCGGCCAGGCTTCGCCGCCAAGAGCCTCTGGGCCTGCCCCTCCTCCGTTGCCCTTGCGGGTTCCAGTCCAGTACCTCCCTACAGATCTCGTTTGCACCTCTTCGCAGGGTATGTCCGATCCACCTCCACCTGCGCTCCCGGATTTCAATCTCAATCAGTCGCTGCTGGCATCGACGGTGGAGTTCCTCGTTGGATATCCAACTGTTAGGCCACCATGCCCGAATGATGTATCGCAGGCAGCGGTTGACGAAGACTTGCAGTTTTTGCGTTATTTCTGTGGATACGCACCACGTCTCACAGGCGTATAGCAACACAGATTTAACGTTAGAGTTAAATATCCGGGTTTTGGTGTGCAGAGTGATCTGGTTTGAGCGCCAGATATTTCGAAGACCTGCAAATGCACCCCTGGCCTTCCTGATCCGCATGGCTATATCTTTCTTGGTACCTCCATCAGGCGTTGTCTGGCTACCAAGATATTGAAAGGTTTCCACCTGCTCAACTTGTTGGCTCGCTACTGTGAGGCTGGAGGGGTTGTCAGCGTTCACTACCATTGACTTAGTTTTCGCAACATTCACTGTTAAACCTGCCGCCTTAGAGCAGTTGGTGAGGTCATCAAGTTTGCTCTGCATGTCAGTTCGACGTTGCGAGAGCAAAACAATGTCGTCGGCTAGGTCGAGGTCATTTAGCTGCTCCATCGTTATAGGGTTCCACGGTAGTCCTCGATTAGGTTTGCTGTCAATAGCTCCAGCAAGAATCTCATCCATCACGACAAGGAAGAGTAGCGGCGATAGTATACAGCCCTGTCTCACGCCAGTAGTGACCCTTATGGGGGCGGACAAGACGCCGTTGTGCAATACCTTGCACGAGAACGCCTCATACTGAGCTTCGATGAGATGGACTAGCTTATCTGGAACTCCTCTGCGCCTGAGTGCGCTCCAGATGTTTTCCTGGTTGAGTCGGTCAAAAGCTTTTTCGAAATCAACGAACACCAGTAGGAGGGAGTCCTGGAGCTCGTTGATTTGCTCCAGTATTATGCGGAGCGTTGTGATGTGGTCCACACATGATCGGCCGGCACGGAATCCGGCTTGCTGCCGCCGGAGAGTAGCGTCGATTTTCTTTTGGATCCTATTGAGGATCACTCTGCACAATACTTTTTGTGCAATACAGAGCAGCGTGATGCCGCGCCAGTTACTGCATTCTGTAAGGTCCCCTTTCTTAGGAACCTTCACCAAGATGCCCTGCATCCAGTCCACCGGAAAAGTCGCGGTTTCCCAAATAGTTGTGAATAGCCTATGCATCATCTGGGCTGACAAGGCTGGGTCAGCTTTTAGCATCTCGGCCGGAATGCGGTCTACTCCTGGCGCTCTGTTGGATTTCATACCCTTGACTGCTGCTTCGATTTCTGTCAGTGATGGTGCCTCAGAGTTCACACGGTTGATGCGACGCACTGATGGTATCACTTGCTGCTGATTCTGTTGGTCTGTGACACTCGAGACACGGAGAAGTTCTTCGAAGTGCTCAGTCCAGCGATTAAGTTGGTCTGTTCGGTCAGTCAATAACTGGCCAGCTCTGTCCTTCAGCGGCATTCGAGTATTTGTCCTGACACCACTGAGGCGGCGAGAGATATCGTACAACAAGCGGATATCACCATTGGCGGCGGCGGTTTCTCCCTCTTCGGCTAGGGAGTTGGTCCAAGCTCTCTTGTCCCGTCTACAGGCTTGCTTAACACCTCTCTCCAGTTCGGCGTATTTTTGACGGGCTACGGTCTTAGCCGCTCTGGTTCTCGCTCGCTCAACACTGGCTTTCGCCTTTCTCCGCTCGTCAATCATTCCCCAGGTTACATCCGAGATCCATTCTTTCCGTTCACTGCGCGCCTTGCCGAGGATTTTGTCACTCGTCGTGATGAAGGCGTCCTTGATACCGTTCCATTGCTCTTCGACAGATCCGCCTGGCGACATATCCGCGGCACGGGCTTGAAGTTGATCGACAAAAGCCCTCTTAACCTCCGGGTTCTGCAGCCGACGCACGTCATAGCGGCACCCTACTTTCTCTTCTCGTCGCTGCACACGTGCGACGCGCAGGCGTACCTCGGCGACAACAAGATGGTGATCAGATGCGATATCAGCGCTACGTTTGTTGCGTACATCAAGCAAGCTCCTTCTCCACTTGTGGCTGATGCAGATGTGGTCGATTTGGTTTTCTGTTCGGCCATCGCGAGATACCCACGTGACCTTATGTGCTGGTCGATGGGGAAAGAGCGATCCACCAATCACCATGTTATTATTGCCACAAAACTCTGTGAACAGCTCACCGTTTTCGTTCATTTCTCCTAGGCCGTGGCGCCCCATGACACGCTCAAGGTCCGCGTTATTCGAGCCTATCTTTGCGTTGAAGTCGCCTAGATGGATCTGGATATCCCCTTTTGGGATTTTCTCAACCACGCTGTTCAGCTGACTGTAGAAACTCTCTTTCTCGTGTAGGGCGGCAGCGTCTGTTGGTGCGTAGCACTGGATGACTGTAAGGTTTCTAACCCGCGTTCTGAATCTGGCAACGATGATTCGGTCGCTTATCGGTTCCCACTTCATCAAGGCTGCGTGGGCCCCTGGACTAAGTAGGAATCCAACTCCACGTTCCCGAGGAGCGTTTTCGCCTCGTATGCCAGAGTAGAGCAAAACTTGTCTGGACAATGCCTTGTGCTCACCAGTATTGGGCCAACGGACTTCGCTCAGCCCCAGAATTTCCACTTTAAGTCGGCTAGCCTCCCTCGCTAATTGTGCTAGTTTACCTTGCTGGGCAAGGGTCAGTATGTTCCAAGTTCCAATTCGTGTCCTTGTTTTCATGCTCAGGGTCGTTGCCAATAATCCAGATCGAAATTTTTCTTCATTTTCCGTAACGTAGTGTATTTTCGGGTACAGTAGGTTGTTAGCCTAAGGTCCCTATCCCACGGTGGGGCTGCCACCTTAAAGCGTGTGGGAGCCGCTTGGTTTGTAGTCTCTTAGCGTTACCCAGGGTGCGCCACGCGGAGGCGAACTACAGTCGCACCCCCGTCACGGGAGCAAGGCCGGTAAACAAGGCGGCAGGGAGCAAGGACACGGACCGGAAACTACCCGGTTGGGAGAAGGCGGCCAGCGGTGAGAACATATGCAAGGCTCGCGCCGCTTCGCTTTAGTTTCATTCGCACCACCAACAGAGTGTGGGTATTCTCAGTCTGTTTTGGGAGCGAGGAGTGAGCGAGGAGGTCTCCGCCTTCATCCTTGCCACCGACGCCGTTGCCGCCGCTGCCCTGCGGGATTGTTTCAAAAATTTGTTTTATTGATAAAGTTTATGTATATTTTATTGCCGGCGCCAGTGGCACGCTGAAAGGTGTATTATCGCGCCCGACGATGGATGGATTTTTCGGCGCATTCCAACCAGCGGACCCGCGGGGGCTGGTGCGGGGCGGTGGGCGGCGACAGCCCGACGACTTTGACTCCCGCTGGCATTAAGAGAGATATGCCGTGTGCCGTGCGGGATCGAGTGACGGAGCGAGCGAGCGAGCGGTTTAGGAATGTTCCCTTTCCCCTTTTGTCGAGGTGCCGAGGGACAGGACGAATGTTTTCCCCCCAACCCTGCCCTGCCCTACCGCTCCCTGACAGTGAAGGTGTCAAATGGTGGCCAAATTTAGGTTCACTCGAGTTATGCGCTTATTTGCGCTCGCTTCCCCCCTGAGCGTCGAGCGAAGTGTTTCAACAAACTTTTCCCAACCGGTCGGGAAAACGCTGACGGTGGGTTGGCGGGCGAGCGGGTGGGTTTTGCGGCGGCACTGCACGAACCGTGAGATGCACTTTCGGGGGGGGGTTTTGACGAGGGTTGCAGTTGGCGCAAGGAATGCCGTAAGACGTTAACCTGTCTCGAGCCCGCACCCGCGCCCAGCGCTTTATGCTTAATGAGAAATGGTGGGAAAATTTATTTCCACCACCCACCGACCCACCGGTTTGACGGCTGGAGACGAATTATGTTTATTTGTTTTTTGTTTTTTTTTTTTTCGTTCGTTCGTTTGTTTGCTCCGGAACCGTCTCAGGATGGAGCCACGTTTTACGTTGGCGCTCGGTACACAGCGCTTCCATCAGATTTATGACGCTCGTCTCTCGCGGCCCGATTTTTCTTCACGGCGGCGACGACGGCGCTTAATCTCAAATAGCAAAGCGGCACCGGCCCTCGGGTCTGTCAATTCTGGTGCGTCTTGCGGACCACCAGGTCCAAGCCAAGACTTAATCCGACAATTGTTGTTTGCGTGCCCCCAACCCACACGGGACGTGCGGTGCTAATCTGCCTAGAGTCCCGGTTCGCGGCCCGGGTACTACCGAATCCGCGTCGCGAGATTCGAGATTCGGTTGAATTAATTCGGAACGCCGGCGGGGGCACACCCGACGCGGATGAGATGGGCAAATATTTAAGTCTAAGTGGGGTCTGCGGGGTTGCGATGTAACACGAGCGCCGGCTTCTTGGAAAATTTCCCCCGCCGACCGTTATGCGCTTTCCCCTCTCACCAACCACCACCGCATTACGCGGCGCCCCAACAGCCGTCGGCAAGGATCGCCGGCACTGTTTGCGGAGTGGAATTCGTTTCGCCTTTTTTTGTGACGGGGCACGGGCGGGCGAAATCACCCAAATCGCCTTATGCGCCCGCCCGAGTTGGGACCCTTTGGGCCGGTGGTGCATAATCTGCTTGGAAATTAATTTTCAACATACTCTCCCGTCCGTGCGGGTCACCATCGGCGGGCGTTTTCCAGTGTGTTTCAGTGTTTTCATTGTTGCCAAACGGTGGTCCTAAGGGTTCCCGCTGGAAGTTAAATCAAATCCACGCCGAGGCGGTACGTACCTCACTGGTCGCTATGTTACATTACGGTCATATGCTGCCCGAGTCTGTGAGAACTACAATGCAATCAAAGCGACCGGACCTATACTGAGCTCGGTACCCGTGCAACGTCGGTGACCGACCGGCGAATATTGCAAATACCTTCTTTTAATTGTTTCTAATCATGCGAGAAAAGTTATTGGTTTCCTTTGGATGAGGGACGTATTTGTCGCTGCCGTTCTGCACGTTTTTAATGAAATTCTGAACATCCAATGTCTAATTTAGTCCAATGCAATTTAACTAAAAAGTTTTCTCGACAAAAAGAGTCTGTTCAGTTTTCATTACAGCGTATTTGTCGAATCGAGCACCGTCCAGGCACGAAGTACAAGTACCTTATTCCGGCTATAATAAAAACGGTCGCCATGTAATAAAAATGTTCTCATTGATCACGATCGCTATGCAATAAACGCGACAAACTGTTTCGGCTACGTTGCCGGCCATGTGACGAACATTAAATAACTAGCCGCATCTTTACCGTTCAACGTCAATTCTTCGACTGTCTCCGACTAACTGATTGCTGTCGACTGAACTGTTTATTGATCATTTTAAGTTCTTATAAAGATAATTGTAACTAGCACCCCAGCCGCTGGCGTGGGTCAGCTGCCTGACTTACTAACTTAAATTTAGAGGTTTATGGAACACCTCAGATGCGCAGTCAACTTACGCTTCCACATGGCAACTCAGGCTTTGGACAAACCGCGGCCAAATATTCTCAGATATTGATGTAGTGAAGGATGTGAAGCAAGTGAGGTCCATGTGGTTATTATGACAGAAATGGCGTTCTACTCAAACAACAGTCAAGGTCAGGTCTACTCGTCTCAACAGTCAAGGTCTTCATTTTATTGTGAACAGTCAGCCTTAAGGTTTGCTTACAACGAGTCCATCATAATATGCAAACTGCGGTCCTTGACAACAACATCCGCTGTCACAGCTTCGTGTACAACGCTTGGACCGCTGAGTTCGCCTTAAGACGTTGCTCGGGCGTCTCTCACTTGATTCTGTTTCTTGCCCGTTATCCATGGAGACATCGTAATTCATGCTGATCCTTTATTGTAACGCCTTCACGGGTTATCGAATGGTAGTTATTGCTGACTACAATTAATGTTTTGAGCATGCTTCGGTCGGTCGAGTGTTATATGAAACATTCCCAACATACATGTTAAATGTTTAGTTCCAAGAATGGTCTGGTCGGAGCAACAAAAAGGCTTTCGCACCTCACTTGGGGTCGATGGCTCCGAAAACGCTTCGCCACACTAATTCTTCCGCGAAGATTCCCGCAGATCCGCGTTCGTCACCGAGCCGATCGCTGCCGAGCCCTTTTGTCAAGCGATTTTATCACGCAAAGGAGGCGAAAACTATCATAAAACGCCCTGGACCGGGGCCGTGCAACAATTCTATTTAACGCACCGCCGGAAACCGCACAAGAGCAGCAGGCGCCTCTGCGCCGTCCACCGCCACGCGGACACGCGGCGTGTTTACCGAAACAGAAATAAAGTAATAAACTCGGTTTATTTATGTGATTTCGTTTTCCATTCCACTGCCCGGCTCACTGTCCGGGCACACGGGGGGAGTGACGCGGAGAAGGGCTCTCGGGCGTCGCGCCTCTTGACCGTTGAATGACGCTCCACTCCACGGGGTGGCTTTCCACGCCGGATCCTTAGGCCGACGACGACGACGACGTGAAGTGGCAGATCCTTTGGACGTTGACTAATGATATGAGCTTGTTGTTTTCGGCGGTGGCCCCCCCGGTGGCCCACGGGGTGGAATGCGGGGGGAGGTGGCCTCGGGGGCGGCCGTGGGTAGTTATGAAATCGCGCTCGGCAAACCCGACCCGGAGCAGCTGCTTCGGAGCAGGCGGCCATCCGAAACTATCCCCTGTGCTCCGGACGGACGGACGGACGGAAGCAGACGGAGGACCACCGGAAACGCTTCGTCCACGGAACGATCAGAATCAGCGCGGGAACGCGAAGAAGGAGCGCAAAAACGGCATCGTCCCGAAATCAAATCGATTGACTTCGGGGTTATTTATTGCATTCGCGGCGAAGAATCTTCGCCCGGGCCGTGGCCCCAGGCCGAAACGTGTGTCCCTCCAGCGCTACGCGATTTGATGCGAAAATCTTCGCGCAACACACACACACACACACGGTCACCTCTTTCGCTCCATCTCGCTCTCTCACTCTGTCTCTGATGTCGTAACGTCCACCGACCGGCACCGGCTCGACCGGCTCTCGTGGGATTTGCGGCCAAATGGTGCGTTCCGATTCCATTTCCTTTCGGTGGTGGCCACCGGGGGGGAGGGCTGCGGTGCGGTAAAAATCGGTAAAGACGTTTGCGGCCGATACGGGCTCGTAAATCATTTGTCAACCTGAACACCACCGAGCCACCCAGCCGTGGTCGCTCCATTTTGTTTCGCCCGTGTTCCGCCCGGCGCCCCTCAAGGGCGCGGCTGGCGGGGGGGGGGGGGAAATGACGATTGCGGTTGGCCAGAAAACTAGAATTTTCCCAAGCCGAGGCGAACCGGAGCCGGTCGGGTGGGAAATACGTCACGTTTCGCCAATCGACCAAATATCGATTGACCTAATGCTGGGCTGCGCCGGGGGCTGGGTGCTGGGGTCTGGACGGGGCCCACTCCGGCAAACGATGGTATCGTTTGTTGATTGCCGTCCGGGGGCCCCTGGGCGGGACACTGGGCTGAGGGCTGAGGTGGAAAATCCTGCGCTAATCAAGCCGAGGCCTGGAGGAAACCTTTGGCTCGGGCCCCGAGCGCGTGTGTTGGGCGCTTATCGGGAGGTTAAGCCCGAGAAAGCTCTCCTCGGGGTCCGATGTGTGTGTGTGTGTGTGTGTGTTTGTTTCTTGATTTGTTACTTCGTGCGTCCCCGCGCGACAATGGCCGGGTTTTCTTATTGATCGCTTCGGAAGTCGGAACATGTCTCTGTTGGACCCTGCCACATTAATCAACTCGCCCTTATCGCGTGCGCGCGCGGAGGCGCGCACTTTCGGCCACAAACAAACAGCCGGGGTAGGGGATATCCGCGCCAACAGGATGGCTGGTGCTGGTGAAGGTGTTTTTCTGTGGTGGCCCTCCCCGGCTGCTCCGTGCGGCAATTTTCCAAAAAGCCCAATCTATCAATTTTCGGGCCCAACCCGGAAGGAGTGTCCACCGGAGACGTCGGTGTCGGCTGGGTCCTTGATAAATCCTTAATGCCTCTGCAGGATGCCTCCCGGTGTGGGGTCCTTTTTTCTCGGGCCACTCGAGGCTCGGAAATTGATATTTGTACACGCAACCACACCACCGTTCATTATCGTCCATTTGGGGGAAAATCACATCGCACCGATCGCAGCTGCAATCTGTTTCCGGAGGTCCTGCCCTGCGGAGGAGTGCCGAGGCACCGTCGTGGGCTGTGTCTGAATGTTTTGCGATTCCGAAAATTATTGCCTTGCCCTATCTTTCTCTCTCTCTCGAGTGGAGACAAAAATCAACATAAATATTTGCTCACTCACTGGAACCGGAACCGGAGCCTTCTCTATTGTGCCATTGTGGTCCGCGTCTCCTTTGTTCGGTCGCCACATTCCCGGGCCCTCGGTTATGGTCCAACTTTCATTGATGTTTCGTTATTGATTGCGCACCGTGCGAACGAAAGGAAGACATCTCACACAAACCGAAGCCCGGGTGAACCCTTCACGAAAGCAGCAGCACCAGTCTCCTAGGGCGGTCTAGGGCTGTAAAACGTAGAACTCTAAACCCGACGCTGCCCCAGCAGGCCCGGCTGGCCGCCCCGGGGACAGTAATCAATGAAATGCTTTTAAAGAAAATTTTACCGTCCATTCGCTTATCATAACCTTATGCGTGGCCATTCTTTTATCGACCGTTAGGCATCAGCGTAAGCGCCTCGGCAAAGCCGTAAATGTGTTATCGTAAAACATTTGATATTTCCTTTATTGATATCTCATTCGGATCATCGCCAGTGGGTGTCGACGGGGTCCGCCGAGGCCACGATTCTGCCCTCCGACACACCCGACACTTACTTTCACCGCCGCAATTCTCACAGCTTCGACAATTCGCTCCGACCAAAAACCGGGGGCCGCTCCGTTGAGCCCCAGATAAGTCGAGGGGTGTGGTGCCCGTGGTGCCGGGCTTGATGATTGGATAAAGGGCCCCCAAAACCTGGCCATAAAAACGGAAAATAATCCACTCATATCCAGGCGGATACGTCAGCGACGAGGGCGACCCCATAAATGCATCCCCGCACGCAGCATAAGACGTACCAGGACGGAGCGGAGAGGATAAGATAACGGAGCGATAAGAGGGCGCGCGGCATAATGTGTGTTCCCCAGGATGCTCGGGACCCCTGCTCAGCATTGCCCTGCCAACCCGCGCCACCACCGTGTTAATGTACCAATAAAACAATAAATTTATATTTCTGAGATTCCGAGACCGAAATCCGGCCGATCCTGGAGCCCCTCCGGAAATCGGTGGTACTTTGGTGGTGGTGGGTTTGTATGTTATGTTTCGGGGAGAACCTGGGAGGCACGAACAACGGTGCGAACTAGTCCGGGCCGGAGCGGGTACCTTTTTATGCCCTCGGAGTAATCCCGGCACATACTCAAGACCAAAGCCGATGGCGGTCGATTCGAAGCTCCCGTCGTATGAGGTTCATAATTGCCTCAGAACGCTGAAAAGGTGCTTGTTTTTTGGGGAAGACACTGGCGTTCGAACGTCGTCGTGAAACGGATCACTGGCTAGCATTAGACACGTGACTTGTGGAGTGTTGTCTAGTAATTTAAATTTAGCTTTAATCGGTCCTAGTGTCCCAGGATTGCAAAGTTGAGCGACGGGTTTCATCGGGCTCATCTTAATGATGTTGCTCTAGCTGATTCTCATTGAAGGGGATCGTTTGGGCCTCTCTGGATTCAGTGTGGAGCCAAACTTTCCTTTCGTTTGATTCCACGCAGCCCCATTTGGCTCTGAATATTCCACACGTTGAGTAGCAACTATTAACGTAAGAATATTAAAAAGAAAGCAAAAACATGAGGATTCGAACATAGCGACCCACGTGTTCCCACGTGCTCCCAGGACCCCCAGGTTCAACGCTAATGTCAACTGTGCAACTGTAACCAAAAAAGCGGCGGCATTGGTCTGGCCGTTGACAACAAGTATCGCCCAGAAAGCGGAAAAACATTCCCAGCAACCAACGACACGACACATAGTTGCCGGCTCCGTTGGCCCGGAGCCAGTGGCCCGAAGGACGGCCTGAAGCCCGGCCCGTTCTCCGGCCATCAGACGCACCTGAGAAAAGTTTACCGTCTACCGTCTTGGGGAGCAGGGTTTTTTAACAAGTTTTTGCCTGCCCCCGTTTCCTGCCGACCGGCCGGCCGGCCGGGTGAAGAAGGACTTTGCTGGCAAATGTGTACGTTCGTTTCGTTCGTTATCGGCCGTGGCCGCCGTAAAGAAATGTGGCGCCAGCAGAACTCTGACACACACACACACACACATGTAGGCACAAAGTCCCAGGAAATGTAACCTGGCAGCGCCAGTTCCCGCTGGAGCAGTTGGCGCCCGTTACGTCGCCGGGCGGCGCCGAGGAGCCGGGTGCGGGTGCGCCAGATATCACTCGCTCGCCAATCGCTCGCCCACGCCCCGGACTCACAGCTTCCGGTGGAATTCAACAGGAGCCAGCATTGGGGGGGGCGGGGGCACAAAAACGAACGTCCCACGGGACCACTCGCCCCGTCCCGTTTGGCACAGGGCTCTCGGGCGCGGGCGTGTGGAAAAGCCGGGAAAAACTTGTGAAAACTATATCGGTATCTTTTTCCTCGATTCCTTCATCCTGCCAGGAAGGAGTACGCACCCGACGGCGGCGGCGTACGGTGCATCCGGGCCCGGCCCGCACCCGGGGAGATGGCATTACGGCGGTGGCCTATACATACGTTACGTAAAAAGCCGGACTAACGGCGGGCGGGCGGGCGAAAAAGGAGATCGCACAAACAAAATCGTATATCATAAGTTCCGTCACGCAACACGCTTGCTCCCCCCCGTGGGCCTCGTTCCGGGAGTTTTGCTCGGGTTTTTCCGACTCGGGTTTTTTTCTCTCTGTGCTACGCTTCAATGCTGACCTCCAATAGTGGGCGGGAAAGGGGTGGGGGGGTTTCCACTTGCGGGCCGCTTGGGCTATTAGGATTGGCCTAGGAAGGATTTTACTTTTATTTGATTTTTTGTTGTCGCCGTTGTTGTCGTTACTTTTCCGGCTCTCCGGCTATCTGTCGCAAGAGGAAAACTTTGCCAGCCCACCGTTGTTGGCCTTAGTGGCCGAAGACGATCAGTGATACGCTTGATTCTTTAACCTTCGCTGAGAAGTTCGAAGCACTTACAGCCCTATCGAGATAAGGGCACACTCTGGGCAGGGTACCAGAAGCTGAGCTGAGCTGCAAATTACATTTTGCAGGTAGCTTTTCCCGAAGGCAGATCTCTCTACCGCAACAAAGTTAGTATACATGGAAAAGGGCACGTCAAGAAGCTAATCAAACAAAATTTGGAGGTTTCAATTGTTTAAAAGTATAAGTTCTTATGGCAAAGTATAAGTTCTTATGGTAAGGCCAAAGCCATCACAACATGCTACTGTGACCAAAAAATAACGGGAAATTTTTTTCTTTGATTGTCAGGATCAGGATTTCTTACCATCCAAATAGCTAAACTGTCAACAAAGAATACTGTTTCAGTGTTGCGCGTAGTTTGCTTAATTTTGTGCATCAAAAAAGACCAGGGAGAGACAATTCTTGGTTCTTGCATCACAATTTCATTCCGTGATCATTTCGCCACAAACTCGAAAAAATAAAAAGTCAAACTGCATAGAGTAGGGATTACTTTAAAGTTCGATGACATCGACTTAGAAAGAAGTTTTTTAAACAGTAGAAAATGTTATCACAGTGTTCCCAGAACGTTGAAGAATAAACAGTAATTTTGTGCAGAAAATTTCAACCGTTTTTAAACATAGTTTTAACTCTTTTTCTCTCTCTCTTTCCCTTTCAGGTACGTAACAAAAATCTGTGCCAAAACCAGTGCTCCACAACTATCCGTAAGTAAGCTTCGACCAGAGAGAGGTTGCACCGAGCCACCGAGGCGAGGCAGATTAAACGACTTGACCGGGACCACCGTGCTTGGTTCGCCGGTGGAATGCGATGCCGGCGCCGAGCACTTCCCTGCGGCCGGCTATCCTGGCACCCGTGGTACAGGTGGCCAGCCTTGCGCCCGTGCGCTATTAAGATACATTTCTTCCCTCCCGCTGGACGGTTTGGACACTTGCGCCGTGGCATTCTCACAATCTTAACCTGCCGCCATCGTCGTGGTCGTGCGGTGCGGTGCTCCGATGGTCTCCGATAGCCGTCGTAATGAGAGTCATACACCGCAAACGCAAGCTTTCCGCTACGTACCGCCGTGGGACACTCGTTGGCCCCACCGTTGGGTGGTGCGCGATAGAAAAGATTTTATGATTATGAGGCCTCCGGAAAACCCGGTTTTGGGTTTGGGGGACCGAGAACCGAGCGAGCACCTTTTGGGCTCCGTGCTCGAGGCCAATGACAACAGCAACACGACACACTACACCCGAACTCTGTTGTTTGACACTACCCACCCACACACACCCATCGACGTGTATGTGGGTGTTCGTTAAGTGGTTAAATCTCGAACAACGGCTCAATCCTTTCGCAAGCGGGCACTTTCTCGGGGCGTGCGGCGTGTCCTGGCACACGAAGGGGATCCCGGACCGCCGGAAACCTACGGTCGGACAATTCTCATTATGTCCCCGGGTTTTTTTTTCTCAGGGCACACCGCCCCGCACGGTCCTTCACATTACGGTCGTCGCCGGAAGTGATGATGCTTTTTGCTACCAACAACACCCCAAGTGGCAGGACGTGCCCGGCTAACGTCCGGCATAATAGGTGGTTGTTTCTGGTGTCCACCCGTGTGTGTGTGTGTGCTAGTGGTTTGGGGTTTGCCGGTCTCATTCGGTATTCCGGGCACAGAGGCGCCAACGTGAGCCAGCAACGCACGGCACGCGCGCACTTTAATCGTGCAATAGTTGAACCGGAAGTGTGGTGTTACTTTGCACAAAAAGTTGTGGCCACCAGGAGGATGGGAACGGGGCGGGGCACGGCACGGTGGCAAACGCTGCAGCTACTTTACACTTCCGGCCCCGGGGTTGAGACACCGGAGCCGGAGCATAAGATACGCTCCGAAGCCGCAGGGACCTACCGGCGGGAGTGTCTTGGCCAGGTCACCCACCTTCCCCCAGTTGGCGACACCTTTTTCGGGTGGATCCCGGTCCCGGGTGCAACCCGAGCACGCTCCCGCTATTAGGGAGTAATTAGGAAGCGGAGGAATATGGTTTTGTTCTATTACAGCGTGCGAGGTTGCGGTCGTGTCCCGCTCCGGCTTTCATGTGGCCACTTCTCGGTGCATCGCGCACTATTCGCTGCTTGTGCCGTTGCACCGTTCCGGCGGGACTCTTTGCTGGGCGGGCTTCATTCACGGGGGTCCAACCACGGGAGCTTTGTTTCGGGAATGAAGTTTGTAAAGTTTGTTGTAGTGCGCTAATGGGAAGCGACTTGTTTGGCGCAGCAGTTGAAGCACGGCGAACGTGAGTTTTTACACACCGCAAACCATGAGGTCCTCGGATTGGATCCAGCCGATACAGGGGTTTTGAAACTTCATTCCAACGTTTATTAATCCTATTAATCTATTCGACGTCAGTTCGCGTGTTGACAGTGCGACAGACATCTGAGTTCAATAATGTGCTGAAATCATTTTAATAACCCCCAGAAAGGATTCGCTGACCCCAGAAAAAATCCAGCAAAAGAAAGCATCGTCTGCAAGGAGCCTGTCCTAAACAATCGTAAATGTAGCGAAATAAAGAACGCCCGCCAAAGCCGGTCAGCGTCCCGTTGTGGCCACTCACATTGTATTGGTATTCCTTTTGGGGGATCCCAGACACCAACCTCATGCTGTCCGCATGAGCGGATAAAGTCGGGGAAAATTGAAATTGCATAAAATGGAAATGGGGAAAAAAGAACCGAACGCCAAGTCGCTCTCCGCACAACTGGTGCCAACAGATAACAGGGAAATCATTAGAAGGATGAAAAGGATGAAAAGAAAATGGAAAGTTTTTCACCCGGATTTTTCCTTTTTTTTGGCGGTCTGTGTTCCCTTGCACAGTTCGGGCCATTCCGCCGGCGGTCTCGACGGAATGCCCGAACCGGACACCCGGCCCGCCGGTCGCTGGTAATGGTCGATAAAATTTTAAAGCGGAACTATTTGAGGCCGGCTGTTGGGGTGTTGGCATGTTTCCTCGCTTTCTTCGCTGCCGTCTCGCCACCGGTCCCGATTGACCCCCCCTCGAATCGAGGGACGGTCCGAAATGGAAACCCCATTTCCGGCCACTGTGGAAAGGAAACTTTTCTGTTTCGTCTTTTGCCAACCTGCGACCCGTACCTGAAAGAGTTGCCCGAAATTGTGGTCGATTTCAGTACCGATTGAAACGATGATCCCGTGAAAGTCACTTGTTGAGCACCGTGATTCTCTGGAGTACAGAATTCTTTAAAAGTCCCCCTGCAAGCCACGCAAGACCGCAGGAAACGATGAGTATTTGCATTACTTTCTCGGCTTCCGTTCCGATTTTCCTCAGCCTCGGCCGTCCATCCGCCCGCCGCCCGGTGGAAATGGGTGGAAAACAAAGTGCTTAACATTTAAGTTTATGAGCAAGTTTATTTTATCATCGATAAATAAAGTGGCAAATGGAACGGCACCACGAAAGCGCCAGCAGCGAGCGCCGAGCAACGATGGAACCAAGTAAACGGACGGCCGTTTACTCGGTGCCTTCTTGACCGCCGGCAGCGCAGCGGCTTCCCGGCGCATTCCGATCGGTTTCGGACCGGATAGAGCCGGCGATCGGGAGGCGGCAAAAAAAGAAAAACCGGAAAGCATGCATGGCGAATGGGAGTTGAAATTGCAACAACCAAAAGAAAAAGAAAACGGAACCAAAATTTATCTCGCTTTGCTTGGCACGCCTCGGCCGCCTCGCGTGGCTATCTCGTGAGACGTTGTGTTTTGGTGTTTATTTTTTACTATCCTTTTTTTCGTTTTGCTTCGATTCGACGCCAACCACACCGACTGCTGCATGGCAGCAGAGGCGCCAAACGAGTGGCGCCCGCGAAGTCCACGGACGATCGAGTGGACCAAGTGGCGGATGATGTTAAATTTTATATCCCCTTTTTGCGCCACTTCGTCCCAGAGAAGTCAAAGCCCGGTCCGGTGGCCGGAAGTGGCCGGAATTCCCGCCGCCTGGCACGGTCTCGGGTCCCGGGGCACGGGACCGGATCGCCTAGTCAGCAGATAATTTGAGGCTCCATCCTGTTTTCATCCTGTGAGCGGATCCTTCCTCGAGCGGAGCGAGCCGTTGGCGTTGCATCCGCGCCGTCGCCGCCGTGGCCAAACCCCATTTGTTCTTATGTTTAATGGGCGGCCAGCATGAAACGGCGCAGCGTTCGGAGCTCGGCACTCGATAGTTCGTGATCGTGGGAAGCACCATAATCATCATCATCATCATTATCGTCCTGTTTATCATCATGCCGTGATCATCTGCGGTGCGGTTCTCTCGTTTCGTGCTCCGTTCCGGCGGCCCCCTCCGCATCTCGGGCGTATCAATTCGGCGTCGATTCGTGCTGGTGGAAATTAATTTTTGCCCGTCCCGATGCACGCGTGGAGTGCGATTTTCCGGTCTGGCCGGGGTGTGGAAAACCGGTACCGCTTAGCGCCGGAAGCACTAATATCCCGCTCGCCGTGGGACGCCCGCACTGCTGCTGGAGCCATCGATTTGGGTGCGGTTGGAGCGTTCGGAGCACACATTTTGTTGGGTTTTCTTGGATCCGAAGTCTCTGAGTTTCGGTTTGATTTCTGAGCCAAGCTCCGAACGACACACTCGGTGCAGCGCGATTATGAACTTTTCTGGCACCTCCATTAGCCCCTAGCCTACCAGGATCAAGCGCTTTTTTGACAAGCGCCAGCGTAAACATTGTGCCACGGCGCAAGGATGCGCCGACCGTAGTGTAGCGTCTTCGTTGCGCTGTCATCAATCGCACCGAAAATTTCCATCAACACGCCCGGCTTTATCGGCAAATGGAAAAAGCAAACCCCGGATCTGGCTGGCTCCCCACCCGCCCCGGGGGCCCCTCCTGGGCGAAGGACCTCATCAGTTTCACGAGTGCCCCCGAGCTTCCGAGCGCACCGAGCGTGATGTGGCAGTCACAGGAAAAATCTTTTAAATCACTTTACTTTCCACCGAAAAAACCTACGCCCCCTCCGGCTGGTCGAAGTGGAAACTTCCCCCGCAAAACGCATCCTGCTGGAGGCGTTTCGGGGCTCGATTTGTCAGCGGCGGCAACAGCGGGCGCCGTTGCCGAATGTTCGCTGGCCGGGCACGCTTGGCATAAAATTTGCATAACATTGTCATGAAAATTGAAATCACAATTCCCAAATTTTACGCCTCCTTTCTGCTCTCTCTCTCTCTCTCTCTCGCTGTCTCTCTGTCGCTCTCTTCCGGTCCTTTTGGCGTTACTTTCGCGTCGTTGTCGTCGTGGTGTTTGGTTTGCTACTCCCTGGCATTAGAGTGCCGGGTGTCTTGGCGGGCAGACAAATCGGGGGCCCGGGTAAGACCCTGGGGGAGGCCCCCCCCCCACACAAACCTACGCCGTCTGTCAAGCGCGAGCTGACGTCTCCATTAAAAATACGCCGTGGCGCGCGGCGAAGGAGCGCCGAAAGGAAATAAATCTAGCCGAAGACACGGTTTTCTCACTAACTGCAGCTGAGCGACGGCAACGTTTTGGATTGCGTGCGAAGCCGAAAGTGACGCAAAAAACCCGCGCGAAACAGATAGAAGAAAACACGCCAACAAAATAACGCTTTCGTCCTTTCCGGTTCGCCTGGACACACCGAATCGCGCTCGCGCTCCGACCGTTTGTTGCGCTTTTCTTCCACCGTTGTTGTGTGTTTGTGCGAGTTCGTGTGAATTTCTTCACGCCAGGCACACACACACACACGCGGGCACACGCTACGGTGACAGAAATACAACATACTACTTACATTGTTGCCCGGGGTACGAAATTACCATCATTAGCATGCAAATTGAATTGTCACTTTCCTTTGGCTCTGGAGCCACGGGAGCCGCGGACGAAGGACGACCCACTCTGTGTGTGTGTGTGTGTCTGCGTGTGTATGTGGGAATGTCTTTCCGATTTTTACTGCCCAAGGACTCGTGCCGCCGCTCGGTTGTTGTGGTCCAAAGGTCCTGGTCCGGCGATTCAGTTACGAGTCCTGTTTGGGCTTCCCCAAAACCGAGCTACGGCGGGTTCCTTAAATCATTTCTGGTCCAGGCGAAAAGCTCCGCGTAAGCGCTCCCGATTTCCATCTGGTCCGTGGGCCGTGCCGTGAAAAATGGCGTCACAATGCATTAATGATGGGCACGAAATTTGTCTCGAATTTTCCCGTTACTTTACTCGACGCTCGACCATTTCTTTCACACTTCGGCCGTGATCTTTCACCCCGCATGATGGATGACGTGTCGTTCCGTCGAGCCTACGGAAGGAGGCCTACCGGAGGGTGCGCGGCGAGAGGAAGAAAAAACGCACCACCGTCACCACCGGAGCCGCAGGGACGAAGCAATTACTCTCGCTGCACGCTCCATTGCGGGTCCGCTCGTTAGAGGGCCTCGGGTACCAGGGTATTACACCTGGCGCCCACCCCCAGACCCCGTGGCCACGGATGTCGCCGAGAGGCACGTACACCAGGGGGTTGGTGGTGGCGCTAATGAAATTTTAGAACCTCTCAGCGAGCGGATCTTCGAACATCCAATTTTCCGCGACCCAGCGACACGTTCTAGGCCTAGGCGCGCGGCCGTCTACGGTGGTTCCCTCGGGGGTAGGCGGTGTCGGCAGTGTAAGGAGGCCCCCGGTATGCACGTGAGTAATGTGTCACGGCGAAGCAGCAGAGGACGACATTTTCCGGTTGAAAGAATTTCGCAAGTCTCCTGTCAATCTGTCTAAGGACTGCGTCAGCCGGAGGACCGTCGTTGAAGGATGTCTCAGGCCCGCGCTCGTGTGTGTGTGTGTGTTGCCGGTTTGCTTCTTCCATCCTGCAGCCTCCCGCCGGGCGGGACATGATCGTGCAAAATCAATTACGCACTGATTACTCGAGAGGGAAGATGACTTAAGATGTTCCGGCCCCCCCCCCCTCGGTCCGGGGCTGGTGTCCTTATCGCTATTTTTCAATTACGAGCATAATCGTTTTTGCTCGCGCTTCCGGCCCCAGCACCGTGCTTCCGGCACATGTGTGCGTCACGGCGCGAGCCGGCAGAGCAACAGAGAGAGAAAGAGAGCGAAAGCGAAGAACTGGGTTTGGGGTTTTTTTTGCAATTTGAAGGCTGCTTTCTTTCACTCGGGGAAAGGCAATTTTCAGATTGATTGCACGTTCAATCGAGCGACACGCCGAAGAGTCCTGAGGAGAGTTCTGGCGTTCTCGAGCCATATTCTCTTATCCGATCTTTTAATGCTCTTAACATCGGTGAATGCTTTTACGATAAACATACATTTTAATACATCAAACTTTTTAAACCTTAATTTCATCTAAATCGTTACTAAAGACCTAGCCAATCCTTGTGTACCGGTTCGGTTTCGACCGCCATCTCGACTCGTCATCTGTTTGTGCGGTGAATCCAAACCAGTTTGTCTCAACGCCTCTTTTGTCAATCGACCGTCCGCTGCGGTTCCCGAAGGAAATTGGGAGCCGCAATTTCCCGCGCCCAACATCGGCAAAAAAAAGTGGCAAGAAAAGGAGCAACAACAGAACAGCACGCCACCGGGCGCAAGACGAACAGGCTTAAGGTTCTGTGTAATCGGATGCTCAAAAGCCCAAACCCGACGCAAGCCGAAACATTCGAAGCGAGTTTTCCACGCGTATTTGCACCGGTTTTCTTGCCATCGCCATCGGTCGGAGCAACCGAAAACCAAGACCGGACACTTTAAGCGGATTAAGCCGGGCCGTGCAAAAAGGCAAATGGAATATCGGGCCGGTTTTTGGGAACTTCCCCTGGCGCTCGCCAGCCTCCACTCAGCAAGCTCGTTAGAGTTAACGCAGTGGTTGTCGCACATTAGCGAACCCGTTTGGCCGGCCGGAATCGGAATGGGCCGGAAACAAAGCACGCCGCGTGAGTTTTCGGGGCGAAGCGAAACATGAATCCTGCCCGCGCGGTTCCCGGGATGCTCGGGAATTCCCGGAACGTTTGGCCCTCCCACCCCGGGAGGGGGGAATCCACAGATTTGCATGGCCGACCGATTTCCATTTCCCGGGGCCCAGTTACCGGTAGATTGAACGCAACCGGACGACGCAAGAACCACTGGCCTCGGTGGCCGTTGGTTCGATCGCCTGCGACAGACGCTTTTGCCACCGACGCGGAAACAATGCGGATGGGCTGGGTGGACGGGCCGGACCAGGCCGGACGGGGTGGTTTTTCGGTGGCGGCCCCTGCTGCCAAAGACACAACAATAAATAGGATTACTTATGTACGGGAACTTCTCTGCCCAGGAAGGCCGCGCCTCTCAAGTGCGCCTGGCGCCGAGGCACGGACATTTTTCGGACGGGTTTAAGCCGCTTTCGGGCTGGGCTTCCGGGAACTGGCGTTGGAGGGCGCGCACTCTCAAGACGCCACGGAACGAAGATTTAGTAATTTCGCTTTTTCTGGATTCGCCAGTTTCGCTCCTGAATCACGGTGCTCGGTGCCCGCTTACCGCGCAAATGCCACTCATGCCAGCTGTGCGCCCGTCGAAGAAACAGTTTCCAAGCCCCCCGGAGCCTGAGTGAAGTGGAACGGCAAAATTACTGCTGACGGCCACAAATTATGAGACCTTTATTGAAAGCAGTGCAATAACGAAAGCCACTTTTCTCGTAGCAAAAATGGCCGCAAGGCACGTGGCCCTTCGGTTCAGAGATTATTTCCAAGTAACAGATTTATTTGTAGACAAACGGCCGTAAAAACTGCTCGACACGGGGAATCTGCATAATTTCCAGGTCAGGCGCGATTGTTCCCTTGTGCTTTGTGCACTCAGAACCGGGCTATTCAAACTGAGGCCCTGAGAAGGACTCGTCGGATGGTTCACGGGCGTTACGGGCGCACAAAAATTATTCAAACATTCTCAAGTGCGCCGATCGGAAGGAGCCGTGCAATAATTACCACCGGGCCACAGGATCCGCGGTTCCGGCGGACATAAGAATGCTCCAGCCTGTCATAATGACGCAGGTTAATTAGCGACGAATTGCAAAAATCCTTCCCGGTCCTTGACTCTGGTTTGGGTTGTTTCAGCATCGCTGCGACGAAATGGAATTTTCCGATTTCACTCGCCAAGTGGCCGAGTTTAATTGCCACTCGCCTTGCCAAAGCCGGCCCCCTTATCGGCCCCCAGCCGGAGTGTCCTGTGCGCGGGTTTGCCCCAGTTCCCACCGCCCATCGCTGTTTGGTTTTCATTAATTGGTCCCGGATTTAATGCAACACCCGTTTATGTGCCGTGGTGGCTTTCGTTCTCTACAATGCCGCGACTGCGGCAGGTGTCTTGGTAATACTTTCTTTGTGTGTGTGTGTGTGTGTG
Organism: Anopheles cruzii; assembly: GCF_943734635.1. Classification (NCBI taxonomy): domain Eukaryota; kingdom Metazoa; phylum Arthropoda; class Insecta; order Diptera; family Culicidae; genus Anopheles; species Anopheles cruzii. The sequence goes on along the minus strand of NC_069144.1, from coordinate 40,458,944 downwards.
TGCCATTTACAGCCCGCGGTAGCATCGTTCCCGGCGGCACCGATTTTACGAGTCCGCCAGGTTGTCGCATTAGGCGAGTAAAAAATGGCAAACATCCGAACAGAAAATCCGGTGGGTGGGTGTCATAATTCTCGCCCTCACCTCCACCACCACCACCACCACCACCAGCACGTGACACGAGCGAGCGAGGGGTGTGCGCCTTTTGCGGTGTCCGTGATTCCGTCCGGCCACGCTCGTTAAATGCACCGACATCGACACTTTGCCGACTAATGATATTACTCATAAATAATCATATTATCATAAACGTGGTTATGTACGATTTTGGGGCCTCACAGCCCCACTTGCCACTTGCCTAGCCCGCCCCAAAAATGGTCCCATCGCGATTTGAAAGATGGATTTTATCACCTCACGCTCGCGGTCTCGCTCTCTCCTTAGGCGACACGAAACTCTTTTCCCGCGGCTGGCTGGCGAGCTGAGACGTTGCCTTGTTGCTACTTTTTATGTTTCGCCCCAGCTCGGAAGGCAGCAGCACACGGACATTACGCGGTGTCGCAGCGACCGTGCCCGTGGCGTTTATCGTCTGCTCCGCTTCGGAAATGATGGAAGCGACTTTCGAGCGAGCGAGTTTTAAAGCCCTTTCGGTGAAGCACGAGAAGCCTCCGGCCACTTCAGGCTTCGTTGTTGGATTTAATTTATGTTTTCTGTACGTTTAAAACGAGCACATTCGCTGCGAGTCTCAAGCCTCCCTTGGCGTACGGGTTGCGCACAATGCAAGGTTCGCAGGCTTGCGCCCTTTAACCGCAAACATTGCTCACCGTCCCTTCCCCCCCCGCGCCACCTCGTGTCGGGAGTCGGGATGATGTATTAATTTTACTCGCCACGGGTCGGGTGACTTCGCGATGTCCTAGATCGTAGATTGTGCTGGGCGCGTGAGTTTCCAGCACGTCCCAATCCAATGTGCATGCGTGAAGCATATGCCTGGGTCGCCGTCCGCATGTGTGTGAGTGTGTGTGAAGGTCGCCCATTGCCACGCCCGATCGATCGGGCGCACATAAATTGACTTTTGCACGCCGTCGAAAGGTGGGCCCCATATTTATGTCATCGGCCAAACCGTGGGCGCGTCGGCTAAGAATTATTAGCTGCATTAGCAAACTAGCGCCGAGGAGTGCCTTATTCTTGCGGGATTCGGTACACCAGAAACGGCTCAAATTTGACTAATCAGTAACACACTGAAATTGTGGATATCATTTCAGTTACTCAAAGTTATGCTTTCGGTGAAAAGCCTCATGGATTCCCGCTGAACTAATCGCTTAATGGTCACCTCGCCGAGAGGGATCTCTTCTAGGGTTTTAAATATTTCTCCAGCCCCCCTCCCGGGGGCGAGTCACGGAGGGCAAATCTATTCCAAATTTATGGCTACCATAAATTGCCTGCTGCTGTTATAAATCATTTAAAATACAAACAACGGGTACGTGCTAAGGACCCTCCCGAATCCTGGACTCCCCCCGGAGAACCGGAGGGCGAAAGAAAAGTAACAAAACAACCGGTTTCTCCCGGTTTTGCTCGTCCCGGGAAAAATCACACAATATTGAATTCTCCAAAACTTTTCACGGTCCAACTTTTTTTTGCTGTTGTTCACAAAATCCGCACACCGAAATCGGGTGAGAGAGAGAGAGTCAGTGTGATAATGGGCGGCCGGAAGCGGGTGGAAGCTGGCACATTGATGGCACAAATAGATCAGCATAATTTATCCCTTCCACGCCCGCCCGGGCAGGTCAGCCGGCCGGTCAAAGGATTGATTTGCGGAAAAAGTTTCTGCATGGCCCGGGCGCGGCTCCTATTATGTTTGCGGGTTCCTTTCACGGTGCTTGAAATGGATCCAAAACTTCTTGGCATTGGCCCGGCACGGGGACTCCCTGGCGAATATATATATATATATGATGCCTCATTACCGGCCGACCGGCCGCATTCGGCCATCGCCGACCACGTTCATCTGGGCGATGTGTTATTAGGAGCAATTCTCGCCACCGATGTTCACCAAAGTGCCAGAAGTGCCAGAAATGGGTTTTCCCAAGGTTTACACTAACGCGCACACACACACTAGCGCGCGCAGTTCAAATGGTGGCCCACGTCATCAATATTGTTGCCACTTTGCCGAGCAGGGGCCGTAAATATTATTAATGTAAAAAGGGACTTCAGTTGGCGCGCCGGGGCCCGTGAACCCCAGCGCCGCCGCCGCCGCCGCCGGGTAGGGGTAAATATTTATCGTACGGTTTAGCAAATTTATTGATTTTCCCGGGTCGCTTTCCGAGAAGGTTCTTCTTTCTTTTGCCGCCTTTGCATGCGCCGCTTGGCTGGCTTGCAAATGAGTGGCTGACTGGCTGACGCTGGGTGCCGTGCCGGCCGGGAACTATTATAATCCACTTCCGGCTCGTCGAGTTTCCCTCCCCCGGGGGAGGGGACCACAGATTTATCATCAACCGGGCACCGGGTTTTTATCTTAAATCATTTAACCTGCTGCGCCGGCCGGACCGGGGTTCGCCGGAATATGCTGCCCGACAAGGATGGATGAATTATTAAAATTAATTATCACTTCGGCATCAGCAGAAAATCTACTTAAATTTTTGGGGCCGCTTCGCTCGGATTTAATGTCCTGCTGCTGCTGCTGCTGCTGCGAAGATCCTCCGGTCCGGGTTAAAATATGAGCACCCATGTCCGCGTCCCGAGCAGCCCGAGCGCTTCCTTCGCCTTCACGAAAGATTAATATTTACAGCTCACACTCAAGAAGGGTTTCCATGCAGGGGCGCGGTCGGGGGCCCCAATCTTGGGCGCTTTGGGGCCACCAGGGAACCGGTGGCCCCACCGAGCGAAAGTGCCGTGTTTGCCCGGTGTCCCGGGTAGTGTCCGTCGCCGGTCGGACCCGACGGTGTCTCTCGGGAATCGAAAGACGACACCTTCCCTGACCTGACCGGGCCCCAAAGGGGGCCCGACCAACTGGCCGGACCTCACACCGAACACGCCCTTTGCACAATGACCGGGGCGCCGGATGGCCGCAGCGCCGACCGAAACCCTAAACAAATATCATTAACAGAAAAGTGTGTTTTCCCACAGCGCGCACGCGGCCCTCCTTGTAAGTGGCCGAGTTTCTTGTGTGGGGTGGTCGCTGAGACCCGCTACGCTACGCGCAGAGTGCCGTCGCTGCTGCGGCCATCGAAAAGGACATCCACCGGCGGTGGGTTTGCGTCGTCGGCGTTGGCAAACAAAAACCATCCGGGGGGGCTTTTTGTCGCCAAAGCCTTCGCGTTGCTTGTTTGCGCAAGGATAAGAAATGCTCCATGCCAAACACACACACACACACACACACACATACAGGGCGCTAGCAGGGCCATGAGGACCCGGGAGGCTGAAGGACCCCGGGAGGCCTTCAGTCCGGCTGTCGCCTCGCAAACAAACTCCCGATCGGGCCGTTTGGCCAGTACGGCCACACCGGAAACGGCCAAGACGTCCGTCTTCGTCTGCCGGTGGCTTCCCCGGCGATGGCCGCTCGGACGCTGGGGTTAGCCATTACTTGGTCCTGGGTCCCCGCTTTTCTCGGCCGATCGGTCGAGAAACGATTAAGGCCAATCGGAGTGGACATTTTTAGCGTAACGACGACGACGACGTGTCGAGTAGACCGTCCTGCCGAGCGACCGGCCAACATGTCCCGTTTCCGAGGCTTCCCTAGCCCGGTCCGGAATGGGGGGCGCTGTACTTGAAGGGCGGCTCGGACCGGGATTGAATGGTATAAAATTCTGTGTTTAACTGCTCGTTAGAATGTTTGTACATGTCGTCAGGTGAACACGGCCGACCGTTCTGCCAGTAATAGCGCCGGTCCCCCCCCCCCCCCCCCTGGAACCGGAAGCGGCTTCGGGATGCAAACGGGTCTCCGCTGTTGGCAGCACAAAAATATATGGCCTCTCGGACACAGAATCCAGCACCGGGGCACCGCACCATTACCGTCAGTGTGTCGAGTAGAAAGGAAAGGCCAACGGCCAATCCGTATGTTGTGTAGTCATCATATTATATTGCTGCCTCAGAAATCATCCCCCAGCCCGTCCCCCAGCCCGTCCACAAGATGCCCGTTCCGATAGGCAGAAGGCAAATATTTATTGAAACTATCGATTGAGGACAAAACCCGATCGGGAGACCACCCCACCATCCTAAGCCGGCATGGTGACAGGATACGGTGACGAGTTGGCAAAGGCGTTCACCGGCCCGCACCTCGTCGCCTGGACAAGGCTCCCGGTCAAGATGTTATTACTTGTTGGGGCTCGGGTTGCTGGGCCGCCCGGCACATTCCGGGGCCCACCCGGACCAGTAATAATGGCCCTAGCAGATGCGTAAAATATTCACAAAACCAACCGACCAAACCGATCGCTCTCGTGTGTGCCCGGGTCCGGATCACGGGAGAATTTATGTTCTCGGGACGATCGTCCCCGACGCAAACCCCGCACTCGAAGAAACTACTGTTGCCGGCAGAACCACGCCCCTGGAGCGGGGTGAGGAGGGGCAGTGGGGAGGTGTTTAATCGACAACGACATGCTCCGGTCCATTCGGCCGGTGTCGAGTTGGGTCGAGAGAGCTAAATCTTGTACGGTGCCAAAGAAACGCAACATAAACCAGGTTGTCAGTCGATCGTGTAGATGGCGCCCCGAGCTCCGAACAACGGCCATTAAGTGTGGCTTCTGCATCGCGTCCTACGCACATCCGGCGCCGGTCGGCTTAGTGGCCACAATTACTTAATGACACGATAGTGGGTTTTTTGGTGGAACGTTGTCTCGGTGGCAGCGTCAGCTTCAACCGGAGCGGCGGAAAAAAAGCTGACCCGCTCACATGCAAAGCAGCCTCGCCTCGGCAATCCGACAATTAATCAATGTAGACACTTGTCAGAAATAATAATGGCACGCCAAATCCACCTCGCCCAGAAGGAGTTCTCGGGCCTCTCCGTGGGTTCCTTCCCTTAGGAAGCAATCTTTATCACCTTTGACGGGTACGTGGCCACCCGAGGCTCAGATTGCCACCCGCGCGCGGGTGAGAGGTTCGCCGACCCCCCGCCGCCGCCGCCGGGTGGCAGGTGGGCCACACGCTGTGAAACTGTCAAACTAGAATTTGCTGCAATATTACTTTACACAAGATTAATCGAACCCTTTTCAAAACTTATGCCCACGAGGGTGGCCACCACGGACTTCTCTGGCCCGCTTCTCCGTCTTCTTCCGCCCGGGAAGCGGGCGGAAGAAGGAGTCGCACCGACACCGGCCGAGGACTGGAAAACATGCTTCGGTACGCACCGGCTCGGTCCGTGGGCCGTGCTCGGCTCTCTCTCTCCCAACTCGTGGAGTGGATTGGAAAGTCGTTTTCAAATGGCAAAACACTTTAAGGAGCCCGTTTTTGTATGTCCGTGCGTTGGTTTGCAGCAACTTTGACAGCATAAAAATCCCGGGGGGGGGGATGCAAAACAGAAACGGGGACATCGGCCCGGATCGGGAGGCATACTTTAGCTACTTTCATCCGCTAGTTTTTCCGACTACTTCGTGATCCGTCCGCCGTGTCGAGCCGGGACCGGAAACGTTGAAGCCTTGGCCACAGGCAGAAGCGAATCGGCAAATTTATTCCACCATCCGTCTCCATTAGGTCTCAGGTCCCGGGGGCGTGAAAAAGTTTGGGCTGCTTCCGGCTGGTATCCGTTTCCTGGTTCCGGCCGCGTTGTTGCCGCGTACGTCTCGTATTCGATTTCGTGCGCCACTTTGGTCCAGTATTTCATTTTCTTCATTTTTCATTCGAATTTTTCGAGCTCGGATTGTGTTTGATTTTGAGTTTTTATTTATTGATTGCGTTTCGGGATTTTTTTGGTTCCTTTGAACTTATGCTCCGCAACGCCTTAACGCGCGCCCAATGCTCGGACCACACTCACTATCGTTCTGACGGAATTCTGGTTTGGAATTATCGGGCCAACCGTGCCGCTTACGGTAGTCGGTGTGTCAGTGTGTACTTTGTTGGTTCACGTGTCCTTTGCACTTTTCTTCAGACAGTTTTCCACTTTCCACGTCCGTGCAGAAACGTTCTCCATTTAGGCCACTGTTGCTGACGGATTTTCCGTTCTCCCGTTTTTTGGTCCTTGTCTTATGTCGCGAGCAGTTTATTTATGTTTCGCCTTTTTGCCAGTTTTCGGTTCCAAATTGTTGTCGTGGAAATGCTTTAGCGCATTATCCGCCCCGTTCGCGGGACCCTAACACATTCCGTGCGTCGTCGCCACCGTCGTCTCCGCGGTCGTCTGTCTGCAAGCGATTGGAGCACTTTTTCGCATCGTGGCACGAGCAACACAAGTTTCTCTGTGTCGCCGATCCCCACAAAACAATGAAATATGGAAAAAGGAGTGCTTTGTGTGTGTGTGGCTTGGGCTGCGATGCGTAAAGCAAATGTTCGCTCATCGCGCCAGGGCCAACAGGCAACGCAACGGGCTGCCGATGGTTTGAAATGTGGTCCTTTCGTCCTGCGTCACCGCACGCGCGGTAGCAGCGCCATCCATTCCGTTCGCATCATGTCACAAACTTTTGCACAAAGTCAAGATGGAATTGGAATAGTTCTTTCGGAACTCGCCTCCCGCCTCCCGTGTCCCACGTTGCGCCCGTGTTGCGAGTTGCGTTTTCCAAATTTTCCACACGAATTCCCGCATGACGGGACGCCGGAGAGTTCGCCGGGAAAGTTCGCCCGAACCGGTCCGGTCCGGCTTCGTCGTTGTGGCCCGGTGTGGCCATCAAATTTAAATATCTTCCATCTTCCGCACATGCATCTTCCGCGTTACCTTCGGTGTTTTCTTTCTTTCACTTCCTGCCTGCCAGGACGATGCATCTTTTGCGCCCTCCGCCCTCTCTCTGGCTCAGTCGAAAGTATAAATCCGTCAAAAGTTCTCCGTTGCGTGAAACGTGAGTTGAAATGTATATACATATACATTCTCTCGCCCGGGGCCGGCCCTGGCGGGGTTTGCTGTTCTTGCGCGGGAGGAAAACTTTTCCCTAGCCCGGGGGGGGGGGGGGGGGGGGGGGGGGGGGGGGGGGGAGTTGGTGCTTTTCCGCCTTTTTTTTCTTGTTGCGACCCTACGATCTGCGATGTGCCAAAGCTACCGGAACACTTTCCCGAGTGCGCCCGCTAGCCGTGCATAATGCTGCTTCCGGTGGTACTTTGTCACCGGAGTCAAGGCGTAGACTAATGGACAAATTGGAACATAATTTCAGGCACCATTTCACGGCGCAATGGAACCAGAATAGTTCAATGGCGCGGCGTTTGCTGCAGAAAGTGTACCACGTGTACTGATAACACGTGGGTTGAAAAGTCCCGAGCATAAGAAAGAAAACGCCACGCTCCATCAAGAGCCACACACCAGTCATTCTAGCGCCGGCCTAACATTTCAATGCGACTTTTGAAGAACAATGCCTCAAAATAGGCCTCAGTTTAAGTGATAACCTCTCTTCATTCGAACGAAATTTATTACCGGTGAGCATTTGTTTGAGTTCGACGAACAGCCATAGAAGTCGCTGGGAACCAAATCTGGCGAAGACGGTAGCCAAACACTCCTAAAAGGATCCTCATCACGTTCTAGTTTCTGGACAACAATGAGAGCCAACGAGGCTCCCATTTTGAACCGAACTTTCTCATAGTCAAATGCTTCTGAAAAACGTTATTTTTTTTGTTTTGTTATTTTTAACGTTGACGTTAACGTTAACGTTATTTTTGAAAAACGATGCTTTTCAAGTTATTGCTTCGCTTGAACGATATTTTTTCGCATCCAGAAGCAGTGTAACATTAAAATATTGTCTTTGATCAATTGTTTTCAAAGTAACAAAAGTTTTGTCGTTCTTAGCCAAATGACTCTCAAAATTATGAGTAGAATATCATGAAATTTAAACAACATTCTTTGGAAGGATACTATCACTGGAAAAGCGATGAATGCAATAAGATCGTTTTGTTATGCGCAATACTTTTCAATCCATGTGTTAAAGACCTGAAATGATTAAATTTTCCTTTTTCCTATTATTTACAGGTAAGTCAACACACGGCCAACCCCGCCGGGGACACCATTCGGGGGAGAATGCTCGCACCGCGCGTGAGTCAAATAATTGTGCAAACTGCAAACAAATCAGTCCATTCCATTAGGTGTCGGGTCAGGGCTGTTACAACCGCGTGCCACTAAATCCGGCCACTTCATTTCAACACTTTCAAATTTCGCACCCACATTCCGGATCGGAGCATTTGGACCGGAGCGTGGTGTGGAATTTATGTTTCACCGGCGTTACGCACACACATTAACCGAATGCGCGGCACAGACACGAATCCCACTACCCGCCGATTCGTGTCCGTGTACACAACAGGATTCATAATAATAATTTTCCAGCCCAGCGCCGGCGACGCTCGACGCCGTTCGTTAGATAAGTGATTCGAAAATGAATGGAGTTAATTGAGCAATTAGTGGAAATTTTCGGGAAATGATTAATGTGCCCTGGCCGGGCCGGCCCCGGGTTTGGGGGGTGGTGCGGTGCGATTAATGCCGGCCCGGCATAATCTCGTCCCGTCTCGGTGTGGCTTGTCCTCGGTTTGTCAATCGAGCCGAGCCGGGGCCAGTGTGTTTGCTTGGCCCCGCGCGACAACATGATTGAGCATAAGCCGTTAACGCACGCGGCCGAAGTAAATTGGTAAGACAAACTGATTGATTGACCAAACGGTGGCGCCCCGGCCCCGATGCTGATGACGGGTAATAAGGCCGCTCGCGCACGGAACCCCGTTGCCACCGTTGATTAACATATGTGCCGATCAATTTGGTGCCGCCCAAGGACGGCGAGCCTAAAGTGCAGTGCTTCCCAGCACTGTGCATGGAAATGACTGTGAGCAAATGACTCGCATCCGGTCCGCAGCGATCCTTTCGACTCATTTCATAAATTCCACAAAGTCCACTTGGACCCCGGGCCGTGCCGGGTGTCGTTTTTTTTTGGTTGTCTGCCCGACTCGCCCGAAACGTCTATATTAAGCTAGAAAATGTGTTGCCCCATCGTTGCGCCGGAGCAATTCGGTGCACGTGTTCGCCTTTCGCTGCACCGAGAGCGACCCAGGACACCACTGCACTGGCAGCGTCGGTTGGCCAGCCGGAAGGAAGGATGCGCGCGACTCCGCGCGTGTACACGGCCGCCGCCCCACGCTCGGTTCATATGCATGCCAATTAAATATTTAAATAACATTAAACATATGTTTCGACGCAGCGAGCAAATTTCATTGCCGCGCACCAAAGCCGAAGTCGAAGTCTGGCCCGGGGTCTGGCGCACCGCAGCAACATTATCATTTCGGGGTACGGGCACAGCAGCAGCAGCTCGCCAGCCAAATGCCACACTCGAACGGGTGGTGTCTGTGGGTGGGTCCTGTATGTGTGTGTGTGTGCACAAACTACTGACATGCCGTTGCTGTGCCGGGTGCTCTATCAGGAAGGACCGCTTCAGCCAGCGCTGCCACTGACTGCTGCCATTTTCGTTCCAACTTTTTTTTCTCCCGTTTCTAATGGACAGAAATACAGGGACAGCCGGGCGCGAGTTGTCTAATGGAGAAATTCGTCCGGTTTTTTGGCCAGTTGGTCGTTCTGTTCTTCCCCGTCGAATGCTGGTTCTAGACGGCGAGCGCCCGCGCTCGGTTCGGTTCGGGCGCAGGACAATAAAGTTAGGCGCCTTAAACCGTGCCGGCACGCGGGGCTTGAAATTGGCCAAATTTTATTTCAATAATCAAATAGATTTGCGCGAAATGGCGGCGACCCCGGCGACCCAGCGAGGGATGAAAATCCCGCAAAGTCCACCCCACACACACACACACAGATGGGGTCGCTCGCCAGCAAGTTACACCGCCGAGCAGGACATGGGCCCTCCGCGATGCTGTCACTCGGGGGGAGTAACTTTTCCGGGATCCTTTTTTCCACTGGTTCTAATTTTATTTTAGTAGCAAAAAACACATCGCACGGCGGATTGGAAATATTGAGTGACGTACCTTTTTGGACCTTGAACTGCCCCGCGGAGAGAGAGAGAGATATTAAATAGAAAATATGCAGCGCAAAACATGAATGTTGTAGCACACGTTCCCATGAATGCTTTGCACCAACTGCACATATGCAAAATGAAATGCTGCGGTTTTGATTCGTTACGTATGCGGACACGCGGCCAGCGAACAACAACAAAAAAACGGGGTGGAATCGCCAGGAATCCATTATGAAATTTGGTTTTGCATTGAATTGAAATGCCGGCTGCCGCCCGGACAGGAGCCCGAACATGGCGTAGGCAGAATATGCTAACAACATTGCTCCGTGTGTATGTTGCGCCTATCCGTCACGGCTTTTTATGTTGCCGTCTGGGTCGTTTTTTTTACCCCCAATCCACCGTCCACCGGGGCATGATTAGAACGCGACCGAAATCCTGGCCAAAAGTAATACATTTCCCGTGTCCCGGCGACCGGCGTTTTCCGGGGCCAGCTCGTTCGTGGGTTGATCATTTCATCATTCCGGCCGCGGGGTGGGATACTTAACTATGGTGGTATGGTACTTAACAACACACTGAGCATAGATTATGCTGGAACGTTCCCGAAACGGGCAAGCTTCCCGGTTTCAGCTGCAGTTACTCTCGCTGGTGCCGCAGTTCGGGGAACAATTTTAGAATATTTGTATATTCAAAACCGCGCGAGGGGCAGCCAATGCATCGGGTTGGCCTTTTCCACCCGTTCGCGAATCCTTTCGCACGGCGAGGGACCAACCCCGCCGGTACATCCGCATAACAACATCCACTTATCTGCGCTTTCCGGTTTCCGGTCGGTGGTTAGCGGCCTCTGGTAGAAGGGCTCTTGCTGTCCGGAAGACGCAGCTGAGGCTGATGGACAACCTGGCCGCCGCCCGCCCGCCGGTTGCCGGTTTTCGCGGTTCGCGCTCCGTTTAGCGTGGTTCCGGTTGGGAGGCGGCGCGAGCGCGTGTGTGGAACTCACCCAAAAAAAATAAAATAAAATAAAATAAAACACCACCCCTTTCGGGCGCGTGAGCGAGGGTCGCCTCGGTCCCGGCCTCGCTGACGGAAGCTTCCACCAACCGCAATTCCACTGGGACCTCACCGGCAGCATCACCGAAACCACGCCGAAAACATATACTCGTATGTACGTGTGTGCGGCCGAAAAGGGGCTTCCATTTGTTAACGAGCGAGCTAACGCGAGGATGGTTGTGATGCCCCCCCGGGGAGAGGGGATGAGGACAGGTGGCATCGTGTGTGGAATCTGGCCGTGCCCCGGAACACCGGAGATACTACTCCAAATTTCGCCACCGACGGACGCGGAGCAAGGATAAAAAATGTACATACATAATGACGGGAAGCGGGAAAGCATTAAAGGGGCGCGAGCGCCGTGGGCTGCGGTTCCTCGAGAGCCCCCCGGCGGGTGTTTTTTTTCTGTCCACCACCTCAAAGCGGAAAGGTTAACGGCACAACGCTAACGTTCGTCATATTTGCCGATCAAAGGATTTCTTTCGCGGTGTGGCGCGTCCCGACGCATTCCGAAAGTGTTGTGGTGGACCTCCGAAACCCGTTACCAAACTGTCCAAAATGCCCCCCCCCGCTTGCGGAGGTAGCTCGAAATCGAATACCGCCTCGATGCGCCGGAGCACGGGAGATGAAATTTTAATAAAACTAATTCAATCGGCACAAATAAGGCGACATTTGTCCTGGGCCAGGGCTGCCCCGGCAGCCCGACGGAGCCCCGAAGCAACCCGCGTAATTTGGGGTTATTTTGCAAGAGGATTCAATTGAAATTTATTCATTTATGCCACAACCCACACCCAGTGGCCCAGTGGCGACTTCACACACCTTCGCCCGATCCTGCACCGTCCCTTTGGAGGACTTTGCTCGAAACGGAGCTCTTGGTGGGCGGGCCTAGCCCAAACCTCAGAACGTCTTCGAGGACACGGCACGGCATATGCTGTGTGTGAGCCGCACCAAGAAAGCGAGGACCTCCAAGGGACACCGCCGGCGCTCGGAGCAGGAGCTGTCGCTATGGCGGGCGAGTACACGCCACACACAATTCTGTTGTTATTACAGGAAAATCTCACTCGGCGCCGCCATCGTCCTGTGCAGGATATTGATTTTCGTCGCTCTGCAAGACGCCTTAGCCAGCTGAAGCTGTGGGGCTTCTTCCGTCCTCCCGGTTCGCACTATCTCCCGGGGTGGCGTGCGCGGCTGAAAGTGATCGAGGAATCGACCACTTCCGGGCCGGGCATTTCCTCGAACCGGCAGCATCCGGTGTGTGTGTGTGTGTGTGTGTCGAAATTGAAGCCCCGCAAAGGATCGCTCCCGGGGCTCGCCGTGGTCCCGGATAAAAGTGTATTAGTTCGTGCTCGTGGCTCGTGGCACACATGGGCCTGGGCCAGGATTTCCCTACCATCATCGGCACCGGAACCCCGTTGGCGCGGTCCGTGCGAGAGGAAAGTCAATTACAGATGGAAAATAGCCACTGCGCGATGGCGCAAGGCTCTCGGGCCGAGCAGAGGGGCCCCCAAGACAAGACGCGGCGGCGGTGCCGCAATAACCGAGGCGACTTTGGAAAATTGGTTTCCGTTCCCCGGTTCGCGATGCCCGGTGCCGTCCGACCAACCACCTGAGGCGTCGGAGCGGCCCCACCGACGGACCTTATTTGTTCGCCCGGAACTTCAGATTGAACTTTTGCATAAGAAGATTGCGCACGGTTGGGCCGGTTGTGCCTTGTGCCGGATCCACACACCGGGAGCATATATTTACTGAAAAATCTGGACAGTCTTTTTATTAAAACCAATTCGAGTGCATTGGCAGTGCTTTTATTGCTCGCCGACTCCGGCTGTGACGCTCGGGATGTGGCTGACACTCAAACTGTGCGTACCGTTTCAACGGACGTTGCTTAAAAGTTTGAACGTGATGCTCACTGAAAAGGATGGAAACTGCGCCACATTCTGAAGTATGTTGCACATTCATAAGCAAAAAAACCTCGGAATCATCACTCGAGGCTTGAAGCTCGGGATCGGTGCCATTTGCCCGGAAGCCCAGCACGGCGCGCTCTCATCCGACCAAACGCGTGCGTTTCAATTTGCCCCGGTGAACATAAAATTGCTCATCTGCCTCGAGTTTTGCCAAAGTGCCGGGTACGTAACCCCAAAAACCCGTTATGAGCTTACACGGGCCACCCTTAACGCACCACACACACACACACACACACACACGCCAGAATTCGTACCTTCCAAGCGCCCTACATCATTAAATTAAAAGTTGTCCAAAATGTATGAGACGATCATAAATAACGAATGATTAAATTAACAAATCTCTGGCGCATAACGATGCCCGGGCTACCCGGGGCCCTTGAGGCCGCCTGCCACCGGCCATCCACCGACCTCCCTTTTGCCGTGCCATGCCGGGTCGGCTGACACACTCACATGCCGCATACGGAGCATCGTTATGCTGTGCCGTGCCGTGGTTAGGGCCTGGGATTTTACTACCGCCGCTCGGCAAAAAGGCAACTTTTGTGTGAGAGTTTTTGTGTGCGATGACATCGCACTTGTTAAGATTTCGTCCGCCTCGGCCGACTCCTTGACGCTGAACACACCGCACCTATGCTGGGCGGTATGCTTCGGCCTTTAGAATTAAACGACGGTTGGTTAGGATGGGGGGCAAATGCTATTATTTTCCAGTTCCTATGTTTTCTGGTTGGGAAATTCCGTCAACTTTAAACCCGTTCCCACCCGTTGTGACCGCGACGAGTGACGAGATGCTATCGATGCGGCAAACGGTGAGCATAAACTATTGTTTCAATTGGAGTCCGCTTTGCGAAGTTAAACGGCTGGGACTTCTTTCTTCGTCCATAATGAACTGCGATGATGTGCGACCGGCTAACCGGCTTCTCCGGCATGCGTACCGCTGAGTCATAAAAGGGGCCACCACCCACCGCGTCGCACCATTAAACCCTTCTACGGCACGCAACGGGCCCGAACCAAATGACGCGAGCGCGAACGATGCCACCACCGTCGCCGCCGCCGCCACCGCCGCGGTTCCCAGATGGTGGTGACAACGATCCTGATACGGTGCGCGCTACCACCCCTCGGCAGGGCCGCCGGGTGGCCGCGGGTCCCCTGGTCCCGCGGTGGAAAAGTAATTAAAAATTGTTAATGAAAGTATGCAATTTTGATGAAGCTGTTTTTCTTCTTCCGCTGATTGGGTCGCTGCCAGGACCGGGGCTGGGGCGTTGCCGGTAGGAGGCATCGGCAGCAGACCTATGCCACTGGCCTTGGTTTGTGTGAAATATTTAAGGCAAAGTATTTAAAAAAAAAAACACCGCCCGCCGGGTCCCGGCGGCGCTGACCAGCCAATCGCGCGAACGATAAGCGGCCCCGGGGTTGGACGCTCGGGGCCGAGATCGTTTCGAGGGATAAGGCGATTTAGGAGGAGGCCACACAACGTGTCGCAATAATGTCGGCGGGCATAAAGGCGGGATGATGGTACTTTACCTCCGGTCCGGTGTGTCTTGGGAGAATCTTCAATAACGCGCCTCACTTGCGTGATGCAGCAGCAACCAAAACTCGGTGGCCCCGTATGCTGGGACGAGGAAAATCCTTTTAAATCAGCGCCGGTTGGAAACAACAAAAAAACAAAGAATCACTTCACATGGACAACCCTTTCCGGCGGGCCGAGGTACGCCACCGCACCGGTATGTAGTCAATTTAAAAACATCCCTCCCCAGTGACAGATCGTGCGGCTGCGTACGACAGAACGCAAACGAGGTGGCCACAGGACCCGCCCGTCGTTTTTTTGTCGCTGTGGCGAGCATATACGCATCAAGCGGAATGCGGAGTCAAACACACATACACAAAGCGAACCGTGCGGAGTTTTCGTGTCCATCATCAAAATTAAACACTCTCCTAAGGCTAATAATCGGACGGCCGGGTGGGCCTGGGGTGGGCAAAGGCCGACCCGTTGCTCGCTGCTGCTAATGCTCAACATTATGTGTTTATGCATAATTGATAAAGAAGCCGGAAAGCGGACACACTTTCGGGTGGACACCCGGGTTTGCTGCGGTTGAGGCTGCGTGAGGACTTCTTCGTTCCATTTCTGGCTGACCATCTGCGGAAGGCAATCCCGCGGAGCGGAGCGACCCTGGGTTAGGGGGAGACTCCCAGTGGGTCCACCTCCCAGCTGGTCGAAGGGAATGGCATCTCGTAAAACAAGGTTAATTTTAATTATCATAAAAAAGGTCAAATATGAAACCGCCGCACGGAGCGTGCCGGCCCGTGTCTTATGTTGCCCTTTGCCGCTGGCTTTATGTGGCCACAAATGCTTGCTTTGCCGATGCTTTATGTCGCTGCTTTATGTCGCGGCGAACGAACTGCTGCACTTGGGGCCAGCCGTGGGACGAAGTCGGTAATTTCGCCAGAAATTAAACTGCATCCGGGCGGAGGCGATGCCCCGAAGTTCCGATGCGCGAAAGCATAAGTTTGTCTGCGCCACGGAGCGAAGAAAAGAAACACACTGTTGTGCCATGTCCGTGGTTAACGATCGGCACTTATTTCGCCGTCCGCCGTAAAGTGGGAACTCTCAGCTCTACCGCTCTGGAATTGACAGATTTTACGGCACTCGGAACGGAACAACTTTTCCTGCGTGCGCCTCGGACGCGCTGCACCCTTCCCTGCACCCTTCGTTACATTATTTGGCACCGGCTGGCTGTTCCTTTTAACGATTCATCGAAAACGGAATGATCATTAGCCCCCGGGTTCGGGTTCAATGTCCCGGTTGCAATAATCTGGACAATGTTCTTGCTGACTTCTTGCGATTGCAGCAAGGATTTTGAATCAAGTGTCCATCTTAGAAAGGGTTTTGAAATGTTCCCTCCACTTGTATGCTCACTGCTTCAATGTATCGCACCGTGGTGAGCAGTCCAATCATAAACCACGCGTGCCCTCGTCATTCCGGTTGAGTTGCTAGATTTAATGAAAAATAGAAGAGGCTCATATGAGAGGCCCAGGACCAACTGGCGCCGTACGGAGCACACGGAGAAAAAACGCATAATTGTTCACCCGTCGCTTCGTTTAGCATAGCGAGCCCGGGCTCTCGATGATTACTCGTTCGGACCCCTTGTGTGTGTGTGTGCGAGCTAAAGACTGCAGCTTCCGGCCAGTGTGACGGAAGAAGCATCCGACGATTAAATGACGGCAAGGGAAGGTGAAATAAAACGCCTCCAGTCTCCAGTCAAATCAGAAGAAAGTGGCTCATGGCACCCAACCCAACTGAGCACGACTGAGCACACGACGAAGCACACGAAGCGAAAGGATGCCCGGCTCTCGTTTTTATCCTGCCAGGCGACGTCACCGGGGCCGGGGCGTTGGAGCAGAAAATAAAAGTTGTAATTAAAACACACCGAAGAGCGCCTTATAAAATGTTGACTGTTCATAAAAGCGCCCGGCGAGCCCGGCCCGAGATGACTAAGTAAAAGACGACCAACTAAAGCTCCTTGAAGTCGGCACCGGCCCGCGGGACGACGGGGCACAGGACTAAATTAAACATAAAATATGTTAATTTCACATGAGATTCTGATGTTGTTTCCATGTTGTGTCCGCGTGCCCGGTGCCGGCCGCGGATCCTGCCGTTCGACAAAGTTTCGCCACCCCACGGCAGGCTACAATTTAAACAATGTTCTGCGCGAAATGCCGAAACTCAAATACGGTTGACTCGCACGCCGGGTGAACAGTTTTAGTGGCTGGCGCGCGCGCGGTTGGTGCGCTATTTAATGGTCTAGACGTACGGAGGGCGATAATCTGCCAACGAGCGGTGAGTGTGGTGATATAAAAACGGAAAGCTAACGTTTGTTTTTATTGTACTTTATGCGAACCCCCCGGGTCCCCGGGATCGGGGCCCATCTCGACGCTAATGTGCGCCAGAACGGCGTGTTATGACTAATCGCGGCTTGTTTCTTCTCTCGCTGTGGCCCCTGCCAGAGAGAGTGACTTGTGGGGCCGGAGCGAGTGAGAATGCTTGTAACATAACCGCCAACGAGCGCGGCGCGATGTTGAACATATTTCCGGGCTAATTTAGTTGACATTTGGACGGAGCGCACGGAAACACGGAATAAAGTTCACCAACAGCAACGGCTTAGCCCGCTGGCCCGCGTCGCTGGTTATTAGCGAAACGCCAAACACACACACACACACACACGGTGAGGATACCACCGACCCGCGTACCTTCATTATCTCCTGAAGCCGAGTGGCCTCAATGTGTCGTCTGGCTCAATCATATGATTCTATTAAATTTTGAAGCACCATAAAACCTACGGCATGTCACGGGCCCCATTTCGGGTAAATTAACTTTCACCACCAGGTGGCGCCACCGGAAAGAAGGCCACCGTCTCGTCTCGGAAAAGGTCCCCGGGAAGGCATTGTTTTGCTAGCGGCCGGGGTGTGGCCCGTGTACTGTGCGGTTTCTTCCGCCGTTAGTTCCATTCCGTTAGTTGACTTCCGCTCACAATAGAGGAAAATCTTGTCCCCACCTACCCCACGGGGGGAACGGGATGAGGGTTGTCCCCAGACACTTACGTTTGACTGTCACATCACGCCCGGCCACCGGCAAGAGATAGAGTAGTGTTTGCGCTGGAATTTGACAGCAAACCTGGGGATCCGGCTCCGGCTCGAAACAGGCGGCTTGGCGTACGAAAGGGTCCCCCCTGGAGACTGGCGGGGGGCGATGGCAGGGACCCGCGAGTCACTCAACCAGTCAGTTAGTTTCGGGGTACCAGTCACTTAACTCACCGCTGCGGCTTGCGGAACATTACTAACCCCGACACACATCCTGGCCCGGCGTGGCGCAGTTATTGTAGATACTTTATCAAAACGAAGCCTGCCCTCACCTGGCCGGGGCCGGAGCTGGTGCGTTGTCGCGCCACACACACACACACGTACGTATGAATCCCCACGAGAGACCTTCCACAAATCATGGCTGGCTGTGGCTGGCTGAGTCGCTACCGCTATCGCCGCAGCGGCAGCAAATGGTAGTGGCCCGGGAACGTCACGAGTTCCATTTTGGGTTTCCTCAGCTCCGGACGCCTTTTTTCCACCCAATCCGAATCCGGATGTCGACTCTCTCTCGCTGGCTGGCTGGCTGGGTCCGAGAGATACGACCCAGAGCAGAGCCCCGGACGCAAGGACGCCCGAAAGGAGCCCGCGGAACGGCACGCCCTGTAAGATAGATTGTGTGCACGGGCGTGAAATCGCCACGACAAGTACCTCGGAAGCGTCCGCGTGTGTGTGTGCGTTACGATGGCGCGCCCCACACGTGGTGGTTTAATTTGATAAACGACTTGACATTTCATCTTCCGTCCGCCTCAGTCCCAGGATTTCACTGCACGACGCCACCGCCAGCGCCTTAGCGCCTGTACTCTGCACCGAACTCGGCTCGGCCCCACAAAGGACTTGCCCGGGCCGGGGGACGGGGGCCAATGGGTTTGCACCGGAATTAAACTCACGCTCCTTGCGAAGGTGTGCGCCTTATGGCAAACGGACCGTTGTGTTGGACCGTTGAACGACCGGTTGTTGGTTATGATTTTAGTCTCCGTTTTTTATGCTGCTGCTGCTGTCAAAAGGAGTACTCCACGGGTCGGGTGTGGCCGCCCGTCATAAGCGACCACCGTTCCGTCTGTGGGCTTGGTGGACGAAGGCTCGCTGGTGAATTGTTACTAATTTGACAACTTTCGTGCTCGCTGGTCCCGAGTACGCCGCGCGGCTATAGTGGTTCTTTAGGGTTTCGGTCGCTCGTATGTCATAACTTCTTCGAAAAGACCGTGTAGTGTTTGTAGTGCGTGTTGCAGACCCTTGGTGAGGTGAGCTTTCTTAGCTGTGAAAACAGCTCACATTAGTCTCTCACTGCACAATCGAGCCGAGATCGAGATGGATAAGAGTGGCTGATGTTGCTTTAGTGTGCTGCAAGCATAAATTCATAGAAAAAGTGTGTGGATCCAAATCTAAATGGTTTTTGTATTAATGTTGTAGTATTAGTGTACTTAATGTTGAAAAAACAATTGAAAATGTATTTTTTATTATTACTTTTGTTTAGTAAGGACAGAGCCGTATTGAGCACCAACTTGAAGCTTTGCACTCGAAACTTGACGCAATTGTCGAGGTTCGAATTGACGTCATCCAAAACTGATTATTCGGTACAGCGCAGATGGATGATCTACGGTTAAGCCACAACCGAAAATTGGAATTTAATAATTGAAAATAAAATGCAGAATATTTTTGCTCTGCTTCAAATGCAAGCCATCGCTTAGCAAACGTCTGTCCTCAAGAGAATGTTATTAAGTTGAGCACTAGCCAATTTCAAGTTTTGTTTTAAACTTGAAACGTTTAAATTGATGCAACAAGTTTATGGTGATGATTGTCTATCCCGTGGCAGAGTTCATGAGTGGTATACGCGTTTCAAGACCGGTCCTGAAGACATCAACGATGTCGGCCAAGCCAAGTTCGGTATTACGCGTCAGGGAGCATCGAAAAAGTGCGTGGTTTTCTCAAAATTGAGCCGAAATCGTCGTTGCGTTTTATGGAAATGGAATTGGGAATTTCCAAAGTCTCGATTAATCGCATTTTGACCGATCAATTGGGTTATCGGAAAGTGTGTGCTCACTTTGTGCCACATAAACCACGACTGACGACCAAAAATTGCTCAGAACGATCGGCGCTCATCACTGATTTTTTTTACCAAAAACCGCATTTTATCGATAAATCATTCCCCGTATTCACCTGATCTGGCATCCTGTGACTTTTATCTTTTGGAAAACATCATTTACCGATGAAAGGACAACATTGTGCTGACAATTTGGCCATTCAGAAGGCTTGTACCGACAACTACGTGCCATGCCGGCCAACGACGTAAAATCGTCATTCGAAAAGTTGTTAAGTCGTGCAAATTAGTGTATCGAAGCGGAAGGAGCCTATTTGGAATAGAAAAAAAACTGAAATAAATGAACGGAGTATTTTCGGTTCGTATGCTCAGAAAATCATCTAAAAATATGTCAACATGTTTCAGAAAACCCCAATTGTCACTCAATGGAGACAAAAAAATTATTTTATGTTGAATTTGATTGCTTCCCTCGCTTATTGCCAAAATGAAAGCTCTCCTGCTGCCCACTGGCGGTGTCCACTGGCCAGCCTACCCGTCCGCCCGCCACAACCAACCGCCAAGTAATTATGATCGGTGCACGTGACGCGCCTTTCGTGGCACAAATGTGGGCGCATCGGTCGCCCATCATCGGGCGCGACTGTCGCGACCGAAATGAAATGCCACTCAATCGTGCCTCGCCGCCGCTGCCGGCTCGAGGTTGCAATGGTTTCGGCAACGGTTTCATCATTTGCCAGCTCCTCTGTGATGGTGAGGTCCCGCGATTATGGGGCGTTCGGTGGTGACCCGACTGTGGCGACAACAAAGACGACGTGAGCCGCTCGCCAGCTTTTTGTGCATGAAAGGCTACCCGGGTGAAGCTCACGGAGGGGAGGCCGGAGTGATGAATCAGTTGCGCATAAATTTCTGCAACCTCCATCGTCCATTGTCCGAGCATCGTTCGAAACATATGCTCTTCGGGTGGCGTTGCGGAGAAATTATGAAAACGCAAACGGGCGGACGGACGGAAGCGCGCATTATTCGCGGGGCTTACGAGTGCGTGATGTAGCAGCATTTTTTAGTTCCGCCATGAGTTGGCCCGTACTGAATTCGGTTGGCAAGTGGATCCTTGAGCGACACACATTTTATGGCGGGTTCAAGTATAATTTCCACCCAAGCGCAGCCCAGAAAACCGCAACAATCGATGGACAGCCCGAGCGAGCGGCGTGTACCTAATTTGTGGAACAATATCCTCCCCATTGGGGTCTACGGTAGTGGGCCTTCAATCATGACCGACAACGGACCCCTTTTCAACGAAGAAGCAGACCCGACCCATGCGACAACTGGCAGCATCACTCGTCACCATTATTTGCAGCTGCTCAGTTCAGATTACGCGTTCCGGTGGGCTTCCTTTCCGGTCGGCCGGCCGGTAGAGTGGCAATGTATTTGCTCCACATAGCATAGACCCCAACATAAAGGGACCGGTTTTGGCCATTTACTACACTGCGGCTCGGATTTGAGCGAAATGTCCTGTAGCCAATATGTAAATAAAGTTCGCTGGCAGACGGAAGCCGCACGGCTCGTTAGGCACGAGCAAGGTGCGAGCGGTGAGCGGCATTATAGAGCGTCTAATAGGCTCGCAAATAAACCTCCCGAGGGCCCAACCGGAAACGACATCGATACGGATCCTCGGCCGACGCTTCTCGAACGTTGATTTTTTTTTTGTAATGGTCCTTCTTTCGGCACCACTCACGCGGCGCACAACGGGCTTTGTAACATGGATTTAAATAGATCGTAAAAGAAATGTGATTTATGAGGGTTTGTCCCAGCCCCACCCCGTGGTTCCACACACACACTTCCCTGGATAGTGGTCACCGTGGATCGAAATCGTATCGACTGCTTCGGCCGTGTGATAGATTCTCGGACCCCATTTCCGACACACACACCTCTAACGCACCGGGAAGCGCAAAAGGTCACTTCACTGTGGCGACTGGCCATAAGGTCACCGCTTCACGCTCCGACGCCGGAAGGGAAGACGCCCCCCATCTCCGCCCCTCCGGGAGCGAGGTAGGCAATTTAGAAATGCCAATCCACATCGAACCGACCGAGACCGCTCGTTGGACCGCCTTTGAGCGTGGTGTAAAAGGTTTACGATTACAAATGACGCCTCAACGGGTCGGATTTCCAATTTATGTAGTTTTCCTGCACGGCCCGGCCCTGCGTGGTCCCCCTTCATCCCCGACCCGGTTGCCAGTAATCGAACACCGACCTCCGGTCGAAGCTCCGGTCGAAGCTGTAAGAATATTTTAATGTTCTTCGAATGCGGAGAAGCACGAAAAAAAAACCGAACACGAAGCCCACAAACACCGAGATCTCTCCGAGCATAAGTCACCGTGGCCACCGGGTGGCCCGGGTTACGTCACTCGCCCAATTTGTTTATTTGCTTCGGCGGCTTCAGGACGTTTGCGTGTTTGGGCAGCCCTTTTTTCTGTGTGTGTGTGGTTGGCCGGCCGGTTGGTGGGTCGCGATGCGTCTTCTTCAGGTGCGTTCTCCCGGACCGGAAACGGACGAAATCGGACTCTGGCGGTGGCGGTGGTGCGGGCGCGATCCATTTGGGGGCCCCTTTTTCCCCATGATGGAGACGGTGGTGGAATGTCGAGAACATAATCGAGTTTTACATGATCCACAGCGAACGGAATCAATTTGGGTCGAAGGAAATGGACTTGAATTAATCCCTCCCGAGCCCCCCCACAACGGATGGTTTATGATGATGACGGCGCCCGGGAGCCAGCAGCCGCCTGGTCAGCTGGTTTGGGTGCGCGGGTCGGCGGGCGGGGTGGGACGGGTTGTTATTGGCGCAACCCAATGGATAACTGTTATTGTTTTTCCGAACTAGTTAAAACGGGTGGATTTTTTACGACCCCCCGCGCGCGCCGACCCCGGAGCCAGATAAGATAGCCGAGGCGCCGAGGCGCCGAGTTTAGGGAGTTTGTTGTTGTTTTTCCACCGAAAATGGTGACCCGATAGAGGGGCGGCGCCTGGTGGGCTAGTGTGGCACCACCGGATATCTAAGCTTTCAATCAAATTGCGCCGCCATTTTCGACTGTCTACAAATCTGGCGCATTTTCGGTAATCTCAAGAGCTGAGCACGGTGTAATTATCGTTGAATTAGTTTCCATAGTAAAATACCCACTTTTCTACCCAAAAACGACAGGGTGCGGTGCAATGGCTTTTTGGGTTTCGGATTGATGTTTGCAGTAAAAACCATCGTCAGCTGCTTGGGCAATTACTTGGCCCGGGAAGTTGATAGCCACTGAGCCATTAATGACAGAACAGCA
The DNA here is from genome assembly GCF_943734635.1 of Anopheles cruzii. Lineage (NCBI taxonomy): Eukaryota > Metazoa > Arthropoda > Insecta > Diptera > Culicidae > Anopheles > Anopheles cruzii. Next base: position 40,435,915 of record NC_069144.1, on the reverse strand, counting down.
GCAAATTGGCTTCACAAGCTTGAAGCTTGAAACCATTTCACCAACGTTCGTGGCCTAATGGTGGTAAATTAGTAATGCTCTCCAAGAACTTCAGCAGCAGCAGCAGGCTCTCTGATTGCCGAAAGCCGCGATATTCCGCTGGTGAAAAATTGTCTATGAATAAATCAAACGATCATAAATTTTGCGTATCTTCTGTGGGCGGCCTACCAACAGCGCTGCCGACCAAGATGTTCGGTCGGAAGATTCTGTTGCTGGCCCCACGACCGTATGCCGAGATACGTCAGCGCCGACTTCACACTTGTAATGGTGGCCATAAAATTGACACTCGATTGGTGGGTTTGTGGTATTAAAAAATAAGGAAAGACTGTTCGCGCAACAGGCGCGCGAAGGGATTAAATGCTTTCGCACATAACGACAGCCAACAATCGGGCTCCCCGAATGGTCCTCCGCCTGTTCATCTGTTGCTACATCTCTGGCCAAATTTATGGCCGTGGCCGTGAGGGTAAACCGGGCCACCAAAAAAAAGGCCCCCGTCCATGGTCGAACGGATTTTCGATATACATAATCGGGTTTTGTGCTGTCGATTTCCCTCTCAAGCCAGTCCGCCCCTCCCGGGGACGGGAAAACCAACAGGGATGTAATAGATGCCAGAGCGGCAATCGGAAATTGGCCTCGGGAGAGAAATAAACTTTCACTGGGTTCGTTGGTCGCGCACATTTCCACCAAAAACGGATCCCGAAATCGATGCTCGCGGGGCAACAAACACACAAAAAAAGGATTCGCCCACCGGGAAGAAAGTTGAGCCTCGAGTGCCTAGTTTTGCGTTTCACGCAATGTTTTGCCACCGAAGCTGGAGCACCATCGCCAGCGAAAATAAACCGTAATTCCACCGGTGACCATGCGCCTCCATCGGGTGCTTGAAAAATTGCTCTCGACGACGAACGGGGTCCGTCGGGGAAGAGAAAAGCTACTCCAAAGTTGTGCGAGATGATTGGAACGAACGGAACACCGGAAGCGACAGAAGGGGAGCAGGGTAAAAAAAACGCAGTAACTTAAAGCTAAAGTCCGCCCCCGGGTTCGCCCCGGCCAGCCGATGGGCACTCACTCTTTTAATGATGATAGGTAGCAAAGGAAAATAAAAACCGTCCGGCGCACAGTGTGCAGCTGAACGTGTTCATTCAGTGAATTAATTTGACAGCTCAGGTGCTTTATGATTGTAATTAGACATGCCTGGCACGTCGTCGTCCTGGTCGTCGTCGTCCCGGTCGTCGTCGTCCCGGCCGTTCTTATGGCGCTCGTCATCATCGTCGTTCCCGGGTCGCACCAGTATCGTACGTTCGTGTTTCTTTTTTTACGCCACTTCCACGACCAAAAGCCGTGTTGATGTGACGGCCAAGGATGAGTTTTCTTTCGTTACACTTTCCACCCGCTTGGAGAACTGGAGAAAATCATCTCCAGAGCGGTACGGAAAGAAAATTGGGTTTTCTTCTCTGTCATTATTTATGTTGCAATACCGGATGCTTGCTCACGTGCAACACCCATGACGCCCCGGCCACCCTGGCTCTGCTCCGTCCGTCCGCTCGTCCGTCACCGGTCCGGTGAGGTGCTTGCTCTGCGGCGCCATTTTATCGCTTCTCTCCCTTCGGACCGGCGGAAGGCGCCCGGTAGAGAAACTGGATCACTTTAAACGTAATCGTGACATTAGCTCACCAGCACCGTCCGGGCACCGGACGCGGCTCGTTGCTTCCCACGGGAGCGCGGAACCTGCAGACTGCAGGCGGCAAGGACCGAACGCTTTCTCGATGACAAGCTGCCAACCATGGCAGCGGCGAACGCTCAGGCCCAGGGAACGAGCAAGGAGCAAGGCTGCACATCTTTGCACTATTGCATCGCGCTCTCCACATCCCCGGGCTCCGCAAATGAGCCGCGCGCGTCAAACGCAACGTCAGGCGTTTCGGTCGATTTGTAGCTTCTTCTGCGGGCGGCCCCATTCTTCGCTCTATGATCTCTACGCTTCTCCGCACGGTTCATTTCACCTTTCCGCGAGTGAGACTGTAATTTACGGTGCACATGGGTATGTTTTTCTTTTCTTTTTCGCGCTCCATCCGCCCATCGGATGGTGCGCGGAGAAAATTGACCCTGTTCGCGTGGCCAACGGAAGTGACATTTGACGACTGACATTTAGTGCACCGGTGGGCGGGGAGGCAAATGATGCATTTCTGTCCCCGGGTGTCCCCGGGGCCGACGGTGACAAAACGGGTTCGGGATCCGGGTGTTCGATTTGGTGTTCGACGTTTGCAGCGCATCTCTTTAATGAGCACATAAAGCTACGGCGAAGTGACACGGCGGGCCGTATTTCATGTTGCACACGAATTGGCCAACGTTACGCCCTCCCGAAGGGCAAACAGTGTAGCATTTCGCCTAATTACACACACGCTCCGTAGCGAAGGCGGAAACACGTTCATGAACATTTTATAATTAAATTCCCGCTCAACTTTGGCCTCCGAAGCGAAGCAGTCGCTTCGGCGCTGGGACTCGAGGTTTATGTTTGTCGGTTGTGACCCCGGGAAGCCCTTCTAGTTGAACTCTCCTACACGCACACACACACGTGCGCGTCCCATCCCGGGACAGTTTCGGAGCTTCGGGATGCAAAAAGCATAAAATAAATGGAATAACCCATCAAACTGTCAATTAATATTTTGCTCCCGAGAGGCCGGTTCTCGCCAGCATGACCCGTTGGTGGGGGTGGCCAGAGGGCGGGGACACTAGACAAACGCCCTGTAATCGGATGATAAATTGGCAGAAATAATTATTAGCCAGAACGGTTTCCAATAAGCAAATTATCGTTTTGTCCCAGCCCGAACCGGGTGTGCACCGGCCAAAACCACAAATTTTGTGTCCGAGCATAATGCTGTCCCGCATCCACAAATGCACTGCCCCTCGAGGGGGGGGGGGGCGGACGGGCGGGCGGATCAACCGACCCAAAGCCCAATGCAACCTCCCCTTCGTTACGCGGGCGTTTGTTGTTGCGACCGGATATTGAAATTGGCAAGCGTATTCAATAATCAAACCTCGTGGATCAGCAGCCAGCGGCGAGGCCATACAGTGCACACGGAGCATACAACGGACAGGGAAGACCAGGACCGGCCGGTCGCCGTGATCGGTGTCCAGTGCCCGGTGGCCATCACATGCGAACCGATTGGTGCCCATTTTCTTCAATAATAGAATACCAATTTTCAATTACGATGATGAGACCGCATCGCAACGATATCGCCGGCAAAAGGGCGAACCTGGGGCCGGGACCTTTTTGACGTGTCCAGAAACCTAGACCGAGGCGGGGGCAAATTTGGGGGCCAACAACCGGCCGGCCGGCCGGCCGTGGAGGAAAATCAAATTTTATGAAATGCCATTCAGCGCTTATGAGGCTTAGTTTGCGTGGTGCCAATTGCGGGTCGGCCGTTTGGCAGGCGAGCCCACAATTTCAATTGCGCTGATTATTGTGTCTCGAGCTGGCGCAGCGAGGCGAGAAGGTAGCACAGGCTGATCAGGCGCTGGACGGGGCCCTGAGTGGCTCGGGAATAATTTATAAGAAACATTCCACGAAGCCAATCCTTGCCTCTGGAACCACCGCAATCGACGATGCTAGTGACAACTGTGCCGTGGAGAAGGTTGAAAGAAGGTCGGTGCTATTGCTGACTTTAATTTTAAACTCCTTTTCTATTCAATTTATATATTGCATTTTAAGAAGGATGTTACCCCGAAGAGCCACTTTAATATTTGAAAGAAAATAATTCTCAATCGATTCATCGTCCTTAAATTCGTGTTCGATTGGTTGCCTCATTGGTTCATTATGATTTTATCGCCCCCGTCGCCATTGTCTTTTGTCAAAGAGCTGAGCTTCGAGACCTTCCGGCTGCGAGAAAAGCCGGTGCGCTGGATTCGTGGCAGAAGGAAAATCTCTCCACCGGACCACCGGTTGACAAACAGATCCAAATATATTTATAACCTTTTATTCAAATCTGCATAGATTTATGGCGAATGCGAATGCATGCACGACCGATTGCATCGACGCAAATCCTTGCGCCGTTCCGTAGAAACTCGCAGCGACATCGTGCCGCGAGGGCGTCCATAGGAAGCATCCAATCGAAGATCCATTAGACGGTCGGGGGCCAGTGAAGTGTGCTCGAACACGTGAAAACGGTCGCAAAAAGTTCTTCTGGCCACCTCGCTTGCTCCCTCTCCCTGTGTCGCGTTCCTGGCTCTAAACCCGGCTTAACGGTGGGTAATAGCTACAGAATCGAACCCAACACTCGAAGCCAGTCAATAGAGTCGTCGGCTGCCGTTCCGTGTGGCCGTTCGGCCAAACTACGCCACCGTTTTTGGTGGTTTGCTTTTGTTTATTTACGAATAATATTGCAGCATAATTCCTGGCCACCACGGCCAGTCTGAAGGAGCGGTCGCGCTACGTGTGGGGTTTCGGGTTGTTGTCATTCTCCGGGCACCGAAGCTCGGTGCCCGGGGCGGCATCGTTTTATTGTTTCCCCCACGTCCACGTTCGGTTCGAGCTGGTTCGAGTGACCGTGGAGCTCTCCGTGTAGCCGTTGCGCGGAATGTTGCTGTCCACTAGCAATCTCTTAAGCTTGCGCGGAGCCACGCGCAAAAAAGAGATGTTTATTTGCACTTCGCTCCCCGGCGGTGGAGGCGCCTGGTTGGCCATAAATTGGCAGTCGATGGGCCAATGCTTTAGCTAAATCCGGCGGGCGAGAGTTGCTTTAACGTGGTGAGCTACCGCTGCCGCTGCTGCACACGGCCCTTTGCCGGGGTATGCTATTCATCTTTCGGTGCTGCCGTATTCCGACTCGCGCCCGGGCACGTCCATCGTCCGCGACTATTCGCGCGAGACTCATCGATTTTCGTTCGTACCGTGTTTTTTTTTGGTTTGCGTGTTTTGAAGTTTTAGAAACACGTTACGGTTCCGTACCATGACGGCCAACGTTTCGTTTGCTTAGGTTTATTTATCTCGTTGACTCGGGTTTCGGATTCGTACGAACCATTCATCTTTTACTGTTTCGTCAAATAGAACGCTGAAATCACAACCGGTCACAAAAAGCATCAAACAGAATATAACCACAAAACTCTCTAACATTCTGCTACCTGATGTAAAGAGAACCGTTTCGAACTGTACAAAATTAATATGATCAGCCAAAGGGCAAATGTAATGAACTGATTGTATCGAAAGTTGGCATTAAACAAACAGATTATTGTTGAATCGTACAGTAAATATGAATAACGCAATCAGGCTACCATCAGAACTGGTAACAACTCCATTCTCAAAGTAATTTTACTAATTGATTGAACGTAGGATCGGTCGATATCCTTAGTAAGCCGCTTCACTATATAATTGTGGTCAGAAACGGTTCTTTCTCCGAAATATAGAACATTTCGAAGCAAGTGTCCGCGGAAGCTTTCAACTTTTAGGATTAAACATTAACACCGAAACCGTAAGCCTCGAGTCCCGTGCAAAGCAGCCCTGGTTCCTGTGCCCTCTCTTGAGACGGCGGGTACTTTATTCCGTTGCCAGCGGACACCGTGAAGCACATTTTTTAACATTGTTAAATCGCCAAAGGTTGCATAATTTACCGGGGCAAACTCCTGTTTAACGCTTCCTGTGAACGATGGCGGTCAGTTTGTGGTCAGCGTCCATTCGGTTTTTTCCCAGTATCCTCTTCCCAATCGCGCTTACCTCTCCCGTGTGAATCGGCGGATGTCCTGTGTGTGTGTAGCCGCTTCCGCGATGGTGCGCTCATAATGTTCGCTTTGTGCCACTCATTTGCTCTTCAGTTGATGGCTCGCAATGAGCTTGCAACAACGGGTGCTGCTGTTGATGATGCTGGGAAACAGTTCCGGCCGGCAGGTCCTTCCGCGAAACTCTCATGGGGCAGGCAAGGGGCATTAGTTGCATGTTTGAACGATGCGCAGGGTCTCTTCAATAAAAAAAGGTGCGCATAAACACACGCGTCCGTTCCGAATTTGTTAACCGCATTGACACGCATATGGCCGGAATTTGGGAACCGACCCGAGCAGGACGATGGCGGTCTCTCGGGGGAAATGTATGCTTTGTGCCAGACGGCCCGCTTCCCGCGCCATCCTAAATGAATAAATAAATTATGAATTTTTATTCCCAGTAATGATAATAATTTGCATACTATATTACCCGGCCATGTTCCGGTTTCATGTCCCGAGAGAACGCCCCCCATTTGCCCGGACCGCACCGAACGTGAAGTTTAGCCAACGCACGGTTTTGTATCCACCCAACGGGGGAAAGTCCATTCGCCGGAAAAACTAACCACACGCCAAAACGGAAAATGAGTGAATGGCTTCGAAGGCCAAAAAAACGGTCACCATTTTTGGCCAACGTTTTTTGCTTGGTTTCGCTGCTGTATTTGTAACCAATTGGGATGTCCTCACGATCTGCCCCCATCGGGTAATTGAGAACACTCGACGTGTCCCGGCGAAAGCTACATGAAACGCCGACACTGCCAGCTTGGCAATCGATAGTGGCCGGGTACTTTTTACCCGCCGCTGATTTTATGGCACAATTTGCGATGCTAAAAATAAGTGGGTACACCTGTGGACTACACGTAGCATCATGTACACCACTCGATAGCCCTCGATCCGAAGGGGCCTGTGGGCATAATACTATTTGTACTGGTTTTGAAAATCAGCACGTTGTATGATGATACCACGGCCAAGCGCTGTAGCCAGTCAAACATGCGCCTTTCCATCGAGAAGCCAACCATACTGTCACTTCAACCGATGCCGAGAGAGCACTCCGGTCAATAATATCGTATTTCACTTACTAAAATGATGCATTATGTAATGGACGCGTTGTCACGTAACTGCGAAAGAAATTATTTGCCTGCTCGGAACCAAAGGACCCGCAGTGACTCATGCTGCGGCTCACTTTTATGCGGGTCCAACCGGCATAAAAGTGAGGCAAAAATGGTGGCGGATTTTTTCCAACTTTCTCCCTGTGCCCTGTGACCGGTTGTTTCCCGTTTTCGGTTAACCACGATGTACGAAGGGTAACCAAAAACTAAATACAAACATCATCTTGCGGTTTGCGGACTCTCAACTTTCCCAGCACCCCCCGCCACGGCGTGTTGGGTGAGTGCTGTCGCGAACGAATCACGCGGCCTACCAGCGGACCAAAGTTGCTGGACCACATCACACCGGAAAAGCCACTCGGGCCGTGGGGAAAAATAAATAGAGTGAACCAGAAACCGACAACAACAAAAATCGAACGCCAGCGGCGTCCCAAAAACACAACTTCTGAGCTGCGGGTTTTACATTACAACTAAGCCCCAGCCCTGTGGCCCCGCAGCCAGCCGCAACCAGGATCCTTTTCCCGGAGTACCACCCGGGTTCGGGCTTGAGCGGTGCACATCGCGCACAACATGACAATACACGCGTCCCGTGTAGCGTGTGTGTCGTCCCGAGGCCGGACCGCGCCGACGTGCCGTTTGGGCGTTTATTTACTTTATTTCACTTACTTTTTTCTGGATCCACCCAACTTTCACGGCCTGTACCGGTCAGACGATTGCCGTTAACGTTTGCTGCGTCGGACGTGTCCGCCTGGGTTCCGCCAAAAGCGACCCCGGCCACTCGGGCTCGGTCGCTGACCACTTCAATCGAACCGGAATCGCGCGGTTACTTCAAACTAAACACTCTCCGCCGCTCTGGACCGGACGGGTTTTCGTCTAGAGTTTCACTCAACGGGCCCCAACCGGCACTCCAGAGGTCCGGTTGGCGATCCGATTCTGCGGGCCACCGGCTTCCCGCTGGCTTCGTACGCCGTCGGATGGCAACTTTGCGCAGGGATGCCTTTGCGGTTATCGGCCATCCCCGTCGGGTCGGGGTCACTTGAAAGCGACCCGTTCCCCGTTCCGTTGGTAAACCACTTACAAAACAATCCCACCAGCAGCCGCCGCCGGGTACGTGGTCAGCAAGCGTGGTCGGTTCCTGCTCCTCAGTCAGGACACGTGACGGGTGAATTTTTCCCCTAGGCAGGTCCAGCATTTGAGCCCGGCCAACTACTGCGTTGCCATGTGCCCGTGAAGATTAGGCTACATTAAGGTCTTAATGCTTGCCACAATCCTCGCCCCGGATGGCTCGACTGAGGTTGCTGACGACTTGCGGGAACATGTGCTCACAGCCGTAGCGTACCTGTGGCGGCCAATTTGTCGCCAGAATTGATACCGACATTAAGTCTGTCGAAGGCGAATGAAATTGAGACTAATAACTCCGGACCTCGGACGATCGTTTCTTGTCAGACGTCCTGGAACGGACTGGAACTGACCGTGCTGCTGACGGGCAGGCGAGCCGGGCAGATGGCCTGGGTTTTGTCATTATCTGGGGCAGGTTGATTAACGTGAAGTAAACAAGCCAATAAATTACCGTTCGTTGACTGCCGCCCGGTCGGGCTATGGAGAGAAGAAAAAAAAGGACAAAGGAATAGCCGGCCTCGAGCTTCCTGTTGAGCAAATTTTCCGAAGTTTTCCGATTTTCCCCACCACCGGACGCACCGCACGTAACTAGTGTGTGTGCCTGTGTGTGTGTGCGGGTATGTGTATCGGTTCCACTTGTCCGCCCGGTGTTTTATAGCATCCAGGGAACCAGCATCCAGGGGACCCTTAAACCAGCTCCCAAGCTGCAGGAGAGCTGATGTGATGAGCAACCAACCTCGTCGTTTGATTTTCCGATCCGGTTTTTCCGGTGCGCCCCACATCCGACCGAGAACGAACGGCATGCACCGGGCGAGGGTAAGCGAAGGCGGAAATGGAATTAGGATAATTTTATTACCCACCGGCGAGCCCCGGACTCCAGCCCCGTCTAAAGGCTAAAGCGAGCGAATGAACCAAGAGCCCACTGCCGTCCCGGGAATTGGGTTTTCTTTTCCACCGTGTATCGGCACCGTATCCGTAAGAAGGGCAACCGAAATAAAGGAGTTCGCAAGGCTGACAAGATAGCAGCATGTCGTCGTCGTCGTCGGGAGGATCGATTGGGAAACTGTAATTGACTCCCTGATGGGTTGATTCGACGCCGGCACTCCGGCATGTTCATCAGCATTGGTTTTGCATACCAACATTCCCCCGCTCTCATAGCTGCTGCTGCCTCTCCCCCCCTGTGGCCTGGTTTTTATTTGGTTTAGGATCGCCGCCTTCCGGTGGCACACGTTCCCGCGCTGATCGCTTGATTGGAAACGTTTGTGACATTAAAAGTCACCGACGGTGCGTCAAGTGATTCCGCCTCAATTGGGTTAAAAGCAGCGCCAAGGAATCTGGGACGCGTTTCTTGGAATTTGAAAATGGCCGCCACCCTACGTTTGTTGTTGATCCGGGGCATACTACTGTGACCAAAAAATAAAGGGGAACGGTTGTCTTCAATCTATCGTGGTATGGGGCAGTATGAATTCCTTTTCCAAACTGGCCAAACTGTCAACTGGCCATCAAGAAGTGACCACGTGACTTCAGGCTATTCGCTAAACTCTAGTGTCCGCTCCGTGAATCCTTTCAAAACCGTTTCTAAAATTTTAATGAACCTAGATATAGGTATATCGCATAGATTCGGGATTATTTTAAAGGTAATAAAATACAGTGAATGTCGAAAAGAAGTTTAGCTCCTTAACATTTGAATAATATGTGAAAATATGAGTACATCTTCTTTTCGAATGGCTCTTTTGAGACATTGAATATTAGATTGAGGTTCTAAGAGAAAAATTTGGGCGTTAAAATGACATTTAGATGTAATCTACAGCTAGGTCATTTTAAGTACGGCGAAAACAAGTTTAGTTCAAGTTGGAAGCTTGAAGTTTTCAGTTTTTCACACTAATATCCTTCGTTTTGCTTGGTAATAAAGCAACTAGAGTACCTTTTTTAAACTATGAGCAAAAATAACGTGATTTTTTACATGTTTTTATATCCAAAAAGCAAAATTAAAATAATATGCATTGCGGATACTAAACTTGTCATCGTACTCGCCAAAGAGAAATTTAGCTAGATCTAAATATATTTGGCTAAAATTTATCTCTTTTATCAATCATCCCTAAGTACAGCAAAAACTATCATTTACATATCTCATATAATGTTTTTGATTGATTTTTGATTGGTGGAAGCCAATTTTTCGTCGTCGTATATCCAAAAATCTTTTGTATTCTTGAACTAAACTTCTTTTCGCCGCCCACTGTAGATTTAGAAGAATAAAGAAAGAATTTTCGAATTGTAAACGAATTACCGATATTTTTTGGCCACAGTAGTACTTTTCGCTATGAATTCTTCAACGTACCCAGTTTAGCTAATCACGCCAATTAATGTTACAATATTTTACTCTTTTCCTTTCTCTACAGGTATGTCGCATCCGTTTCACGCATCCAACTCCCAGGAATCCTGTCCCTGAAGGCTGCACACTAAAGGTTACGGTTTGGTGTTTTGGACGGGCGCAACTTTAGTCACTTGCCCGACACGGACACACATGTCGATCGGGCCAGGACGGTGACGAGATGTTTATCGCGCTCCTCCCAGATTGTCGCACCAAATCGGCTCCCAAACTGTCACCGTTATGACGTGGGATTGAATAACAGCGACAATATTTTCTCAAACTGTCACACACGCACCCGGCCGGCTGCTTCCGGGAAATGGATCCCGGGACCGAGTTGCTTTGCCCAATAAAAAGCCAAAGCACAGCCAAGGCGGCGTCGGCGGCGAGCAACAAGCCCCCGAAAAAGGGACCTCTGTGAGTGACATCGCTGCCCGATTGTCCCGCCCGCCCGACGGTACAACCGGATCCTCTCTTGACGGGTGGCCGGAACATCCATTTCCTTTTGCGCTGTCAGTTGCGCCGCGCTCCGGCGCCAGCTCCGACGGCCCCCGGGCGACTCGGTGACTTCGATCCGATAATCGGAGCTCGTGCGCCGGAAACCGGCCCCGGTTGTGGGTTGTTTCTTCTGTCATCATTTTCAGCTCCGATGCCGCTCCGAAGTGCCGTGCTTGGAGCCTGTGCTCCGGCCGTGTCCGTGTCCCGGCTGTCGCTCCAAGTGACACCGGGTTTTGGTTTCACGCCTTCCGTCCCGGAGAACCGCTTTTCACTTACACGACGCTCGACGGTCCGGGAAGTTGTTTTTCTTTCGGGCTGATGCTCCTACGCGCGGTCGCTGGTCAAACGGTTTTGGGTCCATCGATACCTGTCCCTGTCAGCCTCCCGGATTGACGTGACCCGTGCCCCCGTTTACGCGGGGCCGACTCCCGGGGAACGAAGGTGCAAATGAACTGGACAGAGTCTCCTGTCACAGGTAACGGTGGGCGTTATCTACACGCCCGTAACTAAACGACAAGGGTCTCCGTTTTGGGATGACCTCCATTTTCTGGGGGAACTTCACGAGCAATTGTCGGACTTCGTGGCGGCCAAAAAAGGGCCCGTATCGAAGGCAAAACATGCCACAATCCAAAGTCACGTCCTGATTACGATCTTTTGACGAATTCCGGGACCATTCCCTTGACAGCCCTGCACACATAGGGATGTCACCGGGAAGCGTGGTTCGCAAAATCGTCTCCCGGGCAGGGCGAAGAAATTGGAAATAAAGATATTTATTGTTTTCGAATAACCGAATCATTTGCTCGGATCGCTGCTCCGACGGAACGGCTGCCCGTACGCAGCGCAGATAAAACGCGACTCACAACAATCCCCTTTACGACATTCGAGGCTCCAGCCAGCAAACTTTCGTCTGAAGCACACCGAACCCCACGGAGTGCCCGAGTACGCCCCCCGGTAACGGCTCACTTCCCGCGCCGGGTTCGGAAATTGTTTCGTTCCTTTCGAGTGTTTCGCGCCGACTTGCTTGTGTCGACGGACGGCACAGGCGCAGGGAGTTGTTTCACTTACAGCCTGCCAAAGGGAAAAAAATCCCGGCAAAAACCTCGCCGAGGCACGAATTCATTTATTGTAAATTCTTCAATCAGAAGTCAGCCAGCCGCCCACCCAGCGGACAGGGGAGAACGCGGCCTGGTGCGCCGTAACCGGAAACACATATCGCATTGTGTTGCGATTTTCCTCCCTTTTTTCTCGAGTGGATTCTTCCCGCCATTCTTAGCTTAGCGGCAACATGAAACCCCCCCGACTCCGACCAGACGGGAAACGCAGGCTTTGGGCCCGCAAATTGAATCGTATGTAGTCGCCGGGACGGGCCGAGCATAAAAACCGGGACGGGGCGCGGTGGCGGATTGCGAATTCATTGCATTCGAATGCGCTGTTGCTCGTCGCCACGGCTCGAGCCCGGCGACGACGCTCGTAAAACGATTTTGATCCGCGGGCACAGACCGAAGGAGCTCAAAGCAGGGGCAGGACGACGGCTGACAGTTAGTCCCGGCACCGAAATTGCTTTCCATTCGAAGAATCCTCACCCCGGTCCGCCATTTTCCCGCACAATGGGGGAAAATCTCAAACTGAAGGATAGGCTTTTATAGGCCGCGACGTGCGTGCGACGTGCCAGGCGGCCAGGCACATGTGGCCATTTCGCGCGGTGCAATCGTCGTGACAATCAAATGACGATAAATAAATGTGTGTGGAACGCACTGCGTGTGTGTGGGTGTGTATGTTTGATTTGTTGGCTTGATTGTTTCGCCATCATCAAACTCCAGCTTGGCGATGCTTTAAAGGCTGCGTGTGCGTGTTGCGTGCTTCCGGGTTTCGGTGCGCCAGTTTAAGAGGCACTCAGCATAACCACAACCACCCGACTCCCCGACATCAATTCATAATTAGAACGACACTGTCCCGCGCTCTCTCTCTGTGTCTTGAGGTGCTCCACTGTGGTTCGGTTTGAATCAAAATTATTTATGGAACGTTCAAGTAAATAAACTTAAGCTAAAGAGACACACAGAGAGAGTGTAATATCCTTTACCACCCATCGAGAGGTGTGCGCTCGTGCCCCGAGTGCATGGCCGGGGGGGTGTGGTCAGATTTAAGCAACTTCCGTTCGCTGGCCGCTGCAAAACCACATCAAAATGTGACCCCCCTGGCCTCAATCACGTGGGGGTTGTGGTTTCACATTTCATCGTCAGCCGTCAGCCGGCTGTGGGCATCTCACTTACCTGCCTGAGAGTCCTTGATACGCCACCTACGTGAGCCCCGGCTTCATTTGTCAGCCCCGGCCCGGCCCGGCCCCACTGTTCGGTGATGCTGTGTTTTTGTGACCACGACCCGACGACGGATCGCGACGGCCGCAGGTTTGCTAGCTTTCCACACGCCCATTGACGGCCCATCCTTTGCAGCTGTGTGGCACCCGATTGGAACCGATTTTATAGGCCCAGTTTGCCACTGCCGGACCGGCCGGGGACGGGACGGGCCTGGCCGATGATTGATTGCCTCAACCCAGTGCCCAGTGAGCTACCCAGCGTGAGGACCAGCAGGCCCGTTTACGACGGGCAAACGGATCGACATTCGATAGCCACAGGGGCCCCGGGATGGCGTCGGTGTAACCGCAGTCTTCCAGGGCAGGCCGCCCTCCAAGCTAGCGGCAAGAAATCCCGGGTTTCGTTTCTCCATTTTGCGGTTGACGAGCAGCCGGGTCCAGTCGGTGCCAATGACAACTGCCAACGATCGCCGGCGTCAATGTTGCAACGCAATGCCATGGGCCGGGCCGGGCGCGTTGAGAGCCCGGCCCGTCGGCGTAACCAAAAGGGATTTAATTAAATATTCAAATTTGTTTCATTTTGTAACGTGACGACGTGTCGCTTCGAGACGTCCCGGCATCCGGTGGACACAGCACACAGAGAGTGACTGGGTGAGTGAGCGAGAGACCGAAATGCAGCGCACGTTCCTCGGGAGTCGGGATTTTCTCCGGAGTCAATCCGGAGTAGTGCAAAAAAGCGTCCTGCGTCGATCGGGCAATGTGACAGCAAACCACAAACTGTTACTGTATTGAGCTATCACGTCGAACTGGACGGCCCACACCCCCGGGATGCCACTCCAGGATTCAGCAAGGATTCATGCCGGCCGACTGAATTATCATCGGGTTACTGGTTGGTACTTTTTTACTTCATCAGTCCACGGTGCGCCGTGAGTCCGACGACTGTAGCCATCCCTGTGGTTGGTCTGTGTCTCTTCTTTTCCTTCTTTCCCCCTCCGCTACGATCCTCTGGTGAAAGATTTTCCATTTATCAACATCATTCAGCCGTTACCGCAAACCGGTCCACGTGGGGCCACTTGCCTGTGCCAAATCCTGTGCCAGCAATCCCGAGGCTCCCGAGTGCCAGAAGTCATGAACGTGTGTGAGCCCATCTAATGAACCATCATTGTTCGACCCGAGGATCAGACCGGCGTTGTCCCATCGGCAGGACACTCTTTCGCAGGTCGTAGTTCAAGAATTTTGTTTATTAGTTTTGTAAAACTATCGAAAATTATCGAAACACCTTCAAACTTGCCGTTCCCCAAACTTAGTTACGGCTTTAAATGCGCACCCCGCCAAAAAAGGGACGTCACTCACAGGTACGCAACGCGCACCGATGTCCAAGACACGAAACTGTCAAACGGTAATATGAGCGAACGAAACAGGGAAATTCAATCAAGCCGCCCCCCGCCGAGGGAACCGGAAAACCCAGGACCGAAATGAAAAAAGTTTAATGAACGAACGGAGTTTAATTGAAATAGAATGAAGAAAAGTCGCAGCATAATAAAAGTGCAGCAGGCAAATGGCAGGGCCTACGACCGACGGGCCTATGTATGCGCGCACCGGGCGCCACTAATGCAATCACGGCGACCCGGCGAAGTGAACTAGTTGGAAAATGTTCCCCAGGCTCCCCAGGCTGGGCGGGGAGTCCCGAAACAGTTAATAGTTTTGTGCACGATTCCTGGCCCCATCGAGAATTCCGTCACAACGTCGTCCTTGGGGAAGGCCCATCCCGTCGAGGGTCGGGTTGAATTAAACAACGGGGAAAAAACCACACACACACATACACACGAAACTGTCTCCGCTTTTTGCTTTTCGCACATTCCGGGCTGCTTGTCATGCAGCATACTTTTCCGTGCTCGGTTGGGAAGTTTTCTTTTTTGCTCGTCGCCGTTGACGGAGTGTGAAATTTTGCTCCTCGCGCTTTCTGTGACTATTGTTTTGCATTCTCCGGTGCCTCTCTACCTTTTCACTGTTCGTCAACAAGTGAAGTTATGCTTATTTTACTGCTCCGAAGGTGCTACCGTTTGGATTCTAGGCCGTTCTCTAGCCGAAACCAATGTTCAATGAATGCTGGCTGCATACACCGTTGATTGGCAGGAAAAATGCTGTGCTCGCAAATGACCATTCCAATTAAATGTGGTAAAATGTGCTCGTCGTCAACGGCATATCAAGCTCCATTGGTTTCCATTGAAATTTTGCTATTTTTCCAGCTAACAGATAACTATCAACAGCAGTTTCGAATTGCTTCTCATTAGTATTACGGTCTCGTTTAATAACGTTTCCGACTTAGCTTTCGCTACATTAGCGTTTATTAGTTGAATATTAATTATAGTTTTTCAAACTCGTACTTCGCAGCAACAGGCAATATTTGGAGTTAAATTTTCCTAGCATAACGGAGCCACTCTGACATTGTTCATTGAAACTGTTTAAATTTATGTAGTGTAAAGTAATAAAAATTACTTTTTAAAATGTTCAATCCTTCGGGTTAGATTTTAAGTGATCGCCTCACTTTATATACACATGCAAGTGAGTGGAGCCCTCCGTTCGGAGTCTGAACCGCCGTTGGCCTCCAGTGAAAAATGGCTTCTCACCAAAAGCTGCTGAAAACTCTACACTTTGCCTGCCCCGTGTGTGTGTGTTGCAGAAAAATGGGTGCACATTCACACACACACACTGCCTCGCCTTTCCCGGCTCGGCTCGAGGAAAATCCACTCGGCCTATCGCGGCGTAGTGGAGATGAAAAATTGCATACAATTAACATTCGTCGTACCATTTTTCTTTATTTCCGTTTTCTTCGATGTGTTTCTCAACCGTTTTTTTTTTCTGCTTCGGAAGCTTTCCCACCAAGCTTTCCAACACTTTCGCCCTCCACGGGCTCGATTTTTTGTGCCGGTGCGCCTCTCGGGCATCTCCCCGGTAACGAACCAAACAAACCCGGGGGGATGAATTGCTCCAAATTTGCACCTGCGATGGCACGTGCCTGGTGCTCACGGTCCTCTCCGTGTGTGTGTGTGTCCATTTTCCCCACCAGAGAGTGGGGCACCAGGCCTGCTGCCGTTTTAATGCGCCACCCTTCCAGCGCAGGCAACCCGCCAGCGAAAGGCTTCCCATAACTCAACGGACGTGAGCCTGGCGAAGGAGTCCCGCTTTCGGCCGAACGAGATGCCAATCAGCACTCTAACGGCCGACGACGAACGTTGGTGTGTGCCGCGCCGTGGACGTGGAGATGTGCATACAATTGAATGCCATTTCTCACCGGCGAACCGAGCAGAACGGCCGTCTTCGCGCCTACCATTTCCCGGGTTTCCATTTCTCGGGTGCGAGTGTGTGTGTGTGTGGGAAGGCATTATAAATTTTCCCCGTAATAAACTAATGCCCGGACTGTCTTGGAAGGATCTTCTAGGGCCCACTTCTTCCGGCCCCCTAAAAAAAGGGTACCACAGAAGAATGGTCCACGGTTCACGGTTTCGTTGCGTGGTGGTTCCAGGATCGCTGACAGTGCGCACCGGAGAGGCCCGCTCCGCTTCGCTCTAAAGTGTGTCGTTAATTCATCTCTGCGTTCACCTGAGCCGCCATTCCCGGCGGCCGGTGTCCTAGTGAAGCAAAAAAAAATCCGAACCCGTTGGCCGGGGCCAACGAATCTGAAGGTAATTCGGTAAAATTTATTTACTCCCCGAAGGCGTACATCGAGCCAGGACCTTCAGGACGGTGCATTTCGAACGCGGGCACCATCGGTCGCCCGCTTTCTCGGTTCCTTCCGCAGGAGCCTGTCATCCGCAGTTGGGCAAGATTTTATCAAAACCGGTGGCAGGCCCCGGGCCCGGGTTACTTCTGCGCACGATTCGCTTCACGCTGCAAGTGCTTTTATCTATCTTAAACTGTAACCATATTTCTTTCGCCAGCACGCCGGGCGAGAACGCAGAGCCGGGACCCCACAACAACCCCCTGACCCGACTCCGCGCAGGCGAGGTGCGGAAATGACAAAATGAAATAAATTACAATGCTTAAAATATGACGTCGATATATTCTGGCGCTCGGTAACGCGTGTGGCGCGTTCCTTCCCAAGGACTATTAGCGTCGTCGGCAGCAGCAGCGGCGGCAGTAAAGCGAACCCTTGGTGGGCCCTTCTGGCCGCCCACTGGCTGGCTGGCTTGCGGATTAATCTTTAGTTAACCTTACACGTCTGGTGTTTCTGGTGGATGATGGCACTGTCTTGCGTAACGGTGGCCTCCCTTGGGACACACACATGGGCTCGTGGCGAGCTCTTGTGGCGTGTGGTCCTTGAGCTGCAGTGGGAAAGATTACATAAACTATGCCCTGCATGACGCATTGTTTCCGCCTTACTGCGCTGCGCTGCCGTCTGGCCGCCTGGGCTGCCGAGGTTGGACCGAGGAGCATAAGTGACTTTTTATTACGTTCATTAGGCGGTATTTGGCATCGTGATGATGTAATAGGAGTGTAACCAGAAATCCCCCCATTGTTTCCTAGGCAGAGCCGGTGGATCATTTCAAATGCTCAGTAGTTGCTCACTTTACCTGTATGTGCCGTAAGCGGCTTAGGCAGCATTATAATAGGGCAGCGTGCTGGGTGTCAATATCTTTTAGTCCTACACCCGTTGAAGAGGCCCCTTTATATCGAGCCGGTCGACTGCAACACAACGAGATACAATATGTCTCGTTTTGCTCACTACTTGACTGCGTCCCCAACCGGCACTAAATAGATTCCCCCGACCGCGCGGAACACGAGACGTAGAGTCACGAAAGAAAAAGTCATTTAAGTTGTACAACGAAACCCGGACCGAGCTGAGTAGCTTCTCGGCGAAGCATCGCAAATGAAACTGATAGCGAGTGGCGAAGTTGGTCCGTTTTTTTTATCTAACTCCTTTTCACTACTTCGCCGATGTTGTTTCCCGATTGACGTTGCCACCCCTCTCGAAGTCTGTAGTTCCTTGCTCGTACCTCGTACGAGCCAACTTGAGTTGTCAAAAAATGACCAATCGGGAGGAAAAACTGAAGAAACTGAAAGGAGCGCAAAAAAGTTGGCGCACAACAGACACACAGACAGCAGACTTTCCACCTTAAGTCAACGTTGAGTTCTGCTCGAGAATGGCAACGAAAGAGATACAGTTTCACGGGCGCACGCTGGCCGGCTACTAGCGAGTGGTTTTTCTGGCAAAATTAGTGACAAACACTAATGATAAATCAAGCGAACTCACAAAGTAACCGTAGTAATGTGTTCGCCAACATGGCTATGGCCTTTTCAAACTGTGTGTGTCCTCGCTCTACAGTTGTGCAGTTCAATTAGAAAGTTCCGAGTTGACTACAATAATCCATCGGCAGTGAATCGAAATCCACGTTGAGCTGCCCATCGTTACTTTCAATGTTTCCGGAACGGAGCCGTCCCGTAAACTTGCACGGCACTGGCAAGGTGTTTTGTTTTGCACCTCGAAGCAACCCGTTGAGGCCCCCGGAAAGACACCCGACGAGGTGCTGCCTCAAAAACCGGCAACTTCCGGGCTAAATGATATAAGTTTTTAATTTCCATTTCACCGGGCTGTTTTTGTGAGCGAGCTCACGGTGTTCGTTCCGATCCATTTCACTGCCAAAGTCACCTGGGGTTGGTTTATGTTGTCGCCTGTCCGCCTGCCGCCTGCCGCCTGCTTTTTATCGTTTTCCGATTGCCCTTCGGGAAACGAGAAATGAGAAAAGTGTTGTCGGGGACCGAAAACGGACAAAACTTGGTGTTTCGTGCAGCAAACAAAAAACAAAGAAAAACAGACCATTTAACATGCATACGGCAAATCCCGCCCCGGATGTCGCTGTCTGTCTGTGTGTGTCTCGCAATACCAGAGCGAAGACGGGGCGCGTTGGTGGCATTAATGCCTTCAATGGCAAGTAAATGGGAAAGTTTAAATTGACTATTTAAATTCCGCTGATTAAAACAGATTTGCGCGTGCTGCTACAACAACTACGGCCACCGGACGGGCAGAGCCACAAAACAGACCGAACGGAAAGGAAACTTTCGCACGGGGTCCGTTTGGCTTCCGGGCAACCGGGTGGGCAAGACACTTTTATTGGGCGCCCGCGCGCCGATGGAGGCGCATGGTACGCTTGGTCGTTTCTGCTGTCCTTTCGCCACGGCTTTAATTCTCGTTAAATCCCGACACGGTCCGCCCCGAGTCGGGTCCGTAAAAGTCAAAGTCCCAGTTTGACGAGCCCCTCCCCGCTGGCTCGCGTTTCCCGCTGCGACAGATGCCATTCGGTGTGTTCGGGGCGTTTTTACGTTCGTCGCCTACTTACGGACAGCTCAGCATTGCTAATTGAATTTTAATTCGTCCATGACGTCGAAGACCGATCAAACGGCTCTCCTGAAGCTGCAACAACGCTTACTCTAAACTGTATGTCAAACGATAAATGTTTCATTCAAATCGATGTCTTTACTCGGAACGCATTCAATTGAAGCGATAATTTTTCTTGAGGCCAAGGACAAATGACTGTAGTGGCGCAAATCTTGCGGTTTTCCTTGAATCCTTGAACGGTTGTTGCATTAAATTACATTCAACTTACACATTGAACTAATCTCTATTGCCATTCGCGTGACGTGACGAGATGAAACGATTTTTAACTTACCATCCACTCGACAATCCGTCGGATCGCGCTCGGTCCTGGTGGATTTATATTCGGGGTTTCGAGAGCACCACTCTTGGTGGGCTAGGAAAAAAAACCCTCTATTCTGGCCGTTCCCAAGACGCAGGCCATTAAATGATGGGCAGCGTTTCGCTGAGATGATGGAATTAAGAGCCATGGTTAGGGAAATGGATTTATATGTTTCCGCTTCCTGCCTGCCACCCGGCCTGTTTTCGCGTGTTGCCAAAAACCGTAGGCGAACCATAAATCCGAAGATGCGAATCTCGTCGGGCTCGGATCGGCAGCAACAGTCTGTCACGGGCCGGCACGGGCCGGCAGCAAACGGACCGCATCGAGGAAGCGATATAAATCTCTCGGTAACCCTTTCTGTCCACTGTTTTGTCGCGCTGCCGGCGGAGGGTAATTTATTTTTCATTACAGCCTTCGGTTTAATGACTTTTGAGGACGAGCCACGCCACCCCACAAAACTGGCCCCCGGTCCACCGGGGTCCCCGTGGGGACCAGGAATTTTCCATAATAAGCGAATAGTTTCATTTTGTGGCTCGGTGCAGGCCCTCTGGTCGTTCGGTTTCGGTCGTGGCGCGCTGAAATTTATGGCCCCAGCATACTTGTTGCATCCGATGCTTATCGTCGCACCAGCGCCAGCGCCTTGACCTCCAGCCGTTGTGGGGCCGGATATTTTTTTTTTGCTTCCGGAAGCGCGCTCGAAGAAGAGGACGCCATCGGTGGCGATCGTCCCCTGGGAGCCCCACGCCCGGGACTCGGAGTCTAATGAGATGATTTATGCTGCGGCACCGACGCCCGTTAGCCGAGGATTTTTAGTCCGCGCGGGCGTTATCTCCGGCAGCCAAGGAGTTTCGGCTTTCCCGTAATTAAGAGGTCGAATTACCGGCAGCCATTTGTTATTTCGCCCCACCACGGAGCCGCGGAGTGGCGATGCCTTTTGTTTCGTGCCGCTGCCGATCGGACCGAGATTGGAGCTCCTTGACGAGCAGTTTTCCCCGTGTCCGGGGAGTCATCCGGACGCCACCTGCCAAGAGTTATCGCATCGTGAGGCATCGCCATTCTTCACGCGCTGCCCGCACCAAGTTCAAAGTTTCGATTCCTGGGAATCGCCAAAGTGCTGAAGCCGATCGATAGGCACTCATCCCGGTTCCGCCGGAAGTCGCCATAGCAACGGGCCGCCACCGCACACTTTTCACAATTATTATTTTAATCCCTTCGCTCGCTAGCCCGGGCCCCCGGGAGGATGTGAAAACTACTTCCCGGCAGCTCATCATTTCGCGACGCCCTCGGCTCGGGGTTTTGTGATTATAGCATTAAAAGTCGGCCCCAGTTAATGAAGGTCCTGGGCCCGGGCCCGGTCCCGGTCCCAGGGATTATCTGCGCCACGCTCACGTTCAATCATATTTTCACTCACCGGAACCGGCCTCCCGTGTTCGCCTGCGCCCACCGGGTGCACCGGTTCGGTTCAATCAAGTCCTTGGGCCGGGGCCGGATCGAACGCTCCCCAGCCGGTCCGGAGCGAACCGAGCCGAGCCGAGGGTTAATTTTCCGCTTATCGGCAAATTATGATCGGGAACGGGAAATTTGGTAGAATTTTCGTTCCCACTCACGCCCAAACGAGCTTCGAGCCGCTGGCTCCGGGGGTCACACCGTGTGCAAAGACTTTGCGTCCGGTGCGCCTTCATCTTCGCCCCCGGGGAGGCCAGCCTTATAAATAGGGTGCGCCCGGAGCGGCGCAGGAGAGAGGCGCATTTTAATGGGAAGCGCCCACGGCGCATCGGGGCCCGGAACGGATGAGTTGCAGTAAATCGATGATCCTGCCATCATCTCTCACTCTCTTGGTGAGTGTGCGCCACGGACACACATGCCAACCTCGGGCTGCTGCATGGCTTCCTGCCGAGCCGGCTTGCATAAGGATACACGTTCCCCGAGTTTGGCCTCGTGCGGCCCCCAGCACAGGGCGGAAGGCGAATGGCGAAATGGATTAAAATATCGTCAGCCAGCTCCAGCCAGCAGTAGTGGAGGCGAGTCCCGCGGGAGCGAGCGAGCGAACCGGGGGCCGAAACTTTTCCGAAAGAGCCTCCCTGCAACCAGGATTGGCAGCTTGCTCTCGTTCTCTCCCTGTCTGCGCCACTATGTGGCAAAGCCGGGAGCGAATATCGGGAGTTGGTTTCCCTTTTTTTTTGTTGCCATCATTCCTGGTATCATCTTTTCAGCAGACCAGCACCAGCCATGGCCGGTTGGCTACCCAGGAGTGGCCGAGGAGGGGGCTGGGGGGGAAGCTCGATAGACTCGTAATCATGTAATAGTCCTCTGCGGGTGCACGCCGCACTCAGCGCAAAAGTGCCACCGCCGCCACGTGCAGCGTGGGCCAAAGATCATGCTTCCTGTGCGCCCGATAAGGACGACATATACCCGAGCGAGACGGGGCCAGGCCGGGTAGGAAGCCATTTTTTCGCTTCCCCATTTCAAAGGACGAACAAGGATTTCTGTTCCTATTTTTTTGAATTTTCAGAAAGAGAGCTGCATAAACCTATTTGCTTCCGACCGAACACGACGGCACGAGGATGACGTTTTCCCGCCCTCCCTCCGTGTGTGTGTGTGTGTGTGCGCGATGGTTTACATTTGTACACTCGGTGCCTTATCTAAGTCCCGACGGTCCAGACCGGCGACCCCGTTTCGTTTTGTGGCCCATTCAGGCGCACGCGAGAGAGAGAGAAAACTGCGCAAATCGAATCCTCTGCTTACGCAACGCGGTTCTCGCAGCGTGTGTGTGTGTGTGCGATTTTGGCACATGATCCTGGCCTAGTACGGTCGTTCCCATTTAGCGGAAGGGATAACGAGCGTTTGGCGAGCGTTCGAACCCGAAGTGACTTCACGACGTCACTCTGGGCCGTCCCACGCCGTATCGCCGTGGGACGCACCGGCTGGCCGGCCACCGGGTGCACTTCCGGTCCCCGGTGCCACGCAGGGCACAATTGGAATAAAAACAGACACACACACACATCTTTCGAATGGTGCCATCGCGCCAGGTTATCGCCGGCCAGAAATCAAGCCGGCCGCGATCCAACTCGCGAGGAATAAGCAGCCGACGGGCACAACGCATCGGAAATGGATATCTGGCCACCACCACCTCGCCGTCGGGACCCACTGGGACCTTAATGAACGAATGAACGTTTCCGATTATTCCAATATCGCGAAGGTGTGCACTGTGGCCAGGTTGCGTCCATCGCGCGATAAACTTGCGGTGCGCACCCGCAACCGGAATAGCCACCACTTAACACCGCCCGCCGGAAACAGGCACGGAACACAGGAGGGAGGGGGCGCTGGGAAAAGTATAAAACCAAATTTATGGGTCAGCAGAAGATTATGGTCCGCGATAATTACCGTGTGCTCGTGCGCGCACAACGCCCGCGAAAGGGTGCGACTCCAAAACAGGACCCTGTCCACTCCACTGTTCCTTTGGCGTTTTCTTGTTTTTTTCCCTCACTGGCACACGAATGTCGTTCATTTGGCCGCCCCTTTTTTAGTTTTTTGTAGTTCGCAGTTTTAGAGAACGGACGAAGCGCTTTCCGATCCACCGATGGTCCGGTAGCGCGTTAGCGAAGCGAGGCCAACATCATTATGCTGCCGGCATGCGGTGTGCAGAGGGGCACCACGTGTTGCCAACTGACTGTCCAAAGATGTCTCCGACTCCGAGCCATGCTGGCCCCCCGATCGGACGGAGCCATAAAAAGGGGCGACCGTCGATTTTATTGTCGGGCCAACAGCTCCCCGGCCAACGGATAATTAAACATAAAATCCCGTTCGCTATCGCGCATTTATCGCGGTCAATCCCCCCCCCCTCGGCAAGTAGGGCTTCTTGGCCGAGCTGAATGAATTTATGTACCCCACCGCCCTGACTGCGGATGACAGTCGAGAGCGGCCATAAACGTGTCAGAATTCACGGGTTCCGTCTTAGTCGGAGGTTGTGGCACTCAACAAGCGGTGCCCCGAATCAAGCTCCAGTTTATGTGCCGCCCAGTTTCGGGCGGTTCTCTCGGGCCTACATTAGCCATCATTAAGCATGTCGATCGCATTCTGGATCGTAATATTTCGTTCGATGAGCACACTGTTGTTATCAAAAGGTCGTTAAATAATAGTTTTCAAGGACTACGGTTGCACCATCAAGCAAAAGTATTGGTATGGATTTACACTCAGTAACTTGTTGGTTCCGCGTGAAACGTTCTCTGGAGTCCGAACCGAACACCGCAAAGCCAAACTCCAGCATTACCCGCCAAACGATGCGATTGTTGTTGATGTTGCTGTTGACGCCTCAACCTGAGTATCATCCTTACCGTGAGCCCGTCGTTTAAGTTTAAGGCTTTGCTCCTGCCTGCCTGCCTGAATTCGAGCGGCCCGGTGATAATTTCCGCCCGGTCGCTAACCGGTGTTGCCACACACACACACACACATTCCACGAAGGCTTCCCCGAAAGCCCCGTCCACCGTTGGCGACGTGCCGTTAATAGTTCGTAAAGCTCTCTACCCGTATTAAGTAGTAAATGGGCCGCCGAGCCAGCCATCGAGGCTCTCAGCAGGGCGCTACGCCATGAGGCCCGGCGGCTCGGCGTAAAGTTTGGTCACGTCCTTTCCAACGCTGACAGTCTGATTTCCTGTTCAGCCTCGCGCACACCGGTCGGTCCAACCACAGCCGGCGCGTGGTTGATGCGTTGTTCCGGCTTTCAGCCGACGGTGGCAGGCGGGTTTTCTCTTACAAAAGACCGACAGGCGGAAGAGAGCGTGCCCGAGAGAGAGAGCATGAGTGACTTCTTGACCTCGTTCATCTCGCTTTCTTGGCATCAGGGCATCAAGGACGAAAGTTTGCGCTTCGGCGCAACCCTGCCCAAGACGGCCCCATCCATCCTATCGAACCCATCAACGGAACGGAACTCACCCCCGCCGGGCCTACCACCGGAAACCAGGTTGCCACGGTGCGGCGGCGGCGGCCTCGGTTCGCTGGCCCTGCTGCCCACAATGTGTTTAAAGATGTTTTTTGATGATCGTCTTTTTCGCATAATTAGAAAACTTTTATTATTTATGAAATCACTTTAGGAAACTGCTTTACGAGCAAAAAGCAAACTTTCCAACTGTGTGGCGGTGGCGCCGCTTTCTTCAGTTCGCTGGCGGTAAGGGCAGAACCGGTGGGGGGGCGCCGGGGTCACGCTTGACCAACTCGTCCCTGGCAGCGGGTTGAAGTTGAGCGCTTCGTCTACCGCCCGGCAACCGGCGAAAGAAAGGATCAAAAGCGGAAAGGGTTTTCCCAAAAGCGTAAGCCGCCCCGATTCCCGAATCCGGCCCCGCCCCCACCCCTCGGAACGGTTCCAGCGGTTGCAGATGCGCAACAGAGTGTGAAGATATTGATTTTCTTCCTGCGGCCCGAGTGCCTGGCCCCGAAAATTCCACCGACGTTCGGCCGAGATAAGTCGAACCGGGGGGTTTTAAATCGTAAACAATTTGTTCACCAGCCAGGCGGCCACCAGCCCGTTTGGAGGGGTTACCTTTTTGCGTGTTGGCGATGAGATGAGCTTAGCCTTTCAATTAGGCGGCCCCTAGACCCGGCCCGGGTGAAACATTATGCTTATCTTGTGACACATGTTTTCATTCGAACGGTGCCGTTGAATGTTGATTTAAATAGAAACTTATGTTCCTGTAGCCAATACATCGCCACAACGTGCTGCATTCCTTTGGTCACGAAAGCACACAGTACACACGAGATGGTACTCGGGACCGGAAACGGAACAGTGATTGGCTCGACTTCCACTTCTTGGGCCGGACCGTTTCACGCCCGCAAGGGATGACAAACTTTAAGGCGTTTAATGAACATCTGAGAAAAGCGGTCGGGAAACCCTTTCGGCGTTTGTCATCGCCAGGACGAAGCGGTCCGGTGCTTAAGCGCAGCAGCAGCAGCAGCAGCGCCAGCAATATAATAAGTGGCCAAAAACCACCAATTTCACTCTTATTTCACGCCAGCTGTGACCCAAAAAGACACGGACCCGTCTGGGTTGTAAAAGGCAAACGCACGCGCCAGGCACGGTACGGCACTTGGCCGAGCGCTGGACGCGAAAAATATGGTCGAGATCAACGGAATCGTAATAAAACTCAAGTTCAACTGCACGAGGCGGGGCGGGTCTGCAACCCCGGTTCCTGCCCATTGCTGGTCTGGTGTGTCTATAAAAATGAAGTGAAAGTCCTGAAAGTTCATAATCTCGACTCGGCGCCTCAGCATAAAACGGCCGCGCCAAGCACGTCGGAACTATCAGGCGACCGACCGACCGTCTCGCTTAGCAGAGCGTGAAGTTGGGAGTCCGGGCCCTTCCATCTTCGCTCCTGTCGCTGAGGTGCTTGTTATTAGCGTCAGCGATTCTCGGCAGTACGATTCGAAGGCAGTACGATTCGAAAAGTGGTTGGCTCGACCTCCGTCTCAGCTTCTTCTGCTTCAGCTGTGGCCAGGATTAAAGGGTTCGGCACAAATGTTTCATACCGATTTCTGTTTCTTTCGTTCTCGTTCCAGATTGAAGACGCGATGCTGATGTTTGACAAACAAACCAACCGGCACAGAGGTAAGTAATTGCTTCGCCCCAACGAGGACAACATGTTGTTTGCTAAAAAAATGCCCTTAAATTATCGAGGCACTCTCTAATCGTTTGCCCTGCCGATAAGGCGCCCCGAGTGGCGATTGGAAGACCCTTATGTGCCATTATTTTATGTTGCCTTACCAACCGCTTGCCGGTCGGCCGCATACATTGAGATGCTTTGTCCTTTGTTCGACGGAACGTCTTCTCCGGTGGGTTATGATGCGGCACGGAACACACAGGAATACCCGATCCGATCCGATAGCTCGGCAGTAAAACTGTGGTTCGACTATTTGGCCGTGACTTTGGCCGTCATCCATCGAAACATCTTAACCCCGTCGGCCCACTGGTTCATCCCCATTTGGTGCCCCATTTTTCCGGATCCGGATGGGGGGGGCGAACCGAGCATGTCTGCCATTCCGGCGCCCGATCCTTGATGCACCCTGACAAACAAATCAGCACGAATGCTCCCAATCGTAAACAAACAACAATAAAATCCAAGCACATCATAAACAAATGTCAACAGTGCACGACTTCGGCCCGGCTACGCCCGGTGATGGCCGGCCAGTTGGCATCGTTGGAGCGGAGTCGGCAGTTCGTTCGCCGGCAACATCCGCCCCAGCCATCAGCCAAACATCAGCTCTCTCGCTGGGGGTCCTGTTTGCGTGTTGCACTTTCGAAGCCACTCGACGGGAGCGCAGTTGCACTCGAACCCGACTCGGCCCGAATGCGCCGAGCGGGCGAGATGCAAATTTGTGCACCGGACAACCCGCCCACTGTTTACCGTCACAACAACTAGCATCATCATCATCATGATGAGGTGCACCATCGGGGGAGCAGCAGCATAGGAACCGTTTGCCGTTGGTTAGCTCATCGTCACGGGCCGAACAGCACGGGATCGATCTTCGGGACTCCAATCTCAACATTAACATCATCGTCGCCATCGCCTGATCGTGACGATTGCCAATCATCATCACCGGGTGCTCCTTTTTACGAACGAAGAGTGGGTTGATGGCTAGCAGGGGAAAATCACGGCTGTTGATGGTCGCTAATTTTTGGGAACTACGCTCCCTCATTGTTTGACATGGTTTGGTGAGTTTTCGACGGTTCCGTTTTGAACGCGTTTCGTTTAAGAAATTGCCAGCAACAATTACTGCATTCTGCATCCAACAGCGAATTTGTTGCATTTTATGAACCATCCACCCGTGTATGTTTATTAAAGCATGCAGTTAGCATAGCAAAGCTGCCTCGGCACTGGCCTGGCAAAGAGGCCTTTCAACATTGTAATCGTGCACACCGCGTAAAATCGTTAGCGTATTCACCGCCATTCGGGCTGCTCATCATACATGCATGGATTCGCCATTTTTCCATTCCACTCCTGTCATCGTTCGTGGCCCTCCACTCGTCGCCTGCCGGTGCACTGCCAGGTTTTCGCCGCGCCGCGCTGATTGGAAAATGCATTAAAAATATTGCGAATCCGAGTGCGGCGGGATTCGGAGGTCCGGTCCGGCGAGATCGGTACGTTCGCTCTCGCCGGGCGATTCCAATCATATCGATGGCGGGTTCACGATGGTGAGTTCCCACCCTGGCGGGTTGCCCTGGTTTTGACAGTGGATACGGGACGTCGCTTTTATTCGGTGCACATCCGAAACGCCTCCCGACAGGTGGCAGTGATTCGTTATTTTCTCTTTCTTTGCGTTAGTTTTATTTCCGCTACTTTCCGGCACGAGCATTACCGGACGGTTCGGGGTTGGAAGCTGCGAAACTGCACCGCAACGTGCGCGCGTTGAACGCGTATTTATCAATCCAATTTCAATCGCACTGGCCCGATGGGGATTCCATCGTGGCCGCCGGCATCCGCAATATTATGTTCACCACCACCCCTTTTGGCGGAATTAAATTTGTTGGCTTCGGAACTGCTGCGTGTGGTATCCGGGGTCATTCGCAGACCTTTGCAGTAGTTAGGAATATTGATTCAAAACCTAGTTAAACCTACTTCATTGCGTTGGATTTTGAACGTAGTTAAACAAGGTTACTAAATTATAAATTGCCTTTCAAGGAACTGTGGTTTCGATGGCCAAGCCCAGCGCTAGTGGCGCATCAATAGTCCGACTTTTATTACAACAGTCAGTCAGCTGTACTGTTGTGTCAACAGTCAGTGCAGTTGGCGACGAGAGATTATGCAGCACGGCAGCAACTCGCCCAAAATCACACAGTACAATGGGGTGCCCAGCGTAAGGGGATCAAGAATTGTACATCCTAATCCGGCCAGTTGTGCGGCAGCTCAAACCGTAATCACTTTCCCGAGCTCCGACCAGAACTAAGCTTTGCCTCCACCAGAGAGACGAGTTATTTACACCCGATGCGACCGACAGAGACGAGCCACTAATCACTACGGCCACTAAGCCGTTCAGGCGGCGATCGCATTGCACGATAGCGCCCCCGGGGGCGACATCTTGGAAGAAACATGTCCTGTCGCTTCGGCGACAATTCGATTGGAATGAAAAGAAAACCCACAGAAGAGCAGGCAGCCAATATCGGCTTCGGGCCGGCAGTGAGAAGGCAGCGCCAACACCGTCAACCTACCCCGGCCGTGAAGGCGAAGATAGTAATACCACGAGTTTAGCGCCACCGGGAGCGCCACTTTAGCCAGACCACTGGCCAATGCAGGGTCTTCCGAACTAACACGGTCCACGGCGTCTTCGTCGGCGGACGTCTTCTGGCCCTTGTGGTTTTCTGTTCTTCAGCAAATCCTCGCAGCCACACCGTGGACATCGATAGTTTCGCTCTCCGGTGCCTATCGTCAGTGACAGGCTCGAGGCGGCGAAACATAGGACACCCAGGACAGGGATCAATGCCGCCATCGGAGGGCTAATTTAATTCTACATCCCATTCTTATTGCCGTTTAACAGCACCTTTCGGCGGCGCAGTGTGGCTCCGGGCCCGAGATACTTCTGGTGGTACGTCGCGCAAAGTTTGCCACTGACCAATCGAGCTTCAATACTCCGCCCGTCACCATAGCCCGGACACAGTGACAGTTGGTCGAAGGACATCTTTCTTCAGAAACGAACGTGGGGGTTTTTGTGGAAAAAGACCCATTACGCGAGGACGCTATCGGTTGGCTGCTGCCGGACCGACTGTCCAGCGAATTAAAAGAGCCTTCTCCGTCGTGCTTCTGCTTTGGGGCTTGGGGACGAAACTTTTGATCCGTTCTTCTTTTGCCGGCTTTTCCCAAAAAATCCAATCCACAGTTGGACCCACGGACACCGATGGAAAGGTGACAGCAAGGGGTCAGCTGTCAGCGGCGTAACTTCAAACACGCCAAGCCGAGGCCCGAATCGAATGGTATTAATTTTTGCAACTTTTCAATTATTTCCTTCCCAAGTACGGTACGGTGTCCCTGGCTGGGATCGCGCCACACAAAAGGATCCGCCCGGGGACACACCAGCACCGCACGGAGTTGCACTGTTAAGCAATCGAACTGATTTCTCAATTTTCACTCGCCCGCTCAAGCATATCTTCCTGGTTCCTGGCTCGGGCCTGGACTCACTGGCTTCTTAAATTATCCTTTTTGAACAATAGATTTGTCGTGACACACGCACACACACACACACACACAGAACCGTGCCCTCGAGCGCGGGGAAAACCTTTTGTCGAGGGAAAACCATTCATTCGGGGTCGCTATTCAATTATAACTTTATCCTTCGCCACTGCACTGTTCGGGAGCTCGGGGATGCAGTTCGAGTCGCCGGCAAAACCGGCAAGGATAAGCGACAACACCCCCAGGGCCACCCAATTCCACCCAAACCGACGGGAAGGTAAAGGAAGTAGAAAGTGGACCAAATTGAAAGCATTATTATGTTTTTATCGCTTTCGCAGGCGCCACCGGAAGCTTCGATCGTTCGCGCCGGGCGACCGAATCGCCGGTGGCGGCCGCATGCACTGGGATTCGAAGGATTAAGAATCAAACCCCGGCCGGCCCCGTCCGGTGCACTTTCGCTCTATTTTACAATTTTCTCTCACTCTTTAACTCTCACAATTTTATTTCTGGCACCCTTTGTGGAAGAAAATACTTACTGTTAATTCGGTCCGCCAAAATGCCGATGAATGGTGACAGTGCTTCGGAGTATTAAATTCAACATCAACTTCCGTGTCCGCGGACAAGCTAATGCAGTTACTGCGATTGAGCAAATCAGCTGGGATTATACTGGTCTCTGTTACGGTTAATTCGCTTACGGTTCGATGTTGGCATAAATTATCTTGTTAAATACGGTGACCCTAAAACCGACCAACAGAAAGGTCCGTCCGTCACTCGCAATACTCGCTACCCCGGGCGTCTACAACTACGCCTGCCTTTCAAGCAAAAACACCGGTGATTTTCCCGGGAAAATGGGGAATTCACGAATCAACATCTGTCCATCACCGGCACGACGCGGCAACTTTCCTAGCGGAGCGCTTTCTTCGCAAACGGCACAATAGGAGATGGTTGATTGTTGGGAAGGAAGAAAAAAGAAGGATACGCTCACGTCAACTGCACGAACGAACGCACGCACGCACGCAACGCCTTGGCCAACGACTCGACGGTTGACGATTCAATCATAGACCGTTCGGAGCAACAACAAAAAAAAAACCGAGGGAACTGTCTTCTCACTGCCACACGGCCGTCAATCCGATCGCAATCCCCGTTAACATGCTTTTCACACTCGCCCCGGAAGCGAAAGGGCATTGCCACCTTCCCAGCGCGCAAAGGTGTCTTTCTTAACCGCTGGTCAATTAATTTTCTTCCGGTTCCGGGTTGAAGAGCGTAAAATTGGAGTTTCCATTCGGCGAGCCGAACGGTGCGTTCTCTGGCTCGAACTCGGCCACGCGACAACATTCCAGCCCGGTCCTAGTCGGCGCTAGTGGCTCCGTTGTCGTTAGTGACCGTCCTGGGCGTTGTTCGAAGAAGCCCATCCGTCACTGCCCGGGCCCGGGGCACACGGGGCGAAAGGAACTTCGGGAATGTCCTGACGGGCAAACGTGCGTGCGTCGCGGGGCGAGAACTACAAATTGATTGATGGAAGGATGGATCGATCGATAGATGGATTGTGCCCCGGGATTGACAGATGGGATATAGATGAATCCTTTCTGTGCGGGAGCCCACACAATCCTGCTTCTGAATCCTGAATACATTTTTTTTTTCTCTGCTTTGCTGGCGCCCCGTCCCACAAATCGCCGACCGGCACTCTGACTAACGAAATGGGCGCTTCTTGCCGAGAAGATGGTTCGGTGCGGAAAGTACCCGATTAGCGAACCCAATTTGACCGATGGACAATACGCGAGGCTTTGAATTCGGGCCCCTCTTTTTTACGCCACAAATCCGAAGATTCCATTAGGTAGCGTCTTTCTTCATTCCGCCCGTCAATGCACGCTTAATAGGGCACTGTGATCGGTTAATGCAACGGCCCGGGCTCAAAACAGCTGCACCCGGTGCCAATTAGGTTGGCGAACGCATTACGGTGCGTTTTTGCGCTCGATACGTCCTGCTGCTGAATGTCCTGCTAGCTACAGGCAGGCAGGCACCGAAGCCCTGTTCCAATCAACGGATGCACCGAGAACCGAGGCAAGGGTTTGGGAAGGTGAATTTTGATGGCGTCCTTCGAAGTCCAGCTCCGAGTTGTTATCGCACCCGTATCGTAGCCACTGAATTCCCAGGGAAAATCCCACAAAAAATATGTTTCGTTATTGTGGCTCCGGTCACGTACCGGGACCAGCACCGACGGGACGGCTTCAATCGCAATGCTTCGTCGGCGCTCATTGTTAAACCCTTTTGCGTGCGGATCTTCGACTATTGGTGCGCCGGCCCCAGCACCGGTCCCAGGCAGCCCAGGATAAAGAATTCAAATAAACAATATGTATATATCCTGCAGCAAGGAGCGCAGTAAATTGAAAGGAAAATCTTTGGGGATTTTCATCTTCATTAGAGCACCTTTCATGTCGGTTTCGGATCGGTCCGGGAAGATCCCCAATCGGGGACGGTTGGAGGTGGAGGCGGTGCCGGCCAGCCGTCCGAGCACACTGCGGACGAATATCTAACATTGCTCTGCTCTCGTCCGGCATCCAATGTATCGATCCTGTCTGTCTGTGTGCAAGATGATGAAATCCGTAGACATCTTTTCTTCGTACTTTCAATCACCCTGACCATCTGACCGGGCTACTTTCTGCCGTCCTCAATTCCGGGACAAAAAAACACACCCAGCTCAACTGAACCGTCTTGGGCTGGGGGCCACTTGTTCGATCGGTGAATGCAATCTTGCCGCTACTGGCCGAAATGGCCGGCCAGCCTGGAAGGAAGCACGGCTCTGCCGCAGCCACAGTGCTGGTTGGGTGCTTTTCTTCGGCTCGGCTCGGGTCAGCTCAACGTGAGGACCCGTTTTCCCGGCTGGGAGAGCTTTACCAACATAGCACTAATGCCCATTTCATCGGCCCCCGGCATCGGAATAAGACACCTTGCCGTGCCGTTTGACAGACATTCTCATCGCACAATGGCGGCCCGGATGTTAGTGATACATTTTTGCTATCAGGTTGCCGATGTCCCAGCACCTCGGTAGGATCAGAGGGATCCTGTTGGGTTGCTTGCGAGCCAAAAGAGCTGTGTTTCGCATTAAATTGGAGATTTGTTTCGTTCAATTAAACATCAAACCCAACATTCCAACCAATCGAACCAATTTCTAGCATCACGTGCGTCGCACGCCTAGGTCCTGGGACTCGGCCATACTCTGCACCTTCGGGGTCTTGATCGGAATCCAATCCGTCAACAGAGAAATCGTGCTTTTCCGGTGGCCAAACGGCATAAAATAAAGGGATTAAACTAAGGATAATATTCAAATTACTTCTTTTGCTGTAATACGCGAGTCCCCTAAAAAGAACCGAAGTGCACGGCACATAAGCCGAGCGTCCGGAAAACAAGTGTTCCTTCTACACACACACACGTTCAAATTTTAACATTAACTCATTAGCTATGCTCCGCATGTCCCGAGCCTCCCCGAGAATGTAATCAACGTGCGTGTGTTGGCCGAACTATTTTCCTATTTTTAGCACATTCGCCCGTTCCGTCGCCACCGATAAATCAGTGCCCGGTGTGCCCGCTTTGTCCCGTCCCGGGCGAGCAGAAAGGAAATTACTTTTCCGACCGAAGCCCTGGCCACAGAAAAATGTTGCCCGTTGGCCGTTGGTCACCGAAAAACTAAAACCAACCAACTGCGTGGGTCTGCAAATTGAATTAAATCGTCGGCTTATCTCCGGCCGGCCGGATTCCAAAAACCCGGAGCGCATGCCGGAAGCGCATGCCACCACCGACCTCGGGGCCGTCCCCGCCCGTCTCCACCGACGTATCGAAAACATCAATTTTCTTCCCCGCCAGCCGCACCACCGCCGCCGCCGCAACCCAGCACGCAGATTTGAAACGGTTCGCCCGGCGCCCGTGCAATGTTCGTGCCTTTCTTTTTTCCATCGAAATCGAAACCCCGCGCCGAAC
Source organism: Anopheles cruzii (assembly GCF_943734635.1). Lineage (NCBI taxonomy): Eukaryota > Metazoa > Arthropoda > Insecta > Diptera > Culicidae > Anopheles > Anopheles cruzii. The sequence goes on along the minus strand of NC_069144.1, from coordinate 40,401,911 downwards.
CAACGGACGTTCCCGGGACATACCCTGCCCCACACACACACACACATATGGGGGTCGGTGCCGTCGCCATCACCGCCGCATATGTATGGATGGAAAAAAGATGATCGCCATGATTGTGGTAATTCATAATTTGTGTGAATCGGAAAAGCGGAAGCTCATTCATCGCGGGCCGGGGGTCAAACGGCCAAATGAACGAGGACGGTGTAAATTATCATAATGGGACCCGGACTCCGGACATTCCTCTCACCGCCTCCCGGCGCCCCGGAATTTCCGGAAACGCTGCGCACGGCAGTGATGATGATGCGGACCATGATGTCGGTGGGCAACGTGGTCCAGGAAAACGGTTAAAAATGGGAGCAGTTGGGCTTCCCATTTGGCTGCCCAACTTATCTCCCCGCCAGTAGCTGTGGGCACACGGCCACTGGCTCACTGAAATGGCCCACTGATTGAGATCAAAAATCAACACGCGTTTGCCCTTCGGTGCGCCCTTTATTGCGCCACCGCCCGCCCGACCGGCGATCTCGGATTGATCGCTGCAGTCTGGCGATATTATTTGTATTTTATCAATTTCCGAAAATTATGCGCCAACCCCGGGACCGACCGAGACCCGGACCGGACAGAAAACAGGACGACGGCGCGATGCAATTTTTACCATCCTCACGGCTGGGTGTGTATGTGTGTGTGTGGCTGATACGAATAACAATTTTGTTTGAATTGGACCCCTTAATTGGTTGTGCGTGTGTGGGACGGAGCAGTTCGCAGTTACGCAGTGCTTCCGTTTGGATTCGATGTGTGTGTGTGTAATTTTACGCATGTCCCTTTTTTGTCCCTTGCCCCGTGCGGTTGGTTTGGATGTTTTTCACATCGCGCTCGGCAAGGAGACATCCAAAATACGGGCGCTTTCAAAGCCCTGGAGCCTACGGAAATTTCTGTGACCAGTTTCGATCCATAATCAGCTGGCTGGCTTATTAATTCGAACTGCGTGTGTGTGCGTTAAAAAGTTGAGATCCTTTGGCCGCAAGCTGGTAAATTGGACACCATTCAGCGCGCTAGTAGTTTGTGCGCTTCCCGACAATCACGTCCCGGTGTGGCCCAGGTCCAAACCCAATCGAAGCAAATTTAATTCACAATGCGACGGAAACGCGCCACTAAATTGCGCCCTATTTGTTCCCACTGCCCCGAAAAAAAGGCAAATGGACGAATCAAAGCCCGGAAGCCGGCGCTACCCGTTGGCGTGTTGGTCAACATGTTAACCACAAATCGGAGGGAGTAGAGAGAGCGAGAGAGAGAGAGAGAGAGAGAGAGTGGTAACAAAAAACGTGAACCTTCTACAACAAACAAAACCCCGGCCGTCGGTTGGGTAGATGATGATTGCAAGCCAAATATTTGCCAACGGATTATGCATTTTATTTATCGAAAAAAAGGACACTCACACACACATGCACACTCACACGGGGTTTGTAACAAACATGTTGTCCCGCGGCGAACATGTGCAACATTGTTCGACGCGCCATCGGGACGAATCGTTCCGATTCCAGGGACCATATTTCAATGACTGACCGCTTGGCGATGGATCCGCTAGAACCGGAGTGCTACACTTGGGGGGGGACTCCGTAAACGGAACGATTATGTACCACCCGCGGAGTGGCTCGGTAAAATTAACGAGCTGGACGATGGACAGAGGATTTTTTGTGTAAGTCACTCTTTCTATCCACTCCGATCAGCTGCAGTTCAGGCAGTTGGTGAGTTTTTGTTTTTGCCGCACATTTGGTCCAATAAATTGCCACGTGGCGACCCACTTGAGTCGAAAGCCCCCTCTTCAACTCGCACACGAGAGCGGTTCACCTATCGCGGTCCATTTATCGCGCCCCACGGAGGACGATCCGATTGTTTGCCACTGGAGCCACTCCGACGGCCGCGGAAGTCAATATTAATGCATCACCGAGATTGGCTCTGGCTCCGGGATTTGCATATTCCTGAGCGCGTGCGTTGCAGGAAGGTCCCCTCGCAGGACCCCCCCGGACTCATTGACGGGCGTGTGGCGAAGTCATCTTGACGGTTGCTTATCTCTTTTAAATTCACGACCAATCTGGTGCTTAACGGCAGCTAAATTGGCCTCTAACTGCCAGCTGGAGTAATGCTAACGGCTGCATTATTTTGCTGCCTTTGCTGCTCTCTCCCTTCCCTACCTCTCTCTCTCTCGCTCTCTTGATGTTGCTGTTGCCGTCAGTCGGTCGCAATCCCCGTCGGACTCGGACTCGGCCGGTATCGGTCAAATGGGATTCTTGCACAAAAAGAACGAAACCAGGACACCCAGATTACTTTCGCTTAAAACGACTCCCGGCATCCGTAAAGAGCGGGCGAGCGAGAGAGACTGGGGCGGACCTCGGACAGCGGCCCCAGTGCTCCCAACGAGGGCCGGAGTGATTGCGGACAACAAAAACTACGTAATCACAGGACATCTTTTGAGCCACTTATCGTGCTCGTTATGCGTTACTGTGTACATCGGGGCCGGGTTGGTCCGGAAGGCGGCTCTCTCTCTCTACACGTCTCGGATGGCAGTAAAATCCTATCCTTCGCCGTCGCATTCCTGGCCAAGGGGCCAGTTTTCCGTACCGTCCGCAACGGTCGACGGTACCGGCACAAAAACGAACGAGAGAAAAACAGAAAAAACCAACGACGGACAACAAACCGGAACATCTTTGCAACTTTTGCGCCGCTGCAACTACCACTTGGTGGTTGTTGGCACAAAACAGACGACCAGTGCGACCTCCGTGCGCCACAAAGTGCGCCTTCATAACCATTCCGGAATTCCTTGCACCTTCCGGGTTTGCCAGCCAGCCTCGGGCAACGCGGGTTTATGGGTGGGGGTAGGGCGGGTGACAATAAAACCGGAAGTGCGCACAACATGAAGTGCCGTGTGCGGTGGCGTGCCCGCCCCGAAGTGGTGCAATCCGGAGTCCGGAGTCGAGTCGAGGCTCCATGATGGTAATTTTACAACATTTACTGGGCGTCGTTTCGCGACACACACACCGGAGAAGGACGGTTGCAGGCGCGCAGACGGTAGCCCCACCGGTGGGACGTTTCGGAGCGGCCCACCGGCGGGCCGCTGGTGGTGGGATAGAAAATTAAAACTAATTGTAAATAATAAACCTCATTTTATATGATAAGGAAGAGTTTATAGTTTCCGCCTGCGGGTTTGTCGCGCGTCCCGGGGCCGGGCACGGCACGCCAGCCAGCCAGCCAAACGCGGTGCGCGGTGTTGCTAAACAATCTCACTAAGTGGACGGTACAATTGAAATGTATTGCTACGGCGGGACCGGCCCGGACGAGGACGATTCGGGATTACATAAATCTGTTCCGGATGGTACCGGGGTGTTGTTTTAATTTCTGAACGCCACGCTGTCACAATTTTGTCGCCCGTTTAAGTTGACTTACTCGGTTTTTGGAAAAGGACACGGGACGGAACTCAGCCCTTCTCGGGGGGCTGATTGCGTGCAAACGGTGACCGGTGACGGTCCCGATCGAGACGGAGTAGTAGTGCCATTTAATGTTCCGGTTCGCTGGCTCCGGCACCCCAGACTCCAGGGAGTCCGGGGAACGTTGCCCAAAAACCTTGGCGGTGGTCGGTGTACTTTGCAGTCGGCTAATTTTGCTTGCTGCTCCGTCGATTGTGCATCCTTATTTTGTTTTTTTTTTTTCTACTCCGTACGCACGAGGTGATTAAAAGCGTTCTTTTTATGGATATAAACAGGACCTGCGCCTTCAAAGTAACGGTTGTCCGGTTCGCTTTGGCTGCTTTCGTAGCCGACGGGTTCGTTGCGCCGGAAACTACTCCGATTCCGAAACTGTTTTACTGGCCACTAACGAAATGCAACAGCTTCATCGTTTCATGCTAAACAGTGAAACAAGGTGTACTTTGAGGAAGTTTTTAACCTAATAGAAAATCAACATATACAGTACGGTCAATAAATAACGAATGCCTCCATTACTTCAATAACAGATATTAGATTTATTCGAAATAGTCTCCATTTAAGCCAATACAACGTTTGCAACGGTCGTTTAATTTTCTCATTAATTTTTTATTTGTACATCGGAAGGAATATTCGCAAGGCCGCGTGTTGGACCCGCTTGAATCGCGGCATAAAATGATAATGTCATGGCCAATTTGAGGAAAGGGAATAGAAAATAGTCACACGGTGACACATCAGGCGAATGCGGATGTTGTCCGTATTTAGCGATTTTAATCATGTCATTTAAATGTGTTACAAGAGCGGCCTTTTGGTCGTTTAACGTATGCGAAACAAAACTAGCAAAACAACTTTTCTTTTCTTCAAATTATTACGTAAAAGCTTTCAAAGAGTGTCTTGGATTACACTCTTCAGCCAACATCCTTACAGTGAAATTATCATCCGAAGCAATGATTTCACGAACTTTTTCGAGTATTCAACAGCTGACTCCAACAATTTTGTTTGTAATTTATTCCCATTTAAATATAGGAAATTTGAAACGAATGAAATAAATTCGTCTTTGGGCTATACTTTTCTATACGCTATACTCTACTTTTCTTGATTATTTGTTAAATGATCAGATCAAATGATCAAACCCGATCAGATATGTGTAGTTCTTTGAGGAACTCTGGCGATGGGTGTGATCAACCACAAACGAAAATCACTACTCATGTTATCCAAGAAGCTTTACAGCAAATCAGAAGACCAATTGCACTACACAAGGTCCAATGGTTGTAAGGAAAAGGTCACTAGAGCAATGTAATCGAGCAAATTCACGTTAGAAGCCAACGCTAACTGTCCCCAAAAGGTGCTCCACGCATCTGTTCCGACCAGATGTCCACACAGGACACCAACATCCTTCGTTGCCGTAGAAGAAGAGTGTCAATCGATCGTACGGCAGGAAGAAAGAAAGAGAAATTTGATGAGAACCAAGAAATGAAACCGAGCGGACGGCTTTTGCGGATAGGGCCAAAAATTAATAAAATGAAGCCAATAAATTGCTGAGCATCATTTTTTGTTTCTCCTTTTTTTATTGTGGTTCGCCCATGTTGCGCCGCGTATGCTGCCGCGGCTTCCGTAAGCCTTTTTCCGTCGCTTTTTGGTTTCGGTGGTCCCTAATCTCCATCGCACGGTGCGCACTGTGTGTGTATGTGTGTTGGAATCGAAATTAAAACACCGAAACCGAAGGATACCGTTCCGTTCCGGAGACGGCTTTCGTTCCGGGAAAGCGGGAGCCCGGGAAGCGAGTATTACATTACGCGGTGGAAAACTTTTTCCGACCCGTGTGAGCGAGCGAACGAGGGATCCGTTTTGCTTGCTCTGTTGCACTGCCGCACCGGAAGTCGGCCAGCAGCAATTATGTCTACCTGTCGATTCTGGCCCCACGCACACGCACAAGAGCAAAGCGGAAAAGAAAGCGGGGAGGGCCTAAGATGGGAGGCCCTCCATTCGTCAGCGCACGGTGCGGCCCGCTAATAACTGTTCCGCCCAACTGGCGGCAGATGGTTCAGGGAAAATTGGCGTAATAAAGGAAACAGAGCGGCGAGCACTCCAGGCCCCCGTGGCCGCGGGGTGGGCGGTTTGCGAAGATTTACCTTCGCCGTTCGGGGATGGCGTCGTGGTTTTTTTTTTTCCTTTTTCGATTCGCCTCCTTTCTGGTGCGGAACCAGTTTGAATGCTTATTGTCTTCGCTGAGCCATTAGCTCTCCTGGCGCAAGAAAATGCGCTGCTGACAGCAGGCGAAAAACAAATGAGCTCCTTTTCTTTTCTTCCCTCCCCGAAAGAGGGGTGCGGTTGTGGGTGGCCAGCAGATCCCGGCAGATGCGCGGTGGGTCGGGAAAAGGATTCCGCTTCGCGCGTCGACGACGTCTTCGGGCGTCTTTTCATTTCGGGATTATTTATGGGTAATCTGGAAAAGAAATGGGATACTTTGTCTCTACTCGCTCCTTCTGTGTGTGTGTGTGTGTGTGTTGGTTTGTGTACCCTCATGGTGCTCGAAGGCTCGGAGGAGGTTAGACGGCAAAACTGCGTCTTAAGAATGGGGCAGTTTTTATCCTGCGCCCCACGCAACGCATCCGCAACGCGCACGCAAACGGCACGGAACGCCATTCTCCGGTCTCCGGGGTCTCTCGTCATCGCCATCGTCATGCCCTTTCCGCCTTGCCGCAGCCGGTTTGTTTGCCGAACCATTATCTCCCGCCACTCGCCTCCTTGTTTGCACTGGGCACAGGCCTGGCCTCTGCTTCTTGCTTCTGCCCGTAGCGCCCCCCTCGAAAGCTCCTCGAAGCAATTACACGCGATTTGATGAAACTGACTTCATTTTGGGGGTTTTCGGGACCCCCGAAGAACTGCGCTGCCTGTGATTGCATCCCCCAAGGCAAGCATCGGGATTAATTTGCCGGTGAACCACCGACCACACCAATCAAAAGTCCCTGGACTCACTCCCTCTATCTATCTCTCTCTCTCTCCTGCGTAGCATGGATTAACTTATTACATTTTTCACTGTCCCGCGACGTGATGTTTTAAGCCATCCCCGGGCTTTGATATCATTATGCTCTCGGGAACGGGCAGGGTCCAAACAATCAATCATGTCACCCTTCAAAGTTGGATGCTGTACAACTAAACGGTCCAAACCGGGTGCCTGTATTGGCCAGCTCACCGGCCAGCGCCTCTAAACGCTCGGCCACCGATTTCTAATCCACCACTCGCTCGATCGACCGAACAGTGACCTCTCAGTGATTGGAAGCGTGACAGGCGTGCGGGTCCGTGTGCCGAATCCGGGCTTTGAAATGGTCCGTCACAACTCGCAAACGCATCGATCAATGTTTGATCCGCGTACCCGGCATTTGACAGCATAATCTTGGCCAGCATTTTTTTCCGAACTTTATTCCTGTTTCACCCATCATCATTTTGTGTGTATTTGTGGCAATAGCAGAAGCAGCATTGCAGCGGTGCATCGTGCAACCATAAGACAGGCTGGGCCCAGCATTAGCTGGGATGAAACCGGTGTTATTGCGGTGGGCCTCGCTTTGATGCAGTTGTTTCTATTGGTTTCGATTTTATTTGGTCCCCCGACACATGACGGATGGCCAGCAAGCCAGCAGGCGCATCGGCTAGATGTTGACAGGTCTGTCAGGATGTGTGGTTTAACCAAACGGACGCGAATTTACAAGCCCAATGAAGCGTACTTTTGGACGACTTCAAAACATATTATCCTTATGATTTATTGGGTTTTGGTTTTTTTTTGCCAATTTTATGTTGCATACTAGGTCTAAAAGTTGAGAACCGGACTGTTTTTAACACACAAACAATGGTTATAAATTTTTAATGCGATTTTCCATTTTTTCAAAGTATGTGCCATCGCTAGCTATACATTTCTCCTATCTCTCTGCTAAATCATGGATTCCCAGACGAAAGAATTCTTCGACTTTTTAAGTAAACTAATTAGTCATCCAATTTCGACTTCCTCGTACAAAAACGAAGGGGTGCTCAGCCAATACGTGTCCCATCGATGAAAATGATTGATATTCGGAAAGAACCAAGTCTGGTGAATAACGCGGGGAGGGTCAGCAGTTCCCATTCAAGTGATTTGATAGTATCCTGAAACAGTTTTGTTTTTTGGGGCACCTGGTGCTTGTTGCCACGGGCCACCAGACGCCTCCATTGTAGAAAACAGGAACGGCTTTTTGGTCGATATCGATCAATGCATGGTTCAAATTGATCATTTGTTGTCAGTAGCGATCAGAATTAACGTTTTCATCAGGTTTTAGGAGCTTGTGAAACACCACACCTTTCTGTCGCATCAGAAAGTCCGTTTTTTGGAGTCCTTGGACGATTTTTTTTGTAAAGTCAAAATCGCCATTTTGATTTTTTTTAAACCACTCTAAGCACTGCGATCTTCCAAACACAAGTCCCGACAAGCATTTGGTGTGATTCCGAAGCAGTTTTCTTTCAAGAGAAGCAGAAAAATAATAATTCCTGCAAATCGTCATTTTCAGGCACAAAAGTTGACATATTTTAACCCTTTCAATGATGGGTTGCACACCGAAATAATTCATTTTTCGACTTGAAATCATTTATCTGATGTCGAAACAAGGTAATGATGAATGAACCGCTAAACTGGGAAGTCCCAATAGACAGGTACAGCCATCTTTCTAACAGTCCGGTTCTCAACTCTTAGACCTAGTAAATAGTTTCGCCAGGCTCATGCTACTGTGGCCAACAAATATCGGGAATTTACTTACAGTTGGAAAATTCTTTATTCTTCGTTCGTTACGTTCTACACGTTCTTTTAAGGAATAGCATTTAAAACATTCTTCGTTTCGGCTCCTATCTATAGCATTGACTGTAAAAGGTGTCCACGGAGAGGCCTCTTGAGTCACATGGTTGACAGTCAGGCGATAAGGGTCGATATTGTGACGAAATGGCCACGAAAATATCAAGCAAAAATATAACGAGCAAGTTGAGTCAAGAATTGTCTTTCCACAAATAAGGTCTTTTTCACCAAACCACGATAATTGAAGGCAACTGCTTTCCGTTATTTTTTGACCAGTGTAGTAGTATTCCAGGTTTTAGTGAGTTTTACCGTTCCAAATGGGCCGGCTTCTTTTTTTTCTTTGCTGCATCACAGTGCTGCCGTTGGGTAATTTTGGGGCTTGGGGAAAAAGCAGGAACATCTATGACACGCAAATGAAACATTCGTTCCTCGGCTGTCCCATCACGCTAGGGCAACAACATTTGGCACATTTCAACGCACTTCGCCGCCAAGCGAGCAGTTTTCTCGCCACCCGGGAAAAAAACAAAACCCGAACCCGGCTCGTGGAAAAATTCGGAAAAGTTGTTACACCGTAAAAACGCCAACCCGCCGGTTCCGTTTGTTTCAAACGCTGCGCAGAATATGTCGCTGCGTTCTTTTGGGCCGCCCGACAAACGACAACGGCAACGAGAAAAAAACGCAGAACACAAACGGTTGGCACAAGTTTTAATTACTTCACTTGTTCACTTCATAAAAGTGACACATTTTTCATTTTTCCCGGGGCCCACATTTCGGTGATGATTGCGGCACGAACGGCTGTGGCTTACCGAAAAAATGGCTCCTCCGGCACACGGGTAGATAGAGAGCTCACCGCAAGGAATGGGGACGCCGCGGATGGCCACCGTCTGATGCATCTGTTTCGTGGTACACATTTTGCGCATTTTTCGACGGTGGAAATGTTTATCATTTTTTGCAGCCCTCACATGTCACGCTGACCACTTTGGTGTGTCCGTTTGCCGTTCCGTCCGACCGAAACAAGGCCCAACACATTCCGGAGGCCGGGCCGGGTGGCGTTCTTCGACGAACAGCGCGGAAATGCTCTTATTAGCGGCAGGAAAAATGTTGGTCTGTGCTGCGGGATGTAACCTGGCAGTCAAAAATGCAAGTTGCGTTGTTCCGGGTCAGCTCCGGGGCCGATGATTTATTCCCCGGAATGTGGCTTGACTGTCCGACCATTCGCGTTGGAAGAAAACTTCTGACTCCGGAGTGCAGCATAATTAAATTACGATAGCCCGACGATCGGGCCACACAGATTCTGCGGAGCATAACCAGCGAAGGAGCATAAAATTGTCTTAATCGCCCCACCAAACAGTAGAAAGCGAGCCCAAAGACGCCCGGACGCTCGCCCGCCGTGACTCGGTTGCCAAGCTAATGAGAGCTTAAACGGTTCCCCGAGTTCCCGCAAAGCTCCCCGAGGGAGCCGAGAAGCCGAAAACCAGCAGCATCGGGAGGAAAACAAAACCTGGCACTTGCGTTGTGCAACGCCACTTCAACTCGGGGGCCCCGTCCTGGTGCTCCCTCCCGAGAGACAGTTTAACCGACCCCAAAAACCTCATCTCCATTCACGGGGCGAGAGTGCGACCGTAGGACATGTATTGCTTTTCTAATGTCTTTTTTGCTCCTGCTCCTGCTTTCTGGGGCAAGATCCCTGGGCCTTGCAGCAACTGCATCCTGTGGCGGACGGGGGTTCTGTGGCCACCGCACCCGGCCGCCGCCGCCGACTGTTTGTGTGATGATAGCATTTAAAAGAACATTTGCCTGCTTTTATGTGTCCCTCCTGATCCGGAGATTCCGCACGTCCTCTGCTGCCGGTTTCGGGCCAGCCAGCAGCCCCCGGCAGCCCGTCCGGTTCGCCCCGTCGTCTTGGCCACCGACCGGCGGACTATGTTTATAGTCCCGGTGCGACGTGTAGAAAATTGTCTCTCGCTCTAGGAACCCGGACACCACACCACAGAAACCAGTGGACAGGTTACTGACACACACACACACACCGCCGGGGACAAGCGGCATGTCACGACTGATTTCGACTTTTCGCCCACATGGGGTTGGGTTGGACCGTTGGTGCAAGATGCAAGATGTTCGGCGAAATAAAAGTTCAAGACGGTCCAAACGGCCGCCGGTGGTCCGACGGGGACATTGGAGCGGGGTCCGTGTGGAACGTGTTTTGGAGTTTTGCTGCCCGAGGAAAGCCCGAGTGCCCGGTGGAGAAAGCATTAAAAGCGAAGAGCGTACAACATAAATGTGATTAAAACTAATACCTGCCTTCCGCTCCTTTGGCTTCGGGGGGACAGCGACCGGCGCTATCGGGACAATTGCATTCTACACAATGCACACACACACACAGAAGGCACACTAAAGATGCATCTGGGACCGTATGATCTAGCCAGGCTGCTCCGGTGCTGCTGCTTCCGTGCTGGAGTTGTGCGGTTTCGTCCTTGTGGTCCCGAGCTTATCCTTACCCGGAGCGCCCGGATTGTCGATGAAACTAATTCCATCCCGATGGGGTGCTGGCGGAACAGGATGCTGCTCGCTCCTCGCCCGACCGACCGACCGACCGCCCGCCCGGCCGCCAGCGTTGTCTGTTACCTAATGAGGAAGCAATAAAAAGTAAACCCAATCCGACCATAAACGAAGTTGTCAAATGGGATTTGCGACAGAGATTTTACAAACTCACAGCACCGACAGGACCCCCTCCCGACAAAGAAATGCCGTGTACCGTGTGCTGTGTATGTGTGTGGCCCAGGGTTTAACTCGAGTGAGGAGTGAATTCCTTGTCGACTAGTGGTGTTTATTTTATTATTTGCCTATTTGGTTGGACTTTTCCTCCCGAAGGATCGCTCCGCCGTTCACAGTCACACGAACGCCACGACGACGACGAGCCTTGCTAGGAATTCCTCACACGAAACGTAAATAATCATTTACTGACTCGCCGGCGGCGTTAAATAATCACCGAGCGCACCGATTGCAAATAGCGCTCCGGGGATCGGTGCCTTTCGATTGGTTTCTTCCACTCTGTCGGCCGTAATTGTTTCTTCGTCGTCCCGCGTACCGTTTCCAGTAAATTTCCAGGCCGCCCTTTGGTTTTGTTCGCCGCTGGCTTTCCACGTGACAGCTGAGCAGGAATTTTTGAATTTCGCCCCGAGTGCGGCAGCATCAGCTTCGTTTATGTTGCCTTGCCGCTCGCTGTTACACGGGTCCTGGTTACCGAGATTGATGGCGAAATGTCTTCGATGAGGGCCGTGTGCTGCGCGTGTGTATGTGTGGCGCACACGGAACAGCGACGGAACACAAATAATTTACGAAATAAATCAGTTGGAACAAGTTATTAGAATTTTTTCCCGCTCCCGGCCGGGCGTGGCCACATTTATATCAGTTGGCCCCAAACACCGAGCACCGAGGCGGATGCTGCGGCAAGTGCTGCGGATGCCGATTGGAATTTCTCGTTTCGAGGGCCCCAAGGACGGGGCCCCGAAATAAATAACAGGCAATGAGTAACGATTTCAATATTCGGCGCGCCCACTCGCCGTTAATTTGGAGCCAATTCTTAATTTGTTCGACTGCTGCCCGACTGAATGGTGTTAATTTTGGGGTAATGTTTATTGTTTCGCTGTCGTCTGTTTTGGGCGTCCCAAGCATTACTCTCTCTAGTTCGCCCAACAACGTCCATAACTCATGTCGTCCGCTGAATCGTCCGCTCGACGCGCGGAATGCGTCGCCAATTCGGTCGGTGGCCAACGTCGCGTCGCCCATGTTGCTGGATCGCTCCCGTCCATAATGTTGACCGTGCCCAACCCACGCACACGCACACAATGCGAACCTTCGGGGCACCGTTGGCGCAGGTATCACCCGGAAATCGGCGCCCCTCCCGAGAAACTTACGCCATAAGTCAATGACAGCCCGGCTGGTGGTCGTCAATAAATAATCACAGCTTGATTTCAATTACCTTTACCTATCATTATTTATGTTATTAATATGTTGATAATTTATATCATCGCCACCCGCCGGGTGGCGGCCGGACCGCAATTTAGAAGCCCGCCCGCGGGAGCTGGGCCACGCTCGGTGTTGGTTTCAGTTGCGAAAGGATACGCTGCGGGGGGGCCCAGTGGACCAGAAAAAACATAAGGCCACACACAACACACACAGGAAAACGTCAAGGGCCTACAGAGAGAGCAACAGGGAACAGGCAATCCATTTGCCCGTCTCCACGGCACGGGCCCCAGCAGGACCGCCTGATTGTTGTTGTTTTTTTTTTTTTGTTGCTTTGTTTCGCTTCCGGTATGATGGCCACTGTCAAATATTGCCTGTGCGAGAAAATTGATGACGCTGGCACACCTGGGCCGGTTGGCGGTTGGTTAGATTCGTGGTTTTGGCAAAATTGGTGGAAAATTGATTACCCCACTGACCCAGCGCGGGGCGGAGGGAGCGTTTTGCGCATGCGGTGATGGGTGGATGATGGATTTTTGGCCAGCCCACGCGTGGAGTTAATCCATTTCCTGCAGCGTTTCACGCGGTGGCGGTCGCTTTAATTAGTTTTTACACACGAAAGCGAGCCAAAGTCGAAAGCGAGCTCGTTTGAAGGAAGTGCCCGACATTGATTCCCTTTTCGCCTTATTCGGGAGATTCTTTGTTAAAACTCCAAGCCCTTTCTTGAGGTGCTTCGTGCACGGATAAAGGAACCGAGCCAGGAAGCAGGAAATTATGCTCCCACGGGCTAATGCTCCAGACGCGCACGGTATGAATCATTTTTAATGGCCGAACTGGCCGAGCCAAGCCTGCCAAGAGCCCGTGGCCAAGGTGGACCGGCCATTATTCCTTCCGTGGATTTAGATGACAGAATTATTGTGTGCCCCGGGCCTGGGGCCAGGTTGAGAGCCAACACTCGCAACGCTTTCGGGTCACGCATTTTGTGTCACATTTTAATTAATCATCAAACATGTCACCTCCAGATGGAAGTGTTGCTGACGTGTTTCCCGCCCTCCGTCCGCCCCCCGACCCCCCGGAAAACTGGCCGACAAGGACCACCGCTGATGGCTGATATTTTTCCGGTCTCCAATCGATCGACCATTTGGTTACCGCCTTTTCGGATCGGTCACCCCCAACCGGCCTGGTCTCTCGCCCGCTCTACCGAGGACGAAACGTTGCTCGCGTGACCGAGTTATTGAGATTTTCCGGCCACACGAATGCAGTTGACATTAGGGATGATAAATGGTTTTAAATGCACTCCTTTCTGGCGTGGCGATAAAGCGGTGGTGGCGATGGTTGTAAATTGATTTGCACCGGGCACCGATAATGTTGAAATGTGTCAAACGCCGCGATACACCTTTGCCGCTGTAAGCGCTCAACGGACTGCGCCATTTTTTGTACCCCCGGAACAGGATCATCAGGACATTCGCAACTTAAAATGTACGGCGTGCGGCGTACCGAAATAATGACACTCTGCCCGGGACGGGGCGGGCTTATTAATCATCACCGGCGGTGGCGACGGCGCTTCAAAAGCGTCGAGATGACAAATGGTGGTGTTGGTGGGTGTGAAGCGCTCTATTTGTATTACATCGTTCCATGTTTTCTTTCGGACGCCCGGCCAAAAGCTCGGCCGTTCGGATGACAAAACGTTCGCACGTACTTTCCACGCAACGTACCGGTGCCCGAAACGTGACCACGACCTAATTTTTTTTCTTCGGAACATGCTCAAACAGCCACAAAAAAGAATATTCTTTGCCGATAGCGAGCGGTACACCGGTTTCGGCTCCGGGAACGGACGGCTGTCCGCCTTATCGGTGTTCAAACGAGTGTCGGTTGTCCGGCAACTGTGAACGACGGGTCCTCTCGGGCGTGGGCCGATGCAGGCAGGCTAACGGAAAATATGCTGCCCAATGATTACACGAGTGCCACCCGCACGCCTGTGAGTTCCACCCACTGCCGAGGTAGCCCCTTTCGATATCGGTGCGTCGAGCAAGACGATCATTTTTCAAACTCAAATCAAAATTGATTGAAACCGTGGCTTTTGGGCGGGGAGCAGAACCTGACAGAACAGTCAGGGCCAGGGTCAGAAGAAAAAAAGAGAAACAAAGAGTGCGTGTGTGTGAGTGAGAGAGAGAGCGAGAGACAAGCGAAACGAACAATTTTTCCGGCGAAGGAAGCAAAACGTAAAACGCAAACTCGTACAATATGCATGAACCGGGTCCGCCGCGGGGACGGGAAGAAGAATCCCGACACAATCTGCTTCCGGTAGTCCCCGGAACGTCCGGTCCGGGGACGAGGAGAAAGTCGACGAGAAAAACCAAAAAGCGGACGGGATGGGCGTTCTCGCCGGTTCCCCCCCTGTTCTGGTTCCCGACATCCGTGCCGGCGGGTGAGAGACCTTGGGTGTTTCCCTTTGGCCACCATCGGGTAGGGAGGGCGTCAGTGACGGAGGAAAATAATACACCCAACGGCGGCACGGCGACCATATGCTTCGCCGGGAGGCCGGGAGGATAGCCTTTTTTCCCGGAAAGCACAGGGCACAGGAAGGGCGAGGCGGAGCGAAGGGAAGCCGGGCCCCGAGAGCACTCACTTGCCGATCGCCCATGATCCGGGGGCCATCGGATCTGACCGTGGCCGTGTCAGATCCGATGGCGAGATTGGGTGTCGGTGCTTGCACTTTGGAAAACATTTATCTTATTCGACAGATTTTGCGGTCAAGTGAGGCACGCCCGGTGGCCGGGTGGGCGGGTGGGTGGTGTGTTGGACATGTTTGCTCCTTCGTCGGGCGGTAGGGCACCCAGGGTTGCGCGGCAGGGTATTTTAAACTAACCCAAAGCACACTGTGCGGCGGAATAGCGCCCTTTCTTCTTCCGGGCTGTTTTCCCTTTGGGAAAATCGAAGCCCCAAATTGATGATGATGGAATAGAATATGACGGACGGGTGACTGATGGGCCTGGCTGGTGCGTGGTGCAGTCGGCAGAAGTCACCAAGAACGCGTGGAGCGATAGCTATTTTAAAATTGTCATATCGAACCTTGCAAAGCGTAAACAGATTACTGTTACATGGAACAAAACCATCCATTTGAGGTGTGTGATTTAAAAAACCAGAATATTCCTTTTAAATTATTCCGTTAAAAACTATGGCACAATGTAACCTGGTCACCAATATATTGTAAACTTGTAACTGAGTCAACCTGATATATTATTGAATAACCAAGCACCTAGCAGATGAGTAGATTTTTTCATACATTTTTAAATTATAATGTGACCAATAGGAGAAGAATGTATCAAACGAGGTATTGAAATACCTATTAAAATGTATTTAAATAGTAATAGTTTTAAAATACAAACAAAGGAACCAAATGTATGTTAAAAGCAACTAAAAAGCAAATTTTCTTCTAAATAAGCTGCATTTTATAAACATTCTGAGTCGATTGACATTTTGAAATAAGCCTCTTTTTACATCCTGTTACATCAATGGCTGATACAAACGTTGACAAGAACGTTGGCTGTTATTGTGTTGGTTGGTATCATGCTTTTAAGCTCGTAAAAAAATTGTTTCTTTTTCTTAGAACCTTTTCTACATTATTGATGTACATAGCACTAATTGGAAAGTTTTTATAAAAATAGTTAACATTGCCAACATCATTTGGAATTAATGGTGGTTAATTTTATGGTTAAATTGTGCGTGTAAAACTAGCTTTAAAACCGTAGGTCAAAGCTTACTTTTACCCACAAAAATATGTATCATTTTAATATCACACTCATCCCGGTCGCTTTAACCCTCTCAACGCTCGGATCGGGTTCGTGTTAGTTCCGGGCACGTTTCGCATTGCAAGCTACACCAGAGATAACAAGATTTGCAGTTGTATTCGATTTAAATCTACATAAAGTTAGCTAACATCTTCCAGCGGCGATGATCCTCATTTGATACCTATCCACCGGGGCCGGCGGCAACCTTCGTACGCCAGTGTAAAGAGACTAACTTTTCAGCCAACAACGCCGGAACGGAATATCCCTTTTTTCTGCTGGCGAGTGTGTGTGTGTGCGGAGAAAACTACATCACCAACAGCGCGCGCGTCAGGATGCAGTTCTTTAGGTTTTCTTTCACTTTCTTCGCCGAAGTGTCGCCGATACCTTGAAAATATCGACCCGCGGTCTCGCGGCTGCTGCTTCGAGACGGCTTCGATTTGATGGGCAGAATAATGATTTCGCCTTTCGTCGACTGCGTTAACTGCAGCACAAAGCATCGGCCTGAGAAGGGATATGTGCTTAACCATCCCAATGGTGCTGGGTGGTGCCTGCGACCGTTTGCATTATTCAAATTCTTCATCTCGGACGGAGCACCGGTGCGGTCCGTGCGAGCATGATTAATGCAACGACGTGTACAGTTGTTCTAACCTCCATCCGGGTGCCGGTCGCTCGTTGCTCGCCTGGAGGGGACACGGCACAAAAAACAATTCGCCCCGCTCTCTGTGATGCATTTGTAATCCGCACCGACGGAGGGCGATTCAAAATTATGGCCGTTTTGTCGTTCGCACGAGCGGCTTGCTGAGTGTCGTGATTATGCTAGCGATACACAAGTGCAACCCCCACACACGCCGGGCACTTGGTTGCGCTCTTGCTCCTGACGGCCCGGATGGTCGTCGTCGTCGTCGCCGTCGTCGGCACTCAAGAGAACAACGCAACCACGACGACAACTCGAACATGCAGCTCCCGCTCCCGGGGTGTATCGCAACAATCCGAAAGGATTTCTATTATCCGGCTCCTTTCACTCGGAAGAGCTCCATCCGGGGTAGGCCAGCATCCGGTCCGGGTCGCGCTGAAGTGCTCGTTGTCCTTTCTCGATGCTCGCACGGAGCCGCTCGGGCAGTAACGGGGCAGAGAACGAAGAAAGCAAACGTGAAAGCGACCGGATTAAGGGCACAGCAAAAAACACCCCTTCAAAACACACACTCACACGGGGGCGGGTGGGGGACGGTGCTGGCCGTGCACTAATGATAATCATTTGTCGTCAACGTGATTATTATGCTGGTAGGTAGCACGGGATCATGCTTCCGGGTGCCGTGCAACACGCGCCGCTACGAGGCTTCGACAAACGATTTCCGACTTTTTGCCGTGCCCGAACCAAAGCGGGGACCAACAAAGAAAAGCCTGAGACCTGAGCCTGGCACGTGAGGATACCGACAAAGGCCCGACATAGGCCCAAAGTTCGTCGAGCACGAGCTGTGCTGAGTCCAGCTCCCAGGGAGCAGAGTTAGAATATAAATTGTAAACGAACTCCCGAACGGGGATCACTTTCCAATTACATCACCCAACGCAGACGGCACACCGAAAGCGGGTGGTTTTTTGGTATTCCAACCAGCAGCCGGCCACCCGAAGGCCCCACCAACAACTACAACTAATCTGCAAACCTGCAACTGTTTCAACTTTTATTCCGGTGTACGAAACTTTGTCCCAAAACTCGCCCCCGGTTCTCGGCCCAAGGATACAGCGGCGGCGGCGGTGGTGGCCAGTACTCTCCGATGCTCCCTGAACCGGGGCGCCCATAATTCATCCTAATTGGGCAATGTATATTCCAGTGTCATAGAAAACATTTATGTTGCTCCGGTATACCGGGCTGTTCGTCGTACCGGGGCCAACATCGAAAAGTTTATGACTTTTTCCACATGTCACCTGGCCAGCCGAGCTGCTGCTCGGGGGAACTCCCGCGGGCCCGTGGCAACTGTGACACTCCACTCCACGGGGACGCAGAATCCGATTCCGGGCTAGCCACAGGACTTCCTGTAGCGCTCGCCTTCACTAATCTTCTTCCAACGGCGCATCACCGGAGCCGCATCGGTGCGACTGATGATGACTTCCTTCGGTCAGTCCCGGAGCACCGGTGTGTGGGGTGTATCTGTCCGGTGTTGGCCAGCGACCGTTCGCGGAAAAAGCACGAACATCGCCACCCATCCAGCCCCCCCGAAACGGCGGCCATATATCCTCGGCAGCTCGTTAATGTTATTTAGAAACATTTTTATGAGATTAAATTTCATAATAATTTATGCTCCACCACCACGTTTGGCGCCGCCCCGGCCTTTCGCTGCGGCCGCACAGAACCGTGGAAAATGTAGCGGAAAACGAGAATACTTCGCCGGAATTTTTTTCGGTTTTGTTTTGCATTTCGGCATCGGATTTCGGCCACAAGCACCTTGGCATGGTGCTCATTAATTGAAGACGAAGCTCGTGACGCGACCGGATGCGGCAAATCAAAGTCCGCGAGTCCATGAATCATTCCTTAAATTGTCTCACACCGCACTGAACATGAATTAGAATTACTGGCTAACCATTTCTTCTCGTTTTCGTTCTCGTTTCAGGTAAGACAACCGTGGCGATCATTAAACGGCTTCCAAACTACAAGACACCCATTTGGTCAGAAAATATGTAGGATACGTACTAACTTTAGTGGCAACCCTCATCATGCTTGACTTAAAGGCTAGATCTAACTATCCGCAAAATGTAGCCACTCGTAGCGTTCGGAGTAGAGCGAAACGCTGGAATTAAAGTTGGATGTAATCCGCTTGGCCCCATTGTCAATCGCTAAACGTTTCCAATTTAGTTGAGCGTTGCCTATCCGATGGGCTCTCTTTCAAACCGGTTTACAAACGCACCATTTAAAACACCGTTCTATCGTCCTTACGGTGTGTGGCGGTTGGATTCGAGGGCCACACTTGCCCACTTCCGAATAGGGGTGAATTTTCCGGTGCGTTCCCTTGCGCCTACATTTAATTGATGCCGCATTGTGGAGCATGTTTAGATGTGCTTAAACGACACCAAATTGCCCCGAATCCCCGACCAATCCGATGGCTACACCGTTCGGTCCGCTTTCTGTAAGTCAACGCTCTGTTTACTGGCTTACTTACCGATACCAGATAATGGAGGGGCCGATGTTCCTAATTACCAAAATGTGAATACCGCGGATCCAGGACGTATCTCCGAACGCAAAGGGATTATTGTCACCCGGAACGCTGCCCACCGCTGAAGTTTGATTGACGAGAAAGCCCGACGAGGTCGGAGTCGTCCCGGTGCGAAGGAAGGAAAAAAGTCTCACGGACGGGCGTTAAGTAAGCGAACGAACGTAAGAGTCCTGGGCAAACACATGGCCAACGATCCGCTGTGCTCTCGCCTTGGCCTCGGGTGTCTTCGAGTCACGCCCTGCAAGACACGTGGTGGGATCGCACGCTGCGTGACTCCAGGTGGTCCGCTCCAGCCGGGGTGAACTCCAAGTCCAACTTTGCGGCGCTTCGGCACAAAATCAACATCTTTCACCAAACACACACTCGAGGCACGCGTGAAGCGCGATATCTTCTGTGATGTTCAAACTTGGGATTTGTCTTTCGACTTTACACCTCTTTTTATGTTTTATTTGTGCATTGCCGTGGCCCCTCGACGGGGCGGTGGGTTGGTTTTTTGAGAAAACGGGTCTTTTTCGCAGAGTTTTTTATTTCACTCTCGCCAGACGCGTCACGCGCAAATCAGCGCCCGGCCGAGTTCAGACGAACGGGCCGCGTTTGGAGTGCGTTTTGTTTGCGAACAGGCGACATCTATCGCTTGTCGCGCAACCTCTCGCCCGAAACGCCCCGGACAGATACTAATTACATTGGCTCTAATCTCAGGAAGAAGCCCGCCCGCGGCGCCCTCCGGCAGTGTGTGTCTCCGGCTTCGGCGGAACTCAAACAAACAGTCGATGTAATGACACCCGTACGTCGATGTTTCTTGGTACGATGGCACCATAAGTACATAAACGATGCCAGCACCAGCAGCAGCAGCAGCGAGAATAAGCATCGCTCTTGAGGACGCGCTTCGCCGGCGATATTCTTGTTTGGAGTTTGGCGAAATAAAGCTCCAAGCGTCGGAACCGGAGTGTTTATTCTTCGCTCCGCGGGATATCCTTTATCCCTTGCGATACACTTCGGGAGTGACCGTGTACGCGGGGGGAGAGCCCACTTTCGCACTCGCACCGAGCGGCACAGAATGAAAAATAGCATCATGTTTTCCCGGGGCCGCCGCCCTCCGCTGAATGGCGGGCGAAACCGGAAAAGCCTCATTGTCCCGAGCGGGCTCTGGGTTCTGGTGACACTCCGGAGGCGGCCCTGAACTGCGCCGTAAATCCATTAGCATGATGGAAACGGGGCACCGCTTGACGGGTTGGCCGGTGATCCACGCCGGTGGGCCCGCGGAGTTCTTCCCACGGGCGGCCATTCTTTCTTTCTTTTTTGCCGCCGCTCCTTCCAGGCGCACGTAGATCCTGGCACGTAGCACGGTGTGCACGCACAAAAACTTGGTGGCCAAATGATCCCTGTGACGTGACGCCACGGGACGGCACCGGTGTAATCATTTCACGAGAGGTATTTCAACAACTCCGCGCGGTTTATCGTTACCTCGCTCACCAGATGACTCGCCAGTTCGTCGACACGGCCAGACCCACGGTAATGATGGGCACATTTTTCAGTTCCAGCGGTTCCCAATTTTTGGTCCCAATGACTGGCCCAATTGGCCAGTCATTTTGGGGGCCAGTGTCCCGTTTTAATTACCACACACACCGTGCGAGCTGGGCGAGAAACATGATGGGAAATTAATGGGCAGTTTGCCTGCGAACGGGATGAATTACGCGACCGAGCAGATCGGTGCGCGGGCATCCATGACCGTTAGCGTCAGGCCATGCAAACTGATATCCTTATTCTATTGTACAGGGATCCACGAAGGGGCGAGGTAAAAATCTGCCTGGAAAGCGAAAAGATTTCCACGGTAGTTTGCGTGTAAATGAGACACTCTTTTGCCACCGATGGTCAGTTCATGTGAGATCCTACCGACAATTCGATTCGAGTCACATAATTGGTTCCTTACCTAGAGTTGATGTGGAATAAAGTAACTCCTTTTTGTTTTCTCTCTCTAGTCCTTCTCTCTAGTGTGCCAAACATAATTGCATGGTCCGATGGTCATTTTATTTTTATTTCGCCAGAACAGAACTAACTTGCTGGCAAATTGACTGACACATTCTGGCACTGCATTTGTCAAAGCTAAAAGCTCCACCATCCTCAGTTTATTAGTTCCAAGTTCAGGTCTATAAGCGAGAAAAAAAACCACAACCAGTTCCGGAAGCGCCCAAATAAATTAAAATCCAAAAAAAGAACCTCTTCTAATTCGTTTCAAATACACCCCTGACTGTCTGGACACAAACACATTAAAATGGATTCACGCTGGGCGATATTTGGGCCGAAAGTTGCCGCACTGTTTGGGGAAGGCTGGGCTCCGCAAATGGCCCCGAAAACAAATAGACCAAACACAAAACAACAGCAGCCCGGCCGTCCCTGGCTGACTGATACAAAAAGTGCATCGAAGCCGATCCCACCCCGATCCCGGGTCTGTCAATCGCAGACGGGATGACGGATGTGTTTTTCATTTCGGCGTTCAGCCGAAGCACAATAATGGCGGTCGGGCGCGGGCGCGATTCGGAGCACATCAATTTATCAAGCCGGAAGCCGGGCCCGGGATGTGGAATTGAATTTTAAATTCCCACCACTCAGATTTCGCTGGCGCCAGCTACTTCGGGTACTTCGATTGACTGGACGGACGAGCTGAGGCGACGAACCCGAGTCGGACGAATTGGAAGCTTCCGAAACCCGGCGGACCGCACACGGGAAAAAAGATTGATGTCCGCATCAATATTCGTCTGTAAGATGCCACGGACCGGGTGGAGCACCACCAGCACCAGCACCGAACGGGTTGTTTATTGTTGTGTCTTATCGACCTCGTCGTCCTGCTGCTGGAAGGACTGGCGACGACGAGTGCATTGGAGCTGCCAACTACCTTGCATTACTGGGACTGATGGGATTCGATTTGCATTCCGTTCTCGGGGAAACAGTCTCGCCCTGGGGAGGCGAGATCACTAGCCCCGAAGGACACTGCCACGTCCGTCCCGGTGCCCTGCCGACCGCAGTCCCCGTCGGACGCCCGTCGGAAACGAATGGAATCGTTTCTGCGTGTTTTCGTGTCATTTGTCTGCTGAAGCAGCTCTCTCGATGCAGCGTGGCCCGGCCAACGGTAAGCGTTGCTGATGATACTGTCGCATCGCATCGGGTTGCCCAATACCTTTCAGAAAAGCTGTCGTCAGGAAATCGTTTACGTCCTACGTGGTGTGCTGCTCCCTTGCTGAACGTGAACGGACTTTGGCGAGTTGGCGAGGAATTCCAACGGATTCACTGCCATCTTCGCAGCCGGACACGCGGCCATTGGAATGCAATTCTCCGACGACGTGGGGCTTGTGCCCCGCGCGCGCGTGTGTGTTTGGCAAACCTGTCACTTACGATGATCTTGGCCGGGCCCGGACACCAGCCACTGTTGCCACTTTGATGGACCGATAAATCATACCGAGCACGGCGACGACGACGACCGAGCCAACTGAAGCTGCGGGGCAAACGATCTTCATCTAATTTTCATCAACTCGGTCGGTCGCCCAAATACGAGCCGAGCCGAGCCGAGCAGTTTGCGGTGCCAAATGGCCATCCTTGCCTGCTGCATGCCAATTCCAGTTAAGCCACGCCGCGCAGGGGAATGTGCTCTGACAGCTCGACACGTGGACTCAGCGTAGCACTTGGCGCCCGAAATTGTTCACCATGTTTTTAGAGGAGCGGAATGTCAACGAACCGGTCCGGCGTCGGTCGGTGTGTTGTGTACACCTTGGCCAAGTAATTCATACCCCATAACCCCAAGCACAAATTAATTACCAACATTCGCGGAATTCTTTTCCTAGGTGCAGATTATTTTACACACGGCCAGGAGTCGGTCCACTCGACATTCTGCTTGTGTCGCCGAATCCAAAGCGACCGATACATTCCCGCGAGACCCCGTCGCGCGCAGGATTTCGGTTTGGGGGAAACTTCCCACGGCGCCGTGGGACGAGTAGACATGGATGGATGGGCACTGATTGACAGCTTGACTGACTGACTGATTGATGTTTACAGTACGTCGCGCTCCGGAAGCTCGCGCTGCGTTTTTCCGCTCCGTTTTCCCGGAGCCGGAAGATCGGTGGCCCGGTCGCCCCCCAAAGTATCATGACGCTGGGGTGACGCTGATGATGATGATGTGATCGATGGTAGAAAGGAATTTGACAGCCGAATAAAAGCTTTTCGTGGAGGGGGGCCGGCGGCCACTTGGGACAGAACCAAGGATTTCCACCGCCCCGATGGCTAAGAAACTAAGGGCTGTAAAGTATGTGGCGAGAGTGTCGAACTTGCTGAAACAAACATTGGCCCGCGTGTGGCCCGAAAGGTCAAACGGAGGCGTTGACGTTCATCTTGACGCCTTAAAGGTACATGCTAATGGTCCACACCGCAAGACACGCGTCGCCGGCGTTTAGCGTTAATCTTCATTCGCGGGAATTTATAGAGAACGAAACGGCCACGGAAACAATCACACGCAGACCACGCGCGCGCACTGGTCCATGCGGTGCTGCGGTTCCCAGGAATCTTCGTCTAATTCAATCAGACCGGCGTGGGATGGTGGAAAACCCGGTGCGTTTTCCTGGTGGCCCTTCGGCCCTGGGCCAACTTGAAAGTGGGTTTTATTTTTAGCATCAAGAGCACCCCACGGCATAAAGCACGCCACGCCGTAAGACAATCGCCCAAGACACGGCCACGATGTCGGCCACGGAAAAGTATGCTAATTTTCTCACACTCTTTGCGTATTCTTTTTCCACGCGACCGCCGGTTCCACTCCTCTCCGTATCGCGTGGGGCTAGTTTTGGGACTTTTCTCGGCCTCGCTAGGGGTGTAATTTTCCGAACGCTGACGCCCACCGTGTTCTGCGGCACGCTGAGGACCCGCGGTGATCCAAAGTGACGCGCGCGCCGTAAAACCTATAATTTCTCGTGTGAAAACAGGTGTGCAGTGGCTCGTGGCGGCCACGCCAAGTGCCCGTTGTGGGCTGTAATTTGTGGGGCTGTTCTTCTTTTGTGGGGCTGGGAAGAAAAACGAAAGCTGGGCGCAGAAGCCACCGCAAGCAGCAGGCTGATGGGGGGGAAAACGGGAAAAATACGGACGAAAAGGAAGCGCACTGACCGTGGGGACCGGAGCGTAATGGCACGGTTGTTACATTGTACAGACACGGCCACGCTACTTATTGCTGGTTTATTTCCTCGCTCCTAATCGATATTTATTTATTCGTTCGGCGGATTTTTTTCCGTGGCCCGCAGGGGAGAGTGCTCCGTCGGTTTCACCGTCGCTCGTGCCCCGTCACGGATGATTTGCTTCACGCTTTCACACTTTTCACCTAACCGAACTATGTTGGCCCTATGTTGTAATGGGCCAGCCTTTTGGATGCTTTGCGGCTGGCTTTTTGAGCTAATATTTAACACTGACTAAACGCAAAGCATCCACAAAGGAGGCACATAATGTCGTATCAATTCCAATGAGCATTATTAAACATTGAGTGAGGCCAAATGTAGTTCAAATGAGGCACCACAAGCTACATTTCACTCAAACCATCCACCACGTTGGATAGTAACTGTTTCAAAAAATCGTTTTTTTCTGTTTAAAAAATAAATTGACAGGATTCTAAAACAAGTTTTTTTTTAATACAATGCTTGTGCTGTGTCCGATACACTTCAGCTACTGTCATACTAGATATTCTACATTGGATGTCAGTGAGGCAAAGGATTCTGGGCCAACCTGTAACATTTGTGTACAAAAATTTTAAAAGCAATTGAGCAGCAAACTGTCTATCAGAAAATAGCCGTAACTCCTTGTTTACTATCATTATTGTTTTTAGAACGGGCAGAGTCGTATCGAGCAAGCACCAGGTTGAGCACATTGGGGGGGGACGGAAAAAAGGACGTTATGTTAAATGTTGTGTCTGTCACAATTATAGATCTTGTAGAGCAATATGTATGTCGAGACTGTGCTTGTCATCATAAGCTGTCAACAGCAGACAGCAATTAATTGAAAAAGTAATGAATGGCACTTCATAGATTTGAGACACGCGCGCGTTCATTCTGTATGAACGGTGCCAGATGGAACGGAAACGAATGGGTGTCCGGCTACCTCAAAGCAGGTGGTCATGTCTTGTTCCTGATAGTGGCACCACATTATCAACCGATGGTAACTGGAGGTGTCAGCGACGACAGAGCCAAATACCATCCGATTCCCAGAGAGTTTTACCTCGTTATTAGTGGTGCCTTCTAGATTTTATTATCTATAGACAAATCCGTTCTTCTCGGACGCATGCCGGACTTTTCATCAAACGAAACATACCGAAATGTCTCTGCGATTAATGCTTCGTAAGACGGACGGTTTAGTAGCTTCTGGGCGTTCATAAAGCGATTTCAAAATTCGAAGTCAAAAATGCAACTGCCTTTGGCCTTGAGAAATATTTTTAAAACAGTTTCCAGTATTAATGGCATTGCTTCAATCCGGAAGGAACTTTGCCCGTCATTACCGGACACTAAATGATGAAAGGTTAGCAGCGATAAATAGAAACTTTAAAAACCAAATGATTCTAAACATGACCAACCGAGTGCTGCCCACCAAGGCGCATCTAACATCCGTGATGTTAGTGTTAGGCAGTGCTGTAGTGGAGAAAAAATACGCGTTATTAATGCGCTTTACGAAAGGGGTTTCCTTGCAGCACTAGTAACGATGGGTTCCATGCGGACCAGCGTGGCTCGTCCATTAATACAGCCGTGCCGCCGTATGCTCGTCGAGCAATCTGTAGGACATGTCGACGTACGGCATCTGCCGAGCGGATGGCACCCCATAGGTTCTATCCATCCTATTCAGGGACGGGTCCTATCCACTCATAGTTAACCTCATCTAACGAGCCCAAGTCCGACCTCAAACACCATCATCATCATGATGCCCGCGGCGCCACGCGACGAGTGTTGGCGATACACCAAAAGCCATCCAAAGGAACCAACTTCAATCTTTCCCTCTCTATTTCTGGCTCTCTCTCTTTCATTCTTTCTCTCCCTCTCTCTCTCGCTCTCCGGGAGTACCGCCGCTGGAAGCACCGCGGCAGATGTCGGGAACGACATTTTAATGCTCTTACACTTCTCGTTAGGTCCGCCGGCGCTTTCGCTTGCACCCAATTCGAGGGTGCAATTTTTCGGTCCCCACACGCGGCTCCCTGCTGCTGCTGCTCCACCTAAATTTGCAATCTCGCCGCCGCGGAACTTCAGTTCGGGCGTTCGACAACAGCAGTACAGAAAAAAATACATTCCGCCGTACCCAGAAGAAGCCTGCTCCAGCAGCTGAGTTCGGACTTACGCTCGTTCGCTGCGCTCGTAACTCCAACTTTGTCCAGCACTTACAGAACGTCGGGCACGGGAAGCACGGACACGGGCACGGGCAGGGCTGAACTTTGACTTAAACTGCCGCCATGTCTGACGGATGACGGTGGACGGGCCGGTGAAAGCGCGTATAGCGCTGTCAGAGCGAATGTCCTGTCAGTTGACTGGCGGCTGAGCGGGGACCAAAAAGATGCTCCCCTCCCCTAGACTGGACCACGGGAACGGGACTCAGCGTCTTCGTTTCCCAGAAGACGGTTGAGCTCTTAATTGCGCTCCCGCGTCTTGGCGCTTCGCGAAGTCCGACCAAAATTCCGTCACTTGGCCGACGGGAATGTAAGTTGCGAAGCCAAAGCATATTTGTGCCGCAAACTTCCAACCGAGCTGGCCCTCGACGACGACAACGACGACGGCGATGGCGACGAGTGGGCGAAAAATCCCCCGAAGCCGAAAGAACAACAGAGAAAATCTGTTACACCAACAACAAGCGACCGAGCGACATTGGCGAGCGCTGCTTTTCACTTTTCCATTTTCCACGAATATCGGCGGCCGGCGAATCGGCGCTCCCAGCACACACACAGTGAGTGAGATAATTCCCGTCGAATGACGGGGCCGAGCGAGCCTCGAAAGGCGCTAGTAAATAACGCAAGCAAACAAAGCCAACGAATTTGACGGTGGTCTTCGCCGTCGAGCGCGAAGAATTTTCCATTCCTTTTTTCCGCCGTCGATCGCGGCGAGCCATCGATCGATTTGGCAGCCGCCAGTCCTTGGTGACCGGTTTGGTCCTGGTGGAAGTCGTCGGCTGAACTATTGGCTGGTGAGTGTTTGTGGCGAAAACCTTGCCGCGGTGCAGCAAACAGGCGTTCGGCGGGCTCGCATTGTGACGGCAACGCCTACGGCCACGGAAATGGCACATAATTAAGTTTTCTTGACCAACAGAAAGGAAAATGAAAATTGCAGCGCAAGCTGACGGCCATCTTTTCCACGGCAAAGTTTGGGCTCAAAATCAGGTTTCGGTGCCTCAGAGCCCCAGAGCCCAGAGTTTCGCATCGCGTTGCGTCACTTCATTTTGGAGGCTTAATTTACTGACAGTTTGTTAGGATGAGTTTTCAGTTTTTCCGCCTTTCATTCTGCCGCTTCAATTTCCGTTCATCACTCGCGGACCGAAGGTGGCAAACTCTACAAAACCCCCCACCGCTCACCGTTTCTTCGTTGGCGGGTCAGCGGTGACCACCTTTTTCCCGACGCCACGCCCAGGGTCCGCGAACCTTTTCGGGCTCGAAAACCAGGGGACTCGAGGCACCAGGACGAAGAACGGGCAAGATGAAAACAAATTAAGTAATTACATGACCTCCTTCGGTATTGCGGTCCTCTTTTAAAATGGTCTTTTCGAAGGGGACGAATTTGGAAACGGAACAATAAATTTGACTCACTTTTGACAACCCGGCGCCACGGGCCAGTGGCGGGCGATGGAAAACTTTCCGTTCAAAGTAATGTGACATTTCGATTCCGTGCTCGTCGCTTGTCTCATTACCAAGACCCAGGCCAGTTTGTCGATATCTTGGCATCAACACTTCCAAAGGCCAAAGGACTAAACCACAGTTGAATCCTTTTGTCAGGTGCACAAGTGTGTTTCCGAAATGTTTTCGAAGAAAATACACGTTTGTTGCCGTAACATTTAAAACTCTACGCTTTTCAAATTAACTGCCATCGGTAGCTCTGCATGTCTGCTATCCCTTTGTGATTTGGATGAGGTTTTCCTCTTGTGAAAGAAAGCGTACTTCAACCCTGATTCTGTAGCAGTTTGCTTAAAAATGGTGGCATAAAACCAAAGAATTCGGCGTTTCGTACTTTTCAGACACAAAAGTCGACATTTTCAAACCTTCTCAAGAGTAGGTTTCAACCGAAATTCGGTCTATCTTAAGCTAAAACCCTGGAGTTGAACATTGCCAAAAAAGTATTATAATGATAGTTAAGTTGACAACTAGAACCATCGGTTGGCAAATGTTTTGAACACCTCTTAATATGGGCACTTACTTAAAGGGCACCGCAGCCACGCCACTCCAGGTGCATTTTCTTGAAGAAATGAATCATTTTCCCACCACGGACAATGATGGGGAAAATTTTCACCATTCCCGTAAAAGAAAAACATTATGCCCACACACACACACGGCGAGCGCACGAACAGAATGTTGGTCTCGTCTGTCTCGAGTGTTGTGTCATGCAATCAGGCGTACGAAAGCCCTCACCGAAAAGGTCATCATAATACATCACCCACCAGCCCGGCCAAGGCGGAGCGAGGAAGATGGTCCCGCCAGTCGCCACATCACACCCGGCTGGCGGGTTTCTCATCAATCGCCGAAAACTCATCGCTCTCTTAAATTGCCGTGCCGTAGTTTTTCCTTCGACGGTCCCTCGCGTGGCTGTGGATTTTAAATGAGCATCCATCCATCGCATCATTACGAAGCACGAGTGCGCCGTTGGTGGTGATGAATTTGGAGCACGCTAGCGCTACGGAGCCCGCTAGATCGATCCGATATGTCCGTACCGGGACTCCGCTCCGCTCCCCGGGATACCCGGGTTGGATGGAGCGTTTGTTTTAATAGTCCGTTCGAGCGATCAAGTTGGAAGCATTCGAAAAGTTTTGATGTATCCTTAAACTTAATCCTTTCGTGCCCTCGGCCCGCATGTTTCACGGTCCGCCGAACGCACTCAATCGAACTCTCTGGCGAACGGCGTCGGCCGACCGACCGGCACGCCTTTGCGTGTGGAGATCTCCCCCGAAGATCCTGGGATCTTAGTGGCCGGCAAACTTTCGGCACCCTCCCGCTAACAAAAACGTCGGTGGGTGGGCTGCAAAACAAACAGCTCCAGTAATCATCCCCGAAACGGATGCTCGTCTGTGGGTGGGAACCGGGAACACCAGGCACGCTCCTGGGCCTCGTCGACCGAAAGCAATCAATCGGAACTCTCGGAACCCTCTCGAATCCGGGTCGACAAAACGGGTCACTCCTGCTGCCGCAGAGTGTCCCCAGGCCCAGGGTGCCCAGGCCCGTGGCAAAGGAAGGAAAATTTATGATGCTCCGGGTCACGCCGCCGTCGCCGCCGGTCCAGATGAATTGCTGCCGGCGGGCAATTCGGTTCCCCTTCAGAACCGGCGACACCGGCCACCAGAGGGCGCGCGCCTTCACAAATCACGCGAATTCACGTGCCGTTTCACATGATGAACGGCAACCCGGCACCGTGAGCCAAACTTTTGGACCTATCCCCCGGGGCTGCGTGGCTTAATCTTGGCCCGGTGGCATGCCGGTTATGCTGCGGACGGTCGACTGACTCCATCGGACAATAATCATCGGACAACCGTCGTCGGTTGGGTCCTCTTCACTTGCAATTCCTGGAACGATATTTTACTGCGACTGACTCTGTTTGGGCGAGGCAAACAGACGATTAGCAGCCAGATAGACCGATGGGCACGATGGGCCGCCCCTTTACAACCGGCGGCCGCCAATCAATATTTTGCCATCCGCACCGAGCAGGATATGGCAAAACAAACACTCGGCCGTCACGGACCGTCCGTCCTTCGTCGGCCTTGCTGGCGCCGCACTAAGATCCGAGCGACCACGCATCATCCTCCGGGCAACGGCAGCAGACCGGCCGGGCACCGGGGCCGGGAAGCCTGAAATCGATAGCAAATTTCAGCATCATTTAATTTTAATGATCCAATTTATTTTTTTCATCGAATTTAACGATTTTGTTTGTGGCTTCGGTGGGCCACCCGGTGGGCTGTCTCTCTCTCTCTGTCTCACACACACACACACACCGAGTCAGACTTTGCGTAGGCCAAATGGCCAAAGCGAACGTGCGGAAAGATGATATTTGGCTTCCTTCACCGTCAGTGGCGCACGATGAATCCGGTTTTTCTTTCGAATTTTTCCCCGCCGATTCCGCCGTGTCATCCGAAATTCCGAATCAAACCCCGAAACATATGTCCACCTACCGACGGCACCGGTGGCGAAAGTGATCAATTCGATCGATCGCGAACCGCACGCTAAACATCAATCCAAACAGATTTTGGGCTGTGCTTTGCTCGGCGAACCATATTCTATGCGTAGCGCCGCATGGTTTAACGAAGTGATTTGCGACTTGAATTTTGCTGGCGCCCAGAAGCACCATGGAAATTGCTGCTCCACCCGGTGGCTAATGTAGTTCCGTGCAATTGCACTTTTAAAACCACTAAATTTAATGACACTCGAAGCGCATCGAGCTGCATCATAAAAACAAAGCGCCAGCTCACGTGGACGCATAAAAATGCAAACTACTCCGGTCGGTTTTTGGGGTGCGGACGAGTTAACGAGCAACCCCGGGCAAGCAGCCGGCCGGGCCAGACAATTGTCTTCCAGCAAGTAGCATCTTTGCATCATCCTGAGCGACATATCCACCGTGGCCCGAAGCATCATCCTTGGCCAGTCTGTAGCCTTTCTTTTCTTTGGTGTCTAGCGGTTTTCCCATTTTTTATGCACTCTGCTGCCTTTCTTTTATGTCTAACTCGTTCTCTCTCTCTCGCTCTCTCGCTCTGTCGTTCGTTTCGGATTACAAATGCACCTTTTTCACTTGAATGGAAATGCTTTGGACGCGAGAGAACAAGAAAAGCGTTACAAAGCATCAACACTGTGCATCCCGGCGCGAAGTGTTCTAATGGCGATCCTGTTAGGGAATGCGCGCCCATTCGGCACCGGAGGACCGGCATATAGGAGAAAAACACTAACATTTTCCTTCAAACCCACAGCTGGAGCGTCCCCATTGAAGTTTCCACTTCGGGCCACTCATGCGAAAGAAGGTGTATTTGCGATTACCTCACATGAATAAATAAGAAAAGAAGACGAACGCAACAAAAACACAAACCTCCTGCCAGGCAACTCCCACCGGGACTAATGCCCGATTCTGGCGCCGAGCCGACAATCCGTTCGCGATATCCTTTCGCGAGCGCTTCCGCTGATGGCGGTCGAGTGTTCGTTGCCCGGCCGGAACGGATTGGCACCACTACCACTACCTTCTCCGATCTTACCGCGAGGCCTCCTTTTCAGGCCGCGGCCCTTTCTTACGAAGGCTCGAACAGAACGCACTGGGCGCGTTTTGTGCTCGACACTTTCCGCGAATTCACACCGCGAAAAGCACCACCCCAACGCACCCGCGGGGAAAATGTCCCATTTTATTGTTGATAAAAGCATTTCCGGCTGCATGGCGCGCGGGCCGTAGTGGTGCTGATTGGAAACGAGCAACGAAAAACGGGCGTTAGAAAGGCGCTGGAAAAATGAGGCTTTCAAGTAGTGCTAGTGGCGTTCCGGCCATATGGCGGAACCGGATATACAAAGCCCGGCCCGGACGGATCCTTCAGAGAGAGAGAGAGAGTGTTCTTCGCGGCCCCGGTTACAATGTCGGCATCCATTCTGCTTCGATTGACGCAGCCAGAGCCTCGTGGGTACGCACGCAGCCAACGATTCGCGATTGCGGCGAGTCGAGACGAGACGGTGCACCGAAATCTGGCCACCGGTGTGGTTAGAAATGAAATTTTCATCCCAGATAAGCAATAATGGGGAAATAATTTAACAAAAGCTTTTATGGAAATTATTCCAGTCGGGAAATGTGGCGCTCGGCCTCGGTCACCGGATCGGTCCGGAGCGATACGCCGGCCTGGCCGACCGGTGGTCCTGCCGGTTGTAGGGAGAACAAGGAAGCCATCTTCTGGCTGTGGCCAAGCCGTGGTGCACGACTATCCCGGTTCGCCGGGAGTAGTTGGGAAAGAATTTGTCACACTCGCAAAGCAGCAGACGCCCCCGGGGTCGTGACACATGTGAGTCCACCCGCCAGCTGACTAACCGGCGATGTTTAGTGTGTGTCTAACGGTGGCCTCCAAATTCCAATTTCAATTATCTGCAATTGCAGAACGCGAACGCTCGGGAAACTCGTCTAATTTGATCGTCTTTGGTGCCTCCAAGGTCAAGGTCCTTCGAGGAACCTGGTGACCGGCGGCCTCATTAATTTCTTCCGTCAACACACAAAACCAACCGGACATCATCCACCGGACCAATCATCACTCGAACCACGCGCACTCGCCTCCTCCTGGTCGGTTATTAATTTATGTTTGAGGCCGGGCAATGGGGCCCGGAGGCCCTTTTTTATGGCCAAGTAATGACGACGGGCAACAGAACCAGCGAGAAAACGGGCCACTCAAAAAGGCCGAACCCTGGCGAGTTAGGCAAATGAGAAACAAATCAATTCAAGTGCGCACCGGCCAACAGCGGCCGGGTGGTGGCCAACATAAAGCACCACTCGGGAATGCAAAACGGGCGGCCGAAGCGCCGCGCGCTAATGCGGTCCGCGCCGCACGGTGATGGGAAAGAAATCATAAATAAAACACAAGCGACATAATTTTCCCACTTTTCATTTCACCTTCTGATTCTGATTATTCCCGGCCCTGTGTGTGTGTGTGTGCGTGTGTCCTTCGGCCGGCGACGGACGTTTGCGGTCGAATGAGGTTTTGGGTTTTCTTTCCTTCCATTTCTACTGTTTCTCCTGCTCGTGGATCGCTATTCCTTCGACCATCGAGTAATTCGGGGAACCGGAGTATCCTTCTTTTGCTATCTTAATTTATTCATTTTCACCCAACAAAAACCAACCCAAAACAATGGAAACAAAACGCACTCGATGCTAATCGGGAGTACAGTCGCGGGAATACATTTAATTAGAGTAAGCTATTCGTCCAGCCAACCGGAAGGGGATATCGGAATGCGGCTCCGAGCGCCAAGAATCACGCCCTGGCCCTGGCCGTGTCGTTCTCCTTTTTTTCCCACTCATCCTGGCACTTGCTGGACTGGTCCGCAATTGAAAGCCCCAACCTGGTGGGCCTGGACCTGAGTTTCCTGCTGGACAGTATTGATTAAATTCATCTCTTGGTCCGGCTTGGGGGCCTCCGGGTTGATTGCGGTGTCCGCACCGGGGCCACGGGCGCACGTATCCGGCGCACGCTGCCGCTACATGTAACGAGTCTCCTTCATTTGCATCCCGGTTGGTTGGGAAGCGAAAAAAGATGGCGGCGACATCATTAACTCTCCGGAAGGAACACGTCCTACGCAATCAAGACCCAATTGAAATGTAGTTAAACACTTTTGCGCTCGCTCTTTTTGTGCCGTGTGCCCGTGAAACCTAAGGAAGGAAAGTGCCGAGCAAAAACGCTGGCCCCCAGCCCGCACACACTTTTCTTTTGTGGCTCACCATTTTTCTCGCTCCAAACTCCGGACGCGCGCGTAGAAAGTTACAGAGAGCGCGCACACCGACACCGACCGACCGGGGGCCGCTATTTGGTGCAAATGTGCATAAAATTACAGTTTTGCAAGTCCACGGACAGACCGGACCGCGGGAGTCCAGGGGACGGGATCCGGGGCCCGGCCCGGCGGACGCGTTGCCGGAAATGGAAAATGAACCGACAGCCCGGCGGGCGGGCTGAGCTGAGCCGAGCCAACTTTCGTTCGTGTTCGTGTTGTGCTTCCGCTGTCACCGCTAATCCCGCAAGGGGCGGGACGGGTGGCAGGGCCACAGACGGGGGACCACGAGAGTGTCCTGTGAATCCTTTTTGCCCGGCGGGTCGTTTTTGTGCTCTCGTCCTCACCACATCTCTGCTGGCATTCCCGGGTCGGAGTTGGGATTCCTTCTCAACAATCCGGTCCCCGGACTCCCGGCGGAAGCGAGTTTAGTGAAATAATGTGATAACTGGCACCCTGTGCCCCGCCGGCACGGGGCGATCATCGACGGTGTCGTTGTTGTTGTTGTTGTTGTTGTTGTCGGTGCTCAGTGTTCGGTTCGGTAAGTGACTGACATCATTAACTGCCATTTAAGTATTTCCACGTTTTTTACTGCGCTCTAGCCCCGGGAGCTGCTCAGCTCGGTGAAGCCACAATGCCGCGTCCTTGGTCCGACAAAACGGCGTATAACGAATGGGAAAGAGGACCAATTGGAGCACGCAAAGGATTTATTTTTGTACCCAAACTATCTAAAAATTCAGAGCACAAATTGACGATCTTCTGCATTTTTTAAATTCTCCAAAAATCTACTTCATTGAGTTGCTTATTAGATGAGGCCTGTAAAAGATTTTAATAACTGCTCTCCTATATCCTCGAATAAGACGCTTCTGCCGTGAAATTGAGCTTAAAGACAGCTATGCGTTATCCAAAAGACAATATTTTAGTCTTTCTTTTGTCGATGAACAGGAGAAGAACCCAAACCTTTCTTCGAACTTCACAAATTTTCTTAATAATAAAAATAAGAATAATTTTAAAAAATCTCCTAATGTTTTTGAGGCTTGAAGCGTTCAGCTTTTCACACCAATTTCTTTCGTTTTGCTCGGTAATAAAGCAACTAGAGAACAGTCAGTAATTTACGTGTAATAATAACTTGACTTTTCACATACTTTCATATTCAAAATGCAAAGCTAAGACTGACAAACGCACGGTGAAGAGTTCACAAGCCATCATACTGTTTCTTACCTTGTAAGATGGCAGAACCCTTGAAATATCGTTAAATAACCAATGAAGAACTTAACTTGATGATTAATATGAGTATCGGTGGTAAAAATAAAAGGAATATTGCAAAACTGTTCGACAAAAGAGAGAAAGCCGTGTTTACCATATTAAAGCTGTAGGGCGTAAGAAATCCAACAAAAGCTTCAATCAAAGGACAAAGAAGCACCTTCTGTACATGTCATTCGACGTAGGCTTAAAGAAGCAGGCAAATCTGGCCACGTAACTAAATCATTGCCGTCTGTAAGCAAGGCCAACTTGAAAAGAAGAATGGCATTTTACTATCGGGATGCTTTGAAACCTTCTTGATTCTGGGAAAAGGTGCTCTGGGCTAGACGTCGTCAGTAAAACTGTGAACCTTTCTCCAATAAGGCCAAAGGAACATTGACATCGAAAATGATAAAGCCACAATGGTCTGGGGATGCATTTCTGCACATGGAACAGGAATGCTAGTGACCCTCCCAGGGGTTGTGTGGATTTGAAAGTTTACTTGAATCTGATGAAGGAAGTCATCGTATCTGGCTGACAAACTTTAGTACAGCCCACTTAGAATTCATTAGTTCGGTTTCGACGAACAAAATGTCCTGAAAATGATTCTAAAAGGCCTTTCGCATAAATACACCTAAACTGTCAACTCTTTCGATTAGTCCAGGCTCATAATTTTAACCAGTTGTTGTGAACAATTAAGGAGACCAATGTAAATCGAATTATTGATTTTATATACTGACACAACCAAAACATCCAATAGCACTGTTCGTAGGTTATGTTAACAAGATCTCTAATTAAACTCATTGATATTTATCGTTGTATTGCTTCGTACTAATTCGCCTCTCTTTTCCCTATTTGCTTCATCCACAGGCTTCGGATTTGTGACATTTCAGAGCGAAGATGTAGTGGACAAAGTTTGCGAAATCCATTTTCATGAAATCAATAATAAAATGGTAAGTTGAATGTGTGTGCCCCGGTGGCTTCAATAGTCCAGACGAGCGCCTCATATTCTTCTGTTTCTTGGTCCTTTCTCCGCCCGGCAGGTTGAATGTAAAAAAGCACAGCCCAAAGAAGTGATGCTTCCAGCGAACCTGGCCAAAACGCGCACCGCTGGACGTGGGACATACGGTGAGTTTGTAGTGTTGGGCGGTGCCGCCGGTCCCTCATCCAGCTCCCTCGGGCCGGTCGGCCCGTCGACGGGTTCCACGGCGGCGGCCACGCTGCGTTACGCTCCCTACCCCCTGCCCGCCACTATCTCGAGCCAGCAGGCGGCTGCGGCGGCGGCGGCCGCTGCAGCAGCGGCCGCCGCCGCGACCTCCACCCACCACCACCACATTCTGCCCCTGTCGGCGGCCGGCTCGTCCGCCGCCACCGCCTCGCCCTCGCTACTGCAGTACGCCGCGGCGGCCGCTGCCGCTGCCGCCGCCAACGCCAATAGCTCGGCCGCCCAGCAGTCGGCGGCTCTCGCGTACGACGTGTCCTTCAAGCGGCTGCTGGCGGCGAACGCAGCGGTGGCCGCCAACGCTCTGCGCCAGCATCCGGCCGCCGTGGCCGCTGCTGCGGCGGCCGCCGGCCACCAGGTGGCCACCGCGCACCACCACCATCCGGCGACCGCGGGCCACCACCACCACCACCATCAGCCGCGCACGACCGCCACCCTTACCTACCCGATCGGGGATCTGCTCGGGGCGCAGGGTCTTGACCTCGCAAGCATGTACCCGCTGCAGGCGGCCGCCTCGTTGGCCGGTCTCTGACAGCCAACGACCACCATCATTCAGGTGCAGCGACCCCAGTGAAGCGCGGGCCGTTCGTTCCCCCTTCGATCCCTTTTTCCTTTTCCGAGCCATCCTCCTGGAACTCCTACCGACCCGAGTTTTAGTGACCAGTTTAGTGACCCCAAGCGTAGGGGGCTGTAGCCGGTACGGGTCCCAAGTACCATTGCCCCCTTTCCCCCCTGTTAGAGCAGTTTAAACCGGGACGAAACCGGTGGTGATATGTAGAGCAACCTGCAACCGACGCCGATGCCAAGTGCTGTGACCTGACGTACAACGACCTGTAGTCCGCTAGGGCAGTAGCTAGTGTCGTGAAGTAGGAGTCCTCGTTAACGCCAGCTTTTTGTGAGCTCGCTGCGAGGTTTTTATGGGGATTCAACTTTCCACTACTCTTGTGATGGTAGCTTTTTATTCCAACTCCGGTGTAGTCATCGGGTAGGTTCGACGACGCATCGGTTAGAGCAGCGCAGTAGAGTAGCGATCCAACGGTGAGCAGCGCCAGTTTAGGCTAATTGTCTCGCAAGAACCCATTTCGAACCGAAGCAATTTATACATTTCTTTGACGCCTGAGCACCACCGCACCACTAGGACACGGACCGCAATCTCCGACCTCCATCCGAGCTGGGCTGAAGGCTCGCAGAAGAAGCCACAAAGCTTACTCTGGGCTCGCATTAAATCAAGTGGCCAAATGCGGAAGGTATGCTCTTTTCGGGAGTTCCTGAAGACTCTCGGCTCTCGTGGCGAGGCCCAACAGTCGTCCCTGCGCGCTGCGCGATGGTTGTTGGGAAAGTTTTTTAATAAACCCACAAACACTGTTGGGGGCCGTCTCCGTACGCCCCATTCCGTCGCTTCACATCATCATTGCCGATTACCGATCTTTCTTTCTCTCTCCCTTTCGCTCTCTCTGTGTGTGTTATTCCCAAAGTAAATAGGCAAACCATCACTTTTCTCATTAAATCTGGCCGCGCGAAGCGCAAAAAGGGAAAACTTTTGCACCGCTCAAGTAGTTCGCGAGATGATTTTTTGTTTTTACTTCCACTTTTTGTTTCTACTTATTGCGGGCATTAGTTCGCCACTTCGCACAACCCAACCCGGGGGACTTTGGGTTCCCATTTATTATCCGTCGGAAGTGCGGTAAAAACCGAGACGGGAGAAGATTTCTGCCGGGGCTGCAGCAGCGCCCAAAACTTCCGGGCGGGAAAATTCGCTCGAAACGAAAAGTTCCACCAGCAAAACCGGAGAAGCCCTCCAACGATGAGGGATGTCAATGTAAGGGGACTACAGACGTAAGTTTGCAACAATGTAAGCTCTCTAGCGTAGGGGTAGCGTGTAGGAGTTATCGTTGCAGCTAGCTAGTGGGACATGAGGCACGCAGTCGTAGTCACACACACGGATACAGCCGATCTAATCCTTACACTGCTTTGGGTCGCGAGAGGCATTAGTGATCCCGCAAATCGAACGGGGATAATACTTCAATTTAATTGATTCCACTCTCTGTGACGCAGCCAAGTCAAATCCTTTTCCCCTGGCGTCCTGCATCCTGCTCAAAAACGGTCGGTTGATGGTGCTGGTGGTGGTGGGATTTCCGGTCGTTGTTTTGGTTCATCAGTTTTCCGGTTCCGCAACACGCAACGGTGGCGGTGGCGGACCAGCTTGGCTTCCACTCGGCTTGCCCCAAGTCGGGGTAGGGGCAGGCGAAATTACACCACCCCCACCCGCCCCCCACCTGTGAGCACGCACAGTATTCCCCGTGGCCGTGGAATCGAGTTAAGCGCCGGTTAAGCAACAAAATGAAGAGCAAATGTTTTCGTTGAACGCAACTTGATTGGTCCCTTGAGGGTGGCCGAAACTTTCCTTGCCCCGCGAGCGCCGGCCTTAGCGTGTGCCGGTCAACCATCACTTCTCAACGTCATCCCAACATCCATTCATCACACGGCCACACACCCTCGAGGAGTTTGCCCAATCAGTCGTGGGCCAGAATTGTACAGCTCTCGCGAGCAAAGGCCATCACAGAGGCACTAGATTAACGGATCAGAAAACCTATCTAATACCGCAAGCAACGAAGCTCGCTAATATCATACAGTGTCATTGAAAATGATTTCCAATTCGTAACCATTGTTGGCAAAGCAAAAATCAAATAATAAAGCTAAAGTCGAGTTGAGGGAGCGTAGCGTAATTAAGAGAAGCCAGGACAGTTTACGTTCTTTGCGAACGTAATACACCTGACGCAAGACGCAAGGCAACGATGGGAAAAGCGGAACAGCGGAAGAACAACTGAAACCACGAAAATATCACTAACCTGTGTATATGTAACTTTAAGTTGATTATTCATAAGACCATCAATAACACACTCCAGACTGTGTATGGGGGATCTGTCTAAAAAACGTATGACAAACGGCGAACGAGGTGTGCTTGATAACGTTTCGCATACTCAACCTTTTGTAGCACTTAAGCACAGCACTGTACGGCCAAATTGTACGCACTAACTATCGCTTCATGGATGTATATTTTAAAACTACTAAAAAAAGGACGTAGAAACGGTGCGTGCGATATGGAGGGCATCGGTACGGAAGCTGAAGCACAATTGACTCCAAGACCAACGGAAACTCCTACCGTGTTCGCATGCAGATAATGAACAATTTGCAAGTGTGAGAAGAGTCCTGGATCCCTCAAGTTGCCTTCTTTAATTTTGAATCTTTTTACCGTCGGAATGCTAAGGACACAATTCGCGGGCTGAAAGCCGAGAGAACTAAACACACTTGGCCGTAGACGAATAGACTAACAAGTTAAAAGAAAGCCATCCAACGTCTAGGGGCCGGTGAAGCGAAACAAAAGAAACGGCACCTAATCTCGCTAAAACGCTTGACGGAAGAAATCATGGCATTCGAAGAAACACACGCCACACCGCCGTCTCCGGCGGAGACAACAAAGCGCGTTGCCAAACGCTTCCCGTGAAGGCGACTCTTTCGGCCCATCACGGTGGACTTTGGCGCTTTTCCTACCACATTCCACGCCAGAGAGCACACACACACGCAAGCACACTTTCCCATTGGATGCGTTTCCATGATTATGCTTTTTATGTGCTTTCCGTTTGCTCCGTACGAGCTGCAGCCACGATCACTGTCCCCCCCCTGTCGGGGACCGGGACAGCGGGACAGTGGACCGACATCCACACATCTCATGTAGCAAGTAATATTCTTGAGAATGGATTGTGCTGCATCAGTAAGCGTCCTCCGGTGGAAGTCCCGGTCGAGAGGGTCCCTGTCGCAGGGAGCGGAAAACCGCACACCGAGCACACCGACAGCACTTAGACGTCGTGCGGACCAAATAGAAGAAAAAAAAATGCAGCGCACCCCGATGCGCACCAGGACACCGCGAAGAAATGATGGCACGGCTGGCCTTCGGAGCGTGAAAAACCTGGGCGTCCTGTTCTGTTGTTCCCGCGAAGAAAAAAGAAACCCGCTAAAACTTCCTGTCGGCTCAGCACGTTCCGGGTGGAGGATTTTCCTTTGAACACCGCACGCTTCCGCATGGCCGGTGGGCGCGGGAAACATAATGTGACGAGATCATAAGCGAGGGCTTTTATACAAATTCACGGCAACGGCAACGGCGGGCAGGGTCGCGGGCTTCGGTGGTGAAGCATTTTGCTCTGCTCAAGGATTTCTTGCCGCCATCTCCGGCAAACGGTTCCTTATTTCATCCATTCGAATCTTGGTCCCGCAGCTGAGACCCAAAGGGGCGTCGCTGTTTGTCCGTGCCGAATCAGTTTGCTCGCAAATGGCAAAACTACTTGCCTAGCTGTGCAATAATTAAATCCAAAAATCACTCTGAAATCCATTACAGTTTGCCAGAGCAAGGGTGAATCATTGCCAATGAAAACCCGTCACTAAAATATGCATTAGCCGTGATGAAAGTTTATTAATTTTTGCAAAGTGAAGCATACTGATCAACCAAAAAAACACACACCGGTGCAGTTTACAGATCCGTTTACTGGCCATCACGGAATCGAATTACAAACTGCATGGGGCACACAAAAACTTCCATTCCAGCTCCGGAAGCACTCACGCTGCGTATGGCGTATGATTTTTGCGCACATTCACAAATATCGCCTGGCGTCATCCCAAACCGGATTTTGCAACTTGGCACTTCGACCGATCGCTCAATCATGCGTCCGAACGATGATCGATTGCATCGGTAACTCACTGTGACACTTTGCACCTTCCGCACCTTCCGGGCACCGGCAAAAGGCAGAGGTTCGCGTGAATATTTTATGTTCCGCTGCTGCATATTTATGCTTCCACAAGGTCAATACGGTAACCCCCGGGGGAGTTGATTCAGGCCACCAACACCAGGCCATCTCACACCTGCAAATTGGTCATCTGTAATCGGCAAACAAACCAACCATTCCGACGGTGGACGGTTAATGTGAAATCATTACGCTAGAATCGATTCTTTAATGTACCATAATGCGTACTCACAATGCAAACAACGAACGAAGAGCCACGTTAGCAAATATCGAACCGAGACAATAATGAACGTATAATCATCGGTGCTAATGCGAGTTTGAGTTTTAGGTAACGAAAATTAGGGTAATGAATCAATCGCTGCGACAAGCTCGACCGAATCAGTATCCCATCTTCGACGGTTCCTTTGGCCCATTCTAGGTCTAGGTCTTGTTTTCGTGTTTTCCTCTACAAGGATCTAGAGTTACTAACGAGCGGCGATTGTTACCTTTTCTTTACTATAGCGTTGCGCGTGTTTTAGTAAGTAGGACTTTGTTGTGAGTGTTTCTAACGTCCCCCCGAAGATTGTCGTTTACTGTTTTCATTTGCGTACTACGAGTATTTTCTCATCTAACACGCACATCTGCGTGTGCGACTGCGTAGTCTGCAGCTTTGCGATAGTGTATTGTATCGTTAACACTTAACCCAGTGCTTGATTGCAGCTTGAAAGCCGGACAAGATTTCCGGAGTGGACGTGTGCCTGCCCGCCGGACAACCTTGGTGAGTGGTTGTGAGCGCAAGGTAAGTGAAAACCTAGGCATAACCTCGATGTTCCTGCGCGGTGACGCTGATCGCGGATTGGCACAGGCGCTGCTCTGGAAGTCTTTCCGGTACACGGACAACAAGCACTCAGCCGACGTCGTGACAGGCCGTGTCACGGCAAGCTAACCAACAGCAAAAACAAACATTATAATCAAAACGTAGATTCTAAATCAATATTGTAATCGATTGGACTTCTGGGTGATAATTGTGGTGTGATACTAACGGACTAGTTTCAGTTTTCCTCGCGTTCCTAGAATAGACTGCATACCTAGCGTATTATTATGTACGACCGAGTGCGTGTTAACTTCTTTTTAAGGTGGTTTCGAGTGTGTTAAGTATTTATCGTACCTACCGACGACCGCAACCGCGATCATTCCTTGTTCTTCTTCTTCTTCTTCCTTCTCTGCCACGTGTGCAGCTAGTTTTTAGTGTGTTTTTAACCATAGTAGCAGACCCGTTTAGCAGCGAGAAGAGGCAACATAGAAAAGCGGTGCTCACAACGAACGAAACACTAGCCTAGAGCCGCCAAAGCCGAATCATAGCATAGCTAACAAAACAAAAACCTCTTATTCGTATTGGATAGCAGCGCGAGTTATTTATTGATACTAGTAGTTTATAGTCAATCATTTTTGACACTGTTTGATATTAGTAGTTTATAGTACAAACATGCGTTTTCCATCCCCGAAGGGGCTGCATTGCTGGTCGGCAGTCCTGATTGGACCGCGACACGGCGCTGCAGTCGACTGTCGAGGAGCGTGTGAGCGTTACAGAGAGCGTGTGATAAAAGCGTGTTGTTGTGATGGTTTGAGAGTGTTTGTTGATTGAAACAGGAATCTATCCTCCTTGGCGGACCGATTGGCGGTTCCGCATCACACACGCGATTGGTGCAACATTCTGCCACGAACCGTCGTCACCAGCAACATTCCACTTCCCATGCTGCCCATTGGAGGCAGATTTAAATTACTAAACACCATTAAAGGTTAAGCGTCTCGTCATCGAAACATAGATCTTAGGCGTAGCATTTGCTGTGATTTTGTTAGACTACCCGCCGGCCAGCTCGGTTCCATCTCTCTGTTTTTGGTATTTCCTGGAAACTTGTTGATAGCAATAGATCGCTGCGTTACTTTTACGTTTCCGTTGTTCCGTTTTCTTTCTCGATATTGTGACATGGATGTAGTGTTGCTTTTGCAGTTTTTTTGGTTTCTCGTTTTTCTTTGCTAGATTACCAATGCTCATTTTCCAGCCCTCATCTGCTCCGATTTTTTCCCACTCGCTCTGTTTCCATCTCTCGTGTGTCTCGGCCAACCGTGTCTCCCCACCGGAAAGGAAGCAAACCTGCTACTACTCGTATACTCCGTATATGTTGCCGCCCGCCGGCCAAGTTTAACAAAGCTGTCTGTTACCTGCATTACGTTACCGCGACCCCAAAA
Source organism: Anopheles cruzii (assembly GCF_943734635.1). Taxonomy (NCBI): domain Eukaryota; kingdom Metazoa; phylum Arthropoda; class Insecta; order Diptera; family Culicidae; genus Anopheles; species Anopheles cruzii. The sequence goes on along the minus strand of NC_069144.1, from coordinate 40,358,493 downwards.
ACCCTTGCGTTATCGGTTTCGCTTCCGTTTATTTTCCTCCTCCACTCGAATTGGTGATCTCCCGTTTTTTTCCAACTAGAATGTGTCTAAAAGTAGCGTTTTTTCGTTTTCTGCATTTTTAGATTTTATGTGGTCGCTGGGGACTTTACCTGATGGTAAGAAAATTTAAATATCTCTAATATTACAACTGAAAAAAAAGACAAACAAACAAACAAACTACCTCCTATACAGTTTTACTTACTTCCTATTACTGAAATTTTTTATTTCGTTGTGCACTTCTTCGAAAGGGCGAAAAAGGAGCCTTCGTGTGGCCACAGCCTGTTCGCTTGACCGCAGTGCACATGTTTTCTATTCCTATTCTTCTCATTCTTCTACTCATTGGAAACAAATGTAGCAAAACTTGAAAATTCGTAGCGTAATTCGTGTCAAACAAACAAAAAGGGTACTGTAACGAAAACAAAAACCGACCTCAGCAATACCCAAAAAACTGGTGCCAATATCCGGCAGTCCGATGGCAAATGTTTTAATTTTTCTTACTATCAATCTATCCAGAAGACAGCGAACATTAGAAGCAAGCCACTCCTTTTGATTTCGGTTTCGTTTGGTTGGGGTTGGTCCAAAAGCTCCAACGGCAGTTACTGTACACTATTGCTTCACACTCACAAAAACCAATCCTTCCTTGTCCGCGATCTCCATTCATCTCGGCCACTGCAAATAGACCGGAAACGAACAATTCAATAATCCCACCCCAAACAATAACGCCACAATGTTTGTCATCGTCCCAACGATTGGGCCAACGAGCTGGCCATAGCTGTGTCGTTTATGTTCCCATTAAGCTTGACAGTGGTTTATCGGAGTGGCTGGCCGTGAGAGCAGTGCCACGGTTTCGTTGTTGTGTTCAAATTATTAATCGTTGTTGAGCAAATTTTATCGTTTCGATGTGCTTTCAATGGTTCGTGATAGTGCACCTCGGTTATTGCTTTGCGTCGAAACCATATTGGTTTGTTTTTGGTTTTTTTTCCCGTCATCCACTGGCTCGATCGTTCACGATGATAAACAAATGGCAACAACTTTGCGTATGCTGTACGTTTCGCAATGTGCGCTGTAAATTATCCTCGCCAGCATCATTGGCAAAAATGGGTGGAGTGTTTCGTTAAATTGTTCTTTCGGCATGGCCACGTGGCCACCCATTTGAAACCCGCACCCTGCACAACACCACCAACAATTTGCGTGACCCATTGAAAAGGATGACTGGTTCAGTGTTACAAAGACATGTAGTTGATTCTCAATGTTCGCTAGTTGTTCTTCTTTTCGTTCTCGAGTATACTATGATTTGTTTCTTGTTCAGTTTTGCCTAGTTGTGTTAACTTTTACATTGATTGTTACTAAAAGTATCCATTTGACATGAACATGGTTTATAGAGACCCAAACAAAAACTACTTCGTTTGTACGTGCTTGATCACCTTACCCACGAACGAAAGCCTCGTACGCGTAGACGAAGCAAATCAACGAAGCAAACGCCATTTTAGTGTTAGTAGTACTGAAAACAAGTGGCCATAGTGTAAGTATGCATCAATTTGATTAGTCTGAAATAATGTCTCAGCTAGAGGCAAGAATACCGATCACCCGTCGTCTGTCGGGGCAACGCTTCCCGGAGACTGCTCCCGGAGCAAGATGACGTCATCGGAAGTTTACCTGGTTCATGATTTCTGCTACTTTCGTTTTCTTCTCATTCTCTTCTTGCAATAGATCATAGAACTGTTGGTGACCAGCCAACCTTTAGTACAGAGTCCTATAGTATGAGATGCTAGGTGATTGAGAAAGTTACTACACCTAGGCTATACATAGTTCTATTTCTAATTACCCCCACCGCCAACATCTAGGATCGACTGTAGCTGTATTTGACCATAGATTACCACAATAGATTGCTCATGGTGAACTGGAAGTGTCCGTCTTTTGGTGAGCCCGGAGCATTTATGCAGATTGATTTTATATTTAAAAAAATCGGTTCATGGTGTTATCTGTTAGACCAGTCAGAACCGTATTATCATCAATTTGAAGTCACGCCTTTCGCGTAAGAACCGAGGTAACGGATACGGCATAGACGGACACGGACAATCTACAGAAGAACTACAGATTTAATGAAACAATAATTTTCGAAAGGTTCAAATACAATTTTTTCAAGCATTCAAGTTAATAATTGTTCCAAAATTGTCACAAAACATAAAGAAGTGTTTGGTGCATTTTAAACCATTTTTAGAAGACCTTTGTTAGTAATTTCAATAGGGATCATTTTCTTAAACCTTTTATCATGTCCTTAAACCTTATTTTAATGTCTCAAAGAGGATGATTAATCAAAGAAGTGCGTACTGTAATCAAACGTTTCCAAAATACGTACTTAACTCCCAATGAAATCTATTAATAATTTGAAAATATAATTAAAATTGACGAAAAATGATATAATTTATAGGAACAAATGTGGAGATTTACTTATGTCAAGAAAAGGAAATGATAAATCATCAGTAAAATAAGAAAAACAAAGCAGAAAACTAGAATTAAAAAAGTCCTTTCAATCAAAGAAAAGAGATACCCAAAACATTCTTAAATATGAAACAGAACACCACCAGAACAGTGAAACGTTTCTGTGAAACACGACAGAACAGAAGGACGAGTAACGCGCTACGAAGTGTAGAAGGAAACGGCGTCTCGCTAAAAAACTAATTGATGCATACAACACACACACACCGCCAATTCGTTGATTTGTTCGCCTGGCTTACGGTTTTCGTCGTTTTCAGTTTTGCTAACACTGTTTTCCCGACCCGACACACCCACTGTTTGGTTCCTCTATTGGTCCTTCTTCCCTGCGGTGCGACGAACTAGGTGATTCTATCGAACGGAAAACATTTCCTTTCCGAAACGAATCCACCCAAAAAAAATCAGAAAAGGAAGACATTAATTTAAGAAATCAACTCAATCAACGCCGCAACAACTAATCGCCGTTTTTCGTATCTCTCTGTTTCTTTTTCCGTTTTCTCTCCTTCTCTCGCGCGTGTAGGTTTCCCCGCCGCGTATGCTGCGTACGCAGCCGGTCGTGGCTTTTCCGGCTACCCGAGCTTTGGACTACCGTACCCAACAGGTAACCTAAACTTGGCCAGTTTGCACGCACATCTAACAGGCAACCATCACCTTCACCACCACCACCACACCAACACTCACACCAACGCCCAGTCGCACTCGTCCTCCTCCAGCTCGAACCCGTCGGCGACGGCGGCCGCGGCTGCCGCTGCCGCAGCTGCCGCCGCGGCCGCCGCAGCCGTCCATCATCCGTTGCTCGCTTCCTCGGGAGGCGCCGGGGCCGCCGGAGTCGGCGCCCTGTCCTCCTTACCGTCCTGTCACCCGTTCCACCATCACCACCACCACCACCATCCCTTCGAGCACCTGGGGCACCTGTTTTCCCACCACCACCCGGGGGCGGCCGCGGCGGCTGCTGCGGTCGCTGCAGCGGCCGCCTCGCACCACCACTCGTTGCACTTGTGAATGAAACCGAAAGCGCGCCCACCGACGGCGCCCGCCCTTGCGTCCCCGGCTTCCAAAAGCACGTCCCCCGGTCTACCGTCGGTGCCGACCACCGCGGACACTGTGGCCACCATCTGCAAGACGGCCGCCACTGCGAGCGATCGGCCGCGATCGACACGCAAATGACGCCCCTTGGTGGTGGCGGATGGCGTCGGCAGCAAGTCGACACTCGCCACCGCCACCACCACCACCACGACCTGCTGTGATCCGGCCACCGCTTTCGAGCACTTTTCGAGCAGCGTTTCGAGCTGCCCGTGCTGTTGCTGCGATACGCAACATTGTTACGGTTGTTGTTGCTAAACCGCAAACCATTGAAGGGAAGGGATTCTTTTGACACCACCCACAGGGAAGCTGGCCCAAGCTGGCTAGAGAATTGATTGAGAACGCCAACGTCAGATATCAAAGCCGTGCCAATCTGCGAGTCAAGCAGCTCGATTCGCAGACCGCCCAGCACCTTAACAGAGCCTTGAATGCCAGCCGGCGGGTGCACTAGAGGCGGCCATTCATTGCGTAGGATCGACGTCGAGGATATATCTATAGCCAATTCTTAGCGGATAGTGCATTCGAACCGAAGCTAGCCAATCGCTGCACGGCGGCGAAACTATTCACCGTTAAAGCGGACGACGGTGAGCCCAGCAGGTCCGCGCTTAATGTGCGCTTGTTTTATGGTGTGCTCCGGCTTGTTTTTTGTTTCTTCTTTCCGAGTTCCCCGGGACCATCCAGGACTGTAACTTATATCCTTAAAACGGGCGACTGATTGCGCACGACGGGACACCCCTGTAGCGGGGTAGAATGGGAAAGCAGGGCGGCTGGTGGGATGTTAGTTTTAATTTCAATCAGATAAACTAATTGAGCAATTACGGGCAACCCGGCTGTGGGTGTGTGTGGGTGTACGCTGAACGGAAGCTTCGAGGTGGTCCACGTTTTATGGGTTTTCTTTCTACGCTAAGAAGAAGCGTAATCCCCGTCGAGGTAAATGTATTTCACGGCGAGCGTCCGGTAGTCGGTGTGTAGTTCACTTCCGACACTGCGAAACACGGCAAACATTGTGCCTCTTGCGGGCCTTGGGCACGCTCGGGACACTTTTCCGATGCACGTCCAACTCCAAGCCCACGCACTCGTTGCAAATGATTCGCGGCCGCTTATGTTCTCCCATTTTTTTGGGCCATTTTGGGCGACATCGTCGTAACCGAACGCATCCAGCGCATTCCACGCGCCAACGTAAGGTCCACCGGATGGCGCATGAATGGCCGTACTTTATTTGGCAGCGAGCCTCAATTTGGCCGATAGACCCACTACCGCGAGAGCGCCCTTTTTTGGTGTCCTTGGTCACAGCTGCTGCAGGGTAGCCCTGTTCCACGTTCCATGGACCATGGGCTGGCTGGAAACTTTTGGCCTCGTCGGCGGCGTCTTATCACCGAACGGTACCCACCATAAACAACCGCCCATTAAGCGCAACACACCCCAGTACAGAGTGTGGTGTGCTCCGGAGCGCTTCCGGTATGTTAATTTGTTCGCTTAAAAGGTTCCCCTGTTTTCGCAACCTCCGGATGAATCTGGATGCGCTGCTGAGCCGTTTAGCCGTTTAATCGCTGACCGTAATGGCTGCCGTTAGGCGCGACTACCAGCCTTTCCCGACCGCACCGACACACACACCCGCACACGTGCTCATTTGTTTGTAGTTTTTGGTTTGTTTCGTTCTTTCGTGTGTCCCTTTACTAGAGCGAGTCGATTTGTTTTATTTTGGTCTGTTGTTTGTTGCATTAGTTTTGTTGTTTGATGTAGCCTCTTTGTTTTGTTAGTTTCCTTGTTTTAATCTAGTTTATCCTTTTTGGTTTATTGTGCTGCCGTTTGTTTTTCATAAATTTCTATCATTTTCTCATACGTTCTGTTCTGTTCTCTTGTCTCTTTCTTTTTCTCTTTTCTCTTTTTTTTTCTTCACACACACACGTCGCTCTCGCTCACTCTCTCTCTCTGTCTGTCGCTGCGTGTTGCTCGCTTCATCTCACTGTCTGTGTCCCTCGCATTTTGGATGGGTCCGGGACGGTACGTGGCAGGCATGATGGGGGTAATGCCCGAGAACCGAATCATCATGGGGGACTATCTCAATATGGCTCCGTCGACGTCGTCGTCATGAGCCGCGCCGGAGGCTGGTGGCGCGGGAAGGGAGAGCATGGTTCGCGTGGAGCAGGGACTAGGAGCCGCGGCCAGGACCTTGCCCCCCGTTAACCTGTTCACGGGCTGCTCGTCTGCTGCTTCGTCATTGCAAATCCGCCCAAAGGATTTCAACTTCAAACGACGCGCGCGACGTTCACTTCACTGTCAAACTAATACCGATCGATGCACGCACAGACACACACACACACCCGCCATGCCATGTGATTGAGAAAAAAAAATGCAATAAAGGAAAGGATTTTTCAAAACGAACTTCGAACGCCGCTCGAAAGCCGCTTCGTTTCACTTTTCATTATCTTTATGCTGTCAGCGTCCTCGTGGGTCATTATGTTTGGGTCGCTTCCGGGCCATGCCACAGGGTCACGTGCCACGTGCAGTGCGTTGGAAACGCATTAAGCCCCCCTCTCCCCGACCCGGTCGGTGCCAAGCAACTCGCTGTTGCCCTCTTCCGGTGAAATGGGCTACCGATTTAAGGCTGCCGAAAAACCGCCCACCAGTGGCCGTCCACCATTCTAATGTATTGCCCTGACCTCCGGAAGCTTCCGGCCACGCGGTGGCACCGGCACCGACACGGGCGAATGTTTGCATTCTGGCACGTTTCCGGTCGCCACGGAAATCAAAGCTAATCCACTCACGAAATCGATAACGCAAATTTAGTCATTACTGTTGCCAGCAATTACCGATTTGCATTTTCCGAGGCGCGGTGAGGCTGGAGCGCCCTCGTCCCACCCCCCGGGAGAGCCGCCATTTAAATGTATCGAAATGAAATAAACATTCCACACGGCGGTGGCACCTGAAATGGCACCCGCGGCAATCTAAATACTGTGCACTTGACCATTCGGCGGTCGGCTCGACTCCCGTCCGGGGGGGGGGGGGGGGGGGAGGGCAGCATGATGGGGCACACCTTTTGCGCGAAATGCAAATCAATGGCGCCCACGGTGCACGGTGCATTTTAAATTATGTTTTCGGGTTAAAGGTAAATTAACATTTTCATTACCTAGCGACGAGCCGGGTCGCCGAGGTCGATTGCTCGGTTCGTGATGGATTCGGTGGCCACACGTGTGTTCGTCCGGAAGTCCGTTCCGTGTGCGACATCGGGTGACACAGGAAGCGGGGCGGGACGGGAGTGTCTGATTTAGGGCGAAATAACTCACCGGGATTTTTGGAGTGATCCAAACACCGGCCACAACGGTCACGTCCGAATGACCGCATCGGACGGGCACGCGTGTGGCGCACAAATTAATTGGAACGTTAATACTTATCGTCCAACTATCGGGCGCGTTTATTTTGTGCCCATAAACAGCATCATCAACAACGCGGGCTTCGATTGTCACGCGGAAGGACCGTCAAGGACCGGACCGGACATTGGCGTCGGTCGGTGGGTCGGGTTTTGACGTTTCATTAGGTGGCGCACCTTTCCGATCTTCCCTGTGTCCCAACGGGGCTCGTCTCTCCACTTCCACCCCGTCCAGCAACTCCAACACACAGTCACTCAACATCTACACGAAACACACTCCGTTCCCGGGTTCATTGCCCAACAGTATGGCGTCGTTGACTTGTCCACCTCGGAAAAGGCGAAACAAACGCGTGATTACGGTCGCAGTACGGTGAAAATATTTGCGATTGATTTGAAACACTAAACAGGGCCCAGAGCGAACGAGAAACAATCGATAGAACCCGGCGGGCGAGAATAGAATGGGGTGTTGTTCTTCGAAGGAAGAAGCAAACACCAGAAACACATTGATCGTAGCGAACCAGAAGCCTGAAATGGTGCAAACAAAACAGAAAACCACGCAACAAACCCGGGGTGCGGTTTCGCGTTGGCCGCAAAATCAAACCAAAAGAAACCAGCCCCAATGCCGCCGTAATGCGTGAAAATGAAATTTTAAAAATCCCTCACAAACCAATAGGCAACAGAGAAGACAAACAAGAACAAAATGAGAAAGAAACCGAGCGAACGGCAGACTCGCGGTCGGCCGCAGTAATCGCAATACTTACGGTCGAATCAACAGAACGAACGAAACACAACAAACCGTTTGCAAATCCATCGGTGTGAATAAATGAAAATGATGAATAAATGAATAAATTTCCCAGCACACACACACACGCAGAGACCCGGCCACTGACATCAGACTGGGATTTTCGCGGACGCAAGTCGTGCAAAAATGGTGCTCCAACCGTTCGGTTGCGTGAAGAGATGTCCTGCACAGAAAGAGACAGAGAGAGAGCGTGCTTGTTGAGAAAGAAATATTTGAAGAGTCATCAGAATGGCCCCACAGCCGTGGCCGGAGGATCATTAATGCATGGCCACCGCTAAGCCTTACAGCGAACGGTGCCACTTTAGCGGAGCGGTGCACCATTATTCGTTGTCCGGTCCGATCCGGTCTCAGTGTGTGTGTGTGGTTTGGTTAATTTCCCGACCGGTTCTTGCTTTTGCATAAATTGAACCACGATCCATTACCCGGGGCAGCAAACCCATTCACGGGGGCCCGGTGGCCGGCCCAGCTAATGGGAAGCTAATTGGGGAAAAGTGAAAAATTCACACGCCCGCACCGAAAAAGGAGGGTGTAACTTTATGATGTGCCAAAGATTTGCTCACGGCCGTGTCGGTCCAATCACGATCACTCGACAAGGACCCCTCGACAAGGCTTTGCGGATCGTGCTTTGCAGTGTTTCGTTCGCTTCCAGTCGGTTGGTTTGACCTCGATTCGCGGTCACGGATTCAAATGCATGATTTCACAGTGGCCTCAGACTTCCGGAAAGGGGTGGGGCCGAAACACGGTGGGAGCGAGCGATCCGAGCGTGGGTCTTGGTATGAAGTAAAGTGCAGCGCCCGATGCCCTCGGAGCGCCTCGGAGGAGTCAATGAGTGGTTAATTTTAAACGTTCGTTAGCTAAATCTATTTACCCGCCTCCCGCGGAACCCACACAATCTACTAAGTGCTCGTGTGTATAATCCAAACGATGCCAAAATGAAGCCAAAAAAATACGCGTACGCACTAAAGTATTATTACAAATTGCATCAACAGCTTTGAGCGATGCAGCTTTTAACGTGCAATCGGTGTGCGATTGAAACGGATTGCAAACGAAACGAAATGGACGGAGGAGGATATTTTAAAACATATTAAAAGCCAAAAAAGAAAACAAAACAATTACCAAAACAATTGCCGAAAGGATGTGTCAGAACAGGATTTGGAACAGCCAAGAAAACAACCCAAAAACGAGAGAACGTTCTTCTATCGGACCGCTTTTTGCTAACATTGAAGCTACTATAAACAAACTACTAAACAATCCGCATCCGCCGTCGCTTTGCCGCTTGTCCAGAAAAAGGAAACACGAAGATGACACTTACATAAAAGGACATAAATAGCCAGAAAAAAACACGCACACACGCAACATTAAATGAAACAAGAAAAAACACAGTAAACCGAACATGTCACAAGCCGCTTAGCCAAAAAGGACGACGGAAGGAGAGAGGGAGATAGCGAGCAGCTCAACATTTAGAGCACGGATTAAAAAGCAAATTTTTAAACAGCACAACAGCGAGTCTGGCGAGTTTTCACTTCCCGGAAGCGGGACCCCCCGTTAATCTTTGGTGTGTTTAACCGTTCGGTTCGGATGTTGGATGTTTGAAAGCCGCCGCCAGCGACAAAAGTTAATTAGTTAAACGTATTACTTTTTTCATAAAATGACAACCACTCTAAGGGAGCGTTACGTCGGTAGTCGTCTGAAGTAGTTCCTTCCCGAGCGTCCTTCGGGACGGGAATTAGCCGAACCCCAATCGACGGGGGCATTTAATGAACCCCCGCACGGCTGGAGCGCGGGGGGGAAACACGGGTCCAAACCGGGTGTCGGTCGCTGCGCTGTCGCTGTCAGCGATCCGACGACACGTTCCGCGTGTGTGACACTTTTCCCGTTAAATGTCACCCGTTTGAGTCGGGCCGGAGCTGGGCGCTTGCGCTCTGTCACTAATGGTCGGCATGGCGGATCGGCGGATTCCTCTTAACCGTGTGGCGTGTGATGTGATGAATCAAATTTTGACACCGAACCAGGGGCGGGGGGTTCCGGACGGTCCCAGGCGCGGCTGGCTGACTGATTACGACATGTGTCGCAAAAATGTCATTAGAACCACACGGGCAACCGTGACAAACGGCCTTCGTCAACCACCGCCTTGTGTGGTGGTGGTCCGGGTCAACCGGTCCAACCGTATCCGGTCCGAAAAGCGGGGACATCCCGTAACCCTTGTTCAAACATTGACACTTATCCTGAATCCTCCTAATTACTATCCACACCGCACCGTTCGGTCGCGCGCGGGATCAAGGATCAAGGAGTCGAGACTCCTTGTGCAACCCGATGCTCGCCCGCCCACCTTGGCCGGAGTCCTATTGCGCAACGCTAGTCACCCGACGCCACATTTAATCGGTGACACACACAGAAGGATCCGTAAGGGCTCGCCACTTGGCTCCTTAATAAAGTTACCGTTAAACGGGTGACATGCTTTTTTCGGTAGGCTCGGAATTGAAACGTTTCGGGGAGCGTTTCGGATTTTGTCCACAGGGCTACGGCTACACACAAAAACCTAAAGCGAAACCGCCCGCGGCACAATATTGGAGACAAAAACGGTGGCCAAAAAAATCGGGCAAAAAAGGGCCCTCGCCCCTGTCATCGCTAATAGCCGGGGAAGAGGGTCCACACGCCCGGGTCATAAATGGTGGGGTGCCGAGGGTGCCCAAAAATCTGTCATACCCTCGTTTATGCTGTCCAAGATTATTGTTGACACTTAATATTTTTACCCGCTGCCGAGCGGGATTGTTTCAAACAATCCCTTTTTTTCTTCTATCTCCGACCGATCTTCCGTCTTATGCAAAATGACAAGGGGTTCCCTTGAGGACGACCGGATGTGATTGGTTTGTTTCGTATCCTTTGCTACAATGAATGATTCACTTCACTGATGTTGTCATGAACATGATGATGGTGAAACAAAACAGGACGCCCCCAGGGCGGCCTGACCAAAAAATACAATCAACCTCGCTGCCGGGGTGCGTGTGTCCCAATTTTCCCGGCAGAAGTTTCACCAGTGTCGGTTAAAGACAACACCCGTTTCCCGACCCGTTTGCGCCCAACTCCCCCGTGGACAAACCGTGGCGTGGATCTCAAACTCAATATGAAGTACCGGAGCGACCGATGGCATAATTGACAGCCAGCCAGGAACCGTATCGCTCTGGCTGGCTGGAAACTCACCCAGGCTGAAGGGCCGGTTACGTAACGGCCGTAACGGTTACCTAACACCCATTCGGTGGAAAAAGAGTGTTTCATTAAAATCCTTGGCGCTCCCGGCGGAATGTTACATCACTGCGCCGAGTGCGGAATTTGCATTTTTGGACCGTGTGCGAGTGCGGGTGCTGGTGCTGGTGCTCCACCGTTCCCGTTCCGTGTTCCCGGGCACCGGAGCCGAAATGAAATATGGCACGGCGTATTGCACAAGATGCGCGCCGCGTCGTCGTGTAATTACGGCGAGAGTTTTCGATGAAATATTGATGCCACCGGCTGCTTCTTCATCCGCTCACCTGGTGGGCCCCGCTGGGGGGTGGCAAAGTTTTGCCACCCTACGATAAGATAAATTTTCCACCCGCGCATCGAAAACCGTGGCGAAGTTTTCCGCCATGCCACGCCGCGATTTACGGGATTTCTCACGCTGGAATCCGATTACTCTGCAACCGAGCGCGAGCGCTGAACGTTCGATGATTTTTCCGCCACACTCGGAAGGTGGAGCCTTAGTTTTTCCTCTGGCAAAAAAAACCCACACACACGGCGGGAGATCATTAATGTAATGAAGCAGCACTACCGGCCAGTTGGGTGGTGAAACTGATTCACTTTGCCGTCGGGCTGGAATCCACCGGGAGAAAACCCGGCGACACAAGAGGATCCCCTCCAAAGGATACGCTTTGGTGTATTCGTGGAACCCATTTCTTAATCCACATTGAGGACCATTGAAGGCCCAAAGGACTGTGGTTAAGGTTAAGGCTTGCTGCTCTAAAAATAATATTATTTAAGGACCTTCCGTTTGCAAAGAATGAGGCCGACACGGGTTTTCAGACATCCAAACTCCAACTTCCGAACCTCCGAACGTTTTACGTACGTCCGAACTTCGTCCGGCGGGCACAGTGTGTTCCAACCTTCGGCAACAATGCACGTCAAGCACGGGAGGAGTTGATGAATTTCAGTTCCTTCGCAAAAGTTGAAGATGCGTTCGGCCAGGCAGCAAACCTTCCCTGCCCGAAGGAAGAGTGTTTCAACTGTGATTTTTTGGAAAAGAAAAATGAACACCCCAAAAAGGCGCCCGTCGCACTATCGGGTTTCCGGTTATCCTTCCCACGTGATTGGCACTGTCGGCGCCGTTGTCGGCGGCGACATCAAACCCACCGGAGCCGGGGCCTACTTTGTGCCCGACCGAGCAAAAGGCAAACTTTGCACAACGGGCCCCACAATAACGCAACACACAACAACCGGAATCAAAATTGACATCAAGTCATCGGTGAAATCGATGGCTGCTCGATGCTACGGTTTGCTTGTTCGCTGTTTTCCCGCTCCTGTCACCCGGGTGGGGCGATGTGGAGCTCTTTGATTCGAGCGAAAACTTTTCTGCTAGTTGCCGGTGTTATATTTTTCCCCCTTTCGTTCGGGTTCGGGTTCTGTTTTGCTGCGGAAAATGTTTGACGTGCCGGATGACGTTTGATGTGCCGATTTTTGGTTTGTTTTTCTTTTTTTTCGTTCATTCGTGGGTTAAAAAGTATAGTTTTTGGGGAAACGTTTCGACAGCCCCGGCTGTTTGACGAGTTGTTTGGGTTGCGATTGCGATGTGCATCAACAAATCAATTCGCTGAAAAAGCAACACAAACAGCAAAGCGGAAGAATAAAAAAAAATGCAGTATCCCCCAGGGGGTGGGAGTTGTCACGATCCGAAAAACACACAGACGGAAGAAACAGAAACCAAATGTACCGAAAGCAATTCCGGTGGGCCGGCGTTCTGCAGCGTGTTCGAAGGACTAAGCCGCCGAAAAAGAGAGAAAAAGCAACCGCCCCAGCTTTTAATCAATGTTAGAAGTTTCCGCACCGATTCAGGCGAAGAAGCGCGCTCGCTTCTCAGGTGACGATAAGAGCGATAAGAGACAGAGCGCGGACAGAGTGCCGGTACCTCGTAAGTGTTGATAGACATACACACTCCACATCCAGATAGTGCTTTTGAGTTCCCGAATCAATCATTTTAACGGGCCGTATCGAATGCAGACTAGCGCGGGCAACTGTAAGCCCTCGACAGGCGAAAGTATCCTGGCGCATATCCGGTCCGGGAACCGTGGCACCGTTTCAGTATTTATGGATAGCGAAACGGTGCGCAGTTAGTGCGTGCGTGTGTTTTATCTCTGTGTGTGTGTGTGTGTGTTCGTCCCGGACCAGGATGCGTGTAGACGCAGTTAGTCGCCTCTAGCCAAAAAAAAAACGCCTGTCAGATTTTGTGTGGAGTGGATTTACTACCGTAGTAGCGAGAGTTTTCCTTTAACCTAGAATAGAGTGTGTGTGCCAAAAAAGGGCGATGATCGCTCTTCGATAGGTCAATCCATCGTTTCAAACGTAGCCAACAGGAACCGGCAAGTGGACCGCAAGCGGGCGTGTTTCCGTCCATAGTTTCTTCGTACATAGCACACCCCTTTGCGTACCATTTGCGGTGTGTGAGCGTGACTTTTCGAACTTTACTTTGCCGTTTACTAGTTTTGACACAGCCAATAGAAGAAACAAATCACACCATTTCACACCAAAACACACACACACAACCAACAACCAAACAGCAACACTCTGTCATTAGCCTAGAACAACCGCAGCCAGCTCATCTATTGCGTTACATTTCGTGTGCCTTTCTGTGTGTTTGTATTTTGACGTATGTCTGTGTGTGTGTGTGGAGTTTGAACCACGGTTTTGTCGAACTACCTTTTCAATTATCATTACAAAAAACCAAATGCCCAAATTTGCCATTCTTGGCAAGCGTCTTTAGTGGATGTCACATCCACAAACTCTAGTTACTTTGCTTTGCCAACTTTCGGCCATCCCTCTCTCTCTCTCTTTCTCTCTGTCTCTCTGTACAAGACACGCACACACACACACACACACATCCCGATGGGACAACAATAACCGTTCACATTCCATCAGCCCAGCATTAGAATAGAATTTCATTCGTAGCGTAAAGCCATAAAGTTGACCGTGTTCCAATTTACTACTCTAGACTAGAGTTCTCCGCAGACTAGAGAGAGTTCCGTTTGGTTACTACATAACTAACAAAAACGTTTCGATTAGCGTGTGTGGTGTTTCGCGTTCTGTGTTTTCTACCTTCTACCTTTATGATGGAAATCGTTTCTAAGCCCTTAACTACGACGACCCCCCAGGCCAGACGATCGAGCCACTAAATTTTAACGCCATTCAAGCGAGCGAATTTTCCCAAAACCGATCCAAGAACCGACCGGCAACCGAGAGACAGTAGTGTCAATGGATGAAGCAAATGCGTCTCGTCGCCTTGTTCGTCCATAGCCCGTCACCGATCCTCTTCGGTGCTTCCCTTGACACACCCGTAACGATTGGATCGATTACAGGGTGACACCAGAAACCGCTTCACTTCACCAGCGGTTTCTTTCTCCTCCTCTCTCCTCTTCTCTCTGTCTTTCACTCTGTAGATATCCGGTTCCGGTCAGTGGTCGCACTGGCGGAGCAAACCAGTAGTAGGTCTCTAATTATATAGCTACAGTAAATAAGTAAATATAACAAACATAAAACCGACAGTCGAGAGCACCCTTAGCGTGGTAGGGAGTTTCGTTTTGCGTTTGGCGTTTATACCGTTTCCGTTCCGAGTTCTCGTATCTAGTTTACTACTACTGTTACAACCACCACTACTTCTCCCGTGCAGTGATCGAGAACACTACACCCGCCCCGCTATCAACTGTAGGAGTTTGGTTCTAGCTACCTACTGTAACACCCAACCACCCCGTGCAGTTAGTAGCTAGTGCTAGAGCTAGAGCCAACCGAGAGCTGTTTTTTTTCTGTCCTCTTTTCCTACGACTAGGGATGGGTTCGGACAACTTCGGACCTCGATCCAGCCAATCGCCTCACGTCGACATCGACACCAACAACAACGGCGACGACGGTGACAAGGACGACGACGACGACGACGCCGATAGCGATAGCTACTCCGTTAGCACCTCGTGGCAGGTGCCAAGTTCTCGTGGAGTGGAGTTCCCGTTGCGTGACTCGGGCCACCCCATCACGGTGACACGACGCGTGCCTTGTTGATGGCGACTCAAAACTCAAACTTCAACTGGGCTGCCAACTACTTCCCCGGTTCCAGTTTAGGATTTTTTAATCGAAATGTCAGTGGCCCACCTTTTCGCCCCGTGATTCTTGACGGGCTGCCAATCGCGGTGGAGGCGATGTTTCGGGCCGTGTTTTTAATGATCTCACTCACTGGTACCTTTGCGTTACCTTTCTATTGGTTCACTAACTTTTATTCCCCCAAAAATTTGGCCGATACCAGCCACACCGCTTGCTGTAGCAAATGATCCAACGGCGAACGGCCGGAAAACCCAAAACACCAAAAACAAATTCGGAAAACTCACCGAGATGATGAAGAAAAATTAATTCGACTCTCGATGCTCTCTCGGTGTTCGAGTTCTTGCGAGGTTTTTGAACCGCGCACACTTTGGCCGGGCCGACCGGCAAATGAAAAACTAACAAACGTTCCGGTGCCGGTGAAACGGCAAAAATGGCGGAGAAAAAGGAAAACACACCGACCAGCCGATTTCGAATACTCGCCTGGCCACGAGCCGGGAGACGGAAAAACTTTTTCCACCTGCTAATTTATGGTGCACTTTCCGCAACACAATAAAAGCGAGCCCATGGAGCCCCGGTGGACGGTACGAAGTGTTGTCACCGTACAGCGGGCAGAGGACCCACCGGAAAAGTCATCAGCCCGAACGCCGGGCAACGCCCCCGAAGGGAAAGCGGCCACCCAGTATTGGGCGCAGTGTAGCCAATGAGCAGTAAACGCATTACATTAAGTATATTAAAATAATTTCCCTCCCAGTACCACAACCCGGAGGTACAGCTTCCGACTGTGTGTCTCGGCGGCAGGCAACTCCTGCGCGATCAAAGGCAAACTTAGGCCCCAAACACACACACACACACACGCGGCAACACGGTGCGTGTTGCATTTGTGCCGCACAAGACACAGACACGGGCAAAAGTTTCCCGGCGCCACCGGTCTGTTGTTATTTGCCGATTTCCCAAAGTACGACTATTTTCTTTGCTCAATTTCCCGGCGCCCCAGGCCCCCGGGGTCTTGCGGGGTCTTCAGGGTGGTGGTCAGGGTGATATTTTTCCTCCCATAAATACCCGGTGCTGCCTCTGTTTCTCGCTGCCCGAAGTTCACTTTTCCGACAAACAAAAAAGCAAACTCACGGCGCACGACGCCGGAGCCAAAGATTTTTCCGTCGCCCGTCGAGGACCAAGTTTGTCGCCCGCTTTTTTTTACAAAGTACTCGGGATTGGAAAACGATTTTTTCTGCCGGCACGGCATGCGGAAAAACAAATGTGAAACTAATCGCCAGCAGAGAGAGCAGACACCCGGACTGATAATAATTACGCACCGAAGCGTTTGTCGTTTGTTGCCGTCGCCATCGTCGCCGTCGTCGTCGCCATCGTCCTCATGTTGTCGCTGCCGCGATTTGCTGGATTGATAAAATTCCTCGGGCCCCCTCGGACTGTAAATAATGTTTAATTGGACACCCCAACGGGGCGCTCCAGTAGGTTAAATAGAGAGTGCGCGTAACCGTGTTGGCGCCAGCACGGTCTGAGGCGATTCCGTTAGACTTCACACACCGTCGCCCGGTCGCCCGGTTTTAGCTAGTTTTTAGTTTCAGACCGTAACCTGTTTACGACACACACACAAGCACCCACACAGACACACTAGCGTTCGTTCTTCATCCGTTTTCCCCCGCTAGCGACACGCGACACGAGTCACACGGCCACACAGCTAGATGCTTAAGATGCTGAACCGGGAGCGTAAGGGATCAGGGATTAGCGTAAGGAAAAAAAGGGAAATGGCAGGGCAAACTGTCAGGATGCGCGATGTAAACAAATTCGTCGGAACAAAAGGTGGACGTGATGACGCCGATGACTCATTTGCT
This sequence comes from Anopheles cruzii, assembly GCF_943734635.1. Classification (NCBI taxonomy): domain Eukaryota; kingdom Metazoa; phylum Arthropoda; class Insecta; order Diptera; family Culicidae; genus Anopheles; species Anopheles cruzii. The sequence continues at coordinate 40,341,518 of NC_069144.1, read as the reverse complement.
TTTCGCCTGGCCCAACACTGCTGAACCCCGAACCTCCGGTCGGTTCCGGTCTTTGGTTTTGGGAAATGCCGGATCGTGGCGGCGCGAACGGGCTCCGGTTCATGGGCTCCGTTCGATCCTCAACTCGTCCTTAAGCCACCTTAGAACTGCTTTACGTCACCTTCCGTTTTCTATTCTTTCCTTTTCGTATTACCGATTTTCTGATGATCACTCAGCGTCTTAGAGGCTCGATGCCGCGTTTGACAATGCTTCACACGTTTGCCACCAAAAAAAGGGGTTTACTAATCCATCCGCCCTTTTCCCTTTTCTCTGTTTTTTGCTCTTCTTTCCCACCGCGACACACACCCACAGTTGACATCACAAATGGACAGTTGACACCAAACAACAACACACCGCTGCTGACGCAGGCCCTTTCGGGTAAGTTTTGGTCGGAAGCAACCGGCGCACTCGACACAAGTGCTGCTCAAACGAATTGCCTGATCGAACGGTTTGCCCGCCCTTTTTTTGTGCTCTCCACAGTGATGAACAATTATCAGGCCGCCGCCGCAGCCGCCGCGCAAGGATTCGGACCGCCAGCGTCGCCACACACCACCACCACCCGGACCGCGGGCGGCTTCCCGAACGCCAACTCGCCCGGGCCGACGATCGACATGTACAGCTCGAGCGCGGCCGACAGCGTAGGATACGTTCAAGCGACCAGCCCGCAACCATCCGGATTCCCGGCGATCGCCGTCAGTCGTGCCCCGTTAAACTACAGTCCGGTAAGTCCCACCCCATCCTGCCCCAACTGTCCTATTGGCCGCTGTTGAATGATCAATCGGGTGTGGCCGATGAAAGAAAGTAGCACCCGCCAGAGCCGATTAGGATGTATTACGTAGAAAGTAACCTCTGTTGCTAACACCTAAAGTAAGAGCTGAGCAAATCAGAACCAAGCAGTAAAAGGAAATGAAATGTTACAATTTGGGCAAAGTAAATTTCGAACTTACGCACAAGTTATTTGAATGAATGTATGTCAAGTTAATATTTTTATGCTTATAACTCTGAGGCCGGAAAGTAAAGGGAATTTTGATTTTTCGACTTTTAATCCCATAGGGACAAGTGTCACGACGTCTGTGTCCTTTTGCGATACGGGCCCTTTTGTGAACAGTTAAAAGCGAATTCTTCGTTTTTCTTGATGTCGGAAACTGTTCAACAACGCCAGTTCTATTACATTTTGCGTGCGGAATGAAATTTCTGCTGCCAAATAGTGTTGAAAGTGTGGCAAATGGCCTTCGAAAACAAGAGCTTTTTTTACCCTTTGAAGAACGGACCGGGCCGTATTTATAACAAGAGTTTATAAGTGGTACAAAATGTACAAAGAAAGTCGGGAAAGCGTTAAATACGAGACACGATGGCCAGAACAACCATCGACAGCAACCGATGAGCTACACGTTAAAAAAATCAAACAATTGGTGCTCCAAATTCGTCGATTGATTCGTCGATTTCCGATATCATGCTGACCTTGTTTGAATATCGAAAGGATCAGTGGTAACAATTTTGAGTGACCGGCCTCACAAAAGTGAAATGTCGATAGCTGTCAAAAACGTGATATTTTAGCATCACATTTTCGTGATCATTTCGTGATCATTTCGCCACTTAACTCAAGAGGCCGCTCCGTGGACAACGTATTGAATTTATAGAAAGGATTGAAACTGAAATGAAGAACTATGTCTTGGCTATGCTACAGCTATGCCGGAAGAAAACATTGCGGCATGTTTATAAAATTAGAAAAAAAAACGTGGGCACAAGTTTAATGCATCCGAAAAGGACTACTTTGAGCGAGATAAGTAAATTATCGATATTTTTTAGCCACAGTAGTATTATATTCATATCAATCATTCAAATTTTGCTGAACAATTTAAACCTTTTTCAAATGTGATCGGTACAGACAAACTCAGAGCTCAAAACTGACGTCTTTCGCATCTGAAACCGATGAATCGGAGCAACAGATGAGTCAACTACTTGAGTACATGCTTAAAATAGAACTATTTACATTTTAAAAAACAAACTTTTGTCTGCTATAAAAGCAATACAACAATATAAGTTGCAACAATAAAAGTTCTACTCAGCTAGTCGTAGTTTGATAGATAGTTATGAAATTACCCCTTGTCAATGTGACGAAAGCAGTTAACAGTTACCAACATTTTAAACAAGCAGCAACGTGTAGAAGTATCTATCAGACCCAGCTCAGCGCGCTAACTTCACAGTGTGTCCCGAATCAATTTCCAGCCCGCTTTCATGTTTAATCACTCACCTGTTTCCTTTTTTCTTTCCGGGTTTTTCCCCCGTTTTCTCTTCCAATTCCCAGGGCCAGCTAATTCCAGCGGCGTTTACCAATGGCTACCATTGAAATAAACTAAGCAATATTTGATCACCATCGCTAGTACTTTGGACCGGGGTTTGATGGCGCTAGCGGCTGGCTGGCAATGAGGGGAGGGATAATGCGCACGACAGGACACGGACAGCCCGACGTAGAGGGAGAACGCGGGAGAAGCAAACAACCAGTAGCCAACAACAACAACAACAACTACTACTACAGCGGACGTCAACGATGAACAACGCAGCAACGGCAACACGATCAGCAGCACCACATGGCAGGGGTTTGTAAAATGAGAACGGTGAGCGGTGGCTTCAAAAATATGCTGCCCATCGGACACCCGGGGTCACGCTCGATGCTGAGAGCTCTTCTTATTCATCGTATTCAACGAGAAAAATATTGTAAATTCACGATAATGACCCCTCACCGGAAAAAAACACACGCACACGTGTATGTGACACACACACGAGTGTCCCTATACTATCGATTGACAGTAAACAGTATCCTTCTTCTTCTGGCACTCTTTCTCTCTCTCACACACACACACACGGGCGTGCGGTCACTTTACGATGCATTTTACGATGATGCAATCACGATGCGCTCCGCTGTTGACAATTTGCCCATGAAAAAACGAATCGAGAGACAGAAACCCCGCGCATAATGGAAAGATAATGAGCCGTGGCTACACTAATTAACCTCTGGCACCGGTGCTCCGTGCCGCCGGAACTCCGTGTGTTGGTGAGAGCTTTTCGGAGGAAACACAAAAAGCGGCCACTTTATGTGCGCTGTGCGTCACATTTTACATTTTTGAGTTACGAAAAAAAAATGCAAAGTATCATTTACCAGAATTGTTTGACACGGGGCCCGCTCCCAGGGGCGGTGTGACAGGCACGCACGGACGTGTGTGTCGGTTTTAACATTTAAACTACCCCACAAACTGCCAGCACCAGGTGGAGCGTTACATGTGTAGTATTCGGAGCGATGGTCGATTAAAGCGTTGGCCGTGCGACGAAATTGTCACAAAATTGTGCAGCCACGGCCATACTGTGACATGCTGTGCCGTTTGCAGTCGTTTTTTTGGTGCCTTTTTATTTGGCTTATGGTCGGTTGGTTGACGCTCGGAACCCGGGTGGAGACGCCTGGTAGCTGACGGAGACAGTAAGTGAACCATCAGCGGGGTGGACGGTGGATAGTTAGAACGGGACCCTCCACGGTCGGAACGAGCCAATTACGGACGCACCGCACCAGAGTAAACAATGAAGATTGTTGTGAGCAGCAGAAAAAAAAGAAACAGTTTGCGAATAGTTTGCGGTATGCAACGCTAAAATCCCGGATGCCCCGAAACCACGCCGTTGGGAAGAGTGATAGGACCAATGGTGCTGGTTGTTGTTATTTTTTTCTATTTTCTATCTAATGTTTATGTTGCCGTTGATGTTGATACGGTCGACGGCTTTCGAGGCAGAGACAACCGCAGCGACCACCGTTGGCAGAGCGCCGTCCGTCGGCAGCGCGTTGCTTCTCCGGGATGATCCCATTTATGTTGTGCCCGTGTCCGTGCCCTCAGACAGCCAGCGAATGACAGCGCATGCTACACAGCACCAAACGATGGCAATTAGCGATAGGGAAGGATGGAGCGTGAAAAACACACCGCGGTGACACTGTAGGGGGCGAACGCGTCGAGAACGCGGGGAAGCAGAAATATTACACAACTCGATATACTAAGCTAAAAAGAGAGACATAGAGAGGAGAGAAAACCAACAAAAAAAACACACACACACGTATTTTAAGGAAAAAAAAATATTACTTCATTGTTTACAACTATGAGCTACACGAACAATTTGTTTCATGGAAAACCAACTTTGTTATTATGGATAATTACTATTTACTTAACGTCTTTTTGAATTTGAGCCAATTGAAGGTGCCGGCCCAGGCCTGGGCCCAGCCCCCCGCCGCCCGACAGGCGGCGGGGCGACAGAGGAAGGAACAAATACTTAGCGAAAAGAAGGTGCAGCGGAGTTGAAACCAAAACTCGAAAGAACCAAAAATCTACCATACTTTAACGAAACACAACACCGGGACGACAACACTCGCCGCGGACGAGAAAACCCAAAACAGACAAACGCAGAGACACACAGGCCGACAGACAGCAAGGTGTCCAAGAAAACCCGCCTTACACGGCATCGAATCGCATTAGGCATCGAGACGGGGAACCCCCCCGGTGGGGGGAATTGACGAAATGGGCACAAGGACCTAGGACGAGCGACCGATCGACGACGACGACGACGACGCTGACCGATAGCCGACGCAAAAACACAGCACACACTAAACAATAATTAAACAATTATTATGTTTGCTACAAGCATATTAAGAATAATGTAACTTTTTTTATAATGTGAAACAAATGAAGCTAGTGGTCTTAGGTATATATATATAAATATATATATATATATACATATAAATATATATATTTATTAAAGACAAATGGAGGAGACAAAAATGAAGAGCTGAGCGGAGAAAATGAAACCACTGAGGAGCACACTGTTTACAGGACGACGTGCGACGTGCGTTGACGGGCAACCAATGGAGCAATGAAATGAAGTAGAACTTGAACCCACAACAACAACAAACAAACACACATACACACAACAACAACTAAACAACCGAAATCCACCCCGAGCGTACCGGGGGGTGCGTTGAATCCGCGCACCGCACCGATGGTGGATGGTGCCGAAGAACCATTTTTGCAACCATGGCACCAAGCAGCGGCGCAAGTAGAGAAGCTGCCGTGCCGTAGTGAAAAAAGCAAAACATTGCAAAACAACAAAAACTAATTAGAAAGAAAAACTACGGTGCCGCGTACCACGGGCGCGCGCAAGAAAAACTGCAGCAGCATCATATAAATATGAGATTTTACCACTTTTAATCGTCACAGTTACTTTTACTGTTTCTTCTTCGTTTTTATTGCTGTTTCCTTTTACACGAGAGCGAGCTAGAGGACAAGAAGAAATAGAAGAAGAGGTTGAAGAAGAAGAAGAAGAAGAAAACAAAATACAATGATAAGCAGCTGCCCACTGTGCAGCGAGCTGAACAAAACTAAGATATAAAAAGAAACAAAAAAAACAAGAAATCACATACACACAACAATTTATTATAGTAATTGAATTTTTCCCAAATTCGAAAACTTGATGTTTGTATGAAATAGATATGGAGAAAATATTAAGAAAAACTGGAAGGTGAAAACGCAATAATTGTTATTAGAGACATGGCGAAAGAGGGCGAACGAGAGAGAGCGAGACAGAGAGAGGCGAATAGGGAAGCAAGTGTGGCTTTGGGCGAAGGTGTGCTACCGAAGGAACTGTGTGGAAACGCCCCAAAGTTTGGCACAATCGGCCATATAATTAAATAAATAAATGAATGTGGCAAACCGACCGGCCCGGTGCCGGAGTGTCGTCGTCGTCGCCGCCGCCGTCGTGTCGGTCGCACACCGGCGGACAAGTGGCATTCGTGGCATCTTCTAAATCAATGGCATCATTAATAGTCGAATCACCCTTACGGACGCGCCTGGTATTATAGGGTAAGACATAAGGAAAGTACCCACAACCCGCAGACCCAGACTCCTTCGCAGACTACGGGGAGCCTTGACTTGCCAGCATCAGGCACCCATTTCTCGATCGTTTCCTTCATTCCGTCACCCGATTCCGGCACTTCGAACCCCATCAACTGCATATATAGAGCACACAAACACACACACACACACACACGGAGGGCCGATACCTTTAAAGCTGTACCGCTGTACACAGGAAACGAAATCAATAAACATTAAGCGAGCAGCACGACGTGCGTGCGTGCGTGCAACAACCGTGCGGTGGCCAGCAAGGACGGTGAACATATTAATAAAACTAATTAAAATGAGGAGAAAAAAAAGCCAGAAAAAGTTAGAACCCGAAGATGAAACTTTGGATGATTTTACACGATTTTGCGGAAACGATGCGGTAGCTGTGTGCGGCGGCGGCAGAAGACGCGCGAGAACCCCCCCCCCCCCCCAGTATCCCCGAGATGGTATCCCCCGTGGCGGCACGTGGCGCACACCAGTGAATCCATATTCCAACCGCGGAACGAAAAACGTTGGCCCGGATGGAGGCCTGAGAAGCCGAGAAGCCGAAGAAACAAACAGAAAATAATTATTCACAACCAACCTGTCAGACACACACACAATTTCACGTTATTTTAAGAGAACTTAACGCTACCACAAACACAATTCAATTCATGGAACTCAACCAAATTAATAAGCAAAGAAAAACAAGAAAACACAGCGCCCCAGCGTCTGTGTAACACTCGAAGAAAAATCACACTTGTAACATATTATAAATATATAACTATTATGTGAGACGAAGCAGAAGCAGAAGCCGAAGGAGACAACAAGCAACAGGCAGGCAGCAACGGTGGTCGGACGGTGGACGGGAGAAAAGACGGAGCAGTGTAGTACCAGCCGATGCCTCCGATGCTGGAGAAATAGATAAAATAAACTGGAAATTGGCAGCAGCACTTGGAAGAAAAATGCTACCAAAAGATGCAGAAAAACACCGAAAGCGGAAGCGCAAACGCAGAGAGAAACATTTAGACACAGACAGCAGCTGCCCGACATGAAGCGCGCGAACGGAGAAGTGAAAGAGTGGAAGCAAGAAAAAAACAATGCGACGAGAAAAGAAGAGAAGAGAAACAAATCTTAGTTAAATATAAATTATATTGAAATTTAAATTAAATAATTGAAAGGAAAAAAGTAAAACAAATATTTAAAAATACTATGATAATAAATTACAATTATTATAAATTAATTTTTATCATAACTGAACAAAGCAAATGAAAAAAAGAAGAAGAAGAAGAAGAAGAAGAAGAAGAGGAGACAACAACCGAAACCCAAACACAGTGGGAGCGGAAAGCGAACAGAGCTCATACGTTGCAAACGAAGGTGAACAGAAACAGAAACAATGACAACTTTGCCAAGTCTGCCGTAGTGCCGGACACACTCACTCTCGCACACACGCACCCCTTGCCGTGGGCCAGTGGTGGGGGCCACCGAGTGTTGGTGGTGGAACGGTTTGATTTGATAGTACAGCGCCACCTTTCGCCCGGGCCGGAGGTGGAATAAACAATTGGAAAAACACAGGGGCACAACGGACACGGTAACCCGGTACCTAGATAAGCACACCGAGAGACCCGAGATAAGGAAGGGGCCCCCTGCTGGGTGGTGGTGGGGCACCATTCTTCGTCGCCTCTCCTCTCACCAGGGCAGGGTTAGCGCGAGGAACCGGAAACCAAGCTTGCGGCCGCGGGATTCGCGGGAAGGAAAACAAAAAACAAACATAGGAAAAAAAAAACACTAAGAAACAGCAAACCATTTTCTCTAAACTCTAATGCTACATAACGTAAAGTTTAAAACAACCACATCCCAAAGCAACAGGCAAACAGCATGGTACAGACCCCATTACACACTCTATACCCGTAACCCGTTCCGGTTACGTGGCGCGGCTTAGCCAGGAGGATGCCAATCGGATCCGCCTCCAGCCTGGCCACCCGCCCGGCCCGACAAACCACAACCTACCCAAATGCTAGCGCGAAAACCGAAAGCTCCCAAAGCAAAGTCAAAAGTCACGCAAAACTCCACACAACTGAACCGAAAAGCAGAAGAAAGGATAAAGAAAAACAAATGAAACAAATACAATTTACAATTGTGAATTATGATGATTATTACAATTATTGCTAGCTAGTAAAAGAGGCCGAAAAACGGCAAACAAACAAACCAGAACAGCAAAACAAAAGCATCCAAACAAAACATGCGCGAAACGAGCGGAAAACCATGAAACGAGTCGAGAAGGTGGCCATGCATGTATTCTACTTTTTTGTGACGGCCACCAGCGAGCAGCGGCAACCAAATTCCCACGCCACCACGCCACCCTTAAATGGCCCCCCGCGCCGCGCCACCGCATTATTCCCCTTTCCTGCAGCAGCAAAAATGTTTATTCGAATGCCGGGGTCCCGGTACAAAAGACAGCAAGGCGACCACAGAAAACGAACGGCTCTTGAGCGGAGTGGCGAGAGAGCCGCGGAGAGGAGTCAGAAACAAGGCGAGCCAAGGCAAATTGAGAAGGCGCGAGAACCAGGTGCGTGATGGTGCGTGAAGGAGTCATTTTGAAGTGAAGTGAAGGGCATCAACGGTGAAAAAACACGAACGAAACGAAAGAGCGAATAATAATCAATTTCACACACATCAGAAAAAAAAACTACAAAACCACACTGCGTCTGAGTCTACTTATTTCATTTGGGTTTGGTTTTGTTGTTCAGTTCAGTTGTCCGTTTTTTGGTTCATTTCACTTTTATTTCTTTAATTTATTTTGACTAGAGAGAAATTACATTCTGTTCTCATCAAACATTGGTTCCGCCGGCCTGATGGCTGATCGTCTTCGGGTCGTGGCAACGTGGCAGCAGCCTCTCAACCTTTTTCTCATTCAGAGAGCTTCGCGTTCGCTTTCCTTGGTTCACCGAAAACACCGTCGACCGAAAGTCGAAGAAGATTTCATAGCGATCACCCAGTATACAGAGAGGGATCCATTCCATAAGCGGTACCTTTTTGCGGGTAAGTTATTATAATTTGCTTAAGCCATCAAGTCTTTCCTTTCTTTCGCTGCAGCGAGTTCTTTTTATTCACGTTTGCGTGGTGTTTAATACTCCGGCCAATTCGGTTATGATCCTGCGCATTCATTGTGGGTTTTTTGTTAAATTCATTTCGTTCTATTCATTTTCCTTACGATACTTTACAGATGTACAATACAATAAACAATAAAATACAATGACAAATGGGAGCCTCCGGTTTGAGTTTCCGGAACCACTAGTGCAAGCATTGCAATACTTCCAACAATATTTAAAACGGTTAATGTTCTGTTCCATCACCAATAAGCTAGCCTTTCTGTAGCAAAAAACTGTAGCCACTGCGTCACTGTGCGCACACGTCAATCGGTACGCCCGGACCCCGTGGTCCTTGCTCTCTACCTACACGTCAATTATAAAATGGTTTATCTTTCTGCTAGTGAGTGGTGCCCGTGCAAACTCGTGACTCAGTCAATTACACAGCTCAAACACCGGCACGCGCGTTGCTGCAGAAGGTTCGAGAAAGCGACGACTTTCTTTCTTACCCTCAATTCCGCTCAACTCTCGTTTTATGCTCCGGAGTTCCCGGATTGAAAACTCACCCACGGGGAGAGACTCGCGGTATAGGTGGGACCTCGGGAAACACTGCCCCCCCTGGTTTATCGTTTGCCACGCGAGATGCTGAAGCTTTAAAAGAAATTATCAAACATAAGCACAAATAACGCAAGTTTAATTAGTGAAATGGGCTCCCCCCGTGCGCCACGCGGTCCCCACACGGTGCCACGGCAGTAACTGTCAATAGGGAACAAACCGAGGCCCGAGCGGCCCGTAACGATCTATCCCACCATGAAATTAAATTATCCAATCCAATTAGATCGATAGTTAATTGAAATTAAAATTCTTCCGACGAGACTGGCGAGGCTGGAACACAGGACATGTGACCCGACATGTGGGCGACAACCGTGAGGGGGTCACACACGCACACCGACGGCGGGCAACATGAAGGTACAAAATACACACTCACTCGCCGGCCCCTGGCCCATTTCGGGCGCAGGACACGACTCATACACACCAATCACATCAGATTGTTCACTCGCGCGGCACACAAAAAAAAAAGAGGACATCGATAAAAGGACACCGGGCAGACAGACGGCGCGCACACACACGCAATTAACGGCGCGCGGGAAACTTTTAAATTGACACACACAAACAAACTGGCACAATAGATCGCGTATCACTCGTCGCCGAGCCAGGGAGTAGTTGCCTCGGAAAGTTGTTGAAGGTTGAAATTGACATTATGCCAGCAAAGGCGCCTTTGTCAACCGCGCGAGAGAGAGAGAGCGCGCGACTCGGTGACGTCATACCGTCTCCAAGAACGGCCAATTCTCGACTACACAAATCACAATGGATGACCATCGCGGAATGAGCGGGAACATAAATTAGTTGCTGCACTTCGCTGTGTGTGTGTGATCGGATAACGGCCAAGCGGCACCAGGCTGGGCCACGCCGAGATGAAAGTTGTGTTGTGTGCGCGAAAAACTTCCAAACTGGACTGGCTGGCTGGCTGGATTTTATTTTTAATTAAAAACCGTCTCTCGTGTCCTTTTTCGGGGGATCCGTGAAACGGATCGAAGGCGCCAAAGAAAACCACTGGAACTGGAAAGGAGTTTCAAGTCCACTTCTTCTTGTCCACTTGTCCGGAGCGGAGCGGGAAGATCGAGAAGGCGAATTGTCAGGTTCAATCAACTGGGCAGCAACTTTCCCAGCGAACACGCTCGAGTCAGGAGTCGTTGACTGTGCCGTGGCCGCCGTCGCCGCCGGATTGTTTTTCTTTCATTATCATTAGTTTTTCGCTGCCACTAGGTCCGACACTATCGGCCCCGGCCACGTATCGATATGCCGGTCGCCGGTTGGAGCAAACCCAGAAAAAAACCATCTACCGGTTCCGGTGCAAGTTAAACATTTCGGTTGGCAGCCTCTTTCAGGGCGGTCGGCCTTCCCGGTGTGGGACTCAATTAAAATAAATAGTCGCCTCGGTTCCGGATGTTTCATCATTTAAACGTTACACTTTCGGTTCGTTCGCTTGGCGATGAAATGCGATTAAACAAAGTGCAACCGACCGGGCGGCCAAATAACTCGAACCCTACTGAAGCCTTCAATCGAATAAACGGACCCATCGGAAACCCATTAACCGGAACTTCCAATCGAATCAACTTAACCCCGAAAGTAAGTTTAGGCTTCCGGCGGCGGCGGCGATCAATCAAATAAACAAAATGCGACAAAGGATTCAGGATGCGAGATTTGAGTGATTTTCTAATCAAATCAAGCGCTCCGGCTCGGGATCGATCCAAAAACTAACTCACTCGACCCCGTTCGGTCGAGTGTCCCTTGCCGCGTCACAAGAACAATCGATTCTGTAGGCCGACCCATTCCGCCGACCACTTCCGGTGCGAGTGGTGAGGAAGAAAAATTGGATTTGGATCACACACACGCACGCACGGTTGGGACCAGCCGGACCAAGGTATCGCCTCGGTTGTTCAAGATCCGGGCGCCGGAAATCGAATTACGAACACTTTGACTAACTCATCCCAGCCCGGTGGCACGCCGGTAAGGAAGTGGCCAGAACTAGACCGAGTAAGATTGCAGTAGAGAGTGTGCCGCTCGCTCCTACGTCTCTCTGTAGTTCCCCCCCCAAAAGCCAAATTCTAATTTCGAAACCTATTCGTCCAGGTCCGGTGCAAAATTAATTGTCGATCCGGTGCAATTGGATTGATCTTCGGCTTTTCGGCACCATTTCGTCCGGAGATCCGTTTACCGGCAAGAGAAAGAGAGGGGACAACGCATTAGTCAATGACGAAAGGTTCGATGGTTTATGATATTAAATTTATCGGGTGACGTCACACGGAGGTTTGATCTCGGATCTAGCCAGGGATACCCGTCTAAGCGACATCAGTCAATCGTCCGGGTCCCTTTTTTTTCGGTGGTTAGGCTTTTTGACGGTGGATCAAAAGTTTTATTGAATTTCACCCATTTCGCTAATGCCGTCACCGTCGGCGAAGGGCAGGACCTGTGTCAGCGACACCGATGGCGTAATCAGAACTCCCCATGTTCCATGTTTACCTTTTTTTCTGTGCCTCGCGCGAGCGGATGTGATGTGGATGTGAAAAGTGATGACTTTAGAAAATGCTCCAACTTGGGCCGCGTTATCGGGGGAAAACAATCAACGAGGAAAAAACGACAAAACGATGACTTTGCGATCGGAACGTCGGGTGAGAAGAAAATCAAACATAAACAAGCACGTCGGGAACACGTCGGGAGTCGGGAGACTCGACGACGACGACGACAATGATTGATTGCGCAAGGCAGCGACGGCAGTGGCCTCGCAGTGATGCGTGGAGCTACGACCCGGAAGGCACCATAGAGTTGTGGGAAAACTCTCCAAGATTAGGTCTCATTTAGTAGGGTTCCTTTTGCCGCATTATTAGCGCTCTTGGCGAGCAAACCCATGAGTCCGTGCCCGTGAGAAAACAAAATGGCCGCTCCGACCGGGGAAGTTCAACAGGTGAAAGCACTGAAAGAGAAACCCACAAACTTGACAATACATATTTACACCGAAAACGATAGTAAAGTCGTCTTGTAGCAAAGCCGGGACGCGCGACATCAACCGGTCGACGGATGGTGCGGCCCACTGAGAGCAACTGTTACCAATTTTACTGTAGTCCGACCGGAAACGGAACCGCGTGGTCAACGCAACCTCAAGTTTGCTTCTTCGCGGCGGTGCGTGTAAGGTCGATGAGAGGCAAACCCGCTTTCCTGCGTGGCCGGTACCTTTTCTGCTTAACCATTCATCGGCGCAAAGGTAGCCTGTAAGCCTGCCTTCATCGTATGGCCTTAAACTAAATTTTAAACCTCACGTTTGTGTGTCGCTCCCCAGCGCACCGCCATAGCCATTCACTGCAAGTAGGTTGTCCGTTTTTGTTCCGGCTTTCTTTTCTCGTTTTTTTTTTAATTTCAACCCTCGGCTCAAATTTAGGATGGTCCAAAACTAGTGCAATGTGTAGGAAAGCAACACCTAGAATGGGACCCCCTTTTCGTAGATAGTGAAATAATTCTCTTCATCTCTTCTATCGTAAAATAATAATCGTCTCCATTTTTCGATGATAACAAAAGTATCATAAACGTAAGTCACTATTGGCGGATAAGGTACGGATGTTGTAGCGAAACACGGCACAGGTGAAAGCGCTGGCGCATTCCAACCCTCGGGCCCGTTAGTTGCGAAGTAGCGAAGTGGCTAGGAAGAGGCGTTTTGATGGGAACTTGAGAACTGCACTGCAAACCACGAACCAACCCGAACCCACCACCTTTCATGTTAATGTGAACAATACTAGAACTCACAAGGCACAAGGCTTCTTACGTGCGGAAATAGGTAGCTCACATTCTAGCAGATAGGTGATGATGGCGATGATGTATTAGAAACAAGCTACTATCAAATTCTTACGACACTAGTTGCTGGCATCAAGGCCCAAGTCACCCCTGCCAGTCCGTCAATTCTCGGAAACCCCGACGCTTTTTCCTTCTGGTGACTTCACAGTGTGTGTGTGTGTGTGTTTGTGTGTGTGCATGTCATAAGTTCCAAAAGGGAAGTGAACACTAGCATAAGTCAATGAAGCAGCACGCTCACTCACAGTAAAACAGGTACTAAATGTCTTACCCCGAAATATGCTACAATGAAAAGTTGTAAATAAAATGACGTAACACACAGTTCTGGTAAAACCGTAGAGACCGATCCTGTTTGTGGTATTCCATTTTTGTTGACGCTAACCCGTAAGGATGCACACATACACGAAACAGACGGGTTAGACGGGCAGGTCTAGCACACACACACACAGGTATACTAACTCTTTTTGCAATATGATACGATAAAAGGATAAAAAACCATACTTAATCCAATGATAAGCTACCGGTGCACCGAGCTACTTGAACGATTATATGTACAATCTTCCGCTAAGAACTCCATTCCATTGTAAAGAGGATTTAAAAAGTAATACAGGCAGCATTAAGCTGACTCCCGAAGAGACATGAAATGCAGGATGGCGGCCTGTAGGGCGTCAAAAGCAAATCTTCCAAATTTCAATCACACCACAAACATCAGAATGGGAAACATTTTTCTGTCTTGCGAATAAATATCGTCACTGTTCGACATTTCACATTGCGTTTCACCGGGGTTTGCGTGTTTCGTGCGTTTCGTGTGTGCAGCATTCCGGGTAAGTGTTGACCGAAAGAACACCCGACCGAAAGGCTCCCCAGTGGCATCCCCATTTTCTCGTCCATACACACATCAATCATACGGTAAATATGGATGTCCTGTTGCACGTCCTGTGGCACAATGGTCACAGCAGCGTAATGCATTTATTACATTCACACACCACACACCCATTAAAGGACCCGAGGACTACGAACAAATCCAATTAGAAACCTCAGCAGCAGCAGCCCAAATCCGACGGCCATCAATCCGTAAGCCAGATACCGTTACCTACCAAACACCTCGTTACCGGGGGTACCGGGGACTCTATCAGGAGCCACAGTGCAATGCATCGGCTTCCGGTAGCAAAGAGAAAAATATCAATCACAATAATCCATCACAATCCTCGCTCGAAAGGGGTCTCGGGAAAGGGGGTTTGGCGCATGAAATGAGAGCCAAAGCCCAGCCCATGCGTGAAATCCGGTCACCTCAATACATAATCCACCTTTCGGCGTTCGGCTACCGATACCCTGGTAACCGATCCAATAGTAGGCTTCGGTAAGCAAAAATAGAGCTCCGGTGGATTATGGCAACGCGCGCAACAAAGGAGCCACCGAAATGGTCGGTGGGTTGGGCTTTGGGTAAATCGGCTAATATTCGAACGCGCGGCGCAAAGCAAAACTGGAAGTCCAACTCAGGATGGAAAGGATGTGGGCATTTAAGCAGGAAATGACACTCGAAAAGACATCGCAACAACGTGCCACGCACGTGTGTTGTTGCTACCCAGAAAGGAAGGTTTAATTTTCAATTATGCAATCGTATCGCAAGTACGTCGGATCGGTAACCGGACTCTGCTGGTTCGGGCTGTGCACCCGGCAATGTTCCCGGCAGGGTCTGTAAGTAAACCGACTTTCTAACCCAATGTTAAGGCCTTTCTATGTAGAGGACTCGACTATTTCTTGTTTTCTAGAGATTGGGGATCCTAAAGAAGCTGCCCCCTCTTCTCCTCGGCCCAATTAACATCCCTTCGCCGTGCTTGTCACGATCTTGACATATAATATTATAACCCGAGAAGGGATTGCAGTATGTTAGCCATTTCGATGTTATTCCTCGAGCTAGACTTCCATACCTTAAGCTGACCACTCGGCAAACCAACGGCTGATGGCACCTCTTACTAGAGCGACTACCATTGAGATGAATCCCCTCAGAGGAGAAGAGAAGTTCAGGTAGGATGATACAGACTCAAGGATTTCCGTAAGGCTATGGATTGATTCCTTTCGGAAAAGCCTGACTTCCTGTACCTTTTAGTGCATCTGCACACCGCTACTCATACGTCTAAT
This sequence comes from Anopheles cruzii, assembly GCF_943734635.1. Lineage (NCBI taxonomy): Eukaryota > Metazoa > Arthropoda > Insecta > Diptera > Culicidae > Anopheles > Anopheles cruzii. The sequence goes on along the minus strand of NC_069144.1, from coordinate 40,325,935 downwards.
ATTTTTACCAATAGAACCTCTCGCCACTAAAGAAACTCTAGCCGACTGACACCGGGAACAACATAACCCTATCGACCACCATCACCTACATTTAGCTATCGGATTCTCGGAACTACACCTTTTGCCAACAAAGAGGAGAAGGAAATGCGACTTGTATCTATAGTTGATCTTATTTAGCTAGATTAAGCTAACTTTTAAGTAAATTTAATAAATACGACTCAGTCCGGAGCATCCGAGTGAAGGTGGCCCCCATATGTACGGTCACCGACCAGTCGACCAACCAGCGCATCCTTATGCAATATGCTAAACGCGAAACACCGGGACCTGGCCCTGTTTTCGGCCCGGATCATGTCAAATTGAATGGTGACATCACGGCCGCTGCCAAGCGTTCAGTGGGCGCCGGGGTGGTGGGCGAAAAAAGAAGCTCCAAGTACCGGGAAATTAAAATGAAAACCAAACGCAACATTGGCAACATAGGCCACCGAAAGCACCGGCCCGAAACATTACACCAGGCACCGGGCACAAGCAAACCGAGAAACCGAATGGAAACTGGCCGCACAAAATGTTGTGCGAAAATACACGCGGTACACGTGCGGAGCCTCATGTCCGCTTTTCCGTCGACCCGGCCCATTATCAGTCGCCAGTACGCTTCATTTTCCAACCGCCCGCCCGCCCGCAGTCCCGCGCGTATCACCGCAAGCCAGCAAGTCGAGCCGAGCGAGATTGGGGCAAAAAATGGTAATTTTCACAAACACAACACATCATGGGGCCATCGTGGGGCCATCGTGGGGCCACACATCGAATGCAGTTCCGAAAGTGACGCCGTAATTAATTCCCTTTGACGCTACATAACTTCAATTAATCGCAGACGGCCCAACCGGTGGCGGTGGCGGCCGCAGAGAGCGCGGGCAAATGGAAAACTCTATCACAATTGCTGTGTGCCACTAGTCCGGTTTTTTTTTATCAGTTCCGTGTTCCCACCGATGGGGTCCGGGGACCATCATGTTACCATTTTCCTGCAGCGCCTGGCTAGTTTTCCCGGTTTTTTTTTTTTTTTCAATTGCGAGCAACCCTTTTCCGGTCTGCGGGCTGTCTAAAATGTTCTATTAAATGTGGCCTAGGGTCGGACTTTTTTTTGCTTTAAGTGCGCCTGGGAGAATAGGCCCCGTAAACGGTACAAAATTACTTAAATACGTTCCAGGTTCCCGGAAATTGATTCCATTTGGCCGATAGACCCGCGTGTTCCTGACTTTCTTTCTCTGTTTGTACTATTTTTCTAGGGGACTTTTCCGCGAATAATTTCTCCGAACGTTTAACATGCTCTCGTTCTCTCTCGCTCTTGGTCTTTCTCTTTCTCTCTCTCTCACTCTTTCGGCAACTGGTTAGAGGGCCCCCGGAAGAGCCTGATGATGGTTGTAAAATATGTACCTAGAGCGCCTTCCAGCCTTCGATTTAATTTCAGCCCACAAACCGGGAACGACCAAACAAAACTGTGCGCCGGAAGGATTTGCATAAAATGGCCCATTTCGTTCGCGTAAAGCGCGTGACATTGAGCGTGAAAAAGCGTGCGCACATTTCCCGCTTTTTTTCCACAGCTTTACTCCGCCTGGGTGAGAACAAAGCATAAAAGTGGGCCTCGGTTGTGCCCACTGCGCAGTCCGCCCGGACAGAATCCCGGTTGCCCGTTTGCTAGATTTGTAGGAAATGAAAATGAATCCATCATCCAGAGGCTTTAGCGCTCGCGGCTCGCGGCTCATTTCAAAAGCTTTCGCACCGCCGCGCTTTCGAGCCTCATGTGTGGCTGCGCTTTCGATCGGCTTTTACGGCTGACTGGGCCAGCTTCTAAGTGTAAACCCGAAACGCCAGCGGCCTGCGTGTCGGAATGCTGGAACAGCGGCTTCGTGCCGCAGGGAGCTTTTTTTGGCCACCAAACTTCGGTTCCCCTTAGCCCATTCGATGGAAGAGGCTGCCAAAAAAACGCAAACAAGCGAGTTTTTGTGGCCTTAGCCTACAGCCCGAGCCCGGCCCGTTTAGGAGCCACATTCCATTACATCGAACCTGCGAGGCCCTACGGATGGAAATTGAAATCATAATGGGAATGAATTTTGGCGCGTCGATGGATTAATTGCTGCCGCTCGAGTTTGAATCTCGCCTTCTGCGGATAAGACGGCGAAAAATGGCCTCCGATCGGTGGCGACATAAGCGATCGCGACAAATGATGGCCATTACGCTGCCGAGCTGGCTTTACGCAGCCGAAAGTGGCGCCAAAAAAGGACACCGATCTGCCCGGATCAGACTGCCGGCGAAACGTGCACGCATACGTTTTTCCATCCATTTCCTGTGCGTGTGTGTGTGTGTTAATGCCGAAGGTCCACGGTTGCCGAAAATTCATCGCAAGAATTGCGTAAAAATCAGTGCCGGAAAAGCAGGACGTGTAAAAACGCCCTACGGAATCAATCAAATGGCAACGCGTTTCGGTTGGGAAACGTGACTCGATCACGCCACGGTACGACGCTGCCTTGGCGCGGGAAAGCTCGGCAAAGAAATCAACTGAGAATGGAGAGGGGTTCCCAGGGAAGAAATAGGAGGAAAGTGACGAAAAGACACTAAATCAATGCCTATCCCCCCTATCGTAGAACTCGAACGGAAAATCGACCGTTCGAGTGAACACAACAAGAGAGAAAGCAGAATACAGCAAGAGAGAGGGTAGAAAGAGAAAGCTATAGCAAAATGAACGGAATGAACGTTCGAGGACTCGAATCGAGAACGCCGATAGGGCTGAATGGCAAACAGCAAAGTAGAAAAATGCCCGTAAAACGCTTACGAGCACAATCCGGACGCTCTACGCTAATTTAAAAGACAACTTACATTGAGTAGATTAGGAAGAGCTTTAATTTGCGTTCGAAGTGTATGGGTGTACGTCGATGTGTACGAAGTGTATGGGTCACATGAACAGGACACAGGACGTTCCAAAGGTTAATCTCACAGGTTAAAGGTAAAGCATCACAGGTTCGTCCAATTGACCACGGAGGAGTAACGTCCTATTGAACAAAAATAAAGGAGCAACAACTGGGCCTTTGGTCTTCTTCGCTCCATTGGATCCAGCCCGGAGCAAAGCTCAGTTGATTCGCGATATCCAGCGACCGTAAATAACGGCCATTTGAGGCGTCAAACCAGAACGGAACCATCCATCGTATCTATTTTCTATTTTTCTACATAGTCTGGTACCAAAAAAAGGTTCATCGGCTTATGTAACGTTGATGTCTTCTAGAAATGTATCCGAAACATATCCAAAATCCCACTGTCGAAGTTCGAGCGGCGCAAAATCCAAACCATCTGTTCAACTCGTTCGGTACCTCGTAAGATATAGATCGTTAACCTTAAAAGTGCTAAGCAAGCAATCGGTTTTATGTTAAGATTATTAGTGGTTGTGGTTTTATATCAAAATTCGAGTCTAAATACAGAACCGACGAATGCTAATTGCCTAATGAGCAACTCTGCGGGAAGCTCTTTTATTTTTAACCTAAAGCTAATGTTAAGTATTGAATTAGGATTAGTAGACCGGTAGCGAGTAGAATTAAGATTGTATTGGTAGGAAGGCGCATGACGAAGAGAAATTAAGAGTCAGTCGCAAATAAAGATCCGAACAGGTAACAGCTACAATTTCGCAACGCTCAAACAGTATTATTTTCGCTACAGCTAATATCCTGAAAACCCTGTCATGTGGCAGACACCGGAATGTCTCCCTGTTACTTTTTAACCGTACCCCAGGAACTTCGCCCAAAAAGTTTGGCCATAAAAAATCAAGCCGAACGAAAGCTAATGTTAGCAAACCACCACCATTGTTATCACGCTTCCGGTGGGTGCCCCAAAAATAACGGCGAGCCCAAAACGGTGTCCTTTCCATGGTGCGCAATGAATTGAGTTTCTCACAACCAAAGTTATTTTCCGAACACATATGACTGTGACGGGGGCACCGCTTTTCCAGGCATTCAAAACTGGCGTGCATGTTGTGCGAGATTGAATGACGAAAGGCATCCAGAGCATACGGTCGCCATCGAGGGCTCGGCCGACCTTCACTTCGCTGCATGGCGACCGCAAGTCACCGGCACAAAAGGCTGCAAAACGGAATTACACTCTGCCGGTCGCTGCCGGTGCCAGCAACAATGTAATCAGCAACTTCTGCCCGATTAAACCGTTTCAATAACTGTGTGACAAATGCGAGCCCGTGAGACGGCACTAGACGGCCCTAGGTGGCCATGGAGTGTGTCTCTCCCCGAAAGTGGGACACAATGGGCCACAAAAAAACCAGCCAACCAGTAATGTAAATTGTGAACAAAACTTGCCCACAAAATCGTGCCAGGATCGAATGGCATCCGTCCAATGGTGTCCAATCGTCGGATGCAGGTGCACCTAGGCGAAAGTCAATGAAGCGCCCACATTTCGGGGCTGAAGACTCTTGACTTTCTTGGGCTAATTTTTTGGCCAAAGAAACGGCACACACTCCGAGCTCAGAGCAAACGGTTCGAGCAAACAATCGGCACCGTATACCGTAAACAATGGAATGCAAGAATTCGTCCGAAAACGATCGAGCTTCCGAAGCCGGTGGCAATTGAAGCAGAAAGCGACTGGCCCTGTTTGAGTGGCCATGTTTGGGTTGGAAAGCTGGCCGGGGGTCCTGCACCTGCAGCCGAGCCGTGTGGGAAATGGGAAAAGTTTTATTCGTTTGCATTCGACCCAGCTGGTCGGTCCGTGTCGGTGGACCGTGCTTGTTGGGGAAAATTAAAAGAAGGTTCAGGTATGGTTTGGAAACTAATATCAAAGGGTTGTCTTTCTTCGGCTGGCCAAATAACAATCCCGGGATAGCTTTGCACACACCGAAACTGTCAAGAAGTTGTCTGAGAAGGGCAACAGAATGGCGTTTTCCTTTGTTCGGGCGGCTAGAAGTAGAGCAAGTCTTGGAAAATTGGCATTTCTCTCTCGCTCTCTCTTTCCGGCTGAAGCAATAGAAAAAGCTTCTTCGAAATGATTAGCTTCAACTAACTGCAATAAAACACAAATTGTTCTCCAACACACGCTCATCACCGCCCAAAAGGATGCTCCTTCAGAAGTTAGAACAGCGTGAGTTCTTCAAGGGCCAATAACGTGGGGCCAATACTACCGGTAAATGCTTTCGTCGGAAGCAAAAAAACAACCAAACCAACCCCTGGCAAGTCATCCAGAAGAAGGCGCAAAACGTGTCTTCATCAGTCAGGCCGTTTGACGTTTAGCGGCGCGAATCAAATGCTCCCCAATAACCACCAGCCAGCCAGAGCCAGAACTCGAAATGGCTCGAGCGAAATCAACAGCAAACCCCAGAAAGCCATATCATCACTGGTCGCGCCCAATCCAACATGGGCCGGCTTCTCGCTGCAACGGGCCAGGCCGTGGAACAGAACTATCATCAAAAGTTTTAATTAAAAACATATTTCCATACGAATAGCGAAACCCATTCGGCGGGCTGAGAGCCCCTATTTTCTTTTTTCGGTCGACCCAGCAGACGAAGCTTCGGCCAGAAGGCACCCAGCAGCAGTCGGTCTGTCGGGAGTTGATGTCCGGCAACCAAAAAAAAAAAAAGGTTCCATGGCTTGCCAGCATTTTGTTGCCACGGTCTGCGCGGCACAGTGGGACGGTGGTGTGTTCCATAAATTCTGAATCGTTGCCAGAATTTGTTGGAATTTATTGTTTTCACTAGCAGCAGTAGTACTAGAGAATTATTGAATCGACTCTAATGGATGGTAACGGATACAGCTCGCCGAGGTTCGTTTGTTTAGTCCTTAAAGTTCACAAATTGCAAAGACTTTTCCTCTCTTGACATAGGTTGACTTAACTTGACTTAACCTTTTCATTAATCCTGTGGCCAGTCAAAACATCGATTGTGGCTGTCGCTGTATGGTGACGTGGTGCTGTCCTGTTGAAACCAAATGTCGTCCAAGTTTTCAGCTTCATTCAGCCAACATTTCTCGGTACCAACAGTCAACATATAACATCCGAGCGGTCCCGCATCGCTGTCGATGCAATCCCGCCATCTCAAACGGGACCGAACTTTTCGGTTGCATAAGAAGACTTTGCGAACTTTTTCGTCACCCGCCATTCTCATGACATGACCAGCCTACCGGAGCCTAGCGAGGCGCATACACAGCAAAGCCGGTGTACGCTGTACTTTTAAGCAGTTATTGGCTAGAGTTTCCCATTGGGCCGAGAAACAAAGCAGAGTATTTTCTGTTTTGTTAAATTTCAACCGTTTTGGACATCACACTTGCGCCAAACAACGGCCCAAAAGGGACACTAGATTAGGCTGAAACTTTTTCACTTTTTGGACCAAATAAAAGCGACCAAACCATAGTGCGAATGAGACTAAACCATCAACGAAAGATGCTGCCTGTTTAAGACGAAACAATAAAAACGTGGTTAGCCAATGGTTCCATACTTTTAAGAGCGCCCCGCGAGCTGTGAGACGAGACTCCGTCACGTGAATGTGGTGGTAGCGGTGGCCGAAGGTTGATGAAAATGTAACGACAAAAAGCAACAGCCAACCAGCGGGAGGACACTTCCGGGGCCTTCCTGTCACATGTCCCAAAAAGGGACATATTTTTTCCTGTCGCTTTACTAGCGCTCTCGTGATCACCGCGATCACCACCCGGTCCGTTCACCTGGAACGGTGGTGAGGAAAAAGTTCCGAAGTGCACTCATTTCGCAGCGCCCAACTCGATGTGACCCAACCGAAAGCACCGCGCCCGGCCGCACCCCGGCAGTGGAGCCATTTTTCAGCTTAAGGCATAATAATTGACAAGAAGCACCGACCGGGCGTGCAAGGTGGACAGCGGTGGAAAACCTCAGCGAAGAACAAAGCAACTGTCCGGAAAAGTGCACCCACCCGCACACACACACACACACACACACGCATGCACACACTTCAAGGGCAGTGCCGTGAAAAATGTAGGAAACCCGCAAACTGTTTCTTTTTTTGTCCAGTCCACCGGGGCTGGGGTTTTCCTCGGTGGCGGAAAATTCGACGACGACTTTCGGTTTTGTCATTCGGGGGCTGGGGTCCGGGGCTTTGTTTGACCACCGGGCGGGCGGCGGGCGGCGGCAACCCAAAAAGGAGCGAAGGAGCTACGGCGAATCCTGAAAAATGAAAGCAGTTAAAAAAAGGCCACTGTGCGCCGCGCACAGTGGCGCCGGGTCAAAGGGGGGACAGTTTCGGCCCGAACGGACCGGGCAAAGTGAAGAATAAAATCGGCCACCAGTATTGTGGGGTGTGTGTGTGTGTGTGTGTGCGCACGCTGAAAAATGTCACCTCGAGCAAACTTCGCCTTCGGAATGATAAATAGTGTCTATTTGTTAAGATCAAGATTTTTATCCTGGCCATTCTTTTGGCCGGGCGGGGGGGTTGGCATTTTCCTTTTTCTTCTCCCACCTTTGGCGCGGCGGCGGCGGCAGCGGAGGGAAAAGATTTGGCATTTGATGTGCCTCTCCCCTCGATTCGCCTTCCCCCGTCTGGTCACTGTCGGACTGCTTTTTTTTGTTCATACTTCAAAGTGAATGCTGACGCTGGTAATGAGACTTTGCACAAGACTTTGGGTTTCTGGTCGGTCGGTCGGTGGGTCGGTCGGTGGGTGGTTTCGCGAAGTTCTGCAGCAACTTCAATGAACTGCAGAGGACACTGCATTAAACACGCTCCGCGGTGCTGCTCGACACAAGTCTCGGCGCAAGCTGCTCGGCCATTGGGTTCCTTTGTTCCGTTCAGAGCGAATCCATCAACCGTGGGCGGGGAGTGCTTGTGTTTTTTGGTAAGTAGTTTTTGAACTGAATGATCGAGTGATTTTATTTCGCTCTGACTTATGACGAATACCATCTGCTACTCGCTCGCTTAACCATTAACAAAATTAATGACTGTATATTCATAGAAGCTTCTAAATTTTATCTTGCGCAGGTGTTATATCAACTTTATGTCCCTGTCGGGTTCCAGCTGCAATATTTCATCACGTACGAAATGGATTGTTAATCAAAATCATCGTGGAAGTGTGCTGACGTGGTTTAAGCACGATGCGAACGACAGTAGTATGTCGGAGCTATGAATTTTTGCATGAACTTCTTTAATTTTGATGTAAAGCATGGTCCACAAAGAACCGGAAACAATTGAATTAGCTCTATCTCGGGGTTGGTTTGTCGTAGGAAACATGTCAAGCTGCAAAATGAAGGTATTTTATTGTACTTTAAGAGAAACATTTCATAAATTTATTTTGTTGGTCGTCGGAAGAAATCGCGAACTTTCTTTGGAATGCGCGCCATAATTTTCTGAACAATCTTCTGGTCCACCTCAGCGGCTAATTTAATCCAATTTCTCGCCATCTCTGCAGCATCACGCATCACCTTTCCAGTCTTCTTCAACTTCCTTTTGATTATTGCCCAATAATTTTCGATTGGACGGAATTCAGGGCAATTTGGTGGGTTGATGTCCTTTGCGATGAAATCCACCTTATTGTCACGGTACCACTGAATTACCTCCATGGTGTAGTGGCAGCTTGCCAAATTAGGCTAACATTTAATCGGACCTTTGTGTGACTTAATAAATGATATAACTCACTTTTCGAGGCACTCTTCCTTGTACAGCGTTGAGTTCATCATCGTGTTTGTGATGAAAACCTTGGTTTCGGTCCACATGTGCAAATTCGTTGCCAAATCAATAGTTTCCGTGCAAATTTATTGGCGAATACACATTTGAACTTGGATAGGACATCTCCCCGTGCCCCGGCGAGAAAATATTTTGGTCCAGGAAGCTGTCCTAAATCTATTTTCATATATGTTTCGTCGTCCATAAGCAACCATACTTTTTACCTCGTCAGAACCTTCTCGTACAACTTTCTAGCGCGTGTTTTAGCGGCTAGATTTTGCTTGAGTGTTCTGTGTGGATGCTTACATGCAAGGAAAAACCACTAGCTTTTTCCTACTCCTCTGGACAGTACTTCTGCTGGCACGATTTTTTTTTCAATATCCCGAACCGGGGATCCAGGATTTGCCTTAATTGATCTCAAAACCTTCCAGATCAGCTGCCGGTCGTATGTTCCACTACGACACCTACTCTGAATCTTTCGGTCTACGGTATTGGGTTGCCGGAAACGTTAAAGTACAGCATATACAGTTGATTTTGCGAATTTTTGTGTTTTTGAGATTTTTAAAGCAGACCACGTGGGGTTCTCGACGTGAGTGTGCAGAATTATTTTTCTTCTCTCGAGTTCCATTGAGCATAACTTTTTATAAACTCCACGTAACAAGATGAAACTTTCAGCACTGAAAGTCGAATATTGACTAAAGATATAGCTGTCAAAACATTTAAAATCCGACCACCAGAGGCACTGCTAGAAGATATACAACTTTTCCCGATTGTTTGTGGACCATGCTTTAAGATTTCTTTTGATTAAATTTTTTTTTTATATCTGACAAGGTGAGGCTACACTGATTTGAAGATCAATACTTAATACAATTCTTATAAATAGCGTTCGAACAGCATAATCGATTGTCGAGGTGTACGTAATAAGGATCCATTGTTTGAGCAGCCACACATAATGAGCCTTTCGGTCTTCCCTGATGAACTGATCTGTGTCCTATTCCTCAAAGGATTGAAATTGTAACTAAACAATCATCCCATGCACAATTTCACATATTCAGTGACTTGAAGTATTGAAATAAAAATTAATAACTATTCGTGTGCATTTAGTTTTACTTAAACGAACTTTTAATAACTTCTATAATCGCGCTACTTTCCCAAACCACTCGCTACTCCATTTGCGGCGCAAAAATTCGTGCCCACAGCTCATCTTCCAGCCGGCCGGCCGAGGTTGCTCGCATGCTCACATGCGACCCCGCAATTAATGCGCTGGTTTCGTGGCCACGGCATCCACGAGACACACAGAACCCGAGCCATCCTGTCGTTCCGGGCGAACTCGGGCACACCATCGGCCCCCCGGAACCGAACATGCATCGCAAAGACACCGAACCACCCGAAGCCGGGCAGCCTTCAGCGCGGCCGCGCACAAACTTCAGCAATCAATCAGGAAACGAAATCGATCGTTTGATGCCCCGGCGAACGGCGGGAGGAGTGTATCAAATTTCTTTTCCCATTCCCAGCGAGCGCCGCTCGCTTCCTTGTTGCCACGGTTGCCACGATGTGGCCGCACTGCGTCCCAAACTCCCAAACTCCCGAGGTCTCCCGGTCGGGTTTCCCGATTTTCCGATCGTATTAGTTGGGCCCCAGCATCCGCTTCCGCTTCGGTTCCGTTCGCGTTCGCACCTGGCCGGGAAAGAAGGAAGTAAAAGTTTCACTAATTAACTTCATTACAACTTTGCCGTGTGTACGATGGTGTGTGCGAGTGGCGGGGACGTGGGAGGGTGCACGCGCATCCTCATCGGCAAGCCCAGCTGAACGAGCCCCGAAGACGAAACTCATAAACATGTAATTATGCACCACACCGGCAACGCCAGTGGCGAATAGCGCAAGTTCTCGCGGACTGGCGCGGCGCACCGCAACTACTTCTGATTTGATAAGTTTGCATCGCCATCGCCTACCGTCCCGGCCCACCCCGGGTCCCAGGCTTTCTTGACTTGCCGCGCTCCTGGCAAGGTGCGAGGCTCGCATTTCAATCTGCCACGGCCGCACAGGAACGAGTGGCTCAAACATCAACACTAAAACATTCGGCACAACGGCGAAACCTTCCAATATCTGGTGAAGCTGATGCTTCCTGCCGGAAGCAATAAGCCAGGCGAACGTTGTTTGAGTAAACCCGCGAAAACGTGCCAATGTTTTGTGTCCTTACCATTGTGCGATTGTGTCTTCAACAACAGTTCCCAACAGTGTGAGAAGTTTTATAATTTGAAAGCTGCGCATTCAACCGCTCTCGCTGGCTACGGGTTTGAATGTATTCAATAACAGTAACATATCAATAGGGATTTCAATTTTTCGCAATAACAATCAATCGTCGCCGGCGATCCGGCCGGGCGCCACCCGGCACCCGGACGGTGATGGTGATTTCGGTAGAAAAGAAAATTCAATTACCTATCTGCCGTTTAATCACTAAATCGAAAGATATTTGTATTAATATTATATCACCCACAAAACCCTGTGGTCGTATTCCCAGCACAGCCTGCGCCCGCCCTGCTGCCCCCCTCGGTTGAAGGACGCCTGCCCAGACGGCAAGGCGGGGGGCCCGAGTGGGCCCGAAAACTCCGGACCAACCGACAGGGCCATTTTCGATTTCTCGTTCGATAAATCTTCCCATTATCGAGAAATGGAATACATTCCTGGCTCGTTTTCGGCCCGGCAGACTGGTGGTCAGCCGGATCGGAACAATATGGCTCGCCAGCCTGCCTGACCGAGAGGAAATAAGATGCTGATAAAAGGATAGTGATTACTTTTGTCCTTCGTCCTGCGACTCGACGGCAACTCATCCCTCAGGCAGGCCCAGCTGGCAAGGGCCAAGGTAAATACGGCACGGTGATCGACGTGAAACTATCTCTCGCTCTCCGGGTCCGGCTCCGTCTTGGAGTCCTTGCGCGTGAGCGTGTTTCAGTTTTTGCGACCGTGTCGGGTGGTCGAGTCAGTCGAGCAGAAAGCTTACGCTCCGCCGAGCGAGATGAGTGAGGATGCGAAAGTGGCACATCTTTACTTATAACAATATCTATTATCCCGATTATCCTACAACAACATACCGACCGGCGAGCGCACGGCGGTGGTCACCCGTTCGAGCGTCGAACGGATGATACTCCGAGAAAAGGGATGGATCACGACTTAGAAGCTCATTACTGCTTATCAGTATTTTCCGAGAGAACGATGGCTTCCCATGGGAAGGAAAATTTGTGCCAAATCCTCTCATATCTCTCTATTCCCTAGCCATCTAGGCTGCCCTATCGGTGGCTTGGTTGCTCCCGGGACAGGACAGAGCTGAAGCCGAAACGCGGTAACGTTCCCTGCCGTGTCACGTGGCTCACCCGGGCCCCGGCCCGGGATCCCTAAAGCCCAACGCGACGCGAACCGCAAACGGGATAATGAGCTGTGCCCTGCTCGGGCCGAGGATGATCAAAAATTTACCAGCGCAATTAAAACTGGCGGCGGCTTGAATTGATAGAGACATCCGGTGGCTGCCGGGCTGCCGTTGTTGTTTGTCAATTTTCGTGTCCCGGCGTTGATACTGCGGGCCGCGGCGCACTTCCAAAGCTCATTCAGTTAATGGCCACCCGACGCTCGCCCGCGGGAAAATGTTAATTTGGTTTTTCGTAATTTTCCGTTCGGTTTTTTTCTACTTTTCCAACCACTTTTCCGTCCGCCGGCCGGGCCGGTTGGTTGACCAATTCATAAGCCAAACACACGCGCACGCACGCACGGGTGACATCTACGGTGCAACACATCTCCCGGACCTCGAAAGGCAAATCGATTAATTTGCAGTCCAAAAAAGGAGCACCCAGAACCGATTGATGGCTGACGCTGTGGTGAATGCGGTGGAAACCTGAATGGCCCCCGGCGCATCACCGGTCGCCCGCCGGTTAATCGGTGGATTTGGCGCTGGCCAGGAAGCGGATTAACGCAAATCTTTCCCCGGTTTTGGGCTTGGGTCGGGGTCGGGGTCAGTCAGTGATTTAATTTCCCGCGCAAGGACCGCGTGTGCCAGAGTCGACCGACCGACCGATCTATTTTATTATTATTATTATTTGCCTGCGTTTGCTTTTTTCAGCCTCGCGCATTTCCACCGTTTATTGGCCACGGCCACCGGCCTGATTAAAACGTGCCGCGAATGAGCATGATTTCGACGATCGCACCGTTTAATGGCTCTCTCGCCACTCGCCGCGGATAGTAATGTGGTCATAATTTCGCGCCTCCACCACCACACGGATGCTGTTAATGCGCCGAGGATGTTTTACTAACTTTTTTGTTGTTGAGTCGTTCCGTTCTTCGCGTTGGGAAACGGTGCTGCGATCCGTTTGTTGTGCAGGGTCCGGCGCAAGTTGATAGGAAATGTTTTGAAATTTCATATGAAATATTTCACAGGAAAAAAATCCGCATCCGGACCGGCAGATGTACAGGTCCCTATGAAAGATGTAAACTGTATAACAAATAGAGAAATTCAGAAAGATTTATCAATAAAAAAGAATGTTTTATGGAAATGGAACAAAATGTGTTAGTTAACGAACTAATAATGGATGATCGACACACATTTCGCTTCTCTTTCAAGTAGCGACATGGAACAAATCTTACTTCCTAAAACAAACCAAACAAAACTTTCACTTTGCTGGATCATAACTTTTAATAGGAAGCCATAACAACGTAAGTAAAGCTCAAACTAGCATAAAGCGAAGCTTTTTTTCAAGATAATATGTGAAAATGCTTTTAACGAACAAACATTTTCCGTTCAACAAAGCTATCATTGAAACATTTCACAATCGAACGAGCCATTTGTAACTATTTCAACTAAAAAATGCCTTTCAAAAGCTTGATGGGAAGCTGATTGAACACTTTTCACGTGAAAAGCGTTGTCAATCGTCTGAAGTATGCGTCCCTGTTACATTTCGCGGGAGTTCAACTCAGAATTATAAATGAACCCTTTTCGTCTTAGCAAAATCGGGCCCGTTTTACGAACGTGCCTTCAACAATTATTTCGATCCTTTCAGTACTACTGATTGCATACTTTTGACCTGAGCTGGAACGCCAAAATGAATTCAAACGAAATTAAAAATTGCTCGGAAACTCCCCAAACCAGAAAAACAACATTGTTTACCATTGCGACCAGAGCAGAAGCGAGCGCATGGAGTGTACGCAAGCTGCATCCTTCGAAGGCCCGGCATGATGCTGATGAATCCGTAAATACTGTTACGAGACAGTGCGACGAGATACGTGCAGAGTTTATTTAAATTATGTGACTAAATTCATTTATATGGATATTTATTTGCTTACTTACGGTCCACCCGCTAGCATCGCCTGGGGTGGACACTGCAGCAGGGCACGGTTCCCATCTCCGATCCGGTGTGAGCACTCTTCAATCAGTAGTGTCCAAGCTGGTAACCGCTCGACCGGCCTCTGTGTGCCCGGACCGGTAGAGGAGATTTATTTGCAACGCCTTATGTAACCGTGTCGGATCGACCTGAGACGCAGACGGCTCCTGGAGATAAACATAATTCTAAACATTGGAAATTTGTCGTACGATTTGCAGCCTGTTGCTTCCGCCCGATCATCGTGCCGCAGCCAAGTAGATGCAGCCCGTTGCCCGCTGCGGCCCCTAAGCGGTATTATGCAGTAGTTCAGAAGCTTTATTAATAATGCATTATCAAACAACACTCCGACCACCAGGTGGGCAGGGCGGGGCGGACCGAGCGCGGGGGTGTGCGAATGCGAATTAACCTCCCACGCCGGGCAGGTCGGAGGCTGAGGAGATAAGCTCAACTTTATGCTCGCCGGTTTGACCGATCGAGGGCTTAGAAAACATCCACCGGGACGTGTTGTGGCCGGCGTTTGCCAATGAAAATTCATCACCTTCAATCTTCACCTCATCCACAGCGCTTGTCGCCGGGTACTCCAGCCACTGCCACTACGCGTGTGTATGTGTGTATCGGAATCGGAAAACACTCCGATCCTGCACGGTGGCTCTCCGTGGCCCCATTTCGTGCATTGTTTCGCTGTCGGTACGGCGCCGCCATATGATGCGGAATAGAAAATCCGATATTATTTCACATAAAGCGGGCAAATAAATCATTTATGATTGCATAATCTACCTGGCCTGGCCTGGCTGGCTGGCTGGCTAGCTGGCAGGTGAACCGAAGCCCGTTTAAACCGTTATGGTTGAGAGGTAACCCGGGGGGGTTGCGGCTCGCGGGCTTCACCTCCATTTGCGCTCCGTGCCAAAGTCGTTAGTTCGCGCGAAGCCTTTTTTGTGCCGGTACCCGAACTGCAACGTAGCGAGGATTTGTGCACATCCGCTGCCACTGCCGCTGGGCCGAAAGTCCTGTAAATCTCAGGTGTGTTCTGGCCGTGCCGGGAAAAGGGGTCTAGAAACCGAAACTTTCCGTGCCATTCGCAGCGCCATTCGCTAGATTCGGTGCCGCCCGGGGCCGGGTCTCTGCCCGATATCGGGGTGTAAATAAATTCATCTGGCCAGTCCGGCGGCCAACCATTCGGACGGAGCGAGCAAAACGGGATCATTACGCAGCACCCTGCGCGCGTCGGTACGGTTGGTCTGTTTTTCTTTTTGCCACACTCCACCGATTGTATCCTTTCGAAGTAACCCATCGTTGCCGCCGCCCTTTCTGTGGCTCGGTGTCGGCGAGATACAGCGTGGTCGTGGCCGCGACCGTCACATATATTTGCTTTTTATTTTCCCGTTAGCCATTCCATCATTACTTCCTGTCTGGCGGGGTGGGTGCGTGGGTACGCGGAAGGGACACCCCTCTGTCCCGGGCGCAAGATTATGTGCCAGCTATTTGTGCAGACCCGGGACCCGGGTTGCATAAACATGCTATCGTTATTATTTCTACGTTCATTGATAAGCTGCCTCTGGGCCTCTGGGTCTGAAGGGAGCGTGCTGTGCGGAAAGGGATGACGGGGGGATCGGTAAGGGTCACGTACGACCGCACACACACGACCACGAAAACGAAAACAACCCGTTTCCGCGCGTTTACTACCACCCGCCTTTCTTTCTCTCTCTCTCTAGCTCGAGGCAGGAAGTGGATCCGCGGGACACGGCCGGAAGCGGAACAGCGAGAAAATATCTTTATTTGTTCATTTGCCATATTTATGGTTTTTCACGCTCGCAACTCAGGCGTACTCTCAGGCGCACCCGCTTCGTTGAAGTCCGCACCACCGTCGTGGCCGACGTCGCCTCCGCCGGAAAGTCGGCGAAAAAGATAAACAAAATCGAGGAAGCCTCGCCCGTAAGATACCTGGCCTGGGATGAGCCTCAGACGGGCACCGATTTGAGGCGCTGCTGGCGTCCAGAACGGGTTCGTTTTCGGGCAAATCGACCAATTCAACGAATCCGAGGGAAATAAGGAAGAACTGCTCCCGGGGCAGACGAATGTTAATAGCGTGGCGATTGAAGTCAATTGCGTTTGCTCTGGTGATTAGAGGGCACAGTCCCGGGGCCCGGGCTCGCCGGCCCGGTGCGGATGCAATCAACTGGGTGAGCAAATAAACGAGCCAGCACGTGAACTGGCGGCCAATTATGTTGGTAAACAGCGGAAACATCAGCGAAACAAAATGAAATTATGTTTAGGATAACACGGAACGGGTTCTTTTCGGAGCCCGACCCTCGGAGCTGCGGAGTTTGGTGCGGAGATGTTAAAGCGCAGCGGACTGATGTGGCTCTATTTGAGAACTTGTTAACGCATTAGCATTACGGTATTGGATACAGGCATTAAATCACTGAACGCTAACGCTTCACGTTTCGAAACTTTTCTTTAACTCAAGCTTGGCGACAAAACAAAAACGTAACAGGAGATTTTGGTATTTGTATTGCATACTTTGCGGCGCATTTGCTTGTTGCAATCCAATGTGTAGTGGGCCTACAACGCGGGCTGTCCGATTCCTGTCCTGAGAGACCACGAGGATCTTCAACCAAATATCCGTTTCATCAATAAATACGATAAAATAAATAAATATAATAAGATAAACAATAAACACAATAAAAGAGAAAATTTGGCACATTTGACAGTTTGCCGCAATCGTATTGAAATTGCTCAATGTATGCCTTTTGCCCATAGTGCTCTGTTCTAAAGCGCTCAAAAGCCACGTGCTTATAGATTGCATACATTCAGGCGATTTTGTGTACGTCTAAACTACCTCCGTTACAATGGAAAAGTACCTTGCAGCAAACGACTACACAAACCTGCATTTATCTCAACGAACATCCTCCGGTTCGATAGAAAACACCGTCAAACCTAACTCGCTGGCTGACGGAACGGAATTCAATCAAATAGAGAACGCATTCGTCAGCTAATGGAACGGTCGTGGATCACGCCGGTTTTCTTCTCCATCGCCATTTTCGCCGAATGTTTAGAAGCGTTCTGTCCCAAAGATTGATCTTGCTCGTTTGTACGCTCGGTGGCCTCGAAGAGTGAAGCTAATCAATGGCTGATTTTAATTAAAATATAATTAATTAGAGTAATTCAATACCGACCGGTGAGTGGCCATTCCCGTGCCGGCTGTGACTGTACCGAGCGGGTAATGAAATGTAAAATACCTTCGAAAACCCCTCGAAAGCACCGTCTGCTTCGCGCGTGTGTGGCTTCTGTGACAGAGGTCGAACTTTCGAATTTCGTAGGCCAAAAGTAAAGGTCCAAAAACAGAGCCCCCCAAAAGTGGCTTCGGATGAATTTGCACTTAATTCCAGAATTCCGAACCCTGTAGACACACTGTCACTCGGCTGTGCCTCCTTGGGGCCGGCAAACTCTTTTGGCGGGCTGTTTCCGGTGGGTGAAGAATTTTGATGAGCTTTTATGGCACACGTACACGCACCACGGTGACGACACACCCACACGCGCGGGCCCCCGAGGTTACGTCCGATGTAGCTCAGCAGCTCATCAAACCCAATCCCGGCCTCAAATCCGCCACCATCAGCATCGGCACGGCCAACGCTCACGTGCTGCGTGCTGCGACAGGGAAAAATGAGTTGCGAAAATTGAAAATCATCTCACCACCGCCCCCCCCAAGCCGGCCCGCTTGATCTCACCTGAGGCCCTCCGCTTGATCCACGGGATCCTTGTTGTGGCCTCTTACGCCAAGTTTAAAATAGTACACCGAGTACACCGGGCACAGTCAACAGGCGGCTCCGTGCCCGTCGCGGCTGGATTCGTTTTAATCCCAAGACCCTTCGCCCTTCGTTAAAAGGCGCCCGGCAACACGGGCAGCGGCACCAGCGGAAGCGGAAGATAAACTACTGAAAATGGTGAAAAATAAATCTAGAAGCGTGGGGAAGTGCCGAGAAGCGACCGACCGCAACCAACCGACCCGGTGCCTGGAAGAAGCCAAAGAAGAGGGCGGTGAACGAGGAGGAGGAAGAATGCTTATCCTCGTCCCGTGCATCCCGTGGCACCCCGGGCATCCGGCGTGCATCCGGTCCCAGCAGCACTGTACTAGGTACTGGACCCTCTCCCGGTCGCCGCTGGCCTCCGCAGCCCAACCGTTTGTGTTGTGTAATTTCATTTTTGTAAAAATAATTGGATTTTACTCGGGATTTTGATACTGATACTACTCCGCCGCCCATCCGGTCCATAATCCGGGCCGGTGTCCGCACCTGGAACGCACCTGAGAATGGGAGCGTCGTGTTTTTTATTACTCCACTCTGTCTCTAGCACGGTGCTCAGTGTTTTGTGCCCCTAAATGTATGTAATTTCCATCTCTCGGCCACCGCCGGACACTGGCCGTTTTCATTTTTCCTTCTTCTTTTTGCTCTCTCTCTCTCTCTGACTTTTCTCCATGAAAACTGATCCGAAGAGGAGCGTGTCTGGAGGTTAAGCAGACTGCCAGCCACCGCCAACGCCGGGTAACTACGGCCTGGGCTTCGGCTTAACTTGAACATTCTAATTTTGCCCGTGCGAGCCCTCGAGCCCTCGCCAGCCCTGAAATGGTCATTTTTCTCCCACACCGGCTCGGTTCGTGCGTTGGCGGGCTCGTGTGGTGAGACTGTGGGCCGGGAAAGGATTAATTAAAAATACCTTATCAGAATAAGCGAACATGCTGCCGAAGTCGGCGAATGCTCTGGGACCAATCCCGGATCCCTGGCACAGGATACCGAGCGAAGCGGTATTTTGATCCAAACATCTTTGACCACGCGAGAGGACGGGCGCCGTGAGAAACGATGTGTCGAGCGTCAAAGTCTCAGGTGTTCCTGCGCTTTTTGCGGCAGACGGTGAAGGCGAACGTCGATGAAAAATTTAATTGGTACGCTTTCGAAACACCATTTTTTTTTGGTAGTGCGAGCCAGTTTGCGAGCCGTGGTTTTATGCTTAGCAAAGGATTGATTATTATTTGTGATTCAACAAAAAAACAGGAATCTGGGAAATGTATAGAAAAAGGATCGATGACAGAATGAACTTAAAGTTGTAGTTTAATTATCCTATCCGCTCGTAAAGATCCCTTATGAAACCTTTAAAAAAATGTTACAAATGTTACAAAGAAAGCATAACTCGTTCGAGTAATAACATGAAACAGCTTGTCGCGAAACATTTCAATTTGAAAAAGCTTGCAGCTTAAGCATTTTATAGCAAAAGCTACCAAAGAAACTTTTCATTTTTCAAAACGCTATTTTCAAGGTTATTAAAAGGTACGCTACCTGTGCCAGCAGTATGCGTTCTTGTTACTTTTTCAGTATGCGGCGGTATCGTCTGCGATTTTAAATTAAAACCGTAAGCCGCTTTATTTACCTGATTTACTCGAGACAATGTTACTAGATGGTAGCATTTTGCCTTCCAAGCATTTGCTGCGTCAACGCAGAAGAATTATTGTCGTAAAATGGCTGTTGATTGTGTTCAAATAAAGTTTAAAACAATCGAAGTAGATTAACCATTACGCAAGCACATGGAGATCGACCAAACGATGACGACCAACGAACCTGGCCCAGGTTTGGCGGAGTGGTTTCCATTTCCACCACCAGGATCAGGTTGTCTCCCCTTTTTAAATCCCAATAATCGATATGCGAGCCAAACTGTCCGCATCAGTTGCCGAGGGAGTGAATAAGGTTACATTTCGGTAGCTTTGCGCTTTGCATCAACCAGTTCCACCCGCAGTAGAAACTGCACGGCAGCCATGAGCCTGGTGCAGCAAGATTAAGGATTTGTCACCGTAGTGGTGGAAAGCTCAGTGTCGTCCGATGTCCGGTGCCCACTAATCCGATTACCGCACCCACACCACTCGGCTCGGCAACCCCCGCGATGCGGATTATCCGAGGGTTATTGGCCGTTTTTCTATTCTCTATTCATTACGTGGTCAAGTGGTACCTGCGACTGGGGAAGAAGTTCATGAACTTGCCATTGAACCAAAAGTGACACGATTGAATTCTAGTTACATAATGCTGAGTTGGCGGATGGTTTTTCTCGGTTTTTGTGGATTGTGATCGATACCCGCAGCTGGCTAATACCCTACGAGGTTCCCTCCTTTTCTTTTAAGTCGAGCGCTGGGGTTTTTGAAGCTTAATACAAGGTGTTTCCGTTGAATATCAATGAATGACTCTGTTACAAGTAAGCGAACCGTAGTCTCTCTAATTACGTGCAACATAATTTACAATCCCGCACTAAAAGTATCAAAACGGACTGTCAAACCGTTTGAATAAATGATCAATTAAATTTCGGGTGATCTAATAAAGCTAAAGATCCTTGCTAAAAGAACACTGTTCCGCCCTTTCTCGGTCACACCTTTTGTAACGCCCGGATCGACCCAAGACCTCGTCAGCATCTTGGGAAAGTACCTCAACACCTTCACCACGAAAACGCCCCGGCAAATGTCCGCATTATGCGCCCGGATACGGTTACTGTGCTGGGGAGGGCCCATTTTCTATTGCCGTTGCCATTAGCCGCTGTACCGTCAACGTGAAGCGCATTAGCATTGAATTAATAATTAAACAGACGACGGTCCGAATAAAACTCACGCCAATCGCCACGACACTGAGTGTGCCGAAAAGACAACCCCAGCGGACGGAGTTCGTTCGAAGTGGAAAATTCAATAAAGGACCACGAGATGGGGTTAGCCCATGCCGAAGAGGTGAGGTTAGTTTTAAATCGATTTAAGGGGTCTTCCGGGCCGGAGGCCTCTCTCTTACGCACCGGAAACCGCTTATGAAGTAAGCCGCAAACATCCATACGGGAGGCGGCCATTAATGTTTAGTGCGCCTCGCAAATCGTGTCCATTTGATTATGCATCATTGGATTAGAAAGTTACAATCAAACTACCCGGAGGCCGACCCGACCCGTAACAGTGTTTAATTGTGGTCTTCGTGTCTGCAGTACAATCATTTTTGATGTTCGATCCGGAGCGCCCGTGAAGACCGCGCAGATTATCCTTCGCCCCTCGGGGGGGCTTATGGGTTGAGCTTCCGGGCCCCCGTCCGGATGCTGGCCCGAAAGTGTGTGACCCTTGTTCGAAGTAAAAATATCATTCTCGTAACACAATCCGGGCGTTCGGATGTCCGGAAAAGTCCGCTCCACTCCGTCGGCTGCCTGCCTGAAAGCCCATCATGTTAGTGGCATAATTTTCCAATTAACCAAAGAGCTTCCGACCGAAAAGTGCTTCCCTGCGGCCTGAAGGGAACCTTCTGAACCCCTGTCCACTTTCCCAGTCACGAACCACACACACACACACACACACCCAGACACTGGAGGTATCAATTTCAGTTGGCCCCAAAAAAGAGAAAAGGGATTTTAAGAGGTTTATTTAATTATTTCGATTTAGACACTTTATCTCGGCCGCCACGGGGCCATCGGTACCGTCCCCGTGCATCGCCCATCAGCTTTCCCGCCTTGCCCCCGCCGGTCGGGGTTTTTCGTCGCTTCGATTTTTTCTTTTCTTTTTGTTTCGGTTGGTGGGTCTTCGATTTTTCTTTCCGTTTTCCAATGTGTTTGTTTCCCAAATGAAATTATCCCCTTTTGGCCGGGCGGCGCAAAGCGGCTACCTAAGGCGCAAACAGGCACCCCCCCCGAAACGGGGGAAATCGAAGTTTGTTGGCCGGAACCGGCGCGAAACGGAATCGTAGAGGGAAAAAATGGAAAGAATATAAACTTCTGGGCCATGGTGGCGTTGGCCACCCGAGAGCTTGCACCCGAGGGACCACACCCGGGAAAAAACGCAGATTTCCCCCTTTTTCTTTCGTTCGCTCGTCCGGGAGGGGGTCCTTCGAAACCCGGTAGACCCGCCGAAGAGTCCGGATCATATTGATTTTCTACTTTGCGACCGTCCAGGGCAGGCAAAAACAGCTTCTAATCTCTAATGAAACCCTCCTCAACCCTCAGATCCGGATCGGACATGGGGGCGGGAAGCTCCACCAACATCCTCGGATGCGCGATCTGTGACAGGCACACGCCAAGAGTGCAACCAGCCCAAAGGAGGGACCCTTCGATAAATTTGCAATATTTATCCTCAGCCACTCGGCTTTCGCTTTCGCCTCGCGCTGAAAAGTTGCGCCACCGAGGGGAAGGGGCGGGCAAACCCGGGGAGAGGGAGTTCAGTTCCGGTCCCCGAGCCTTCACGGATTGGGTGACGATGGATTTTCGGGCAGGACGACGAGCTGCGCGTGTTCTTCTTTCTGGGCTTTTCCGGGAGCTACTCTCACTAGTTTGTTTTTTCCGCCTTCTCACGTGAACAGCACGTCGGTGAAAGATTGCTTTCCTCTCTCTCTCCCTCTCTCTGAAGGGTCAGTTTAGGGGCCCCAACATTCGTGTGCCTTCCTTCGAAATGGAAACAACCAAGATCAGCCCGCTGATGCCTACTGTATTATCGAAATCCGACCGAAGCCGGACACCGAAAGTCGCGTGCCATCCTCCCGTCCCTCGCAACCGGCGTGGTTGTGTCCCTCGTGGACCGTAAAATTATTATTATGTGCGAAGGTCCGCCCGCCCGAAACAAATGGGACGCCCTTTTCCGGCGGCCGGCGACGACGACGACGAGGACGACGACGATCATATCAATTCGTTGCGAGGTTTGTTACTTCGGCGCCGGTGGATCGAACGGTGGCCGGGGGTTAGACACACATTTGCGTCATGATTTGCCCCGGCCACCCCATGCCTCACCCACCAGCAGAGAGAGTGACGACGAAAACCAGATTTTCCCGAGGCCGAGAGAACGTCGTACAGAAAGCCCGGGGAAAGCAAATTTACGGGCCCATAATTGAAAAGAAGGAAAACCAATAGGAGAACCGCTGCTGGGGGGTGGTGGTGATGGTTAAAAAGTCGACGAATAAAACTGTCAAACTGCGGGCCGCTTGCCGGAACCGAAGCGGCCCGTGATTCCCGTGATTCGTTAATTAAATAATTATTTATGCATCGTAGGCCTAGCGAGCGGCCCAAGGAGCACACCTGCCGTGCGGGCCGTGCGTGCCAACATTAACGAGTTGTGCGTCGGAAATGTTGTGGTCGCGGGCCCGGGAAAGGCCTCTCCCAGGCGCGCGGCAGAATGGTCTCCGACGCCCGGCGTTTTTGGCAAAGAAATAATTATGCAAACAACTGTTTTTAATTAGGCTTTTGGGCAATAAAACCCGGAAACGCCGTCGCCGACGTCTTACGAGACTCACCCATCCCGGCCCGTCCGTCCGTCCGTCCGTCCGTGTGTGTGTGTTGTGGGTCCTTTTCAGCGACGGCGTGTTCTTCGGGACCATATTTTGCCGTCGATGAAGGTAACGGCAGGCCGGCCGCTAAAAACTTTTGTAATCGCAACCATCATCCCAATGATTACCATAATCATCGTCAGTAGCGGCGGCAGCAACACCGGTATCGGCATGTGTGTCTGCGTCCGGAGAGGGAAAATCTAAATCCACTAAACAACTGAACCCGATTACATGTGCGCGCCGCCGGCGAAAGGTTGGGACGGGTTGGCGGTGAAAAATGTCCTGACCGTGCCTGGCTGTGGCTCCGTTTCCAATACTCCAAGACGGTTCCGGACATATGCAAAGCACTCCGGACGACAGGCCGGGTCGCCAGTGAACTTTCAATGAAATCGCTTCAATGGAATACCCCGTCACCCGCCCCAGAAGGGTGGCGTCTTGCCTCCTCCTGGGCGTGCCGGGCCAATTGCCCAAATGGAGTCCTTTTTTGGGTGGTGAACCGAAAGTTTCTGGCTACCACTCCGAGGCACTCCGGTCATCGATTCCGGGCCATTTATGATCCCACCCCCTCCGGGAAGGGTTACGCACCACACCACGGGTTAATTTATGACGGCACAATTTGCTCCCTGGTACCCAATTGTACCCGCCACCGCCCGGCCTGTACCGGAGTGCGCAGTGAGGAGAAATTTAATTTTTCCAACCATTTGCAATGCGGCAATACTTTATTGCTTCATGTGTGCCCTTCCGGTTGGGGCAAATTAGCTGAGGGACCGCAACGCGTCGAACGCTGATGGTTGCGAACCGAATCGAAACGCCGTTCGAAGTCAGTCCTGGGAACGCGCTTTGTTTCCCTTGTTTCCCACAAACCAGTTTTGAGACGCATTTATGAGTCACTTGACTGTAATTTTGGGTTTTAATTGGTGTCGAAACTTAGGCAGTCGCGAAAACATCGAAAAAAACATCGCCATCATCCACGGTTGGTAACTCTCGAAACGTCAATTGATCCTAGAGTCCTTTAATAGTAATTTAGTCGCTCTTTTGTTGCACAAAGTAAAGGTTTAATAAGTAAATCATATATTTTATTATGAAAACAATTGAAAACTATTCCTTTCTGACAGCAAAGTGCCCATGTTACGGTGGTGGATTCATGTTTCATAAATTGTTAGAAACCGAATGGAAAATTTGATTCCTTGGACCTTGGACATGTTCTAAGAACTGCTCTTCCCAATTTCACTGACTACCAGGTTGGTTCTCAGGCTGACAGGGTTCGGCATGTTAGCTATGTTCGAGGAACGAACTGACGTGAAACTCTTCAATAAGGTTCACTCCAGTGAAGCCGTTCAAGTGGCCCTTTAGAGGCTTGGATAGTGTTATCATTAGAACCAGCCTTCTTTTAAAGTCCCTTTTGCCTGTTGCTTGGCACTGATGCTCTCTCCTAGGCAATGTTTATCTGCCAACACCTGAGCGGGTCGTCCGAAGGCGTCTAATGCTAGAGTTGAATGTGGATTCTCTTCAATTTTCTTACCTTTTCGATCTGCTAACTTGTCTGGCTTTAATCTCCTTTGAACGATGGTCCTTTTACGATGAAATTAATAAGTTAACACGTTAACTTCTTGCAACTTGTTGATCCAAACCGATCGACGCATTACTGTGTTAACTACGTAAAATACAGCTTTCTAATTAGGCAAATGTTGAGTTGGGTTAAGCAAATTCAAATGTTCTTAATGTCGTAACAAGAAGCATCTTCCTAAAACTCGAAAATGTGACCGAATCCCGAGAATGTCAGGTTGGAAAATTACTGTCGATTGATTAGCTCCGTTCCCAAACATAGCACCAGTATGTTAGTCCCGCGAATTACCGGGGAGTGCGAGTTTTTGGCCATTCCTCCTGAAGCATGATGTAGAGCCAACCGGCCAGCCGGCACCTGCCGGTCGTTGCTGATTGTCACCTGCAACTGGCACCGCCCGAGGGCGATCATTAACCGCTAGACCCCGATCGACGCCCGACCCGGCCCGGCGACTGCAAACGGCCTTTTATTTTCGATCCAAACAACGTCCCCGCGGGATCACCGGTAGCAAACCACTCACCGGAGCATTAGTGGACCCGATATGCACTCCGATGCACACCATCCTCCGACACCCGATGAACTTGTTTGCGGTCAGGCTGGGCCGTTTCCGCCGCCCGGTACGCGTTTCGCGTTGACATTTCCGGCGAACCGGAGTGGCCTGTAGTGGCCGGTAGTGGCTCGTGTTTCTGTCCGGCACACTCCGGCACCCTCGCACTCGACACAGCTTCCGAGGCCACCACAAAATGGCGCACGGACCCGGCTGCTGTAGCACGGCAATGGTTTCAGTTGCGATGAATTAATGAATAAAATAATTCATTAAACAGTTTGCACCGGAACCGGGGTGGTGGGGGAAGGGGGAGGTTGGGACGCGACCGACAAGTGAAAACTAAACCCGGTGCAAAACGGGGAGGTTCCCGAAAACCGAAGTCCGATGCCGCTGCCGATGGTCGTGTTGGTCACCCGGGAAGCGGTCCCCGGGGGTGTTCCCGGAAGGGCCACGCAAAGGACGCTAATGAATCAATGGCCACTCGGGCCACTCGAATGGCACTAATTCCTGAACCACCCACCTGAAACCTTCGCGACTCGATCGCGATGGACCTGACACCGTACGCAGCGACCACCGGAACGCTGCGAGCCCGCGGATGTTGTGGCCAGCTTGACATCCATCCAATGGACGGGCAGGACCCCCCTTAAGGGCACGAAAACTTGAGTGATTATTTAAATGGACGATCATTAGCTGCAACTGCTTTAATTAGAAATTAAACGGCGTTCCGGGGACCGCCGGAATGGAACCGTAGGACTTTCGCAGCGCGCGGGCGCGAGGACCTTGACAAATCGTAAGTTCTTAGTCGCAGTCGACGGTCGCCCGGCCGCGTGGTTTATGATTCCCGCACGCATCTGCGCAAAATTTGTGCTCGAGCTCGAGGAGAGATTTAAAGAACGGTCAACGGAACCTTCAGTGTTCGGCTGAAGGAGGTCAAGAAGGATCACCCAACAAGGTAGCCCTTTGCGACATTCGTTGGTTTATGGAATCCTCGGGCAAATTAATGAGCGAAGCGAATCTAGCGGGCAACGAGGACTCGGCAAGACCGCCGGGCAATCGACCCATCCTATTGCTGACGGCCAGTGAGCATAAAGGTGTTCCACCTTCGCGAAAAAAAACGGATCGGATCGGGTGGCCACATGCACCCATCAACGCGCAGAGTCGCAGAGTTTGGCTTCCGTCGGCCAGGAGCGCCATGTAATGGATAGCCATTTCAACGCTGGCCCGCGTGCTGGTGGTGGTGTAATGGTCACCCACACGCGCGCACCCGGTCCCGGGAACTCAGAAATCATATCCATTTATCAAGCACAATTTGCAAGTTTAATGAGTTGAAATTATTCTCCTCCATCGCTCGCCATGCGCCCGACCGAAACCGGGTGCGCGGTCCTGCGGGTTGTTTCAGTTTCGCATTCATCCTGGCGTGTCCTGGCGATTCTGGACGCAACAAAAAGCGTGCGAGCGAGAGAGAGACAGACCGACAGAGAGCCAGGTTGCAGTAGGCCGATCGGCACCCGGCACCAGGCAGTAAGGATCAGCTTTCCCGATGCTCCGTCGGCAAGGCCTTTGGTCTTCTGTCTTCTGGTGGGCCGAGTTTTCGTCTGTCCGCACACACACACACGCACACACAGGGGGCAAGAAAACGGAACCGACCGAGTCGAGACTCCCGTGGTCTCCGGCCGGACGAGCAGATTTAATTTATAGTTTTCTCGAGCCGGTTCTTCAAACCCACCACAAGGAAGGAACAGGATCAAAGGAGCCGACCGACCGGCTAGGATGAAGCCCGATCCGATCCGTGCCACGCACCTTCTGCCAGGTGTGGACCTCGCTTCTGTCGTTGATAGGGCAGACAGGGGTGGCGGCGCGGGCGACCCACAAATGATAGCCCGAAGGGCCAGAGGCCAGTCCGTCCGGCGTCCGGCTTTGCTAATGGCCAAGCCCAGGCACCCGAAACGGAAGTGCGAATGACGACAGACACCGAGACCGAAACCGACGCTACGCGGGTGGGGCGAAGCGGGTCGGGGCGAGGCGGGCCGGCCAGACCAGCGAGAACAAAGAAGTTTACGGGTCAAACACGAAATTATCTCACACCGCTCACACTAACCCCTGGCGCCACCAACCTCCCCCGGAAGTCCTGCACGGGCACCGAAACGGAGACTCTTCAAAAGTCGCGCGAGAATAATCCTTCAGCCGGGCCGCCGGGTCGCGCCGAGCGTCTCGACTCGATTCTTCTTGGGTTTTAGGATGACCCGAGACCGACCGACCGGCCGCTGGGGGTCCTAGGACCGGGCACCGAAGAGGCCCGGGATGTTGATTGGGCAGCCGAGTGGAAAATGATAACGATGAAAAGGAAACGACTGCTGCTCGAGCTGGGAGAAGGGTTCCCGGGAGATCATGGCCCCCCGGGCCTCCGACGTACACTTTGATGGATCATCAACCAGCCGGCAGGGAACCTGATCCGGTTTCTTGAAGCCAGTGGCCATTTTCGTCCACCCGACCACGGGTCATCGGGGCCAGGAGGCGAGGCAGTGTCGCTCGAATCGGTGCTACCGCATCGTTGATCGTTTAAGAACGGACGGCACTAATGTGGCACTATCAAATCTCGTCGTGGCATAGGCCGTGAGCAATCCGGACGCCGACACAGATCTGTAGCGCTCGAGTCGGCCCCCAGGACGCAAGGGATTGGAACGATTCAACCACAAGTGCCACGTAACGGCACTTTTCGGCATTCTTCTCATCTCATTTAAGAATCAAAGTTATTCATCAATTAGTTTCGTTAAGTTGTTTATTGGTTTGGTTAGAAAAGTCGTCCAGCTGAAGATACCTAAATAAAGAGCTTTGAGACAAACAAGAAGTACTTAAGCCTACATCGTAAGATTAACTAACTAAACATTTTAAATGTGTAACGTACAATCAAGACAAGGGTTCGAGTAACAGGCACCCTGAAGAACCCCAGCTACATTCGAGAATTCAGAACGGAACGTTTGAAAGCCTAGCTTTTCGTCAAAGTCTTTTCGACAACGGAAAGTCCAGCTTTTGACACAAATTGTGCAGCCTAATCCACGATGCAAACATAAGCCCAGCTTAGACAGTTGGGCGCACAGGAGTCTGTGCGAGAAACAAGTCAAGAGCAGCGTTAAGATCGGTGTAGATTGTATCAACCTGAAAACCATTGTGAAAGTTTTCCCAGTCGTAGACAGATCTACCGGGACCGATGGCGTGTTGATAGTGTGAGATGAACTGCTTATCGCAAGATGGAATAGAAATAGACTGCAGGCACATGGAGTTGAAATGCTACGACAATTACTGACACAAGTCTTATCAGTTTTTTCCTAAATGGGAATACACCAGGATTTCTTCCATGCACTAGGGAACTGAAGGAAGAATACCGTCTGGTGCAGGATGCTCCAAATGGTTGAGCTATTAAACAATTGTGTAATGTTTTTTCGAAAAACAATATGCAACTCACATATTATCGGTCACCAATGGCCATCCTTTCAACCCTACATAAACCTTACAGTGTCTCATTTCTGTTTCATAAAAGCCAATCTTCTTTGGAACGTATGTTGTTTCACAGTTGACTTCAGCATGCAAAAATGTAGTACTCCTGAGAGCTTTTGGCAGAGAAATTATGTCACGGACTTTTGGGCACGCCATAATTTTAACTATTTCTATGACGTAGTCCTCCTCTTCACGAGCCACTCCAAAAGCTCGGGAAACATTCGGCTAGACGCAAAAGTAGATGATAATGCACTCGAAATGCACTGGAAAAGTGCACTTGCCAATTGTAGCTGTATATTTAAGTGTTGATTCAAGCATTCACCCGATGCGCACACGCGTACGCCAGAGAGTCCTTCCCCAGGACCCAGGGCTGGAAACAGAGGCAGAGATAGAAAGAGGAATGCGCCTGAAAAGTCGTTCAAATATTTCCACAGCAGACAAACGATCATCATTAGACCATGGATCAATGTCGTTCCTCGGCGCTGGAGCCCACTCGTCCCGAGGACTCGCTCTGCCGCCGGTCTCCGGCTGGCTGTCTCGATCCGTATCGCTCTTTTTCGATCCTTTCTCAGGTTGTTGCGCCACACCATCCGCGCACACAAACCAACTGCAGGACCTAGGTGCAGTAAGACCTCGTCCGTTGCACTTCCAATAACACCTTCCCGGAGACACCTTCTCCGGGCGCCTCATTTTCCTATTTCCCAAATCCCTCGGTCGGCTGGCAACACCGGTTGCGGATTAACAGCCGCAGAGAGCTACGACCAATTCTTCTTTCCCGTGTGCCATTCCGACGGCGAACTCCTGTGGAAGCCATTTTTTTCACCGTGCCAACCGTGTGGTCCGTGTAAGGACGAGCTTTCCCACCCCTCGAGAGAGAGGACCCCGAAGGCAGCGACCGACCCGGGCAGCAGGTCTAATGATGATGAAAAACGGCCACCGTCACCGCAGCACCGGAACGGAATGGGTTCCAATTTTTCCAATCTTCCTCCCGAATCCCGGACATCCGGGATGATCTTTTCGACCTCCTCCCTTCCTGGGGGTACCGCTGGACCTGCTTGCCGGCTGGTGGCCGTTAGGATTAGGGATGAAAATAGAACCATTTTAGAATTCATCTTTGATTCGGTCGGTCAACTGAACCAAGTCGGCTTCCCATCGTCCGTCGGGCCGAGGGCGATTATCAATATTAGGTTCCACAGGAACGCCCCCACCGAGATGAGGGAGAAATTTGTAAAGTCCATCCCGTTGGGGAGCCTCCTAAAGCTGCTGGCCGGTTCAGTCACACGGCCGGGCGGCCGGGAAAAGCTGTCATTCAGCCCGTCCTTCGGAGCATTGATTCAATTGCAGACGGCCAACGAAATGTCGGCCCGTCGTTGAAAACATTCTTCACCGAGTGCTCGTTGCGCTCAGGACGACAAAAGGATGTGTACCTTTTCTTCTATCGGTCAGGCTTCCGAGTTCCGAGTCTTCCGACACAGACGTTGCCACATGTTTCAAACCGTGGCCAACTCTGCCCGGAGCCAAGCAGGAGTTCCCCTAGATGACCCTATAGCCAGTGCACATCACTGTGGTCCCCGGCAGGCGGCAGACCATTCCCCAACGATCGGTTGACAGCGCAACGCAACGAAAAGACGCACCAGAGTCCATCTACCGGAGGACGACAGTGGACCACAGGCCTTATTTGATGCCCAGTGGTGCCCGGGCGCAGAAGACGACGGCACGATGAGCTTTCCTCTCCGAAGGATTGATTCCTTTTTGCGTGACGTGACGTGGATCGATTCCAATCGAGCAGCCGGGGCCGGGGATGACAGCGCCTGTCCGGGCCACAGTGGACATCCACACATGTTTCTAATTTCAAATCACCACTTTTCATCTGGCGATGAAATATGCATTCATTCCAAACCTCATCGGTCCGTTCGTCCGTCCGTCCGTCCGTCCGTGTTCCGTGGTGGCGTCGAGTTTCTCGATCTGCCCAACTTGGGACCGGACCTTCGAGGAATCTTGAGACTTCGCAATCTCTCTCGCTCTCTCTCAGGCTGCCAAGTGCGTTTCTAATTCCCTTCCGTCTCTTTGTGGTTTTGACGCAGAACTAGCCACTGGAGAACAGAGCCGTCCCCTGCGGCGGGGCGATGGTTTTGCATTATTCATCAGCTCGCCGTGTGACGGAGGGATGTCCTTCTAAGCTTTAGTTGGGGCTTAAAGCTCCAAAACTTCATCTACCGGGCTGCACCGGGGTTTTTTTTGTGGCCACTTTCGGAAGCGGTGGTCCATCAAACAGTCCACCTGCAACGGCGAAAGAAACCAGACCACAACAGGACTTCGACATAGAGAGAGAGTTACTTCGCCAATCGTGGGACAGCTTCTTGTTTTAAAGAATGCAGCTGCAGCAAGTTTGGTGGTGTTGTCGGTGCACTACAAGAAGGTGCCGCTGATGGACTCAAGACCGGTAAACAACGCGACCAGAGCACGGCTAAACTACTTTTAAGTCAGCGTCAGATGTCCACCGCAAGGATAAAACTTTGGCCGTAAGACCGTCGACCAAGGAATAGCTCTCAAATCTTCAAAGACTATTCCATTATCCACCGAAGTTGCCCACTCTGCGAATCCATTCTTTCTTTTTATTATAATGCCTGGCCGGATCGGATCTCGGATCTCGGTGTAAGATGTTCAAAATAATGATCCCGGCGTTGGCGGTGAGCTACCCAGCAGCAGCGGCAATTGAGACGTCCCGATCGGCCGACAAGCGCGATGACAGGAAAATAGTTATAAAATGCTTTCAACAACCAACCGGAGGCCGGATTCAAGGGACCCACGGCGCGCACCGGATCGTAGCCGTGGCCAGCGATGCAGCATTTATTACCCCCGGGCGATGATTTATTGGATTGGGGAAAAATAAATTGTGAAATAGAATTCGATTTGCGCCGGCGGTCGGTCGGTCGGCCCGACGGACGCGTTCTTTCTGCGCTCGATAATATCCTTTTCCTTTTTCTGATGCATTCCGCAAAAGACCGCCGCGGCACTACTCTATTAAACCGTGGGTTAAAGCGGCAAGATGCCTGGCTGGCTAATATAATTTACGATCCTACGAGCTTCTTTTGCGGTACAACAGCCCAAGCAACAAGTGCACTTACGATGGCCACGGACGCCCTGTAGTTTCTACCCTGGCCCCCCCCGTACTCATTTGTCTCAATGTTTCCACTTTGTTGGCAGAAACCCCTATCGACATGGACACACACACCCCGCCGTGGTGCTAATGTTGCTGCTGCTTCTGCCCCAATGGACTGCACGTGCAGCACGGTTCAGGGATTATTGTGCGTTGCAACGGCCAAACGGTATTATGCTGGTGACGGCGAAAAACGCATTCCGCCTTTCGGTTGGATGAAAAATGGCAGCCCCATGGTGGGCGGCGCTCGAATAACACGGATTCGGGTGCCACCGAACGGATTTACTTTTATTACAAAACCCGAC
This sequence comes from Anopheles cruzii, assembly GCF_943734635.1. Classification (NCBI taxonomy): domain Eukaryota; kingdom Metazoa; phylum Arthropoda; class Insecta; order Diptera; family Culicidae; genus Anopheles; species Anopheles cruzii. The sequence continues at coordinate 40,293,534 of NC_069144.1, read as the reverse complement.
ATCAGACACATCGGAGTCGGTGTGGATGAATGTCCCAATTACTGGATTGTTCAATCAGTTTTGCGCTTCAACAACAGAGGGTACTGCCACTAGTCTAAATTTAATTTGTTATGTTCGTACACTCTTCAGATGAACGCATGTGAAGCTTCATTTCAATCTGTCTCTTCATTCTTTGCTTACAAGATATTTGAGGCGAAAATATCTTGCAGTGATTGAATTTTTATTTTTGGAAGGCTTAAAAGCAAACGAAATTTATGAACGAAATTTGAAAGTATAAAAGGATTCTTCGCCTTCTAAAAAGCTAGGTTGCTGAATTTAAACGCGATCCTACAAGCCTTGAAGACGATCCACGTCAAGGGCGTTCAAAAACATTAACAATACCTGAAATCGTAGGAAAAATACAGGTTATCGTATTGGATAATCGTCGAGTGACTGAAAGAGATGTAGTAGATTCGCTAATTTAGATCTTTTTCGAAAGGATAAAGTAGATTTTGTCCATCGATTCATCACTATGGATGAGACTTGGAACTATCAGCATGGTCCTGAGTCACAACAAGACGTTAAAAAGTGGTGTGAATCTGGTTCTTCAGCTCCGAAACAGGTTCGGCAGAAGGTTCAGTAGCTTCAGTTCTTTGAGATACGAAAGGAATTTTGTTTGTGGATTATTCCAAACTTGTAAAAGAATAAATTCCGATTATTATAAATTATTTTAGACCAGCTGAAGAAAAAAAATCCTTTTCTATCAGGACAATGCACCGTGTCAAAAGAGCATTTTGAAAATGGCAAAAATCCATGAAATAAAGTTCAAATTGTTGGAGAATCAACCGTATTTAACAGCGTTGGCCCCGAGCGATTTCCATCTGATACCAGGGCTGAAAAAAACGCATGCGTTCATTCGTGGAAAGCGTTTTTCATCAAATGATAAGATAACATCTATTGAAGCGCATTTTGAAGCCCTTTCAGTTTTTCACTTCAGTGTTTTTGTTATCGAACCGCAATCTGGTCGATTAATCATCGCCCCGCGGGTCACAATTTTTCTTTCGCCCCAGAAAACAACAACACCAACATCACCGGGACACCGACGAGAGCCGAATGCTTGGGGCTCCGGTCACGTATTTGTATATTTACCTTAAACTCTAGCGCATGCCTACGCCACCACGCACAGCCCAGACACAACCGGGAATCGTTCTTCGAAAACGATCGAAAGATTCCCATATCCTTGCGCAACGCCAGTGGGCACGTGGCCCGAAGCGGCGTGGCGTGTACCGGCGGCAGGCGTGAGAGGCAGATTATAGTTTGAAACGCGCGACCGTCCGGTCAAAAACGACACCGTTCGAGAATATAAACAATAGTTTGAACACCCTGTCCGGTCCTCCGGGCAGCCTGGGGGACCCGCGTTGTGGTAGTATACAGCTAAATACAAATACGTCTAGAAAAGTTTGCACAAAAAAGTTGTCTCCCTGGCTGGCCTCGTCTTATTGGCGGAACTGACCCGGCTCACTGTTCCGCGCGGTACCGGCGCAGCTCGTGCATGATGTTGTCGAGCAACGGTGCCGTGGACAGCTCGGTCGACTGGAGCACCGTCTGCGGTGCGGTCACGCGGGCAATCTCCAGCCCCAGCGGGGGTCCACTCTGTGGCGAATGGAACGGCCCGGCACTCATTGGCCGCACCATGGGCGAGTGGGTCCCGCTGGCCCACGCGCGACCACCAAGCGGAGCGTTCGGAGACCGTGGCAACTGTGGCTCCCGGGCCGGGACCGTCCCCTTACGTCCGGGGGCCGCCGTTACCGGGCGGATCGTGGCCGACGACGCCCGGGACGTTTCTCTGGATGGATGGGGATGGAAGAAAAGAACAAGAACGTCAGAGGAACGGGGGAACACAAGCCCGGTACCGGGTGTACCTTACAACGACTGCCGACTTTCCGCGCGATTCCACCGGCCGGATGACCCCCGGCAGGGGGATGGAGGTCTTCTGTTCCTCGTCCCGTTCGGGCCCGTCACCGTACAGCTGGATGGCACCCTCGAGCAGACCCTCGAACCGATTCCTCGTCACTACCGGATCCCGCAGTGGGCTGGTCATTTCTGGAAGGGGCGGAATCGGACGTCACCGTGGCGTGGAATCGCTCCATCTCTCCGTCTCCTTACCTTCCATTTCTTTCTTGTGCATCTGCCAAACGATAGGACCCACGACGCCCGGGTCGGCCCCATCACTCTGGGACCGTGCCAGTCCCGGGGCGTCCGTGTCCGTGTTGTACTGACTAGTGGCGGCCGTGTCCGCACCCGACGACTTCATCCCGTCCGGGTAGGCGGCATCCGACTGGTCGAGGTGGGTCATCGTGACCGGCTCCAAGACGCGACTTAACGGTTCCGGCACGAAGCACCTATCAAAGAAACCAAGCGCACGGTACGGTTTGCGGAACTCGGACTTGGAAAAAGGGTCGAGATCCACCCGTCATACCTGGGGAAACTCTTCACCGACGCCATGCTGAGGTACGACCCGATACTGCCGGAGTCCAGCGACATACCAGCGGCCACACCGCCGTACTGTTCCGCCAGCACCCGGATCTGATCCCGGCTGAGGGCCTCCACCGGTAGGCCGGGTTCTCCGTAGCCGAACGGTTTCCGCTTTAGGTAGTGCTTCAGGATCAGGTCCGTGTTGAAGGTTTCGCTCGGTTCGTACGCCCCGGGAACGAGCCGCGGTTGCCGATCGTCGAACGATCGATCACTCGGACTAGCGCTGCTCGTGGTGGCGGTCGTCGTCGTCAGTGGACTACGCTGAGGTGGCGGTGGTGCCAACCCGCCAGCACCCGCCTCGAGCGAACCGACTCGATTCTCGCCCAAATACTTCCGGCGCCGCTTGTGATCCTTCTTGCCGGGCGGAGGCTTCTGGACCGTGGCGTACACGTTCTCCTGCACTCCCGGTGACAGCAGCGACTGGAGATGGAACTGCTTCTGCATCTTGCTCGTCAAATTGACCGCCTTCTCGTCCAGCAGCTCGTGGTGCTGCTGCTGCTGATGGTGATGATGGTGATGGTGGTGCTGATGTTTCTGCTTCCGCTTCGGGTAGTAGACGGAGCAATCGGAGGAGTAGCTCGAAGAGGATGACGTCGGCCGGGTCATCGGTGGCAGTGGGAAGTGGATCGTGGGCGACGCTTTCTGTGCCATCCTGCCGCCAACGGCTCCGGACGGATCGCGTGGATAGGGCGACGGCTGCCGGCTACTGCCACTTTCGCCGGTCTTCAGGGCGCTCAGCTCTTCTGCAATCGTTCCCGGCATCACTAGCGCCTGTGTCGATTCGAGTCTGCGCCAAACGTGATTAGCTCGAGATTAGCTCGAATATGTCACGCAGGGGCTCAGGAGATACTCACTTCTTCATGGCGACGATATGCTTCCGCTTGCCGCGAGCCAACAGGAACAGCCCGATGCACAGCACCAACAGCAACACGGCCGCCACGCAGGAAACCACAAACAGGCTCGGGTTCTGGCCGATCAGTGCTATCACATTGCCGCTCCCGTTCTGTGTCGACGGTATCAGTGGCGTCGCCTGGGGCTCCTTCAAGTAGGCTGAGGAGGGCGGCCGAAAGAAAAACGGAGAGCTGAATATTATCTTCCATCCCCCGGCCGGTTTCGAGCCTACGTACGGTCAGCCTTTAGGTAAACCGTCGACTCGAGCACGTGCTCCATCTCGTCCTGCGACATCAGCTTCATGTCCTCGGCGGCCGTCGTCGCCAGCACTGGCAGTCCGCCAACGAACACCGAGTAGATGATTTCCGTCTGATTGATCAACTGACTGCACGGGAGAAAAGGAATGCAACGCCATACTGTAGTAATGTAGGAAGGTAATGTAGTTTCAACCCTTATACAATTCCTTACTATTCGCTTTCGATTGCTCGGAGAATTTTTACATCACATGAAACGAAAGGTTTTCTCGCTGCGAGTAAGTTTTGTAATGAGCCGTGGAAAAAAGAAGTTCGCTTTCTGAGAATGTCTACCGAACTACCAATTACTTGACTTTAAACACGTAAATCTCCATTCAGGAAATTGTATACCTTTAGTAAAAACTTTGACATTTACGAAATGGAACGTTCTACCTTTGCAAAGAATTGGTAAATATCTAAAACTTATTTCCAAAGTGATGAATCTCCTGTACTGTACAAAATGCAAACTGTACAAAATTTGAAAAGCTCATTTGGATCTGGGGGCCCCATCGTCGGAATTCAAACACCAAGATTAGCTTGGCAGAAAACTTTTGTTTACTTGAAGAAGACATTTGTCTATGGCTCTTACATACCATGATAAATTTAAAAATAATACTTCATCGTAAATAGTTTAAGTTTTTTAATTTCAAGTCTGTGAATCTCGCTTGGCATAGTGTCATAGAAGCAGTCATTATTGCGTCTATTAGAAAGACAGGAATTCCAAGTAACCTGGATGGAACCGAGGTTGAGACTATTTATAAACAAAACAATGATCCATATGTTGACGATTTAGCTCAGACCTTCGAGTACTACGAAATATAGGTTTCCGCGTTATTGGTTGCACGTTTGGTTCGTCCGGATTGGGGTTAATAGCTCCTAGTTCGTGTCGTAAATCCTCGTCCACCATTTGTTATGAATCCACTTGCCAAATGGAGTTTCTGACGACAACTTTCTGGCAGTTCCAACATTCTTTACAAAATCTTCACTGCATTTGACCGATTCGTTGAGAGCGACCGCCAGCATCATTATGGACCAAAGCCACGCCAGCCAGCCACCCTGTTGCCGGAATGTTTTCCACGCCGAAGATAGAGGGAGCGCATCACTTCAAACATTCCGATTTCTGATCCAAAACAGACCCTTTCGCGCGCGGTGCAGGTGTCACAAAAACACTCCACCTCGGAGGCGGTGCACTCCGCGCTGGAACTCCCGTTGGACAACCCCGCTGAACGGTACACGGAACTCGGTGCCACAAACAAAGCTCTCCAGAGCAGATCAAAGCACATTGTTCGGGCCGCCAACTCTCGGGTCCAACTCTCGCCCGATACCCCGCAGAAGTACGCACTTACTTCGATGAGCCCACCGCAAAGCCACTTCCGGCCGGGCCGGAGCGATTGTTTTCCCGGCCGGCCGGCCCGTGCTCCGTCAGCGACAATCGATCGTCCTCGCGCAGGTGGGTGGTGTTGTGTATCAGGATTCGCACTTTCCGCCGACCGTCCGTCGAGTACGCGCCCTTGTCAGACCCGGACGCCACCAAACTGGGGCCGCCGCCGCTCCTCTGTGGCCTGAAACGACACACCATAGTGAGAGAGAGGCCGTCAAAGTCCTACTCCTGCCGAACGAGTTCCCGAAAAGGGGGCTTCTTGGGGCTGGTGTTTTATGAATTTCCCACAATCGGCCCGACTCGATAACCGACGGTGGCATGTCTCACGTACCGTGACTGCTCCTCACCGCCACTACCCTCCGGACCGTCGGCGCCAATTACTTCCACGATCGGCGGTACGGGTAGCACTTGACTTCCGATCCGTTCACCGGAATCTCCCACGCCCGGCGAGTGGCGTTTGTGACGAGGACCTCCACGTTTCCTAAGAAGCCGCTGCCGTTGCTCGTACGCAACGACATTCCCATTCGTCAACACGTCCCGGGCGGAGGCCGGAAAGGAGTGCTCCCGACTGGTGGTGGTGGTCGATGCACTTTTTGTCCCACCGTGCCGCAACGTCGCCGTCTTGCGGTCCATTGTGCGGAGTGCCGGTAAGCCCAGGGTCGAGTTCGGCTTAACGTCCGGGCTGAGCCCACGCCGAGTGCGCCTCGATGGCCCATGCTGGTCGTCTTCTTCCATCGACTCGAGGGTGTTGTTGCGATGCTGCTGACTGTTGCTGGCGCTGCTGTTGATGCCGAGGTGTAATGCCTGTTGTCTGGAACCACAACGGGACCCCATTAGCGCGAGTGAGTGAGTGAGGGAACGTGGGGCATCAGGTGCACGGTGGTGGGCTTACCTGGCGAACGCAACCCGGTACAGTTTGGCCAACCGGCTCTCGAGCATCGGATAGTCCGGGCGACCGTACAGACCGCCGATGACGGTCATCAACCAGAACCGGCGGTCCGTGGGCGTCACGTTGTCGATACGGTCGCCGAACGGGACGTCCAAATCATCCACGCCCGGTCCCGGCCGGCCCCCGGTCCCGGTCCCACCACCCGGTGGGCAATCGAAGATGCACAGATCATCGTAACCATCCGGCGCTCCGCTGCGGTCGATGTAGACGGTGGCCACAACCGTGGCCGTCTTGATGATGGCGTCTTCGCTCAGCGGGAACCGCTCGAACGGGTTCTGCACCGAGCTCGGCATCCCGTCGCCCGACCCGGTCCAGAAGAAGTCCCGGATGTCCTGGTCCGTGGCCTGCAGGTAGTTGCCGATGATGTATCCGTCTGTGGGCAAATCGATAATTATTAGTTAATGTAGCACATCGTTAGCGGGCTGGATTAATGGACTGTGCCAAAACGGAAGTCCATCCCATGAGAAACCCGGGGGTATGAGCGTCGCTTTATCTTCAATCACACGTGGTTACGATCGGAACCGAGGCCTTGTACGTCTTCGGTTCGGCAGAGTTTGTTTCAATGATTATTATTTTCTAACAGGCTTTCGTCACTTATTAGATTAAAGATTTTAAATAAAACATAAATCGGGTATTGGGTCAAAGGAAAGTGGCCACAAAAGTACAGTATTTCATAGGAAGGACGTTCATCTAGGGAATCTTTTCAGAAAATAAATTGGAATTAATTCTTGTGACGACGCGGCTCATGCCCCAAACCGATGGGTAGAGCAAAACTTAGTCACAGTAAATTAATGCCAACCCCATAAAAAGGAGACATTAAATGAAATCACACACAATTCCTCTCAAACATTCTCAAACACTTCCTCAATGGCGTTCATCGAGCGTATAAAGTATGTTCGAATAATGTTCGAATAATCAACAGATTTGCATCTTAGAGTACCTTGAGAAAGGGCACTTTATGTTATGTACGGCCATTTGAACCCGGACAGACACCTCGCCAGCAGTTTCTGACGCAATGAAATAAGTTATTAATGGGTTAAAAATAATTTAAAATGACTGGTTACTGTGAATGCGTTTCCATGACAAAATATTGACTTATGTTAATGCCTTAATGCCTAGACAGTGACAGACAGATCACCGTCGGTAATTAAATATTTTAATAACAAATGAAGTAAATGTGTAAATTATTCCTCACGTTCGCTGGATTCAAAATGCAACTCTTATAATTCTGTTTTATGCTTGTTTAAGCTAAATTTATCAGAATTACTGAAAGAGGCGCTTGGTGGGTCATATTCATGTTGCTGAATGAGCGCTGAACGACTTGACGTAGAACGAGTTTGGGCAATTAAGACGAAAGCAAAAATAAGAAAATAAACTTACAACAATAGAAAAAAATATCGGTTACAATATGCTTCATTGTCGTACGTTCAACATGGCAAATTGTCGTTCAATTCGCCCGAACGGCTTAGTGCGGAACGATATTCTAACGTACGCGTAAACCGCGTTACATTCCCGGGGCGTCCTGGCCTGGTTCGGTCCAATTCGGTAGCTTCAGTAGTTACCGGAAACATTGCCCCGGAAACAATGGTAAACAAAGTCATAAAACTGCCATCTACCGCCAACCGGCCCCAGGGCGCCGTGCCGTTGGCCACAAAAATAACCCGAAAGGACCCGCAAACGGCAAACGCCGATTTCGGCGAGCCTTCGATTGGGCGGATGATTTATCGCCCGTCCGTGGGTCTCCGGGTAACCGAATCAAAATAATATTAATGCACGAAGATGAACAACTTGTCACTCGAGATTTTCGAGCCCGAGCGTGGTGCGCGACACGCGGAAGATTTATGCGAACGCGCCCGTCGGGCGTCGGTCGGCATTCAGATCTCCCTTGCCCGGTGTGTCAACTCGCGGAAAAGTGACGCCGTTTCGCGGATCTCCGTTCCGTCCGTTTGCGGTACTTTTCAATAACCGATCCAATGTCGCTTTCGGAGCCACATCAGCGGAGGAAGCCAACATCGCTGAGCAAACATATTTCCTGCTAGCCGCGCGGCACAACGGGAGCGGGAACGGCCAGCCCCAAACAACACCGGAACCCGGCTGCGTGGCGCGGTCTCTTGACGCAAACCAAAGTTTTCCCTTCGCGCACCGGAGCCACGGCGTTATTGCTGACGGCACCCGAATCGGCCCGCAAGGAACCGCACGGCATCAGCTGCGTCGCCACAACTTTCACCCCGCGTAGTTGCGAAAGTTCCGGAAGTGCGCCCGGGAACTGAGCGTGGAGGAAAGTTGCCCATCCGGTGAACGACGAATGGGGGGCACAGCAGTTATGAGAAATTACCTCGTTCGGAGTTTTGGGCACTTGTCTAAGGCCGGCACGTCCGAAGGATCTTTATCGGTGAAGCACAACGCACCCACACACACTCTCTCTGTCTCTCTCTTTCGCACGCTCCCGTTTGCTAGTATCAATTTACTTCCGCATTTACACGGTGTTATCGATTCAACAAACATTACAGGATGCCCGACGCCCCCGATGCTGCCGAATCGGGGGCCCATTTGAGCGATGTCCCGGGACCATGTTGCGTTGTTACACGGATTGTTGCGATCCGTCCATCGGGAAGCCCGGTCCGGCCGTTTGACGGTTTCCATTAATCGAACTCTGAACTCCCACGGACCACCACCGGGACCCGGGGGAGGGGTTGGTTAACGAGCATTGAAGCACGCGCAACACGCGGGCCAAAAATCGATACCGCCTCTCGGAACTAATCGACGGCCCGCTATCTCCCTACGGGGCGGGCTAAGGATAAGGATTTAAGCGTGTTATGCTGGGCCGTTTGACGTCGATCAGAAAACGGGAAAAAAAACATTGTATTATGGGCGGAACTAGGGCATGATTATCACTGCACAGTATGTTGAGTTTCCGATTAGAGACAAGCTTCGGCGAATTAAATCATTGTAATGCAAACCGAGTGCAATATGTTCTGTTCCGTGGATCAATGAGCAATCAAGCTAAAGTGTGTGGGAATAAGTTTTGGTGTTTTAATCATTTTGCTTCGTCCATAAAATTGAAAACACTTTTTGTAAATTTTTTCTATAATTTTAATGTTTCAAAACTATCCTTAACGTGGGCACGGAGGGGCCATAAATCGAAGGCAGAGGTCGTTGGAATGTGCAAATTTCAATTTCACTTTCTAACTCATCTAATCTCTCATCTCTAACAAAAATTGATTTTTTTTATTGTAGGTAGAAGTACTAACAACATTATGTTCATAGTTCCTCGCAAGTAACATTGCTTGTTTTGGTTTAGAATTCATAAGAAAGATGGATTCGTTGAGTGTAGCAAGTCAACGGAAGTATTTTCTTTTTAACTCATCCTAACCAAGAACCAAAAAGGAATTACTGAAAAGAACAAAAAATCTAATTTAGCAATAAATTCATATGCGCCTACAAAGTATACGTCCCTGCTGAAGTAACAATCTTGGGCAAACGATTAGTCCTATTATTTATAGACCACAGGCGGGATTAAATTTCAGTTTTCACCGAACTGGCAATTTTTGGCTTGGAAAATTGGGAAATCGGAAACACAAAATGTAATTAACGCGCCCTTAAACACAACACGAAAAAGAAAATGTGTTCAAAGTGATCCAACAAAATCGCAACATTAAACAAACGAATGGACAAACACTGTTTCAACTCGCCACTATCACATGCCAGAAAGCTGCCAAACGGAGTGCCTAAGAGAAACAGGACGATACTAGTTTGAAATGCGTGATTCCGGTCACTTTTGTGACCGGAGTGTGTTGTGATTATAATGCTCCCCATTCGAGGACCCGGAACACTAACAACCCATTTGAGGGAGGCCCAAAAGTCACTCAATCCCCGCAGTTCGGATTGCCGCAAAAATGATGTGCCACTCCCGGAAGCAAATCGAATCACTCAGTCGCACCGAATATTAGCGTCCCTTCCGGGGCCGCATCAATCACCCGGCCAGAAACTTTGTGGCCCCGTCCCCCCCGCCGAAAGCCGGAAACTTTGAAAGGAACCAGTTTTTGAACCGGCCGGCAACAAAGGGGCAGAAGAAGGAGTCCAAAAGTACAAAAAGCCCCATCAATCCCGGCGTCGTCGTCGTCTCTGTCTCCTGGCAACGGGGCCGGGCAAATGCCGTTGGCCGCTTAATGTTTTTGGCCACCGATTCAATATCCGATTAGGGCCGGCCGATCCCAGGAACTGCGCCGGGCCAATCGAGCGTACAAAATACCGTCGTTCGTTCGCTCGCTCGCGAGTATATTTATGTTTGGGGTCCCGTGAATCCTTCGCAGCTCAAACCGAAACCGACAACAAAAAAAATGGCCAACGGCCGGGCCATAAAACGACCCCAGCGCGCCACGCCAGGACACAGACAGCACAGGACAGGAACGCTTAGTTTATTTCCGCTAAATTAATAATTCCCTTCAGGAATCAATCTTCTTCTGGTGGCGGAGACCCCGGATCCGGGGGCCCCGTCCTCCGACCCCCATGCCCGTTGACCAGAGCGCAGCCGCCCGTCCAGTTGACGGCAATCGGTTCGTCGTTCGGGAGCACACTTAAAATTTATCATCCAACAGCTCCCTCGCACACACACACACATCCGATTGCTGATGGATTTCCCGGCACCGGCGGCCATGCTGCTGATGCTGCGTAAATGATGATGGACTTCTCACCCACCCATCCACCCACCGATCCACCCGGTGAGAATGGGGCGGAAAACGAAAAGCCGACAAAATGGTCCATTTCGGCCGCCTCCATTCGCGTTCCGGCCCACCCATCACCGTGAGCCGTGTGCCTGGTGTGTGTGTGTGTGTGTGTGTGTGTGTGTGTAATAAAATACATATCTTCCGGGCGACCGGGAGATGGTCAATGGATTGAATTTCGCAGCCCGGCGAAACGCTCAAAAGTGGCAGCTTTTAAACGCTCGGATTCACTAAGCCAGGCTAGGAAATGGCCCCACTCACGGCGTTCGCGTAAAGCTGACCGAATCGGACAGTGTCGGGTCACATTTAAAACGAGTGGAAAACTCTAATGCCGTACGCGCGAAAAGCCACCGAAACTTATCGACGGAAAGTCCGCAGTTCCCCCAATGGCTCGGAACTGGATGACTTCATTTTTTGCCCGATGGTCCACCCGATGGGGCACCCGAAAGGGCACCTCCGGGACCGGTGCGGGCCAGTTTGGCTCGGGGCCAAACCACGTTGATCGCACCTGCCGTCCGTCCGTCCGTCCGTCGATCGGAAAGGTGTGATTTAAGGGCCGGGCAATAAAATCCATCACACGGCATGTACGCGAGTCCTGTCTGCCCTAGACTGCCCGACGGCCACACCGTACGCCGGTATTAAATCGTCATCACTCGTCACCTGGTGAGACGAGCTTTTTGTTGGCGCCGGTGACACCAACCGGTGTCGCTGCCTACGAAGATTCCCGCCAAATAGACACACAGGAGGTTCACGGCGCAAACGGATTAATTTCCGTTGTCAGGGTATCAAAATGAGATCAACACTCCGCGGTGAGTGGTCCGAGCGAACGGAATTTATCAATCGGCCCGCCCGACCGGAAGTGACCGGAGGGCCGCTAAAATCGCTACGTTGATCTCTGCGTTGACGTCCCCGGCCCGGGGTCGTTCGGTCGGTCGGTCGGCGGGATACATTTTGTCCACTTATCTCGATCGTTTTATAATGACTCATAATAATTGGCAGCGCACGGTACCGGGCAACGACGGTCGGGCACCGCCCGAGGTAGCGAACGGATGCCACCGGGACCACATCCCGGCTACTCCGTTCGCGACCAAACTGATTGACGTCCCAACGGTCGGGTCCGCTGGGCTTTTCGAGGATTTAGTTTGCATCTACCGACGGGCCGTTGGTTCGCCACGACAGGCCGCACGGCACATTTGCGCCTACGGAAACGCATCCGGTGCCGTGTTCCGAGATGGCCAGTTCAGTACGGTTCACTCGATTCACTTTAAGCTGTTTATGTGCGACTGCGTGTGGCCGGGTTTACTTGGCGCTCGGCCATCGGCAAAGGAATTTGGAATGAGTCATGAATATGGTCCACACAGTTTAATTTATTTATTCACACATATAGTCAACGGGCCACAGGACCCAGTTGCTACTTAATACTGAACAGAGGAGAAACTTGAAACCAGTTACAGAAGCTTCGAACAAGATAGAAAATTAGGCATAATAACAGCAAACGGTCGTGATGAAACAACAAAAAAGGGCGCGTCAAACGGAAAAGAAACAAATAACACTTTTGCACTGATTGATGAACATTTTGTAGTTCAGCACATGCAAAGCTTGTTTCATAAGTAGGAAATAGGCTACGTATAAACCCGTTCCGGTGTGTACCAGATAACATTGCCTTACAAGAAGGAAGCGTCAATTTCATGAATAAGGAAGCGTCATGATAGCCGCTCTCGTGAGTCTTCTCTGAACAGCTTCTAGATCGCATCTTTCCAACATTCAGACTGGGGAGTCATACCACGCTAGCATCTTCGAGAATTGAACGAACCAGACCACGTTAAAGAGTTCTCTGGCACATTACATCGGGGAACTTCATTGACACACTAGAAACGAAACCTAACATTTTGAGTGCTTGGCTGAGTAATTTGTCATAATGATCCCTAAAAGCATGCTCAAAATCAAACACAACACCTAGGGATAATTGAGCCATTAATCTTGTATGAAAAATGCATTGGACATCGCAATAACGAAAGTAATAAATAATAAGGGACCGAGATTACTGTTCTGAGGCACACCAGTCACATTGAAAATGACATCAGACACAGTATCATCAATTTTCAAACAACTATAATAATTTTCTTATATAAGTCGGACAAATGCCAATGTTCAAGAGTTTTTTTTCCAACAAGATCACATGCGGTACCCGGTTAAAAGCGGTATTGAAGTCTGTATAAATTACGTCAAGTTGTTAGTCGTGGATGCCAAATGGATTAGCTGAACTAGGTCTGGGTTGACCGAGCGCAGAGAGACACATTAAACAGTAAGAGGCCACGCTTCGTCTTCGATGGTCAGTTTGGAAGTAGTAATGCTCGGAAAATGCTAGCCACCTAATGCCGACAACGTAAAATAGTTATATTAATTAAACCTCAACATGGCCATTCTTGGCCAACGCCTCTCAGCAATAATGGGAAACAAAGCTGTGAAGGCAAAGCTCCGCTTGCATTAACTTAAGCAGTCTTCTATGTCTCAAAAACAAACACATCAAACCTGCGGACCGTACATAATTTCACGCCACACCAACAGCAGTGGCGGACAGCTGCAATTGTGGGGCTAATTGTTAGCAATTTAACCAACACAATGCTGTCGGTTTGCGCGGGAAAAAAAAGCCGTCATCCTCAAATTTCCCCAGTGTCCACGGCGGGTCCACCCATGGTTCGCCGCGGATGACCAATTTGCCCTTCACACACCACACAACAACAAGCGCAAATTATTTCATAAAAAAAAAATATGGCGCACAAAAACGTATCACAGTCCGCTCCGAGAGTCGACAGCCTCAAGCCCGTGACGGGACGGCGCTCGGAAAAGCCTCGGATTGATCGCTCGCCGCGTAACAGAGTCACGAGGCCATCACACGAGGTATCATAATAATGCACAGCCACCTCACTTACTGACCACACTCGCACACACCCACATCCGTCCGCAGCCACGGAGTGTCGCGGAGCGTGAAGGCCGCGGGCAGCATATTTTGGGTGGAAAACTGCATGGACCGTTAATTTATTTCTACGCGCGCCCTACAGAGTCCAACGACGAAACGAGCCGCTCCGATGAATGTCGAGCCGCCGTCCGGTGCTTTTCGGCGTGCCATCAGATCGTCATTGTTGGCCGCTTTGGGGTGTTACACTTTTCCACCGGACCGGACCACCGGTGGGTTGAAAAGATGAAAAAGATTACACGCTTCGGATGACAACGAGACTTAAAAGGCCTGCTGCGACAGCTCGAAACTTTCGGACACTCGAAAATCATTTTCGGTTTTATTTATTCGTTTCTTCGCAGGAAAAATGGCGCTGAATTAGTACTTTACGCGGGCTCAGAAGCCGAATTATGGCCGAAGTGTCCCAACATGTTTTATGCTAACGGGCGGCCATTTTTCTTCCCGCTAGCGATAACGAAGGAACCTAAAGTCGTACGGCCGACTGCCATCAACGAATAGCCGATTAATTTTCAATCATTGGCAATTAAGCATGGCGATAACCATAACCATCCGGGTCCGGGTTGCGCAAACACAGCCACATCTCGCTGCCAATAGATCACCGCAAATGTCGCAAAACGCAATCCGTCGCGCCTGGCCAACCCGGGAGCGAGTCGCCGACTCCGCTGCCGCTGACCCGATGCAAACAATCCCGCAATCCGGCTTCCGGCGGTGCTCGGTCGGTCGGTCGGGTCGAGCGACGACCAGCGACGACATCTCCGAGAGCCGGATTAGGCGGCGGCAGGGTTCGTCGAACTCAAACGGGACGATTCCAGCATATTTGCATACATTCAATACATCACCATACCCGGCGGTACCGAGGGCGCCCCGGCGGCCCTCATTAATGCCCGGAGGCCGTTATTATTTCAGCTGAACAGAACCCGAACTGGCGAGCAAACTTTTGATCTACGCAACAGCCCGGGACCGGGCTCGGTTTCCACGGTCCGCTCGTCCGTTTGTTGGCGAATGTTTTGTCACGGCGCACGTCGGAGTCGAAGTGCCTAACACACAATCCATTAACAACCTTCCCCGGGACGGGGGCGCCATTTGCAAAACTTCCCCAACCGGGCGCAACAGGAGGAGCCCCGTAGCGGAAGCATATTTCTTGGACCCCCGGGCGGGGAGGACGACCGGGTTCCCGACCATTTATGTCCCCATTTATTTATGGTCGCCGTTTGTGCACAAAAACTCATTTTTATGCGCACAAGATAATGGTTCCCGCGGGAGCGCTCGCCGATTCTTTGACGTCGCCGGTCTCGAAGTCTCCGAGAGGCCGGGCCGACGGAGGCCATTCGATTGGGCGCCGCTTATTGCCGATTTGGAGATTTCCGGGGCGAAATAAAACCCGCCAGAACGGTGCGTCAGATAAACAATACAGCTATCGAACCGAAGGCGAGCCGGAGCACGGAGTAACGGAGCCCGTAATGGTAAAGTTTTGGCCCCGGCCAAATGGATGAGTTACGGACGCGAGCGAGCGAGCGTTGAATGTCGTTGCGAGGCCATTTGAAAAGGATTTCCACGGCTTACGGGCAAAGCAGAGCCGGCCACAGGGGCCGCTAAAAATCCGGCCCCAAAACGTTGACGCACGCACGGAACAGCGCACATCGGACCCCGGCCCCCGGTTGATCCTTAACGCATGGCAGCTTTTCAATGTCCGATCGTTTAATGAAAATGCGCCCCAACACAAAGCCAAAGCCCAAGCTCATCGGGCGGGTGGGTGCGTACGAGCATAAAATGAGCATCGATTCCGGGACCCGGCCGACTCAATAAGCCGATTGGATTTTTGTTTCGCGCTAATTGATTAACGGGCAGATCGGGAAGAGAACGCCCGGGGAAAACGAAGCATTCGGTGCAAGGGGGTTGTACATTGTAAACTAAACATAATTTATGGTAAGGCCCGGCCCCGAGCATAATTTATTCACGCAAATCCCTCCCCCGGGGGCCGGAGTCAAAAGTTAAGTCCCCACGGTGGCCAAATGTCCAGCCGGTTCCAGTTCCATTTCTTTCGGTTCCGGGCCAAAACTTTCCCACTTTCTTTCCCTGGTCCCTGGCCAGTTCGGGAGTCCGAAAAAATCATACTAACTTTGGGTCAGAAAAAGAATACCCCCGTGTGCCTTCGGTGTCCTCGATGCCGGCGCGACGCTAACGATGCGTCGCAGCTGCAAGCCGGCGACACCCGGCGGCGGCGGCGGGTCATGATGACGCGATGTTCGTCCTCCCGGAGGAGCACCCAACTTGGGCAACGCTTAATTCAATTAGGTTGTTGTTTTGCAAGCGTAATTAAGTTGTTTTGCCCTTTGCCGGACACGGAGCAGCAGCATCCCCGGTTGTTGTTCCTATTCTTCTGCTGCACTTTATCTTCTCGGGACACAGTGCATCTTCGGTGCATCGTCATGCGCAACCCGCTTGCCTCTGGGGCAACACGCGCTGCAGCAACCGTCGCAAAAGTCGTTAGTCGCATCCGGTGCCGTGGTGCATCTTGCACCACGAGCAAAGGACCTCGGCCAGGACGCCCGCTGAAGCATTGCAATTATTTTTGTCAATCAATCAGGTGCCGTTAGGAGGGAAAAACAACAACAGCGGAAGACCTCCGATTCCTTTGCGGGCGAGCGCGAGTGTAACGGTCCGCCGGAAGTTCGATGATACCGGCGGGTCGTCCTGGCCGCCATCGGATCGCCATCCCAGAAACAAAATTACCATCTCCGGAAGAAGTGACCGTAAAATTGCATCGCACCCGTCCCGTGGACGCGCCATTAACATCGCGGAGCCGGAGCAGCCGAATCCGGAGTACGGTGGGGAAAAAAACGGATGCTTCCAAAGTTACCTCGATTCTCGAACAGATGCGGATCGCTGCTGATGCTGCTGCTGCTGCTGCTGCTGTATCCTTGCACGGTGCATCCGGCGCAACACAGCGCCAACAGCAGCACCGGGCTCGGGTATCGAAAATTGCACTTCATTATTTCTGTTTGCCTTCCTCATCCATCGGTGCCCGCGTTCTATTCGGGCCACCGTGCTTCCGGGGTCCTTCCAGAGTCCGCCTGAAGTCCGCACAACACACGGCACGGCGCCGTCACTCACCGGGCAACTCTAATATCATCAGCAAACCGTGATCCCCGTGATATGCTGCCGCCCGATCGTCCGTACGGTCGTGTCCAAACGGACCAAACGTCTCCGTAGACACGTGTAGACGCTCCGGCGCGGTAAACAGTCTGTCAACAAACTCTGCGCCGTGTTTTGCTCCGTCCGGCACGGCTCGCTCTGTTTGCCAATTGACTCTGGCGCCGGCTCCTCAGCGGATTGGCCAGTTCATTTCATCGAGGCGTTAAACGATGCGCCACCACCTCTTCTAGTCTGGACTGGATCTACTTGTCGAAGGTCACCCTGTCTTCGGCGCCTGTAACTGTCACTTTGATCACCAATCACTTTTCATCGGACACGCCAAACGTCAAACACTCACAGGCGTGACTCACTCCCGGGGTGTTTCTAGTGCTCCGGGGTGGTGTTTATCTACACGCGAATAAACGCACTTCATGTTCGATTCTTCAAAACACTAACTCCGGACTCGGACCTGTCACGAAACCGCTCGACGGCACGTGTCAGTCATCGGGCCCACTGATCCAGAACTCTGTGGTCAAGCACTTCCGGCCGAAAACACTACCGACCGAACCGAGAATCCGGGACCCAGCCAACCTGTTCCGGGGGTCGCAACCGTTCCGACGAACGCCTCCACAGTGACTGCGTTTTTGGCGAGACCCCCTAATTTCACCGGCTCCCCAGGCTGCACTGGATTAGTGTATGGCCGCCCGGGGCTATGTGTGGGTTTTTTATTCATCGAATATTTTCACCTGTGTGGGGCCAGGGGCATCATTCAGGCCAGCGTTCTGTTCAAGTGTTGTTTAATTCAATTGTTGTCATGGAAACCGGGGTCCGCTAGGGGGCGCGCGCGCGCGCCGGGCCGAGGAAGCCCCCGAGCAGCCACGGGTTTAATGGACTTTTTACGCGCCAAACAACCACCCCGCCGCCGGAAGGGAGGAAGCGTTGCCATTGTTGCCCACAACGCTTGTGTGTGTGTGTGTCCCGGGGTTGCTAGGGTCGTGTTGTTGGGCGAGCAAACAATGACCGCTCGGTCTGCATGCAACAACGGAACACGTCGTTAGACCGTACGCAAACAACCATGAAAATGCACACACACACACACGAATTGCTGGACATTTTGTGGTCGTCTGGAGGTCCAAAGAGTAACCAGTGGCCGCAGAGGGTTTAATGGCGCACCAGTCCAGTGGGAAGAAAACATCGAACGCGATGGCGATGATTTTCTTGAAAACACAGTGACTGTGCGATGTTTTGATCAAACGGTGTTCGCTTTACGTCATTTGGCAGTTGGCAAACGAAGTCAAGAAAAACCCAAAATTCAAATTACGTGGCCATGCTGATAAGTAATGCACACATGCCTGTAGAAGTTGACCAAAAACAAATAGCAAGATTGGGTAGAAAATAAATTTGAAGTACAAACCTTAACGTTCAAAATCATGTTTGGCAGTTTATGACGTGTGCCCACTATGTGTCGATGTTTAATGCAACAATACGCGACTTTTTGTCCACAATTGATAATGCGTCTCATTTAGTTTATTATTTGCATTCCAATATATAGTACGTAGTCACCGTTAATCATTATACAATGTGCAGGTTTTTTCACTCCATCACTGAGACATTCTACACACTTTTCTTGAACCAAGGCCTTGCAAGGGCGCGATAGCTCATTGTCGGAGCTGTAATGATCACCCTTAAGGTCTCTTCAGTTGCAAACATGGTGTTGCAAGAATATTTAACAATAATGAAGCCAACACGTTGCATGGATATTCCAATTTGTTTTCGGTCATTTTAAATCAAGTTCTTCGACAAGTTTGCGATGATTATCGTCCAAAGCAGTGATTGGACGGCCGCTATGTGTTTTGTCCAAGCCGTTAAGGCTTTTCCAGGATGTCGATCATGAACCTGTAAACAGCAGGTAAATGATGATAAATATCTCGAGGATTCCCTTTCCCAGCAGTTGTTTAATTCGCGTTTCCATAGCACAAGAGCACGACTCCCTACTGACACTACTAGAAAACAAACTGAGTGGATGCAACGCCATCAAACTGCGCCGAGTAGGAATAGTATTTCCACACGGCACAGTTCAGAAGCTTATTTAGTTCGTCTTCTAAGCTAAGATGTTGTGTATAATTGCGCACGTAGTTGCACGGTGTCGCTTATCCGCCGTTAGTCTCCGTGCGTTCCGGGCAATTGGTTAAATTGACGTTTACCGTGGGCCGGCGTATTACACGGGCGTGCTACGTTAATTTTATCCTATTTTTTATGTGTCATCAAAATTATACTACACAAAAACAAACACAATAGTAACCAATATCTGACACGATGACACGAGTACTGTGCATAATGGTGGCCGCACCAGCAGGCAGGCAAAGCGGTTTTGTGGAGAAAGAAGAATCGGCGGTTTCAATGGCCAAATGGTAGACTAATTTCATTGCCCGTGCTAATTATCACGGCCACCCCCTACTAACTCACTTCCGGTGGCCGCCACCGGTGGTGGGATGATTTAATTCCGATCATTAAATTATTATTTACACCCACGTAAAGCGAGACCCACAAATAAGCGGCCGGCCATCGATCATAATCGAATACCTCGTTACGGCACCGTAATTGAGTCGGTCTACAATTTAATTATGGTTAGAGTAGCGTTTGCCTTTTTTTTCTTCTTTAGCCCAGCGTGCCTTCCTAAGTTATGCTACGAGCATAAAGCATTCGATTCGGCGCGTTAACGGCGAAGCGCGTAGGCCGTTCGGTTCGTTACGGTTTACCTTTTTTATGGCCGACCCGACCGGTCAGATCGGTGCATTGAATAAACCAGCGTGTCGCGTAAGTTACAGCGGTTCGATTGCTCCGAAAACGTCCATCGGAAAACTGTGCCACGACCGGCGAACAACAACACAGTGTACGCGGAGCTTTGCATAACTCCGCGCCTTTGCGTCGTCCTGGCGCACGCGATACCGTTCAGCACACGGAAGGATTTTACTTCGGTCGAAACCGGACGAAATGCAATGTTTACGTTGACCGGAACCCGGAGAAAACTGAAAGAAGCCCCCGTTTGTTTACCGTTTCAAACCCCCCCACGTTGTTGGCCTTTCGCTCGATTCGCGCGCCAAAAAGGCGGTCCCCTCCGACCTGTCGAAGTATCGATTCAATTGGCTCCACGGGACAGTCGGCGGATCGGAAGCAATAGAAGAACATACGCCCGCTCTGACGGCCACCCAAACACTGACGTGGCGATGGGGAAAAAGGGGTGCAAAAAATGTTAAACCGTTCGGTAACCTGTCCACTGTCTGTTCCGGGAAAATCGGTGTCACCTACTTACCTAGCGCCCAGTCGAAACGCCCCCACCGACGAAGCGCGGTGCATCCGCGATGCAGTTTCGAGAAAACGGGAGCAGCTTGTGAATGGAGCGGGCTCCGAATGCATCCCCCACTGCCAGTGTCGACCTATTGCACCGAGATTCGTTTTTGTTGCCTCTGACCAGTGACCGATTTTCTTCAACCCGTGCGGCCGACGTTGCCACCCACCCGGGTGTTGTCCACCGGACAGGGCAACCGGAAATTTGGTGACAAACCGTGGCTCGCGGATAAGATCGCTCGCACACTGGCCGATGGGCAGCTTTTAGTCGTTTCATCACAAAACCAGATTGCTTTACAGCAGCAGCAGCAGCATCATTGCGCTCCATTCACGGAACGACCGAACCAGTTGGCGGACTTTGAATTGAATGCTCCGGTGTAAGGCGGACAAGCGATTCATTATTCAGATCGGAGGCTAAAATTCATTCATCAACGCCCGGTGCGCGGGTTGCATTTTTCTGTCCGTAGGCATGTGCCATGGGGTTTTCCAGCGGGCGCAATGAATTCGCCAACCAAAAGGGGGCCCCAAAGCACCAACGGAGAAAAAAACTTTCCAAACGCAGACCAAGGAATACCTGATGGACCTGCCACGCGGCATTTGGGTGATCGTCTTGTCCACGGTACGGCAACCGAAATTGACGGCTTCATAAATTGTGTAGACGGTGCGAGAGCTACATGTCGCGGCTGAGGTTGTAGCTACGAATAGTGACATCCATTTGAAATGGGATTTTTTATTTCACTGTCAGCTTAGGGTATGTTGAATAAAGCATAAACCCATCGGGCGAAATTTGGGTATCGAAACCCGGAAGCTGGTCTGGTTCGATCAACCATTCTGTGGCCCGCAACGAGCAGGCTAGATATTCCATGAAACTAGGTGTGGAACCCGAAGAATTCCTTTAACATCGGAAAGGAAATCAGTTATAGGGGTTCTTGGCTTCAGAGTAAATAACTCGCACTGGACTGAACAGGTTCCGTTCCTAACAACATCTGATCTATTTGATAAAGAATCGTGTCGTATTTGCTAAAATTAACAACCAATTTTTGCATCCCTTTCCAGCTCAGTGTATGGGTTTTCTTTTCTATTCTTTCCATTTTGTTTGTTTTGTTTGGGATTCTTCCATTTTGTTCCCACGTAATATTTATCCGAATTATGGACCATCATTCGTACTGTTTACACGATCGTTTTGCTTCGCAGCAAATTATAACCATAAAAGTGTTATAGTTTGCTTTATTATCATTTTACACTCACATGTTTCTCACATTCCATGTTTCTGCGTTTCTTAGGTTTCGGTGTTACTCGTTTTCTCTTCTGCATCTTCGTGGCTTGAAAATGTTACTCCATTCAACTGTGATTGAACTTAGGTCTGTTCTTCGCGCTCTCAACAGTGTTATAAGCAGACAATTTTATCAAAAACTCGAAAACAGTTGTCACATTTTTAATGGTACACAATTATGCCAGTATTAGATATGATAAGCACTGATGCTCGTAGGATGGTAACAACTACTGGCATTTAACAATTCATACAAATCAATCTGCAGGGTTTTAGTTGATGTTTTGGAGATACTGGTAAAACCTTGGCGCAAAACTTCGAACAAATTGAACTCCTTACCTCAAAAGAGGACTAGCTTGAGGGTCACACAAAACATTTTGTACACCAAAGCATTCCAAATGGAGCAAAAAGTATGTCTCTGTCAATAATGAAACACCAATAAAGAATATTGGTTCAATTTTAAAATTAGTTCCAAAAAGAAACAAATCAGTCATCACATGTCAACTATACACCATTTTGTTGCATGGTAACTGGTTATCGAAACCAATTTCCGTAAAACTATCCCAATTCTTCATTTCTATTAACAAAAAAATAATGTAATCACTTCGAATTAACAGGGCAAGGTAGTGGACAATCAATGACCAGGCCTGGATCATTTGGGTGCTGCACCACAACCTTTCAACAAGGATCCCGATATTTTTGGGAAATAGTAATCGACCTGAAGATCGTCTTCCTTAACAAACCTTTTCCCTTACTAATCAAAACTGGGCAAGTGAGATCGCTTGTCCTAATAAAAGGTTATAACTCCAAGGTACTCCGTTCCAAGGTACTCCGTTCCAATCCAGCCAATAGTTTAATTGTTGCCACATTCTGTATTATTTGAAGGAAAAACCATATAAAAAATCCTTAGATCAGAAAAACTAAAATTTTAATCGAAATCCTGCCAAAAAAAGATAATTTACTGTAAAGTATACTTCACCCACCAGCAAGTCGCTACAGCAACTACAAACCTCGAAGTACATAATTTCCATTTTTCTGCCATCTTCAGGCCAGGCCATCACCATCAATCCATCAATCAGCCGACGGCCAGACATCCGCAGGGCCAGTTAGTCGGGCGCTTAGCGAGCGATTAGAATGCAAATTAATATTGCAAAACCAAACCATTGCCTCGGAATGAAGCTTCCCACCAGGCCATCTCGTCGTCTTCGGTGTGATTATTACCTTTCGCGCTGCCCTCAAGATTCGGAACCCATCATCGTCCTCGTCGTCGTCGTCATCAGCGTATTTGAGAAAAACTCCTGTCGAGTACTTTCACGCTCAACTTTGCCATTTTCGACAAGCTCTCGGCTTCGCGCAGTAATCCAGTTGCCGGCTCCAGTCATTGAATCATCTTCCGAAAACAAATCCCCACGGGCTCGTTGCCTGTGGTTCGCCCTGGAGGCGAGCGGTCTCGGAGAACACTCGACGACCCAAAATGTGTCTGCGGTGCGTGAAATTATCAAATATTCAATATCATAACCCAACGCGCCGTCGCTGGCAGTCCACCCATTTCCGTGTCCCACCGTGAGCATCGTCATCACCATCATCGTCATCAGCAGTGTGTTGTCAACCTTGGGCAGGACTGGCGGACTAGAGCCGAAGCGGGACCCATTGTGATCGCTCATTGCGTACGTAGCCAAACGGCAAGCCTGCGACGCGCCACGCGATGATAATAAATTCAAATCACAAAAACCACTAAACGCTTGCCTGCGGGCCACCCGCAACTTGAACGCCCCACCACCCGACTTCAGAGGGAGGGACTTCACCCGACCAGAAGTTGGCACGGCTCGGCTCAGCAGTCGTCGCCTCGGCCTCGAAAATCTTACACCCAAATCTCATTATCATCATCGCCATCGCGTTCATCATTCGAATGCGAAATGCGAGTGGCCGGGGCGCGGTTCCGGGGTGGGCTCCGGTCAACCCGGGGTTGCGCACCAGCCAACCCGCCCGCCCGCAGCCCGACCCGACCAGGGACTGGAGAGTTTATCATAATCGAGAAACTTAATTCCAAATTAATTTGATAAATTATTTATCAACCAACTCCGGCGGCTTTGGCGTTACGTTCCTAATGCCCCGGCAATTACAGTACTCGGGAACGCCGCCGCGGGCCCATCCTTCGGACGGTGGTGGTGTCCATCTTGCGGAACGTCACCTCGTCACCTCGACCTCAAGAGTTGGTCAACCCGGTGGCGTTGGGTGATCTGGCGAGTGGACTGGGAAGATCTGCGGGACCAAACGGACCATTCCGGAGTATCCTAACCCGAGTCCGAGCCATCCAAGATTCGGTGATGATTCAGCGCAGAATAAGCACCCGGAAGCAGCTCCGTCTCTATCGGTTTCATTTTCCTGATTGAAGACTCCCAGTGATCTTAGGGCCCCCGGTGTGTTAAAGCCAACTGCGCTACACTCCAGGGTAAGGCAGGTAGGTGGTTCCCCACCGCCGGGAGCTCCCGGGTGTAACATGAGCTCCCGGTTCCCTGACTCCGCCGACAACTCTCAGACGTTGCCGACAGCGAAAGACAACTTCCAAAAGGGACTGGAATAGTCAAACGCTGTTTATTTGTTTTCTCAAACACTCGGCACTCTCTCTCGCCGTCGCCCCTGACGTACACTCCCCCGATGCCACCGCATTGTTTTCTCATCAACACCAGCAGCAGCAGCAACACCGGAAGCCGGGAGTACCGGGCTGCCAGGATCGGTCTGAGTTTGGATCGGAGCGACCTACGAACGACCCGCCTGCTGGCAGAACGTTACAAAACCAACAGCAAATCAAGTCCGTTGTTTTGATTCCGCAGGCACCCCCGGCCCCGGCCCCGGCCCCGGTCGGTTTTGTCACTGTGCGTGCCAGGAATCCCTCCCGAAGCCTCCGTCGTCGGACCTCCTCGGAGCTCCGGTCTGAAAATCTTAATTTGTCGGTTCTCTCGACTATCTGCGCGGGGCAATCTTTTCGTCTTAAATATATTTACGAACTCGTATATTTATTTCGCACCCTCACTCTTCCAGACTTCCCATTCCGTCCCGTGAAGCCAGTCGTCCAATTCTGCCATCGTCTGCGGTCCTTTTGCGCCACTCACGGGCGCTGGGCGCGGATTATTTCCTTCGATTGGCTTCCGATGACGCCCGGGCGTCGGGAGTGGATTGGCAAGCGAAGATTTATTGCTTTTCAGCCACGTTGATTATTTTCACTGACGCCTGGCTTAGTGCCGCGGGCCGCACCGAACGGCGTGGCGAGGAAGAACCAATCGCTTGTCTTCACCCCGTGGCCAATCTTTGCTGTTACAGTCCTGGCTCACAACAATAATCTCGCGTTCTGGAGCAACCAAGAGCCTGAAATAATAAGTCTACCGGAACCCCCCGCGGTGTTCCCGCGGTTGCCGGCAAGAGATATATATATTTATTTCGCGAATCGCAAATCATCAGCCATCGAAATCATAATTATGGTTTTAATTTCCTAATCATTTCCAGGCAGTTTTCCGGGGCCGGTTTTCGCGGGATCCGTCTGTCGGAGACCACCGCGATTCCGCGAGCGCTTTAAAGCAAATACCTTGATTAATGTAAACAATCTTCCGCCAGGGTTTATTACCATTAATTCCGTAGATTGTGCCGCGCACCCAGGGGTCTTGGCCTTTGCGGATAATTATTTCACTGCGACCACAGAAAGTGCCACGAGAGAGATGAAACGACGCAAGACCCCCCGAAAATACCACAGACCAGAGAGAAGATTTATTGTACCAAGTGATCTTCGAACACCACCACGCTGTTTACAGCACTTTTAATCCTTGAACGAAAACGGATAGCGTTGAGATTGAGCCGTTTCCGGTGACACCACCCGGCACCCGGAGGCCGCTATCGGCTTGCTCTCCAAATGGATGCGTCCTTCCGAGCTTAAAGCTATCTAATGGGGCGCGGAATGTTGCGCACGGAATGCGTTAGGCCGCCCAAAAGCAAGGACCACCTGCTCCGCAGAGCCTGACCGACCGAAAAATGAAGGATTACTGCCGCTGACTCCGAACCAAACCGAGCCATAAATAGTGTCAACCACCACGAAGTTAATTTTGATCAAACGGTTGCCGGAAGGAGCGCACCGGAATCGGTCGAAATTCGTGCTAATCACAGGGCGTAGTCCCGGCGTAGAAGAAGTGGAGTGATGGTTCGCGGTCAGATCGGCGCCTGCGATAATACTGAGAATCGATGCAATAGTTCCGGGCAACATCCCCCCGGGAGGGTGCGCGCAATTGAGTATTAGCTACAAGCTGGCGCTGGGCCGCGCTCACGGTTAGTTCCCCTTTCGCTTCAGATCACGGTCCGGCAGGGACCGGAGGTAGTTCTGGTACCACCGCTCGTACCAGAGCGCACTGTTGGAGACGGCCTTCTCCTCGCTGTAGATTGGATCGTAGTCGAGGTAGATGGACGCGCGGATTCGATTGAACAGCAGGATCGAGGCCATGTACGAAAGCAGTGCGCATGGTGGATACCGCAGCCGGATGTTCGTGAACGGGTGGAGCGCCTTCACCAGCAGCTCGAGCAGGAACGCCAGGAAGAAGGTGATGAACAGCGGGATCTGGTAGCTGGACGGGCGCATCTTGAGCGTTTCGTTGGCGCGCGAGATCCGCTGGCAGAAGCGGGTCGTGTCCTCGATGCCCGACTCGTCCGTCGCGAACACCGCGTAGCCGGCGATTTTTTCCGCGTTGTTAGCGAGCCCCTCCTTGGCGCACACCAAACACCAGGCCGCGTTGCCGGCGTACACGATCTGCTGCTTGCCGCCCGGGCCCGCTATCTTGGGGATGGCGCCATTAAACTTGACCGCCACCTTGACGATGGTCGGTATGAAGCGCTCGTCACACTCACCGAACATGACCGGTGGCCGGATGGCGATCGTTTTCAGTTTCCCTGCAGAGAGGATACGACGGAGTAGTAGGACCAATAAAAGTTCGATGCGCATCATCTCCCGACGGTCGGTCCCTGTCACGGTCACACCGAAGCTTACCACCGTTCGCCAGCTCGGTGTCGTTGGCGGCCAGCACCAGACACTCCGCCCTCCACTTGGACGACGCGTAACCCGGCACCTGGAAATCGCTCTCCTTCGCCGGCACCTTCGTCTTGGGCTCGGTCTGATTGCAGACGATCGTGAAGTTGGCCTTCCCGAGGTACGGGGTCATGTGGATGAGGCAGTCGCTGGCGAACACGAGCCGCGGGACGCTGTACCGGCGGCACAGCTCGACGATCCGGGCCGTACCATCAACATTCACCCGCTGCAGCTCACCGTAGTGCGGTGGGAAGTCGAAGTTCACGTACGCAGCCAGATGGAACACGCAGTCGACGCCCTCGAAGGCGCGCTCGATCGCGGCCGCCTTCGGGTCGCAGATGTCGCCAACGATCGAGACCACTTTCTTGCTCCCGAGGTGACCTTCAGGGGGAGAGCGAGAGCATGATAATAAAGCGGAAGAGTGATTGGTGACGTGCGACACCCGAAAGGGAATGTGAGCGCGCGCCTTCCGTACGTTACCTATGCGATTCTGGTAGGGGTTAAGGTCGACCACTCGTATTTCGCCAACCTTGGGGTCGCGCTCCTGGAGGAGCCGGATCAAGTGCTGACCGTAGAAGCCCGAGCCACCTACGGAGTAAAGGGAGGGACGGTAGGGTGAGCCAGGGGTTACAAATTGGGTAATTTATTACGGGTAATGTGGGTAATGTGGGGTTATTACTTATTATTATACGCGATGGCGATGCGATGATTTATGTTGGTATTTGCTGGTGTGGACATTACGGTGACAAGCAACAACGAAGCAATCAGCGTTGCTTTTTTAATTCAATTTCATTTGTAACCACCGGGAGCCCGGGTGGGCTTCTCAGCAGCCGATACCGGGTGGGCCCCTCTGACGGGTCCTCGCTCCGGAATGCTTACCAAGCAGCTGCCCCAAATTTGGCCGTTCTCCCAAATAAAGCATCACCAGGCGCGATGTTGCGTTGTTTGACTGTTTTGTGAAACCATGGCACAAAATAACAGACCCTCCCAACGACACCCCCGGTAAAGGCAAATATCGTCCTGAGAAGGCGGAAACCCATGCCGGGGTCAGCAAACTGCTCCTTGACACCGACTACAAGCCGGGGGACCGGGTCAAGATGTCGGGGTCGCCGAAGTAGCGAACTCGTCAGTCGCCCGGGTTGATTGTTTGTCGTCTGTAAACAATTTTAACGTGACGCATTGCTACTTTACTCTGCTACGCGATGCCCCAACCCCCGGCAGCGGGACTCCTTGGGTTGCGGTCGTCCCCAAAAATTTATCAACCTATAGAGGCCAAGGAACAGAGAAGGATCAACAAATAATGTGCCCCGAACGTCCTCCTAGTCCTTAGCTACAGTCCTAAACGGGCCGGCGGGACGAAGTTCGCCACGAGTTGTTTATTGAACTAAAAACTGGTTCTAGTGTTACGTCGAATTTGGATACAGCCTTTGATGGCGTTGCGTCACCGCGCTCCTAACTCAGCGCGTGTGTGTAGTTTAAAAGATTTGAAAAATAAATCCTTTCCATTTTAAAAACAACCCAACAGGGCCGCGTAGATCGCGCTGATCGTTCCGAAACCGGTTTAAGCATCCGGAACCTTCCCCCCCCCCCCACCCAGGCTGAGAAGTCGAAGTCTTGTTTTAACTTTTCTTACGCTCCGTTACATCAATCAGCCACGCGCGCGTGCGCACGCCCTAGAAGGTGACCGGTGACCGGAGAAGTCAAATAAATCCCATTCGTCGTCGTCGTGTGAAAGCCAAAGACGCTCCCAGGGTTTGGTCGGAGGTGAAGGTGACGGAATTAAACGAATCCGACGACGATGGCCGCCAGCGCGAACGCTGATTACCTCCCGAGCGTCTCGCGGATGTACACGAAGGCGAACACACGCCGAGGACGAATGATAAGCGATCGGGGCCCTCGGAGACCCGGGATTTTTCAGAAGCTCAATCAGCTTCACGGATTCAAGCCTATCCGTATTAGGTTTCGATTTCGCACTAAGGACATCAAACACCGCAACACCGACTGACCCCGAATTGCCTCAAAAAGCGCAATATGTGTGACTTTATTTTAGCCTTTGACGGTGGCCCACTTAACGGTCCAATTTGTTCCGTTCGAGCGCTGCCTATAGAATGTAGTTAATTGACACACAAAATGACGCCTCAATGATGGTGCCACCACACTCGCCGAGCACAGGCTAATAGTGAAAAAAACAACCCGAGGGCTTAATTAACCCCCTACGTGGGTGCATTGACGCACTGGCGCTCATAATGATATCGATCAACAAACTGCGAATGCGGTTGATTGTCGTTTGAAATAAAGTTCGGTTCGGTTCGGTTCCGGACCCGTCCAAAAGTGACCACGTCGCAGCAACTCCCGGACTCTGCGCTCGACGACGAATCGGCCACTCCGCTGCAAAAGTAAATATCGAGGCAGAGTTGTGTAGTAGAGTCTCGTCCCGAGCTGGGCTCCTCAGCATCGAACCAACAAACGCCGCCGCCCCAGGCAACCCATCCGCCCCGCGGGGATCCGGACGTCGAAGCGCATCAAACCGGCAAAGTACACAAACAGGACCGGGCCATAGCGATTCGGGTCGGGTGGTGTCTGAGTGAAAATACGTTCGTTTTCCTCATTTTCCCGGCGTCACCGTGCCGTACCACGAGCGCCAGTCAATGGCTTGCGTGGCGCGCCAATATTACAGATTCATTATGTTGATAGAATCATCATCGCCGTCGTTTTGATTTTGTATTTACACATTATTTGAATTTTAAATAAACCCTCGCCTGGAGGCCAAAGGCCAACACAGGATAGACGATTCGCCGGGAACTTTCTCGCACTCTGTCGCACGCTCTGTGCTCTGTGCGCTGTTGCGAATCCTTTCTCCGTCGTGCGCGGGTAGAGCGTTTTGTCGCATTCCGGAAATCCATCATCTAAAATCAACGAAAGCACCTAGCGAAAACCGGGTGGATCTGCCCGAGTCGATGGATGGCGTAGCTCGCCCTTGCTGCAGAGAGATAGCGCTCCTGCCAGGAAGTGCCATTTGCGCCACTTCGGACGGGCGTGATTGAATCCGCCGTACCGAACCGAGACCGAACGGGAATGGTAAATGAATGAATTTTATCCGGTCGAGCCCTTACGCCCTGGAATTAATATGCTAATTTGGATACTTTCCCACAACCAGGAGCGACAGAACGGTTTGCCCCGATCAATCGGGTTTGCGGATCACCGCCATGGCGTGCGGAGTTGCTGAACACACAACTTAACGTTTTCCTGAATTTTTAAACCTTTTTAAACTCTCTGCTCTTCGACAGAACATGCCAACAAACTCTAAACTATATCCTGGGCCAATCCTGGGACGTGGCGGTGGCCATTCACAAACTTGTATTTCTTTCGAATTTACAAAAATAAATGGAGATTCCGTCGGACACGTGGCAAACGGGACACGAATCAACGCCGCCAACAATCAATGCCCGGCTCTGTTTACCTTCACGGTCCGCGCGTTTCGCCGTGAATCTGGGTTCGGACCAGGTTTTTGGGGGAAACGCGAGGATAAAAAGTCACACCGTGTGCCGTGGCCAGCCTTCGGTGCGCGCGAGGCCACGGCGCAAAGATGGTTCGGTTCCACCGTCACGAGAAAGTCAATCTTTCCCGCCCCGTGGGCGCTGGCCGGGCCGAACCGGTGGCGCTGCGTGCGTCACATGATTTATTTTGGCCCCGCCAAGGCTCAGCCTCCAAGGCAATCGGCACTCGGCTGGCAGCCGAGTGCCGTGGATGGAAAATTGCTCTACGGTTCTGCCCACGCACGGCACATTTTCCGCGACCCGACTCGAGGCCAGGCTCGTGCCGTCGAACGTCTGTGAGTGCGGGGCGCGAAAATGGTGAAAATGCAGGCTCCATTCGAACATAAGCCATTGCACGGTGCCAACGGTGCTTATGAAACGTGGTTTTTGGCGCGCAACAACACGGGTTTTAAACCTGTGCAGGAAACGAAATCAAAATCCAACGGACAAAGAGTACCCTAACCTTTCGAGCACTTCCGGTCCCCGGTGCCGGTGGAATTGCGGAATGTGGTTATTAAATTTTCGTGCCACGTCACGCGGTTAGCGACCGAGCAGATTTGTAATCTTTTCGGCGCCCGAAATACCGGAAAATTGATGACAAAACGCAACCCTCACGCGCGCGCCGGTGACCGGAAGCTATTACGGGGAGGGCCCAGAAAATTCGCCGCATTAGATTGTTGACGTTCGAATCAATTTCCGCCGACGCAGAGAAAAGTGCCCCAATCCAAGCGTGATGATGATCTCGATTGGATCCACCAGGTGTCCGGGGGCCCCACGGTTACGATAACGTGTGAAGAATTAAAAAACTCTCAAATAGGCTTCCTTTTGGGGCCGACATGCGGCGTTTCTAATTGGCCCGGATGATGGTCCGGTTTCACCGCTAGTGTGCAGGTTTCGGACGAGCATCGCGACGCATCAAGGTCAACATTATTCCTCGGCGCTCGCTCACTCGAAACTGCTTCTGGAAAGCTCCGACTCCGGCAAATCAGCTAATGATCATGCGTGGCACCGAAAACTTGGTCCGCTCCAATCGACACGCGCCGGTGGGTTACGATCTGCTCAATATTAAAAAACCCACGCCTCTGGGACCCATCGGAACGGCCGGCGGAGTTCGATGGCCCAGCGCCGGAGATAAAACGAAAAGTTTGTAAACTTTTACGTAACGCCGATGTCGCGGCGGCTCACCATACGCGTCTCTAAGCCCCTGCATCCGTCCGACCCAACGGTTTAGTAACGGCCGATTTCCAAACTCCTTGCCATGGTTTTTTTTTTCCTTTCGTCCGATAGCTTTCTGCGTGTTGGCCATTTCCAAAATGGAATAAATACATAACAGGGCCCGGGCACCGACCAAAAATGCGACGTATCATTCGTCCGTTGCTCCGGCACGATGAAGTAAGACGCAGATTAAACCAAAGACGCGCTTGTTAACTAACTCGCCGCGATCCGATTGCCTCACAGACGGGTGGGGGGCCTCCCCTCTCCAGGATGGCCCGGGCGAGCGTCGCCGTCGTCGCGGTGGTCGTTTAACACAAATGTTCGATCCCCATTTTCGGTGGCCCCTCCAGATTTTGGGTTATTTAATCGTCTTCCGAGAGCCGAAGCCGTTGCCGAGGTGAAGTTCAACCCGTGTCTCCCTCCGTGTGTGAAGGGGAGGGTTGGTGCTGGTACTAAGTGCGGGCTGCCCTTGCCCGTGTGCAGGTGAATTGCAGCGCACGAGACGAGAGTGAAAGAAGTAATTGCATTGCCGGAGTAGTAATTGCAAGGTCACGCGTTTTTTTCAAGTGCCGTTACCCGGGACCGTTCCCGGCGACGCTGTGGGTTGGGATGATCAGCAGGTTTTGGGGGCCTTGAACATTCGGTTCAAAAGCTTTCGCCCAATGTTAAGCGAGTGTTGTTTTGGTTTGTTTGCTCTCGGCTGAAAGTCTGGGCCGAACTCTTCATCATCCATTCATTCGCCGGGGCGGCGCAGATCCTGGTAGCCAGCAGGACACACTCTTGGGCAGAAGTTTGCCCATTTGCATAAAATCCATTTGGCTTTTTGCGATAACGTGGGGACCACTGTCGTCGCTGCAACATCGTCTGGTATTTAGACAACCCCGCCACTAACGCGACTGCCTTTATTTCGTGAACTCTTGAATACCGATCTCATACCTTAGATCGGTATTCGAGAGTTGCGAAATAAAGAATCACAATAGTTAAACATCACAGTAGTAGCTTAATGTAGTGCTTACCGGTCACTAACACCGTTTCTTTTCTGTCCATGCTATCTGGTGTTTCCATTATTCTATTTTGAACCGTGTTCTCGCCGAACACTTTCGCTTTCGTCGGGCGTCGGAATGTCACCACCGATTCTCTTTGTCACTGGGCCCCCCACTTTTTGGTGGACCAACTTTGGGAAAATAAAAACACGGCGCTCGCGATCTTTTTCGCGGTCGTTTCGCTTCGAATGTTTCACCCGTTCGCATCCACAATGGTCAAGATCGCGCGTCTCGCGAGGAAGATCTAATTTCTGTGGACCATCCGCACTCGCTAATCACTCTTTGCCACCCGCCGCAGGGTTGGTCAAGGAAACGTTGTTCACACGCCGCCGTCCGAGGCCGTATCGGTGTGCCGTGGCACAAACCCTGGGTTCTGCCCGATGGACGAAACTTCCTCTCGCCGGAAACACCTCTCTGGGGCCTGCGATAAGCGTGCGAGCTTCGCGCTACTAACCCACCGACTGTGATCGGCCGCCGATCGACGGGCCGCTCGAAGACACGATTTTTGGAAACTGTCTCCGTCGGCAACCAACACCAACGCACCCGCCGCCGCCGCCGCCGCCGCCGCCGCCGCCGCCGCTGGCACCCGAAACCGAAAAACAACAATCGAAAGGGAAACGAACGAGATCGCGGCCGTGGCCGTTGCGCGATCGGCCTTTGGGGGCTTTTTTTTCTTGCTGGTTTTTAGGCTAGATCTTCGGCGGCGGCGGCCAGCCGAAGGCGAGATACCGCAGGAACGTGCCGGAGCTTTCGCTCCCGGGAGCCCGCTCTCGGGCCGAACTTCTTTATTTTCGTAGCACACACAGAGACCAGAGACTTAGCGGAGCTAAAAGTTCCCGGCGGGGCCACACAAAAAATTATGCAACGCGGCGGACGGTCGGTGCACGCTCCGAATCTCTTGCTTTTTTTTTGTGCGTGAGAATATTGGTGAAATACCTCGGGGCGCCGAAAATTCCCACCCAAAATTGGCCCAACGGAAGGGGATTCGACTTTTAAAGTTTTTGGGACTCTGTAACTCTGGCCTTTTTGGTGGCTCGTTTTGTTTTGTGCAATAATCATAGATGATTGATGGTTGGATTGGATCCATCATCCTCTTCTTTGTTGACGACATTTGTGCTTTTCTTTAGGCGATGTTTGGCACTACTTGCGATAAGCATCTTTTAATTAAAATCGATGCTCTTGGCGCCCCCTGCGGAGATCCGTGTTGCTTGTTAGCAAGAGGTGCTTGCTGTTTGATTCGTCACGGGCTGTCGTCGTGAAAATGAGCTTCGGTTTCAAACGAACGAGAACGAGTTTCAAAACACCAGCAACAAGTTCCACAAATCGGCCCTCGGACGATAGTAGTTGGTAAGGGCTAATCAGTGGTTCGGAGCACTCGTTGTGTCGTGTTTACTGACCCAACCGTCCACACGTTAGCGCCCTTTTTGGCGTGGCGACCCATCCACGTGCACAGATAATCGGCACAAATTGAAGCTTTATTGCAAACAACAAATCACACTTCTCGGCGCTGGCCAAAACTCCGAGTTTCGGCGTTATCCATTTCGGCCACCCCGGGTACGCCGCCGAGAGCGTTGCAGTAAAATTGATTAATTTCCGAAATTCAAAAAGTCAACAGTGTTTTTTTGTGCATGTGCGAGAGGTCACCTATGTCCGCATGCTCGGTACAGGGGATGTGATGCTGGCAAAGCTGGTGCTTCCGGTCACAACCGTAGGAGGAGTGCAGAGACCATAGGGGCGCTGGCAAATTGCTGCTGCCGAGGATGATGAATGTCCTTCGATGAACGGCACACACACACACAGCGTAAGGGAAGTTGACCACAAATTAGCACTCTAAAAGCGCTTCCCGGGCGACATTCATTAATTACATGTTGACGTGAATAAACTTTCTTTTCGTGCGACGTACCGACGGCACGAGAAGGTTAGTGTCGAAATGATAAGCAACTCCTTAATTGATTGCACAATTTAGAGACTAATTTAGCTGCACTTTATGCTGATTAGCCTTCACATGGCAGACCATCCGATGCATGGATCTCCTACGTAACCTCTTCGCGCGTCACGCGCAACCCACGGTTTTCCGGGGGCCAGCCCCCGGACCTGTGGCCCCGCTAACCAAAGCCGGTAGGCAGCAGATCGGTGCGGACTCAATCAGTGCAACACAATCGAACATGTTAATGCTGACAATAATTTTCCGAATGAAATCAATTAACACTAATTTTAATTAAATTTATCATATTTCAGCGTAATTATTTACGCTTACGGTGCGGGCCGATTTTTTGTTCCTTCCCCTTGTGGAACCGTTTTATGTTGGCCCCTGCCCCGTTTCGGTTCCTCTTCAACTCCGTCACGCTTTACTCTGCGAGCCACTGGCGCTTCGATCGTGCGCTACAATGCGAAACAATCTCAAACGCAGATCAATTACTACCTCACTACGCATTCCGGTTGTTTATTTCATCATTTTGGTCTGTATTTCGTTTTTCGTTTTTGCAAATTGCAATTTAAACTGCACAACGCATGTCGCCCGATTTAATCGGTAGTACGGTGAACCCTGAGCGGAGCCTGGACTTCTTTCGCCTCCGGAATCCTCTTCCTCTCTTCGCGGCGACACGCGACATCGAACAATGGAACCATTGCCGGGTTGTCACGGCAACCACCGCCCGATGCCTACCGATGCTTTTAAGTATACGAAGGGTTAGGGAGGTACGTTTTCGTTCTGTTTGATTGCAAGGAAGGTTCACTGTTTTGAGTAACGAACTGTAATTAATGTTTAAGTTGCATCAAGTAATAAACCAAAACTGAAATCCCTCCGTTCTATCATGGCAGTGATTACAGAAATGTAACCTTTGGGGGCTTTATTCTGCTAATACACAAACCACGCCGCACGCATTACTTTGATCCCTTATCCAGATGAGCACCAAAGGGACCACCAAACCAGTTCCGGTCCGGTAGGGATTTCCTGCGTGATTTCTGTGGCCATGTCTTTCCGTGTATCGCATTTGTTCTTTCTTGTTCGTTTTCGAACTTCCCGGTCGACCGACCTGTTACATAGTGTTTGCAAGCAATCATTGGGCAATGTGGCCTAAAAAGCCGGCACTAAAGCAAACCGAACATGTCACGCACCGGGTAAGGTTGAAAAAACTGAACTGTTTTATTTTAAATTTGTTTGTTGTATTTTGTTAAGCGGAAACATCGCGAAACATGAGCCACACCGCCGAATGTGTGGCTGACGGCGCTTTCATGTGCCCGGGGCCACAACAACCGTGCCGTTCATTATTATTATAATTATCGTTGCGTCCCCCTTTGCGGTGGGTGAATCTCTTTAAACTTGCATCGCAGGCAACGCGCACTGTTGTTACGGATATGTTTGCGCCGATGCTCGCGCGGCATGGTCACCGGCACTCGAAATGCCCGAAAACGCGGACGCCAACGTCGTGTGAAGATGATGGTTGAGCAGAATGTTGTTTTTTTCTTTGCCTTTAATTGATTTGTTATTAAAACCGCCATCCACTGGATTCATAGACGAAAATTGAGCGCAATTGGCACACCCGACAATGTGCGCATTATGTTGGGGCAGGTTTTTGGTTATTACCGTTGCCTCACTCTTTTTATGTTATGATTTTGCTTACCTCTTTGCCATTTTTGTTGTTTCCTCAATGCATTTCAGCGCCTTTCTTTCATTCAAGCTGCTTTGTGGTCTTTTTTCATGTTGTAGTACGAAAGCTTTATTTTGATCCGAAGTGTTTCCGTCATCTCAATTGTTAACATCTCACTTTAGTGTACTGCGCCAGGCCGATTGGGCCGATTGACGAGTCACTACTAAAACCATTAACTACGTTCTGATGTTTAACCTTGCCATTCTTTTTTCAGACAAAAGAACGGAGCAGGATTATGAGCTACGAAGTTAGCGCAGCCTTGCCATTCCATAAGTCTATAAATAGTGTCTGGCCAGCCCAATTGTTCAATGAACTATACCTTCACGCATAATATTGTAAAAATAACGATTGTAAGTGCCAAGGAACCGATTCAAAGCCAGCGCGGCAACGTGCGAAGCTCAAGGCAAAAAGTTACATGTCCATTGAGCTGCTTCCCCAGCCTCGGCTGGAAGTCATTTCCGACAGCCATAAGATGATCACCGCACTTTGCCATTGAAAAAGAGTCACAATAAAACAATATAAAAATTGAAAGCTAACTATAAAAATAAGCCATAAATAACCCACAACTTGTTTCTTTCAACGACGTTTTCGGGAAAAAGGTTTTTCTTTTGTTTCTCTATATTTTTCCAACTAACGGATCCGGATACGGCACTGACCTCCGCGGGGTTTGGTACAATTAAGAAAAACACGCACAACATGATGTCCCTGTTTTTTCGGCTATGGATTATTTTTAGTCATTCTCGGTAACTGTATCCATTATTATTGCTACGGTGCAGCGGGCAAACGATGCCGTGCGATACCATTTATGTTGTTTTATGCTGTGAACTAAATAATGCACCTTTCACACATCGTCCTCCTTGTGTGGCCGCATTATGCGAACCTGGAGGAGAGACTATTTGTTTGTTCCGACTGCTTTATTTTCCGATTTATTGTTTACGTTGGGATCAATTCGGTATCTCATTTCCTCAACATTACGATGGTTTTTTTTTTTGGCTAACTTTCTAGAGAAACCCTAATTACACAAGACGGCAATCAATCATCCTCTTACAAGTTTGGCCTTCGCTTTACCCGCCAACACTGAAAATGCTGTAGATTTCGCAACGATTCTCAATGTTTGTGTCTTTTCACTGCTCTCCTACACGTTATTATTGTCTTTATTTTTGCGTATCCGCTGCGATTAGGGTTATTATTTGTTTTAATTTACTAGCTTTTAGTCAAACTGAAAAGGGTGTGCACTGGTCGTCCAAAACGGGCCGAAAGATTTCCGTTTATTGCTTACCGGCCTAACTGTTTTCACTTTTCATCATTAAATTAAATTGAAGGCCGATTTATCTGACTTCAGGACCGTCTGTCAGACCGAAAAAAACATCGCAATTAACTCGATAACCTGCGACCGTCGGGACTTGTATCCGCAGTTAACCGAACTAGTGCACGTACATTTAATGTTTGTGACCATGGGCTCTTGTTAATGTCTTCAAGTTTTCTCGTGCTCTTTTTATTAATGATCAATTTTTAGTGGGTAATATTTTAAACACCCGTTCGGATGTTTAAGTAATGATGAAACAACCATACATATGTATATACGTGTATCAATTCATTATTACACTCTGACTGATTAGTGTTTTAGTTGGGAATACTAACGAGCAAAAAGCCAAATAAAACGATGTTCACAGTGGAACAAAGTCACATGTTAAAAACTTGTTAAAGCAATTGACGTTCAATGTTAGTTCTAATTACGTGTTTTAAAAACAGTTTGCCGTAGTTTTCTCTTTTGTTTTACTTCATTCATTCATGTGCCTTTTAGCGACGTAACAACTCAGTTCTTTTCAAATTTCAAACCACTCAATGTAATGAGATCATTTTGATACACACGTGTTGTCGTTTAAATAGTGGAAAGTCAACCGACCCATGGTGTGGAGCGTATTCTAATATTGTTTGTATGATACAATGTATGACCATTGATGTAAGAAGAGTAACTTGATTAGACGAATGGTTAAATTAAACAAAACTGCTGATCCTCAAGAAATGCATTTAAAGTAGATACATTTATTAATTGTTTTAATCGCTAACAAGGGCACGGCAAAACTCTCGCTCCGTACACTGCTATTTTGTTCGATTAACAAGTTAAAACATAAACAATGAATGGCAAATAAAATGCGCACACTCTCAACGAACCTGCAACATAAAATCTAAGCATCGTTCTTTGCATCGCACTAGCGCAAATTGACGAACGATCAACGGGAGAGAAGTTTAAAATGTGCGTATTCTAGCTAATCCGCGCGTCTCGTCACGCCTCACCTACCGGGTGCTTGTAGAAAAGCTTTTAATTTTGTCTTACGAACGGTAATTTCTTTGTTTTAATTTAACTGATCATTGATTGCTTCACCGAAAAGGCCTCCACACGCGAACAGCGTGTGTCTTTCGTACCGTTCTCGTCGCTTGTTTCAGTTAGCAGAGATTCAAGCTAATCCAACGACACTCCCCTTCCCCGTCAGTCAAACGCAACCCGGTTAACAGTTTGCTTACGATCAACGTTTGTTCTGGGTTTCTGGCATATTATCACATGTTGGGTGTTGTGTATATTACAGCGTGAAAGCCAATCTTTTATTGGCTTACCGTAGGCCGAGATGGGACGCTTCTTGAACTGGACGCCGGCGAACAATTTGCGGACCTAGCGGTCATTTGTCTGCCCCGCGTTTTGGCGTTCTACTATTTGCATGGGTTTCGATGATGCCGGGAAAGGGTGCCAATTTCCTTCCCTAGCTTAGTTTCAGCGTTCAACACTCGGAAACAAAGTACATTTAGCCAAACAATGTTCGTGCTAAGAATGTGTTACTGAATAGTAGTTCCTTTTGTTTGTCATGATCATCATCCGATCGCGGCCAGTGTCGACCATTTAGGGCTACTGCAGGGTACAACCATTCTTAGTTCAACCTCCGGCGTCTACATATACATCCGATCAATGGCACATAGGCACAAAGAGAGAAAGAGAGCAAGAGCGAGAGGATTCCGGTGTAAGATGATGGCGCCACATGGTACTTGGCCATTTTAATTCCTTAGCCTAATGCTAGTAACAACGGTTGTGTTGAATTTGTTAACAAACATGGAATATGAACATATGCATCAACAAACGGTGGCGCGTGTGAATAAAGCCGCGCTCCACACAAACGCGAATCGATCGCTTGCGACTACTGCCTCGGTCGTAAGTACCGCCATTCTGCGGCTCTTTCAATGTTTATGCTGTCCTTTGAACACACGGTGGTTTAACCACGGCGAACACGACGACTGGGACGGTCAATGCGACAGTCTACGATGGGCACGGCACGTACGCTGCACACGAAGCACGACATCAGTAGGAAAGAGCCGACGGTGAGCGCGAGCCAACAGTGAAGTCCTTATACTGCGAGAATACTGATATCTGAAAGCATCGAAACGAAACGGGTGCGATGAGTAAAAAGTGTCGGTGTTGCAAGCCTTTCGGCGCTGTAAACCTGTCGGCCACTGTCGGCACCTCACGGGTGCCGACATTGGATTACGGGAGACTTAGAAATGATGCCAAATAAATCTCATTCCGATGAGTCAACCGAACGCGGTGAATGGGCAAGCTACTGAATGATATTGATAAACATTTGATTGATGTAAACGGGTTATCGAAGAATTATCACTTCAAGTCAATTTATACGACAAATGAATCACACCTCGTTGATAAGAAGTATCAACTATCTACAAGTATCCACATATCTGGGACACGTAAATAAATAACACGGCGAATACGGTCCTCTGCCGGCGCAGTATCATTCACCGAATGAAGGAAAAATGAATGACCCACCATAAAGAACTGCATCCATTAGGTTGTAAAGTAATCTAATTAGCTTACCCCGGAACGGGAAGCCAGACAGGCGACACTGTTGCCAACGTCTTGCAACCCAGGCGAGTGATTAGCGCGGAAAACGTGTAATGAAACTATTACCGTTGCCCATAGCCCGTAGTTTGTCCGTTTCCCATCCCACTGCGGCTTGTGAACATTTACCTTATCTTTCAGCTGCTGGCAAAGCTGCAGTGCGACGGTAAAGAGTACCAGCACCTCGTTCAGCCACGGCACCGAGCATTCGGCCTGGCACGAGTCGAACTTCATCGTGCCCTGAAAGTTCGTCAGCTGGTACGCCACGAAGATCAGCTTATGGCTCTGAATGTAGAAACTGATGGCCAGATCCTCCGGCAGATTGGGCGATAGGGCTTTCATGTTGCGGCTCTTCATTAGCTCGTCGATCGGTTTCTTGCGCGGCACCACGAGCGACGTGCGGCCCCGCTGCAGTGCCCCCAGGATGTTGCCCAGCACGTGGAGCACCTCATCGGACGTCTTGAAGTGGTACGCACTGTCCACGTTGTCGATGTGGTTGATCGCTTGCTGCAAGTGGTTGGCCGCATCCTGCACCTGCTGTATCTTCCACGGGTAGTCCTGCGTAATCGAGGTGCGCTGTATCTGCTGCTGCTGTCGCTGTACCTTGAAGTTGATATCCTGCGGCGGGCGAGAGAAAACATCGGAAACAACTCTAAATCGTCCCTTTTCCGATCCGTTCACCAGCGAGGATAAACGTACCGCATGCGTTATGCTATCACCGGTCAGCGTTACGACGCACTTCAGCTGCTCCGGCGCGGCAGTCAGCACGAACTTGTCCTGTTTTTTGCCTTCGTTGCCGTACAGCGGAACCGGAAATCGGTGGGCACACTCCACCAGGATGGCGTGAAGTTGCTTCAACACCGAATGGACCTCCTCGTGCAGCACCCACTCGAATTCCACCTGCTGTGACGACGACGGGCAAAACACACGCAATGGACACAACACGCAACGAAAGCGATTGAGATAGAGAGAGAGCGAGAGTTAAAAACGGCCAGCCTTACAAGGATATTCGATTAAGAAGCAGCGGAACAACGTAAAACGAGGGCGGTAGGTTGAAATAAATGTCCCAAACATAAGAGTTGACAACACGACATGACAACAAAAAGGGCTTGCATGGCAAGTGAACAACCTTGTAGATAAATTTAGAACACTTGAGCGCAGAAACGCCGCGCCGCGTCACCTCCCACCATGTGCCTCAAAGGACCGATAACGGGGACGAGAGTGTCGTTGCACTATCATTGCTTTCCCCACTCTATGGTGGCTTCGGTACAGGTATTGGTTCGAATGAATTCACGGCAACCGCGCGATCGATTATGCATACGTAATCATAATTATACCGGCGTTAAGTGCGCCATCACGGGAGGGTCACGGGTTATAGAGACGCAAACGGGTGGAAACTCAACCGGAGCTCCTGGTGTCACTAGATAAGACAAGACAGGGGCATCTCCCTAGCATGCGATCAATTTATTTTGGTCATCGCTTACCAAATTCGATGCTTCCTCTTTCTCGCAGTCGGCCATCCTTTGGCCTACTTTCCGTTGCGCGGGCGGTCGACGGTTGTACGGACCGCCAGGCGAACCAGTAACGCCCGCGGTGAGACTGTGCCGCAAACTGCTACCGCGATCAAACTCACTCGACGCCGCCGATCGACCGCTGGGGACCGCTTTTGAGGAGTCTTTGGATGACCCAAAAATGTTTTCCAGAAAATTGGATCGCTGCGACGAGGGGCTCGGGTTAACCGTGGCAGGGCCGCTGCTGGTGCTCCCGTCCGAGTCAAGTTGGTCGGAAAACGTTACCTTCACCTTCTTGCCACTCTTTCGCCTCGAGTGTGGTTTGGTAAACCAGTTCGATCCGCTGCTGTTGTGGGGAGGGAGAGGAAAAGCAAGTGATGGACCACACGACCGCAGTGATGGATGGATCAAATGGACAACAAACTAAGCGCACGCAACGGAACACTGCAAACACCCGTGACGAAACGCTGATCGTTCTGTCTGCAATTTTTACTGTCGATTTTTGCAACGTTTCCGTCGCCCGCTAAAATTAATGGGGTGACCCGGAGGACGGAGACCACAACGAGCGTTCCAGCGTATTGCTAGTGAATGTTTTGATTGTTTTACGATTTCCTTAAAACTCCTCTTCGGGCGAACGAATCGCTGTCAGTGTGACAACCGAAGTATGCCCTTAACTGCTCGATTCGAAGGCCATCGCACTGCTCGACTATGGAATAGCTCAAATACCCGACTACTGACCGTTCCCGAAGGCAACCGATATCGCGCGCGGGGACACTTTAAACTGATAAAAAAAACCTTTTAAGAAAACGACAGAACGACAAAAAACGTGTGAATTGAGCAGCTCGCATCTCCCGAACGTGTCCATTCCGATCGCAAACACCTTGAGCACGTGTTCTTTCTTTAACACCAACTGGTCTAGTAGGAGTAACCTGTTTAAAAGACGTCCTATCACTGTCACGACCTTATTGTTTGGCTTATCAGAGAGCCAAATTCAAATCTTCACTCAGCTTCTTATTCTCTTTCGTGTGTGTCTGTAAGATTTATCTCTGATCTTTCCGTAGCTCTCCAGCTGATGATAATTATGGCTTGCCTGGCTGATGCTTGA
Organism: Anopheles cruzii; assembly: GCF_943734635.1. Lineage (NCBI taxonomy): Eukaryota > Metazoa > Arthropoda > Insecta > Diptera > Culicidae > Anopheles > Anopheles cruzii. Next base: position 40,251,026 of record NC_069144.1, on the reverse strand, counting down.
AAGGTGCTCCACTTTTTATATGCTTTGTTTTCGTCGCTCAGCACTCTCCGAACCTCTGAACGATTAAACGAAACAGCATCGCACACAAAGGCGACCCAATTGAACAAATTCACGTTCCACGAATCACGAGACACACTGTGACGATGTCCAATCACTTAAGTAAGCGTTCAACGATAGTGAAAGTGTGATTATGATCACCCAGCTAGCCACTTGAGTTTTGGTATCACCGATAAGATTTACTGTCGCATACTTACAATCGTAGCATGATGCAGCTTCAACGGTTACGGAGAAAGGGCTACTGTTTGCGAACTACCTATATGGAACAACTGATGGGTGCGGAAGCTAGTAGATCTCGTGGTAGCAACGACGTTCCGGTTACTCGAACAGCGGAACAAGGTCGCCTAAAATGTCGAACCCCACAACGCGGTATTGGAGAATTCGTTCAACCGGTGCCCGCGTGATCAACACATTGAGCCCCCGGCGTTGGGTGGGTTTGGGCGGAGAGATCCGATAATGATAAAAATCAACAGAGAGACAAGTAAAGGTGTCGCGATGATTTGGATGTTGATAGGCAGAGGCGCACTGTAAGTACCCAACGCGAAACTTTCAAAAAACTCGGTCACACTCGTATGAAGACGTTCTACCGGCATGCACGGGACGGGAGCTGATGCTGAATACGGGCAGCAGATTGAGCCGGTCGACTGTAAACGAAGAACATAAGAAGCACAATTGATGGCGACCACCACTGGAACTGCCACGAGTGATGCTACTACTCCCGATGCTCCTCGAGCTGCCTCCACTGATTGACTAGTTTGTGATTTCGTTTTATTTATTTCCATTCCTTCCGTCGCGGGCCCCGAACGGACATGGCTGTGTACGAAGATAACGAGGCGCGCGTACCGGCGTTTGGTGATTCCATTTTCATCTCCTCGCCCCCTCGACATACTATTGGTGTATTTCGCTTCTTACTCCGGCCTGTGACGGTGTGTGTTTAGGTTTGTGGCGGCATTGTGTATCGAAAGACTGTCTTCACCGAAGAACTGATAAGCGCCTGATAAGCTTACGCGAGAATCAGCTGAACCATGTGATCGCACATGTTCCAGCGTGACCTTCGCAGGCAAACATCATCACGCCGAGGTAACAGCGTGACGCATCGGAATCGGCCCATCGTATCAGGTCATCTTGGCGAAAAGTTCGCGGAGCCGCGGATGTGGTTGATCCAGAGATTAAAAATGGCACTGCAAAATTAACGACAATGATGGGAAAACGTAAGGTGCTATACATTTCGTGCTGCCGTGCTTGGTTAATTGAAAGCAATTGTTCGACTTCCGATTGGGGCTTATGAGGATTGAACCGGCATCATTTCAAAATAAATGCGTTACAACACAGTTATTGGGATAAGTTAGTTAGAGAACTAAAAGTACACACGATGATAAATTCCTTATTTTACATGCAAAAACAACGTGTGTCATGTGATAAATTACACCATTGCGCTCATGTTGCAATATTGTAAATTGGGAATATTTGAAATCGAACTTTTTGAACTTTTGAAATTGTATTCGCCACCACAAAACGTCACGGCGAAATGAGCTACTTTGGGCGAAAGCAAAATCAAAACAAATGTCAGTCGATTTACAGTATGTTGAGCGAGCGCGAAGCGCCCTGTTTATTTTTATGAACAAAATCTTAAAGATTTTGTTTATCCCTGGTAACCTTTTTATCACAGGACAACAGAACTTTGCGTTATGAATTTGTTGTGCGCCATTTGTTCGGATCTGTTCGTACCGTCGGATGATGTGCACAGCACCACCTGTGGACATATGTTCCACTATGTGTGCCTCCTGCAGTGGCTGCAAAGGTAAGCGCCGTAGGGAAAACTTCGTCTACTGTGCCATGAATAATGTTCTTCACCCGGCCGCAGATCGAAAACATGTCCCCAATGCCGAAATCGTTGCATCGAGTCGAAGCTGGTAAAAGTCTACTTTAACGTAGCGGCCAACGCATCGGGCGAAGACGGTACTCAGTTGTTGGTAAAGTTAGACAATTTGACGCTCAAACTTCACGAAACCGAGAAAAACCTGAAGGACCAGCAGAAAAGGTCTGGGGAGCATAAAGATGAGCAGAAAAAGATGCGGAAAACATTGCTGGGTCTGGAAGAGCAACTACGTTCTAAGGAGTCGGCACTGTCACTGTACAAACACGAAATAGACATGCTGCGAGGCGACCGGCACTGTATGCTGAAGATGAAGGAAGAGCTGGATATGCTTAAACCGCGGCTTGAATCCTATGCCACGATCCAGCAAGCCCTCAAAGCAACGGTCCAGGAAGTGGATCAGATGCTAGCCAGTGATACGAGTAGGGCAACCGTCATTGCACTCGCCGCAACGCTAAAACGTGAGCTACAGGCACAGGAGATTAGGCGCAAGGAACAATCCGACCGACTACATCGCCTGCAGAACGAGTTGATGGAGGAACGACGAAAGCGAAAAACTCTCGAAGAGAACCTTTCATCGTGTGACAGTGAAATATACCGGCTTGAGCAGCAAGTAAAGCAGCTCTCGGCCAAAGCGGAACACCATAATGTTTCGGTTGAAAGTGCCTCGCCAGAGGCGTCAGTAATAGTCAACACTCCCGATCAGCAGCCACCGGTACGACGGAAACGACCAATGATGGAAGAAGACCTCAACAGCAGTACCCCGTTGTCGGAAAAAGTGAGAAAAATCGTTAATTCTACCTCGCCCTATTTACGCATCAAAACTAGCAACCTCGGCCTGGCCCCACTGATGCGTAGCGGGCTTAGTTCTAAACCAATGTCCTCGTGCAATTCCAAAGACGTTCGAGCAACCAGTAAAGTCCCTGCCACATCCATCGCCACTGCATCGTCATCAAAGTTTTCTTTGCTCGCCCATCAAAGACCGTCATCGTCCATCAAAGGAGGCTCTTCTCTTCTATCTTTGGGCTCGTCTAATAATTCAGAACCGGACAGCGAACCGGAGAATAAGCCTCGTTTCATACTCACGTCATCTACCGTAACCGCGCGATTAAAGACAGGCAAACTCAAACGACACCCATCGACCATTTTGAACGGAGAAAAACTGACCGGCGAAAACGCGCTCGATATAATAGCAGACTTGGACATAGCCAACATCGTTGGCAAGTGAACCCACGTCAGGGTGAATGTTTTTACAATAAACTTTTGAATTTTAAGTCACACTCACTTCCATGTACCCCTTTTTTATTTTGCATCTCCTATCATTCCTCGTCCACTGCTTGCTAGCAAAGCCAAGGCATTCGGGAAATAAAACTGTTTACAGTTTAACCGGGGCGGGTAGGCCAGCGTTCTTCGTCTTGCGCTCCTCGGCACGCTTCAGTGCTTCCTCCTGCGGCAAGTTGCCCTTCTTCGAGAAACGCTGGTTGCGCAGGAACTTCTGGCACATCTGGAAATGACATACACATTCGTCACTGAACAAAACGCAGCAACAAAACCACATAAACGGGTCTGCAACGCACTGACGCGAATACTTACACCACGGGTGGACTCGTACCGTTGACGCTTAGGCTTCTTAATGCCATTCTTATGCGCCTTCTGGTCTGTGGAGCAAAGAAACAGGGCGATTAATTCAAGTTTTAAGAATAAAGCGAGTCTGCAGAAAGTTAAACGGAACGCCTTCCGCTCTTCATCCAGTTCGGCACTTACTCTGGTTGTGATTGGTGTGATTCTTCGACTTGGCCATTGTGTTTGCTTAATTGCTTTGTACCTACCCAGAAAGAGTAACTTATCATTAGCATAAACCTCGAACCGATATTCGCATCGCTCAGACTCGTTTATCGCGCATACCTGGTACAAATTTGCTAAACTATCGTCGAACAACAACCTTTCAACGCGAAGCAAGAAACCGGAAAGAGAGCACAGTGGCATTGACGTTTGAAACGTCAATCGACGGAAATCGAAGTTTTGTCAAACTAGAAAGCTCACTCGACTGGTATAAATGAGCTCATCATTATGATGGAACTTAAAAAAATTTCACATATTTCCTTAATATGAGCCTTGTTCCAATTACATTGCTCAAATAGTAGAACTGAAAGTAAAAAAATGCATTTCGCGCTCGATAATACATTCATATTACGGTTTTTGTCATTAGTTAAAAGTTTATTAATTACGCCAAAGTTCGCAAATCCACGATCCAGCTGTCAAACTATTGGGGTAAGGAAAAAAAGAAGCAACAAAAAGGAAAGGCTAAAAGTCACCACGACGGTTGCTGTCTGTGACGAGATTGGTTCGGGCTGTGCAAGGAAAGGATATAGAAATCCGTTCCAACAAGAAGGTGCTACGGAATCTCCAGCTTGTGAAGTTCCACGCGGACCATTAGCACTTGGAGCGATGGAAGAAGATTGGGGTACGTAAACACATTCTGAGGTCTCGCAGTGCAGTGCCAAAGGTGTACCTTGCATTGCCACGACGGTGCTTTCTATACATGCATTGTCACCTTTGCTCCCGATGTTCTGTTGTGGCCAGCGTGTGCATCCTTAACCGTGGTGTGTGATATTTTTGTGCCATTCTAGAGCAACTGGCTGAGCAGAAAGGGGGCGAGCCGTTCCCCCCCGCGGCCGTGAACAAATGGGCTGGTGAAGACGAAGATGATGTAAAGGTATGAACCAGTTCCTCTGTGTACGTGTATAAGCAGAGTAAAAGTGTTTGGGAATGTTGCGGGGCCACCACTGACGCTGTGTCACATCCACAATAGCTATAGTTAGGTCTTGGGACGGCATGGATCATTTAGTGATGTTATTTCGAAATGCAATCTCTACACAATGCCATTCGTAATAGTAGTTTTCCGTAACCCCTTCGCCAACAGGATAACTGGGAAGACGATGACGAGGAGGAAGAAAAGAAAGATGAACCAAAGGGGGAAACGCCCACGAAGGATGGAAAACCGAAGAAAACGGCACAACAGAAACTTCTAGACAAAGAGGTAAGTTGTGGCCAACAGCCAACACTAGGTGTCCATTGTCGGAAGATTACAAAACATATGCCCCAACTGGTTCAATTCCCTGAATACAGAAATTGAAACAGGAAGCAGAACGGCGACGGACGGAGGAGGAACGGGAAGCCAATCTCACGCCGGAACAGCGGGCCGCCGAAAAGCGGCGGCTGCAAAAGCTACAGGAAGAGAATGACCTGAAGACGGCGATGGAAACGCTAGGAATCACGTCCATGTCAAGTGGCGCTGGTGGTATCGATGGAATGCATCCGACTAGCAAGGAAGAGTTTAGTGAATTGGCGGAAGCGATTAGCAAAAAGTTTGCAAACTATCGAGCCCACAGCGAGTACCAGGGATTTTTGGAAGAGCTGCTACTGAAAGTGTTTGCCAGTTGTAAGTTGAAACTGAGAGAACTCTTGGCATTGAGAAGTTGCTCCATTCGTCATTCGTCACCTTTCTGTTTCGCTTTCGACAGTATCTTCGGCGGATATTCGAAAGGCAAAGAACACACTGGATAACCTGTACTTGGAGAAGCAAAAGGTCGAGAAAGGTGATAAACCAAAGAAGACCAAGGGTAGCAAAGTGAAGGTCAAACTGCGCGTCGAAGGTGACAACGTATGTATTGGAAGTTTGCAAATCCTCCGGCTAAACAACTCATGTGACAAATCTCAATCGCACTTTTAGTCGACGCTCAACGAGTACACCAACCAGTATGACGATTACGACGAGTTTGATGATTTCATGTAACGGCGACCAATCGTACGAAGGCAATATCCGCCGCCGCAGCCGTTCACCATCAGCGCCATCATCGCCATCGTCATAACAGGGAATGGCGTCAACCACACCCCGTAGGAAGCCGAGCAAGGGCTAAAGTTACGTATTTACATTACACGGTGTATTCTCTTGTCAGTGTTCCGGTATTTTGTTATTTTGTTAAATTCAATTTGTCTACCCTGTCTTACTCAACATGACACCGTCACCGGTACGTTACGCATGGAACGTTGTTTGAAATAAGATTAAAAAAATAATATAGGATAGAAAATATTTACAAAACAGTAAAAAAGTAGAAAGAAAACGAAAAAACATCGTAACACAACAATAACAACCAATGGATAAATCTACCTTCAACACAACTTCGGCACTTACGTACGTAGCGTTTGTTCTTTCAGGGGCGGATGCATATAACTAGAATATGCTTCCGCGCCAATCATATTCATAACGGTTTGCAGCAGGCGAAAATGTGTAAAACATAAAAAAACAATAGCGACTCGATTGTAAATAAAGAAAGGTTGCAAATCAAAAAGTCGACGATTGTGTTTAAATTGTTCGAACGATGACTGTAAAATTATGCTAAAAAAGGTGGTAAACAGGTAAACAGAAAGCAAGCGTTGATTATGATTCGTGATGACGGGGAAAAAACCCTAAAACTATTGGATATATTAGAAAATACTCGCGTTCAAAAGAACACCAGTGAACCGACTCAATTGGACTACTGCACGCACTCCGTAGAAGCTTCGCTGCATTGAAAAGCTCAAACGGGCGCGTTTTTTTTTTGCATCATGGCCTTCTCGAACACACAATTCTGACAGACCGCGAACTCACACGCATAAACTCGTTTCCTTGCGGAAGTCAATTCTGGTAAACATTGCAAGCCGCTGAAACAAAGGCCATTTAATGCTGTTGATTACGTTACCCTTCTGTTATCAATGGATGAATGATGCTATGGTTAGCCGCCAAACCGCAATGCTTGTTCTGGCAGAACGATAAAAAGATGTCCAAAACGCATTCTGTAATGATTGCGGAATGGAAATACGCAAAGGAAACACCACGAGGGTTGCCCACCGATCTATATTTAGAGAGACCGAATTTGTGGCGAAGAACGCACGTATTGTTGTCTCCGGCCGGTCCGGTCTCCGGCTTATGTGACTCTCTCCGGCAGTGTCGGCGAAAGACAATCCGAAACGATCCGGACAACTGTAGCAAAATGAATAGTTACACATTTGGATTCTCTTTACCGTTCTCGCTTTCAATTTTTTATTTCTCGCCGATTTTTGATTACATTCGCGAAAAGCCGACAGCAGCAGTTTGAACGTGTGGCTTTGTCTTGATCTCTAGCTTCTCTGTAAACTCGCAAACAGCTTTCGTATCCATTGAACCATATAAATTTCTCATCCAATATACCAATGGTTTGAGTATGTTAAATTTTGAATCTTCCCAAAGATGCGTAAATACGTCGAAACAATCGTCGAAGGTCAAATCCTTGTTCTTCTCTATCTATCTTTTTCTTTACTATGAGAACATTATAAATGCAGCGTTTTACTGATTTGGTGCACTCCGTGCCGGTACAGGACCGCCACGGAGTGCATTTGTTTATCGTTTTTATAATTCTTACAATTTCACCGTACTATCGAGTAGCATCGCTCAAGCAAAGCGACCCCTCTTGTCCACACAACTGTTGATAACTCAGCGAAGCAAACCCATTACAGGCGGCCTAAGAAACGTTTGCAATTTGCACGGTGTACAGAAAATGTTAGACGTGAAAGGGATACGGCACCGTGGTGGGTGAGTGTTCGTGTTCGGAAAGAGCAAAAAGGAACCGAGCGCGGGAAAGATGTGGTGTATGTGTTTTATAGAGGCGGGGTGGTGCGGCGAAACAGAAGCGGAGAAGCGGTTTAGGAAGAGACAGGAACTTCTGGTGTCTTTTGGCTGCCACTTTCCGCCTCCTTCTTCGACACCTCTTCAAAGTTCTCCGTCAGCTCCGGCACATCGTCGTCTTCCTCGGCGACCGCCGCGGTGGCCAACTTCTTCAGCTGGTTCAAACCTTCCGGTCCCAACTGCGAAATGATATTCGGCAACATTTCCGTAATAAGCTTCGTTTCGCTATGACCGGTGATGGCGAACGTGTTGGTGGCAAGCGAAGCTTGCGTCTTTGGGTTGTTGAAGTGAATCACCGTGCCATCGTTCTTTATCATGTTGACCTCCTCGATGCCGGGAATAGTGTTAACCCCGAGCTTCTTCAACGACATCTGCAGCTTCTTGTCGTCGACGGCCGAGCTCGTGTGGACGATCTTCTTCTTGCGGCGGGGCATGCCTTTGCCTCCGATGCGCACCTCATTCTGCATCTTCTTCAGCTTTTCTGCGTTCATGTTTGCTACCGTTTCACTAGCCGCAGGGCCGCTTTTGCACTGAAATGTGACGGTTTTTGAGAATGGAAACAAAGACGGAGTTAGCGAAAAACTACTTTAATTTTGCACTGTAAAGCCGGAGTCGGTAAAACGCACATGTGAAAATTGTGACAATCGTCCTACGAAAGAGAGGCCCAATGCTCGATGATTGAGCTTATGCCTTCATTTTGCCAATTCGACCAGTAGGCGAAGTTTGCCGCAGTAGGCGAGTTTGGCCAGTTTGCTACGCCGCTCAAATGCGAATATATCGCCCGTTCCAGTGCTCAAACGACGGAAAAGCATTTATTGGGAAAATATTTACATGAAAATTTAAATTTAAATTTATCTTCAGTTCCCAGAAAAGCAAGCAAAAGCAGTTAATTAAACTGAAATATTCGTGCATAGTTTTTTTTAGCAATCCGTGCGCAGTAACGAAATTTATCCCAAAACCAGTACCGACAAACGATCAGGATAAATTGAGTCGAAATAATCAATAATCTAAGTGCATTTTATGTTGGCTGATAAGTATTTCATTTGGTTTAATTTGATACGTAACTAACAAAATAGCACACTCCGAATTTATTTATTGACGATCATTTTACAGTGTACGGGAATGTTGACAGTTCATGCTTTTCATGTTTTCGCTCGCAAAGTCATCTGATTTTGCTCTCCTTGTTGGGTGTTTTCAGACACAGAGAGTGTTTTGAGAATATTCCAGTGTCTTGTATTGGCATTGGCAAGGCATTACTCTTGTTCAGTTTACGTTTGTTTTTCTTCGTCCTGCGTCCATTTGAAGGTAAGCCTTTTTGTGGATCAACGATAGGTTTAATTCTACCAATCGTGCTTGGTTCGCGTGGAAACGTTTCCGTGTGCGATAATAAATGATCTCCCACTCCCAACGTTGCCTTCTGTGCGTGTGCTCGTGCTCTCACTATCGAAACAACTTTCGAGTGCCATTTTTTGACGACGTCATTGCGCTGCTGTTAGCAGGAATTAGGAGTTTGATAAAGAAAGCCTGTTTGGCAAATGTGAAGCAACGACGCACTGACCCGCTGTTAAAGGGTGGGGGCACCATCGCAACACGATATCTATCGATTTACGCTGGTTATTACATCGCAGCAACCTACTAGCAACTTGTCTTGTTTTTCAGTTTTGCAGTAATTGTTCTCAACCTTCACGATGGATGCGGAAAAGTCCAGCAGCAGTTCGTTCGAGGATTTGTCGAACCTGAATGAACAAGAGCGCGCCGAACTGGCCGAGTCTTCGCCAGGGGCCGGTTCATCAGGGCATGCCACGACATCCGAGCAAACCGAAAGCCCTGGAGCCACTCCGGCAGACCATAAGCAGGAGCCCCCAGAGCACATGGACATTCTAGGCAATGGTACACTGATGAAAAAGGTACTGCGCCAAGGACGATCCGAGCTGCGGCCCGAAAGTAAGAATATTGCCACCATCAACTATACCGGGCGTCTGGACGATGGAACAGTCGTTGAGGAGGAACAGGACGCCGTAGTGCAAATAGACGATGTTGAGGTATGTTGTAAGCCCAGTGCCACAAACCAGGTCTACCCGTTCGTAGTTTAAATTTTTTCCCGATATATCCCAGGTGGTACAAGGCTTGGACATGGCGCTGAAACTAATGAACGAAGGTGAGCTGGCGGAGGTGGTTGTGAATGCGCGGTTCGCTTATGGCGAAGTCGGACTAAAGCATGAAACCGATCCCAAGCGGACCATTCCACCAAACGCAACCATCACGTACACGGTCGAGTTAGTTTCCATGAAGGAAGAGAGCGAGCTGGAGTCGCGCACGTATGCGTCGAGAAAAGAGATTGGTAACAAAAAACGATTACGAGGAAACTTCTGGATGAAACGGCAGGAGTACAACCTAGCCATTCAGAGCTATCGTCGAGCGCTTGAGTATCTAGACGATACGGTTAGTGCAGGAGGCATGATGGAGACGGACGCAGCAGGGCCGATAGAGGTACGCAAGGATACGCTTTGACCCTCGTACATCTCTCTAGTTAATTGCACTCTTCGATGTTATTTAGCTCTCTACCACAGAGCTACAGGATTTGCTTGAAGATCGGATGAAGGTTTACAACAACCTGGCACTGGCGCAGCTGAAAATATCGGCCTTCGAAGCGGCTCTAAAATCGGTTGATAATGTGCTAAAGTGTCAGCCCAACAATGCCAAAGCTTTATTCCGCAAGGGAAAGGTAAGGATGGACCTTTTCTTACCAGCGTGACGTCTTGTCTTGCGGTGCTTCATTGTTTTAATGTAATTTTTGTTTCAGATTTACGATGCGAAGGGCGATACGAAGGGAGCGATCGCTTTACTACAAAAAGCTGCCACAATTGATGTTGACGATAAGCTAATACAATCGGTATGTCGAAAATCGTCTACGTTGCGCGCTGAAAGTTAGGTTACCAACGCTTGTGATTATTCCCCAAACTCTTAACCTCCAGGAACTGTCGAAACTGGTTCTAAAATCGAAACGAGAAGCACGCAACGAAAAAGACCTCTACCAGAAGATGCTCGGCCAGGCGCAGAAGCTGGAGCAAAAGACGAAAGTTGTGCCGACGAAACAAAGCACTGATTCGTCCAAGGTAAATTTGCAAAGGTCACTACGATGGGTACTGTCGAACACTTACTGAACATCGTTCGGCTTTACTTTCAGCTTAAATTGTGGGGCTATCTCGTCGGCACCATATTGATTGGTGTAGCCGGTGTGGCCATTTACCGGTACAACAACCCGTAGTGGAAACGGTGCAAGATACAACGCGAATAAGATGCTTTTACGAACGTTCTCCCAGCTAGGTTAAGGAACGAACGATAAAGGAGCCTAAACTTCCCTTAGCGACAGAATACTTGATTGCTAGTTGCTGAAGTAGTGTATGATTCATTTCTCCATGGATGCGAAAATAATAGCTGGCTTTAAGTTAATTTTTTGTTTTTTTTTTTTATTTAGTCTTCAGCGACACAACCAATTGATATAGAACACGTTGGTGATAGGGAGTGCGGGACTCGGTGACTTTTTGTGTTTTTCGTTTGTGTTACCTTATTATAAAGATTTGTTTCCGTACCGGTTAAAAAGGGAGCTCTTATGGTCGGCAGATTGTTGTTTGATAATGTGTAAAAAAATGATGGATTGAAGAAAAGACATAAGCATATTTTTAAAAAGGTTTATGATGAAACAAAAACTACTTTAACTGTGTCTCGTTGTTCATGACGTAAAAGACACAGGGTGCAATCATCTTTTCATGTTTTTTTTCTTACTGCAAAAGCAGCATAACTCCGAGTTTTTGTTCTCCTCGTTTCAATTCGAAATCGATCTTCCTTCCGTTGGATGGACGCATTTACATAGTAGCGAAGTCAGGACACAATCATTCCAATGTACTTCAACCAGAAGCAACTCGCAAAACAATCACGGAGACCAGAGGAGTGTTAATTTATCCTTTGTATAGCTTGACAAGACGAGATAATTTTGAACGGTGCTTTTTATTTAGACATTTTTCTTCTACTCTAATGCTGCTATCCAAGGTGAGCAATACCGTATCCGATAAACGTCTTTTTTCGACCAATAAATGTTATCCTATGTATGTAAATATCTGCTCTTTCTGAATTTGGTTCTACCAGACATATCTTTACTCTTCGAAACTTCTTCGAGTTTTATTCAACAACAACCAACAACTACAGACCTAACATTTCTACAAAGCGAAAGTCGTCCACGATTCCCCTTCCTTCGGCAGCGAGCCGTTTTCCGGTCCGAGCACAGACTTTCCAACAGTAACGGACGGTGCACCAGGCCGGAGAAAACGTTCGTTTACTTCTAGCAACTGCTCTTTGCTGACTTCTAGTACGGCCTGTCGATGTTGAGCGAACAGTTCGTCGCTGATCCCCTGCCGGAAAAGGTCCATGCCCTGCTCCAGAGGAGCTATCGGCACGTCAAGCTGCTGCAGTACACCAAGCTTCGCCTCGAACAGTGTTTGCTCATCCAGTTTCGGCAGTTTGGCCACGTTCCATCCGTAAGCCTCATCGAACACATCAAGTGTGGTGCGGGCGTTCGGATCGCGATAGCTGAAGAAACCAAACAATCCATCACTGGCAATCTTCGCACCGGCTCCGTAGGCTCCATTCTGTTCACGGACCACTGGCAGCAGATATTTGGCCGAAAGGTATTTGGCCAACACCTTGAGCGGAGCGTAATGTCGATCGGTGTACGGTACGGTGAGGAGCGATTTGGCGCAATAGTTTACCGGAATATTCATGACCGTGTGACGGCATTGCACGGTATTTGGGTTGGTACCAGGTAGAGGTTGTGAACAGTTCCAAACACGCGCCGTACTTCGGAGGGGTACACTGGCAATAAACGATTCGTACTTGGCCAACGCCAGCTCTTCCGAGCTTGGCGTATAGTTGAGAGCACACCGTAACCCGGCTCCGGAAAACAATTGGGTGATGGAGCGGCATTTTTCCAGAATTTCTGCCGGCGTGTGACGCTGCGTGAATTCCTTCATGAACGCTAAATGCTCGATTCCTGACAAGCGTTCCCGAAGTCGACCGGATTCAGTGACGAGACCGTTAGCATTCTGCATCGCGTACAAATGACCGGATTGTGCGATTCCGACCGACAACTCCGAAAGGTAGTTCTCGAGAAGCATTTCAAACCGTGACACATCGGTGAGCTGGAGTTCGTTGAAAATTTGCCGACAAATTTCAAACATATCGGCCACGTTTTGGTCCAGGGCGTACGTGCCAAAGTAAAGCCCAAACTCGTACTGCTCGGTACTGTCCACGCTCTGTACCACATGCGTGCTAAATCCGATTCCTGCCGTCTTAGAGCTGATCAGCTGATCGAACACACGGTAATTGTGTTGTTCCGTACCGAACTGTGTAACGATCGCGTTGAAGAGGGGCAAAAGCAGCTTTTGTTCCTCGGTCAAGCCACCCACGTCCAGCACGCCCCGGAAGTAAACGATTCCGTTCGTATCGACGCGACAGAGTTGTGTAGGCACATTGGCGACTAATCGCTGCTCAATTGGCGCTTCCAAGACCGTTTTGGCGTTTATTTCGTGTAACCGCAGACACGGTAATATCTCCGCGTTTGGAACCGATTTTTGCTCCTCCGAAAGCTCCAATCCCTCACGGTAGATGCGCTCTCGATCGGATTCGTTGAGTTTTGCCACCTTTTGGTTAAAAATTCTGCGTTCCGACTCGAGGAAGCGTTTATCGTACCCTGCATCCGGTGACATTGTCATCGTTAGACGATGCCGGTTGTTGCGAAAATAGTACTCGACCTTGTGCTGTAGGTATTTCGGGTTGGCGTCAATATTTTGGCGCAATGTGCGTACTGCTTCGCTAACGTTCATTGCCTGGATTAGATCGCCGTCATGATTCCACAGCGGTGTCAGGTTGAAAAGAAGCCCCAACCCGAACCGAGTCGTCTGGTGCTTCATCGTTAGCTCGATGTTGTGTAGAACGCTCTCAATGTGCGCCCGTTCAAACCCATTCTCGATCACCTGGTCCACAGTGCGGTCAAATATTTTTTCAACATATTCGAACTCACTTGCTGGCAGATCCTGCAGGCCTACGACGAACATCGTGTCGCGAATGTGCGCATCATACCCGGTTAACTGGTTATAGCCGCCAGACAGATTCGGTTCGATTAAACTTTTGTAGAAGTACGAGTTCGGACCCTTCACAAGCAGCTCGGACAGGATGTGCATTAGGAAGGTTTCATAGACATCTGTTATTTCGGCCATCAGGTAACCGATTGCAATCTGGTTCTGTCGCTCGATCGGTGCTCCCATGTTATCGTAGCGACTGGAGATGTGGTCTTTTCTGGCCGTTTTCCATCGCGCTTGCGACGGGATAATGCTGTACCGTGTGTCGATGGGCTCATAGTCGCTGAGGTACTGCCCATCCACAAAGGCCATCGTACGATCGAGATCGAAGCAACCGTAGCTGAAGATTCGTGCGTTGCTCGGATGGTAGTATCTCTGGTGAAAGTTAACCAAATCCTCATGCCGTAGTGACAGTATTTCCAATGGGTCACCGCCAGATACATAACCGTACGTATGATCGGGAAGCATTTTGTTAAAAAACTGCTGTCCAAAGACAGCAGAATTTTCTGCAAAAACGCCCTTCATTTCATTGTATACTACACCTTTGAACACATATTCGGATTTGCAATCCTGCAGCTCACTGTGCTCCAGGCGCCAACCTTCCTGCAGAAAATCCAGATACTTTAGATTGGGTCGGAAAGCGGCATCCATGTAGATCGTCTGCAGATTACGGTAGTCGATTTCGTTCGTCGAACTGAACGGGTAAAGCGTGTAATCCGGCCCGGTCATCGCGTTCATAAACGTGGCCAAACTCCGGTTCAGCATTTTGAAGAACGGGTCGCGCACCGGAAACTTTTGCGATCCGCACAGCACAGTGTGCTCGAGAATGTGCGGTAAGCCGGTCGAATCGAACGGCGTCGTGCGGAAGTTAATCGAAAACACGTTGTTCGTATCCTGCCGGTCCACGTGCAGATACTGTAGACCAGTTTTCTCGTGTCGGAACATGTAAGCGGTCATGTTGAAGTCGGCAATGTATTGGGCCCGAGTACAGATGAAACCATTATACCGATCGCCGGGTTTGTAGCGATCCGATGCCCTTATGTTGGCAAGAACAGCCGGATTAATCTTCGGAGCCGGTGTAGACGAAAGCCACCGGCGCGGTGACATCAGGCGTCGCATCGACGATACTTGTCTCAGCATGGTTGGGCTGATGATAATGAACAAATGTTAAATAGCACAAAACGACAACCGTGAACCGTGATGTGATGCAATGTGTAGCAAATTTATCACCGAAACATACCTTGTGTTTCGCTATCGGAATATGATTTGATATTTCACAACAAAACTATCCAAGTGTCAAAATCGGGCGAGTTTTTAATGTCAAAATAGTTTCAAATTATTCGGACAAAGTAAGCTGTGGTTTTGATTCTTCAAGATTTCTTTACAATTATTAGAGGGCGATAGTTAAAATTTACTTAAAAAGTTGAGTGTCAATCTTTAATAATTGTTTGAAAACCAATTCTCTCTTGAGGAGTGTTTTTTTACTTGCGCAAGATGTGACAGCTGATTGTTTTGATCCACTTTGTCTTCGTGTTCCATCTTCCCTTCCTATTTTCGCAGCCAAGGGAGAGAAAGTCTGAGTATGCTTTGCTCGAATCGTGATTCCGAATAATTTTCTATCTGTTGGTGTAAATTAGTTACCATTGTTTCAAGCACAACAATTTGCCACTTTGGTTTAAAGTTGCGCGTACCGTGAACGGAAAGGTTAGGCAATCGAACCGAACGAGCCAGACGAATGCAATTGTGAGATCGGGGTTCCTGCGGCTTGAACGACAGTCATTAAGCAGGTGCGTGGGCTTCCGTGAGTCATTGATATGTGAATTTATTAACTAAACATGGAGAAAATGTCCATATGTTAGTAATTTGTTGAATGATATCCTACGATCCTCTAATTTCAGCATCAATGGCGAAGGTTATCACACAGGAAACGTTCGACGAGGTAGTGAAAGAAAATATTGTCGAGTTTTCAATGTCGGTTGACGAAGCGCGAGAAGAAACCATCAAACAGTTCGAGGCTCAAGGGATCCATTTGGGTAATATTATCAAGGACCTTAAGCTTAATCCTGAAACGGGAGTACCGATACTTAATGACAGCGTGGAGCAGTTGAAACAGATCCAGACGAGATCGTTTGATGAAGAGCAAGAAAAAGTTTGCCGCCTTTTGGAGGTGATCATCGATGAGTGTAACGTTGTAAGTATGAATTGCCGACCACTCGACTTTGAATAACTAAACACTCGCGATTTTCTAGAGCGTTCCTCATCGTGTACTAGCTGCCAAGCTGGGCGCATACGAATTTGCTTTGAAGGCATTGCTTTCCGAAGACAACTTCAATACCGACGTGAGACTTAAGCTACTGTATACTGCCAATGCCATTATTAACAAACAGCCTGATGTATTCGATTTAAACTCGCTAGCCGCGGCGCTTAAGGGCCTACAAAGCGCAACGGATGAACCAACGATATGCGAGCTGTTAAAGTGGTTGCAGAAAGCGTGCATCTTGCATGAAATGAATCGACAGACGATAATGGCAGATAACCTAACCGTTGCGACGCTTAAAACGTTTCTGGCACGCCCCGAACCGGCGATAATCCGGAATGTCTGCTGCCTGTTTCGTTACCTTATTTTAGATGACGATATTCGCTTAGAGTTCGGCAAGGCACACGAACATGCGCGCACTTTGGCTGGCGAAACCCTAGCCGATATCACGCAGCTGCTGACTAGTAAGTGCATAGTCTATTGTTCAGTTCACAATCACTCTACATAGACCGATCTGTCCACAGGATTCAAATCGGACCAGGATACGATCTGTGATTTAATTTTAACCATCGCCTCGCTAACGGTTCGGAACGAGTTCTGCCAGACGGTGGAAGAGGCCGGTGGACTCAAGTTTTTGCTCGACGCAATGGTCGAGTTCAATGACTCACTCAAAGTAATTCGTGAAGCTTGCAAACTACTCAAGGCCCTGGCCGGCAACGACACTGTGAAGCTGCAGATTATTCAGTGCGGGGCCGCTCCATTGTTAGAGTCAAGCCTCAATCGTCACAAGGCCAACGAATCGTTCGCTCGGCATGCCCTGCTCTGCCTCTCGACACTGGCCTTGCGCGAGCCCACCAACAGCGCGGCTCTGTTCGAGACCGGAATCACCGAAACGATCGTTCAGGCGATGAAAATACATCCCACCAGCAAGGTGGTGCAGCGAAACGGAGCCTGGGCCATACGAAACATGGTGTCGCGATCGCGGGATCAGTGTGACAGTTTTATAGCGTACGGTGCCGAAGACGTCCTGAATCAGGCATTGATTGACCATCCGAGCATTGCGCACGATATAAAATCAGCATTGCGTGACCTGGGCTGTAAGGTGCACCTAAACGAGGAATGGAAACAATCCGATAAGTTGCAAATTACGGCCGATTAGGCTGCGAGTGTGCGACCGATTATCATTATCATGGATTTATGAATTATTAACTCTTTCTAATGTCGCACCAGGTCTCCGCTTACGCTGACTCGTTATTTACTGCCCATTTACAAATTAACAAATCATGTAATCAGAAGAATATCACCAATCTTTTTTGAATAAAATGAGTTCATTTCAAATTGTGTATTTTATTTGCGATTCCGGAATTGTGACTTGCGTCAACGTGTCCAATCAAATATTCAAAAGCTAAACTCTCAAACATGTGTCAAACATGGTGGTTTGTAAACAATTATCAGCCGGGCGGAAAGCATGGATGAACAGAGTGTTAAGAAGTTGTTGAGGTAATCTATCCAAATGTGAAAACTTTACTGGTTGTATGACAATTTTCTGCGATCTTTTTGTAGTGGAAGCAAAATGCTGGAACATCATGCAGCCACATACGAGGTGAATGCGCAATTCAACCGCATGGTATCACCGGACGAACTTGATGAGCGGCGACGCGACGATTTAACCCGAATGAAAGGTTTACTAGCGACAAGATTGTTTTCGTGCCTTCAGTTAGGGATAAAATATGTTTCTTTAATAACAGAGCAACTCCGCAATTTGCTAGCGCAAGAACGAGTGAACAAAACTGGATGCATTTCAGAAGGAGTATGGGAAAACGATCGACATCGAGTACGGCTAACACACGTCGAAGGTAAATGGCAATCGTTTGGTTACGAGAATGCGACCGGAAAGTACGTAGACTGTCACGAAGCGCTTTTCCTAATGGAAATGGTAAGCATACCACGATGACGGGAGCACAGCAATGAACAACGAAAGGTTTCCCTCTGCAGAACAGGTTAATGGTTAAATGGGACGGTATAGTGGTGTCTATCGAACAAGGCTATAGCTTGTTCCTGGGGTTTCCAGACTGCTTGACGTTGGAGGAATATCATGTGTATTCGGTTCTAAATCGTACGGGATATTATCTGCTTCGCTACGATCCTGAACGCAAAACATACCAAAGCGACGAGAGTGATCTTCCGTCGGTGGAAGAACGATGCGTTTGGAGCATTCTGTACGGGATGCTTAATCAACCGAACCCACGGGACTCGGTATATGGCACGGCGGACAGTAAGCTGCAGGAACGTGTTCGAAGGTCCATGTTGCACTACAGCAAATTAATTCGAACATCATGCTCCATGAATGAGACGCGTAACGCTACTACATCGCAAGCAACGAACCATACGTATGAGCCGGTTCCGAAGAAACCCCATTTAGAAGACTCCTATCCGTTGGAGGACCAACTCGATGGCTTCAAAGCAGTCGAACGTTTTCGGCGAATGTTCGATAGGTTCGATATCATCCGCAGCATGAGTGAGAATGAGAACGTTCACAGCAACGAACATCCAACACCTGAGACTGACCTGCAGCTCACGTTTGATTTGTTCTCAGCCGATGCGCAAAGCTTCAAAAAGACCCTTCCTCCTTTACCGATTGCAAGGATTCTTGTGCGAAGGTAGGTTACTTTTGAAGGACTTTTTCTCATTCTAATTGCATTGTATCAATTGCAGGTCTTGTCAACCAATGCCATCTTTTAAGGAACTACAACAACTGTACCAAGCTCAGCCAATTCCTAGCCCACTAATGCTGATGCTCGTATCGGACAGCTTAACCGTTAACTGTTTCCTGTATGATATGAGACCATTATCTCGCAACATCATCACTCTATCGTCCGATCATTCTTCGACGGCCAACGTGTTACGGTAGCACCAACAGCTCTGTGTGAATCTCAAAGATGATACAAAAGATAAATGTAGTTTGGATTGATATGATTCTCTTTTATTTTATTAACCTTAAAAGAAACAAACAGCACCGTTGAACAGACCGCGCGGCTAACTGGCCCCATCGCCCATCAATAGAGCCAACTGCCCACTGCGGGTATTTCTAATATGTTCAGCTATCATTTTCTTAGGATCCTTCCGGTACTCCTTGTTCTTGAAAACCTTTTTAATCGTACGGCACCGACTGATAAACGCTTTTTTGTTCTTCTTCATTCGGTCCGTCCGAAGCTGGTTTTTCGTTTTTGGCTTCACCTTTTTATCAAACTGGGGCACTCCTGTTTTCAGTGTACCGGACGACTTGATTTGAAATAGGGAGTCTAGCGTGGGCAGGGCGTCTAGCAGCGGACGCATGTCTCCGGTAATGGCCGTTTTTTCGCGTTTCTTCTGTTCCTTATCCCGTTTGAACGCTTCCTTCGTTAGTTCGACCTTTTTCAGCATCTCATCCTTTTTGAACTGTTTCTTTTCCCTCTTCGTCATGCGTGAGATGGCCAGCTTGCGAAGCTTCTTCACTTTAACCTCGTCCTGCTGTTCGTCGGAATCGTCCGAAGGAGGCTGTTTCGGTCCGGAACCGGGTTCATCGCCCTTCTCCTTGATCTTGCCTTTCTTCGAAGGCTTGCGCTTAGTTTCTACAATCTTGAAACTTGACTGTTCCGCTTCATTCAGTAGCACTGGCGTAGATCGGTACAGTGGAAAAGGCCCAATAACTTTGTTGCCTTGATTTGCCGATTGCTTCGTGACGATTTTCTGTGTTTTAACTAATTTCTTGTTGAGTTTTCCCATCTTTTAGAGGATGTTTTGAATGTTTATGGTCATGAGCAACAACACGAGGTTCACGTATTAAATATCGACCGTCCCGGTGCAAATTATACGTATCATACAAAGCGTTCATTTGACAGGCAAACGTCTAGTTCTGTTTACACAATTTGTTTATTTGTTTATACAATTTCTGCTCATATCGTGCATTGAGTTTGGCGTGAGAAGACAGCTATTTCATAAAATTTTAATATATATTTATATTATATCAAAGTTAAGATGTCGGAAGGTGAGGACACGCAAACGCAAACAAAGTTTGAGTTCAAAAAGAAACCCCGGAAACATCTTCGTCAGCGGAAACCATCGAACAGTGATGGCGAAGAGTTAGAGCACGGCACAGAAGAGGAAATTTTGTATGTTTAAACGACTTTTTTTATTTTCCATGTACCGTTCTAATGATTTCCTTTTTCGTTCTCAGATCAAAGCTAGAAGAAACCAAAGAACGACAGAAGCTGCGCAACCGGCGCAACGGTGTAAACATTTTGAGTTTGGCCGCCGGCAAGAAAGTTACCACCGAAGAAGAAATAACAGTAGTAAGTGTACCCACTATAAATGATGCCAAATGAATGGCTCTGTATGTAACAATCTTTTCGGTTTATGTTCGTAGAAAGATCCATTCAACATTAAAACTGGTGGCATGGTGAATATGCAAGCGTTAAAAGCGGGAAAGTTGAAAACAGCCGTCGAAGATCCATACGATACCGGAATCGGTACCCAGTTCTCCGCGGAAACAAACAAACGGGACGAAGACGAGGAAATGATGAAGTTAGTAGCATATTGTTTATAGCCATAGCAAAGTGCATGTGGCAAGATTCCAGCGCGTTAACCTTCGTCTTATTTTCGTTTGATTTTGCTCAGGTACATTGAGGAAGAGCTCGGTAAACGCAAGGGTCTTGCACAGGAGCAGGATAAACAGATCGATGGAGAATCTTCTACTAAATACCTCAGTCCAGAGGAAGCAGCCTTACTGTCGCTGCCGGCTCATCTCAGCCAGACGTCCTCGTTACGCTCCGAAGAAATGCTGTCAAATCAGATGCTCAGCGGAATCCCGGAGATCGATCTGGGTATAGAGGCGAAAATCAAAAACATTGAGGCAACGGAAGAGGCCAAACTTAAGTACATGCAGGAGCAGCAGCGCAAAAAGGATCTTCCGTCACACTTTGTGCCTTCAAACATGGCCGTCAATTTCATGCAGCACAATCGCTATCGTATCGACAATCCGAACCCTCCGAAGCGACGACATCAGGAAGATAACCGAGATCAACGGAATGATGACCGAATTCCAAAGAAGGCAACGGACGATTACCACTTTGATAAATTCAAAAAACAGTACAGACGACACTGATATGTTGGACGTTTTGGCTGTGTACATGTAATAGAAACACATCTCCCCTCTGGCGTTGTTTGTCTTCCGTGGCGCGCAACACCGAGGTTTGTGGTTTGTGCTTAATATTAGTTCTAAAGCGTTCCCTTCTTTTGCTGCCGTTTAAATCTTTTGAACGCTGACATTGAAACATGCACCGCAGACAAGATGCACAACTTTTGCCACAATAAAGTGAAAAATCAGTACTTTTTAATGAATAATGCAACTGAAACGCTAATATTCTAAATATACTGAATACTTGAATTCTAAATGGGTGATGATGACTATGATTGTACTATCTGAGCCGTTTTTCGTCCTTCTTTCTTAATACAACATTGTTTGGTAGTTCTCAAATCGTATATTTATGCATTTATATTTAGATTTGAAGATTAGATTAGTAACATTGCATAAGTTTTTTAGAGCTAACGATCAGTATGAGCCAGAAATAGGAAAATGATCCGGATGTTTGCACAAACAACATCGAGTAACTGTATCGCATGGATCGGAAACATCGTCGGGCTTTTATGACTAAAAATCCATTTCTTCGGATTTTTGTATATCCATCAAGCGATATTTGAAAACATCTGCTCTTGTTGTGTCTAGACTGTGTATTTTGTTATTGTTTTGAATTATATTACTGTATTACTCTGTTTGCTTCCATAGTGTACATCATTATACGTAGCCTAGCATACATAATTGAACTTAAAAAACTAACTATCACACTTCTCTTTAAATTTTGCCACTCTTTTACGTTAGGAAGAAGAGGCATTACGTCAAAATAGGTTACAGCATGCACCATCAATGTCCCTATAAACTATACCGTTTTTGATTTAACTATTTATACCAACGTCCTATTCTGCGTCTTCATAACGACTGTAATTGGAGATAAAGATCCGTCGCTGCTTGGTGGCCAGATGTTTAGCGTTTGATCGTGACACAATTGAATCGCCCGGAGAGCATAATTACGACACACTTTCAGTGATTAGTCAAATTGTAGGTTCAAGTGTTCCGTGGCTATATGAGCATGTTTCCAACTTAGAAGCAAATTGTATTACATGCTTTTTGATCGACGGTTTCAGTATGGTTTGGTAGCCAGTTCGAAGTAAAGAAGAGAACGAACACTAAAAAAACATAAGCGCACGCGGCTTTATCGTGGATATTTAAGGTAGTCGAAGAGGCAGAGATTAATGTTTGCTAGACATTTTTCTTATGTTATTCTAACTGTGGGAAAAGAATACACGCTTTTTCCTTACCTATGCAACACTCGGAAAATGTTTTGTTTTCGTTTTATAGAGTAATCAGTCCTGTCCAGTCCATTTTGGTTTTAGGCTTAAATCTGTTGACAGACTTGCAAGCATTAGTCATCAATCCATCGCCCAACAATCATCGTACACTGTAACCACCAATTATAATACCTTCGGCTTTACCTTGCCACTACGCTGCAGCAACAGCTGGGGTGGAGCGGTCGAATTGTGGAGATTACTAATTATCTTTAGCCTTTTGTTCGATAGTGTAGTCAGCGAAGAAGCGCTTCGTTTTAAGGAGTGCGCACGATTAGCCGCGTAGCTGCTGACTCCATCGGCAAAGGAGTGTCCTCCCTTGGAATGTGCGGGAGATTGATGTTGATTTTGTTGCATTGAAGTGATTAAATTTCGAAAGTATGTGTTGCTCAGCAAACAGGAAGCTTTTTCCGACCGTTGTCCTGTGCCTGCGTTGCTACGGGGCTGCGCAATTAGCGTCCTGCGCTGACCACGATTGAATGGTCCAGTGGCGTTTCGTATACCAATCCCACCTCCGGCACCCGTCGGACTGCCCAACATGCTTCCGCCACCAACACCGTTCATGCCAGCGCCTTCGTTTCCCAGCTTACCCATCTTATTGGAGGACGAAAGCGAAGAGAGTAGAATGTCGGACCCACCGCCCGTGCTGCGGCCACCTATTGTAGGTGAATGTTGTTGTTGCTGCTGTTGTTGTTGCTGCTGCTGCTGTTGCTGCTGGGATGTCCCACTTCCCGTTATTCCGTTGCCACTGCCAAGGCCACTCGCTTCGCTAAGAAGATTTTTTCGCAAGGCGAGAAGTTTGCGATTCATAACGAAACCACCGGCAAGCCGGCGGAGTTGAAAATTGTTCACATGCAACGGTTTGGGCAACGAACTGTACCACATTCGTATGCCGCGCACTTCATCGAGCTGTTCAAGAGCCGTGAACGCTTGGGACGACTGTTGCTGTTGCTGGCGTTCCTTCACGAATTCCTCATCGACCTTCTTCAGCAGCATCAGCTTCGATATATCGACCGGACCGTTCACCGTCAGTCCAATTTCCATTTCTGCCGACTTGAGTGTCATGTTGTCGATAAAGTGCTGATCGACCAGCGATTGCGACAGCGTTGTTAACTGTGTCGGCGTGAGGATAATGGAATCGCCCAGCTCTCCCTGCAGCTGCGGCATAACGAGCGGATTGGCAGCCGCTGGTAGCAGATTGATCGTGGGAACGATATCATCGATACTGTCGACAAGATCGGCCGGCGGTTCAGCGGACTGTAGGTTTTGGGCAAGCGTTTGAAGCGTGTAGTTGATCTGATCGCTAAAGTTCGGCAGCACCGCCAGATCAGCCAATTCCCCTTCACCCGAAACTCCTGTTGCCACAGTTCCTCCGGCAACTGCGGGCCCGCCTCCAGTGGCAGTCAAGCGGTACGGATCGTGTATCTCAGTTCCAGCACCGGCCACCAGAGGGAGCTGCTCAATCAGTTCGGCCGGAATGAAGGCCTCCGCCGTATGTGGCGTAACTCCCACTGCTTCAATTCCGGCCCCTAGCAGTGTGGCCGAAGCTGCAGCAGTGGAAAGCACACGGGCCGCTGCGTTGGCAGTCCCAGTACCGTCAGTGGTCCCATGTGCCATATTCACCAGATTGGTACCAGAAAGGTTCATGGAGTTTATCACAGATAGTGGCAGAGTGACAGTCAGCTGGTCCTGCAGGCTGACGCTATTATTGGAGACAGAGGTGGTGTATTGCTGCTGCGAAAGATCACCCTCAGCAGTGGCGTGTAACGTTCCGGGTGCAACGGACAGCTTTAGCAGACTCGTACTAGGATCCATTACGATCGTCGTCTGTTCGGGCAAGCCGGCACTGGGAGATTCGTCCATAAAATGCTGTGCGAGCGTCTCGGGCGGCATGGTGGCCATGAGAAGGGGTTGTTGAGACAACGACACCGGCTGTGTCACCTGCTGGTGAACGATGGCTTGAGGCAACGATAGCTGCGAAGCTGCTACCGTTGCCGGCAACTTGTGTTGTGGTTGTTGCTGTGGACCAAGCGTTGTCGTAGTCGCCATGGTAGTTGCTGTCGTCACTCCAATCGAAAATTCTCGCGATTGTCCTTGTTTCGTGGAACCGACACTGCGGTGATGGTGTGAACTCGACTTACCCTGTCCGTGACCCTGATGAGCCGTCGTTCCGCTTCTATCCGCACCACCATGTGTGCGAGATGATGTTTTGTGTTTCGATCGCTCACTTTTACTGTCGCTACTGGGAGCACCTTTCTGTAGCGCCGATGTAGCCGGACTTCCACTTCTGTGGCCGGATAGCTGAGTCACTTTCACTACCGCGTCATTAACAATTCTGCCTGCCGCTGACATCTCGGCACTTCCGCTGCCTACACCCGGCATTGGTGTCGTAGAACGGACGATGCTTTCATTCGATGTTCCGGACACTCCGGACGTTGCTGCCCCGCTACGGCTGCGATCGCCCTCGAAGCCGGTCGAGGAATTGCTGCTCGATTCGATTACCTCTAGGAAAACTCCTGACGCACCGCTGTCCTCCTTGGGGACACTTGGCGTACGCAATTCGGCCATTAATTTATCCAGATTTTTACTTCTGCCCTGCACTGCCTTACGCTGCGATAGCGTGTGCGACTTGCAAGCCGTCAGTGGTCGCGTACAGTGTTTCTTCCCATCCGGTGTGGCAACGCCACAATGTCGATCTGGGTCGAAATCTCGCGAACGGTCGGTTTTTCTCTCGCTTGAACCCTTATGAGCAGCACCGACCACATTGTTCGACCCGCTACTGGAACTGCTACTCGAACTGCTACTCGAACTGCTGCTGCTGCTCGACGAAGAATACGAAGAAGACGATGATGGTGACGAGCTTGAGGACGATGAGGATGTTAGCTTGGAAGAACCTCGTTTCGATGAAGATTTCGACGAAGCAGTTACGTCCGTGGCGATGGGAAAGGTTCCTTTCTTGTCTAGTACCACGGAACAGTTGCTCATTAGTACTACTGGCACTCCACCGCTACCAATGGCCCCGTTTCCGGTGGCAAATGCGTCACGACCGAAGTCCGCTGTTACATCACCGACCGTGGTCGGCGTGATGGACGTTTTAGCGAACGAGGACGACAACGTTGAGGATGACCCGTAGCTGGATGACGATTTCGATGAATGTACCGATTTGGCATTTTTACTCTTCACTTTACTTCCACTTCCGGTGCTGGTGCGTACCTTGGATGATGGAACGACTATTGTCAACGATTCCTGGTCGCCACTTGGCACCTCGTTTTCGCTATGATGACGCAAAGAGTTGATGCCAGCTCCAGAAGAAGAGTAGGAACTGGAAACAGACGATGACGAAGACGAAGACGACGAGGACGATGACGAAGACGACAATGATAATTTAGTTTCCGCACGCGCTACTCCGTCCGCGGACGTGCTGATGCGGATGGTAAAATCAGTCTTTTCTCCCGACGACACATAAGCCGCACTAGTGGCTAGTGACTGATCAGTGCTGTTGCTACGATTGTTGCTGCAAGTGCTGCTTCCACCGACATTTCCATTTCCGCCACCGGCCGTGCTTGTGCTGGCGGTGGACGACGCCGCCGACCCAGTGGCGCTTCCATTGGCGTTCAATTTGGAAGCGTGGTGATAATAGGAATAGTGCCGATTGCTCATATGCTTCTGCAATCCCTGCGGTTTGACCACACTACCACAAATATCACAGATCACCGCATAGAATGGGTCCGTCTCGGGGCAGATACCGTACAGACCCATGTCGGCCCTATCCAGGCGCATCACACTGCCACGGTTGCGATGCTGCTGTATGCTGCTGCGTAAGGTCCCACATCCCGCCTGCCTTCCCAGAATAGAGTGGTGCGTCGGTGGTTGCGTTTGGGGTGCCGCTGCAAAGCCGTGCAGTCTGCCGTTGCCAGGCTCTCCTACCGTCTGTTCACCAACGTCCTCCTCTTCGGCTGTGTTGAAGATCAAGTGACGCGATGAAATAACAGAACAAATATACGACACGATCCACCGGTACTTACAAGCAAAAGTCGGTGCATTATCCGACCGCTCGACGAACGTTCGCCACGTTTTACCCCTCAACTTCGCCAAACTTCCAACCCCCATTGAAGTACATTCGCTAGTCATTTCCGCTGGACGTATTTCCACGATACGGCTCGCGATTCGGAACCGAGGTGGTGGTTCTATGAAGCTCTTCTTAACCGGCAAACGAATTGTATTAATCCGATCGAAGCAGCCTTTGTTTCCCACTTACGTGACGAACTTTGCCCAACTTGTTTATCCTGTATCCTTTATGGTTAGCTTTGTGTGAGACTTGGTCGAGACAGATCAGCTGAATGCGGAAAAGGATTGGTCGAACAGTTTATTTTTGGTGGAGTGTCCTGTGAATGAAATGGCACGGCTTTTCTTACTTCTGCTGCATTCAAAATGACTAGTATAATAAATACATTGCACTGTGAACTCTCTTAACACACTTGTGCGCATCGTCGCGACGTTCCATGGAACATCGTTTCCATCGTGTCATCGTCAGAGGTTCGCGTTTTTTACGTAGTTGCGTCGATGCATATCGATGAATGAATCCTCTGCTACACCTACACGTTTCTCTCGTGAGGATCCGCTACGTTCCGCATGTTGCACTTGAAATAGGACCCGCAGAATACTAACGCAAAAAACTAATACATGGTAAGGTGTTGCATCAAGCGCCACGCAACTCGACAGAAAGCACGCTACAATGGTTATGTTGGTGGCGTGTCTGCGCGATGCAGATTCACGAAGTACTCGTTGCCGAGAACGGTGAACCGAGGCCAGACCTCCATTTGTTCTCATCTGCTCCCCATGCGAACAATGAAACTGTTCAATGCAATGTTTCGATACAAAAATCCAATTATGAAACATTACTCACTTATGTTTCGCGTACACAAACACCGCACCCGGCTTCGTGGCAAATGCAGAACACGTATTTTATGAGCAAAGCACGACGGCCACAACCCGTTTTATTCTCAACTGTCCGCAGACCAAACAGTTTGTCGTACGTAATGGGAGACTGCTAAACACAAGGCGAAATGCTCAAAGGTTCACATCCTTTTTTATTTCAAACAGTCGCCACTAGGAACAACCACAATACAAAAACCTGTACACTTAAGGAGTTTACGGATTGGACTTTCAGCACCTCTTCTTATAGAAACATTACTCTCAGGCTGGACATGAAGTAGCGCTGTACTTGCAATCATTCGTGGCCCATTCAAGCCTGCTTCATCCTCAGAAACCGAAACTTTCGCAGTTGTCACTGTTGTGTTAATTAGTCCAAATTCACTACTGTCGACGATTTTACGGGTCCTGGGAAACACAAATCGGAGCAGAAGAGCCAGACTATGGAAACAGACTCTGTGTAGCCAACAGTTCATTCATAAGCTTAACGTGAGGAACAGAGATAACAGTACTCCAAACAAAAGTTGACACTCGAATCATAGGTCAGTACACGCACAGGATATATACACTGGAGGGCGAGGCCGGAGGCGGCCGGAGGTGCGTAGCATCGAGGCGAGACAGACCAGACGAGACAGCTCCGAAGGTATCGCTTATCGAAGAATTTCTTACCTTGAGCTGTGTTGAAACAAGATTGGGGTCGCTGGGTACTTATTAGTAGCGATCGCAGCATCGACTGTACACCACAATGCGAACACTGAGACCAACCCAACTAGCCAAACAATAATCCGCCCAAGTGCTCTCGTGCCAGTGGGACGTGGGACACGATTCTTGGGGCTCTTGGTCGAAATTGTTGGGCGAAGAAAATCGAAATCTTCACACCGTCAACACCACTCCACACTGACAGCTGCTGCTTTTTTGTTTTTTTCTCTCTTTGTTGCTGCCCGGCCTGACAGCCAGCCCAGTGAGAATGGTACGATTATTGGCAAACATCTGGGGAGTTGCTCAAAATAAAAAACATTCAAAACCACAAACGATAAGATCCTTAATCCTTAATCGATCCTTAATAAAAATTTCGTTCCGATTCCCTTCATTGTTAAATCTTCAATTTCATCGCGTTCATCGTTTCGCGGCAGCAAATCGTTACCCAGATTACCCTTTGCATCCAAATCCAAGCAGTCGTTTCAAACAAATCAGCAGAGCCAAGCCAAATTTTGATTAAAAATATTTTCGCAACTAATTTTACACAAACTTTGTTTTACCAATAACTTATCGTACCGAAACTTTTTGTTGCAAAATTGCAAAATCACGATGCTGTCGGAATCAGAACTATCCGACTTCGAGGAGCAACAATATCGCGAAATCTTTGAATTGTTTGATCGCAACGGTAGCGGGTCCATATCGGCAGACGAATTGGGGGATCTGATGCGTGTGCTGGGACAAAATCCAACGTTGGCCGAGCTGGAGCAAATGATCTACGAAGTGGACGCCGACGGCAACGGGCGCATCGAGTGGGAGGAGTTTTTGGCACTAATGAAGCGAAAATCGCGGGAACCCGTCAACGAGAAGGAGCTCTACGAAGCATTCAAGGTGTTCGATAAGAATGGCGACGGATTCCTGTCGGTGGACGAGCTTTCGGATGTGATGCAAAATTTTGGTGAACGACTAACTCCGCAAGAGCTACAGGATCTCCTGGCTGAGGCAGACATCGACGGGGATGGACTAATTAACTACGAAGAGTTTGCTTTCATGCTATCGAAATAGGACCAGCGGTATGGTGGTTTGCGTGTTTTATTCCGTTGCCGGCAAAGAAACTGCTGCTTTCGTACCAGCCTATCGTTAGGTAATAATTTATGATGCTTCTAGTTGGGAAGCCTATTTTTGATTAAATTTTCTATCTTCCTAATCCGTCCTTTGTCCATCAATGAATCACCCAACGCCATTATACTGGAACCCGCCCCACTGATAGCTGCCGCTGCGGCAGCCATTTGCTGAGATTGGTGGCTGCTGCCGGTTGCTCCATCACTAGCCGATGGCACATAACTTCCATTTTCTCCGGAACCGGATCCAGCCGAGTTGTGGGATTGCTGATGCTGTGGGCAGGCCCGCTTGTAGCCTTCCACCAGTTGTTGCTGCTCAATTTTACGCACATTTTTCATTTCTAATACCTTATGAAACTCTACCACGTTGCTTTCGGGCAGTAGCTTCAGATACTGCTCAATGTAGAGTGGGGCCGGGTGCACCGGTTGCATGACCACTTTTATGATCATCTCAGCTTTGGCCATGCCTTTGACGACCACTTTCTGGTAGCTGGCCGGTGGTTTGCGTTGCACTTGTGAGCCAATCGAAGGCAAATCCATCAGCACGGTCTTGAGACTGTGCGTATCGAGCAGGAGCTGCTCGCAACCCAGAATGTTGCCGCCACTGGCCGCCGTACCAGGCGCTGCCCCTGCACTTGGACCGTCAGAAATGCTGGAACTAGATGCGCTTGCCGTAAGTGTGGAGGAAGTTGTTGCCCCGGATGTTCCGGAAGAGGTTGGCCGCAATCGATAAAGAGTGTTGATGTACTTCGGGATGAACGAGTTGACAAATTTGTGACAAAACTGCGTATAATACTTTCGACTGTTGGCCAAATTATCTCGTATCACCGGGACGGTCTGTCGGAGATTAGTGACGATCTGGTTGACGAAACCACTCTGGTCACCGACGTTGCTGATACTGTGCCACGCAATTTTGGTCATCAACAGCAACGATTGCTCACAACCTGCGTCAAGGTCTTGTACCAGTAGTTGAATGCAGTTGGAAATGATCCGGTGGTAGACGTCCTTCTCATCGGCCAGATCCACCTTTGCGTGGTAGCTACTGTCAATCTTTTCCTTCAACTTGTCCTCCAGTTGTTGGACCGTTTCGAGACAATACTCTGCGGTAGCGAGGATGTAGCAAATTTTGCGCAAATCGTCCACTGAAAACCTAGCCAACAAAAAAGGGGTCTGATACCATCGATCCGTGAACGACTGAACATTGCCTTCCGGCGTACCTTGGAGCTTCGCCTTCCTTCAGAAAGTTGTGTATCACCTGCCCGGCAGCCGTGGATAAGTTTTGAAAATCCTTCGTAAGCAGCGACATGCTTGAGCTGATCGACGAAGTGGTCGTGTTCGGTTGTTGTGGCTTTGGGATACGCGCCTCCAGCACCTTGTTGGCATACTCGCGAAGATATTTTTTAAAAATCAACACCAAATCGTACATTGGCTTTTCGTTGCTGAGCTGCATACACTGCACCATGCACTTCTTGTAGAACACAAATAAATCAGCACAGCTGCAGAATGAAGAAAACATGGTTGATCATTTGATGTGCTAGGGTCCTGCGTTACCTGCTTCCTGCTGCTACTTACTTCGGAATCACACCCGGATTGATCTCCTTCGGTACCACCATCTGTTGGTTTTGCTGAGCAAACTGCTCTATTAGTGCTGCAAGCTCACGATCAATACTGTCGGTGTAGATATCGAGATACGCTTTGAAGCAGCTACCGATAAGATTATTAAACGAGTTTCGCTCTTTTCGCACCTCCTCGCTGGTGGCTTCTACCAATGTTGTGCCGTTGAAGCGCTTGTCAAGCAGTTGCTCAAAGTTTGCCGTTTTCTGGATTGCGAACAACAGCAGCTTCACGTCGATCTCCGTACGCCGGCGTGCCATTATCTTCGTTAGCTCATCGCGCGTGATGGTGCAAAACTCAACGGTAATCCGCTCAGACAGCTCCCAGTCGGATGGGAAGACTGTGCCAAATTTCTCCTCAAATTCCAACAAATGACGCTTAACCCAGGCGTACCGCTTGTCGATCTTGTCCAGCCAGGCAATGTCTTGGTTTTCGTGAAACAGCTGTACGTACTCCTGTAGCTGCAAGTCTAAGCGATAAGAGAAGAATATATTCAACAAATGGTCCTAGTTGGGTTCGCGCTTGCGTTTCAACACCTACTTATGTACCACTTAAGGATGTTCTTTTTTACGGGCTTGTCCAGCACCGAGGCTACCTGGCACGCATCCTTGAGCTGCGTAATCGTCATGCGATTGGTGCTGTTGTGACTCGTTGGGGAAAAGTAGTGTTTCACGTCGTCCGTAATCTGGGTCGCGAGCTCGGACTGGATTTGTTGAACTTGCGCTGACAGTGTCTGTATCTGCGAAATCTCCGAGTACTGCTGAAAGTGTTGGTTTACCTCCATGATGGCCTGCAGCGGGTTTAACACTTCGCCGTATTGACGCCGTTCCGAGAGCTGTTTCAGGTTTTCCACACCACCCACAAGCATGTGCAGATGGTTGAGCGTAGTGATAGCATACGTGAGATTATTTTTGGCCGAATCCAGTTGTTTGATGTCGCGTGTAATTTCTTTAACCGCGTCTTCCGTCTTCTCGGCTCGGTTCTTAATGTCGGTGATGAGCGCGAAGAGCTGCGTGAGCGATTGCTGCGCCTCCCGCAGCGCCACACGACCATTCTCGCCCGTGTTCACCTGACCCCGCACGACACTGCGAATATTGTCGTCGATTAAGCTAATATCGCATTCCATCTTTGCAATGACCTCATCAATGTTAGACAACGATTGCTCGTTCGGGAAAAGTTGGTTGATGTAATCGGTTGGGTTGAAATCGGGCTGGTCCAGCGGATCGGAGCTCTTAAGCACATGTTCGATTGCGAGCTGCACATCGTCCGACAGAACGATTTCGTTTATGTGGTCCGTTTGTTTCGTTTCATTTTCCGTTTCGTCACCCGCGCTCATTTTCGCTTGAAACGTGATAAAATATGCTACAACTGCAACACTGTTTTGTCTTGAAAGAAAATGCTACACGTAAGATCAAAACACAACATATTGCAAGTGCAGGTGACAATTGGTTTCATCCCAAGGTAGGTGCAAGCAAAGAGCGAGCCTTTCTTCTAACGATCTTCTTCGGGCACTACGGGATCTACTGTCAAAGAATCGACGAATAGATAGGAAGAGAAGAAGAAGAGGAATGTTTTGAACCATTTCTATCTGGTGCCGGTCAGCCGGTGCCAAAAAGGAGCTTCACAATGCTTCAGCGACTACTTCAGCACCATCGGTTTACAGTACGATATGTGAAAATATGGATACACTGCGCCACAACTGCAAGGAATTTCGTTACAAAACGAGGTACTTTTGTTTGTTGTTTTGTAAATAGTAACACAATTCCGCCGAAAAACAAATGTATAACGTGTATTGACTTTCGCTCAGATATTGCACCGGCATATAAACCATCTCTAGTTGAAGCAAAAACTCATTCTAACGACTCTCTCTCGAGGATACAGTACAACAATGGTAACCACGAACTGACCGCCGGCAAACGTTACAGTATTCTTCTACCACCGCCGAACGTGACCGGTGAGCTACATTTGGGACATGCTCTTACCTGCGCCATACAAGATGCTCTGATCCGCTACGCAAGAAACAATGGCAAAACACCGCTATGGATACCCGGCATGGATCACGCCGGGATCGCAACGCAGGTTGTGGTCGAAAAGCGTATACGAAAAAACCTTAATGTGTCCCGACACGAGCTAGGAAGGGAACGCTTTCTGGAAGAAGTTTTACGGTGGAAAAAAGAAAAAGAATGCAGCATTCGAAGTGCCCTCCACCAGCTGGGATGTTCCATGGACTGGCACAGGGAGTACTTTACCATGGACGAACAGCAGTCGGTCGCGGTGAAGGAAGCTTTTGTGCGACTCTTCGAAAGTGGCTTGGTGTATCGCGACAAATCGTTGGTGAACTGGTCATGTAGTCTAGAATCGGCCATTTCGGACGTTGAAGTCGAAAGCTTGCAACTCGACGGTCCCACTGCGCTGGCTGTGCCAGGATACGACAAAAGTGTTACGTTTGGGCAACTGGTGGACATAGCGTACCGGGTGCAAGGATCTACCGAGGAAATCGTTGTCTCTACTACACGCCC
This sequence comes from Anopheles cruzii, assembly GCF_943734635.1. NCBI lineage: Eukaryota > Metazoa > Arthropoda > Insecta > Diptera > Culicidae > Anopheles > Anopheles cruzii. The sequence goes on along the minus strand of NC_069144.1, from coordinate 40,217,675 downwards.
AGAGACTTTTCTCGGTGACGTCGCGGTCGCCGTACACCCGGAGGATGGACGGTACTCGCATTTGCGTAACAAAAGTACCTTCCTCTGGCATCCGGTGCGCAAAGAGGATATTCCGCTCATCTTTGACGAGTCGGTCGATCGAGCTTTTGGAACAGGGGCAGTTAAGATAACGCCTGCCCACGATAGGTTCGACTTTGAAATAGCTCGCAAGCACCAATTAGCCACGGTCGAAGTCCTGACCGAACAGGGAATCATTCGGGAGCATTTCGAGCCCTTCTCCGGTTTGCCCCGATACGAAGCACGCGAACGGTTAATGGATTATCTTTCGAAGCTTTCGCTGCTGCGGGGCATAAGGCCGCACGCCATGGTATTGCCGGTTTGTTCACGATCAAAAGACGTGGTTGAGTTGTTACTACGGCCTCAGTGGTTCGTGCGGTGTCGAGAAATGGCACAACGGGCGGTGGCAGCCGTGCAGGAAGGAAAGCTTCAAATCATACCAAAGGTGTTCGAACGTGAATGGTTCCGATGGCTGGAGGATTGTCACGATTGGTGCATTTCCCGGCAACTTTGGTGGGGACATCGAATTCCTGCGTTTCGCGTGCAACACGCAGGTCGAACGCACTGGATTGCTGCTCGGTCGTTAGGTGAGGCACAAGAAAAATACGTCCGGCAAATGCAGCATCAAGCAGAAAACGTGAGCAACGAACCGATATCAGTGGAACAAGACACCGACGTACTAGATACGTGGTTTTCTTCCGCCCTACTACCGTTCTCTACGACTGGTTGGCCTCGCGCAAAGTCACCCAATAAGGAAGAATATCCTCTGGATCTGATGGAGACTGGACACGATATTTTGTTTTTCTGGGTGGCGCGTATGGTAATGCTCGGCCAAGAACTGACAGGAGAACTGCCGTTTCGCAAGGTGCTGCTGCATGGTATCATCTGCGACGAGCACGGACGGAAAATGTCCAAGAGTCTCGGTAACGTCATCAAACCGGAACACGTGATACATGGCATATCCCTGGAACGGTTGGAAGCGGAAACGGATGCCTCCTTCAGGCAGGGCATACTGTCGGAACCGGAACTGAAGAAATCGCTTGCCGGACAGCGGAAGATGTTCCCCAATGGCATTTCGGAGAGTGGCACCGATGCGTTGCGCTTTACTTTGTGTTCAGTGAACGTGAAGAACCATTTCATACACTTCAACGCACAGGAAGCGCATACCAATAAGCTATTTTTCAACAAAATCTGGCAAGCGACACGTTACACGCTCGGTTGCCTAGAACGTTTTCCTTTGGCAACCAAACAAACCCTTCAAGAAGCTAACCGTTTGTCCATGATGGATAGATGGATTTTAAGTCGTCTCGCAAGCACCATACAAGTTTCCAATGAAGCATTCGAAGCATACAATTTTCATCTAGCAACCGCGGCGCTGAAAACGTTTTTCTACACCAACCTCTGTGATGTCTATTTGGTGAGTTTTTCGTTTTTGCAACTACAATTGCTGGGTGAGAGCTTTTTGAAATCATGACAGTTAACAAAGTGATAATATATTTTTTTTATCCACGAAGGAAACGACTAAAATCAACATGAAAACCGAACACGCAGCTAAAGCCTCGGTGCAATGCGCTGTGCTTCATCATTGCCTTACGACCGGGTTATGCCACTTGGAACCGTTCGCTCCCTTCCTAGCAGCGGAGCTTCTCTCACATCTGGCCGTGGAAACCAAGACAGATGCATCGTACCAACCAAAGATCGATTCTGAGCTTGAAACGAACGTGGATCAGTTGTTACTCATTTGCCAGCACATACGACAATCGAAAAACGAACACACCATACCAATCGTACGGAAACATAATCCGGTAGCTCATATCTACGTCAAACGGAGCGGTCTTTATGATTTAGTGCACTCGCAACGAACGATAGTAAGTCAGCTAACGCATTGCAACAATGTTCTACTACACACCGAGCAGGCATCGTTCGATCGATTGCGGTTAAACTTCGCGGTGCAATCTTCCGTCAACCACGAGTGTACCGTTGGAGTGGTAGCCGATGGACTGAGTGTTTCGTCGAAGGATAACGGCGGAGCAGCAATGGCGGCTCACACCAAGAAAGTACAGAAATTGGAAGTTGAAATCGAAAAACTGTGCAAAACCATAAACAACGAAGGTTACCGGAAGTCGGCGAGCGAAGCGGTACAAAAAAGACACCAACAGCGGGTATGTTACTTGAAACCTTCAGATGTGGTTCCGTCTCTCAATTCTGCTGTTTAATTTTAGCTAAAAGAACTACAAAAACAGCAAGAAGAAATGATAAAAATGGCCCCACAAAGATAGTACATCGCGTAACGTATCGCCTCCCAGCCTAGTCAGACGTTTCTTTAGCAGAAATAAATACGGATACGTTCGTTCGCTTTTGCGATGATTATTGTTACAGAAAAGTGTTGGAATACATTGAAATGGGTACAAGCAAGGTTTCATCCGGTTCGCACATTTTATGCTTCGATTTCGCTGACGGATTTCTTATTCGATGGACCGTATTGAAGCACTAGCTGATTGAATTCAGTAAGTTTCTTGGTGTAGGTAGTCGCCAGCGCATTATTCTTGTGCTCTCGAAGCTGCGACAAGTAGCGGCCAAACTGAGCCTCGTCTTGCTTTCTAAGCTTCTGCTGTGACAGATTTAACAGATTGACAAGCGTGTCGTAATCATCCGGAGTACGAGTTACGCACTCGCGCAAAACCCGTTCCGCGTCTTCGTACTTTTGTTGGCCGATCGCACACACGGCTTGTCCATTCATCAGCAGCAAAGTGGGAGAAAACTTGTCGCACATATCTTGGAAGATGTAGTAAGCGTCCTGCAACTTTTCGCCACCCTGTGCAGAGATGGGAGAAAGGATGTCAGCTGAACGGCTAAGGATAAAACATAGTTGCTATGGCAATATTTACGATTTGAATGTTCAGCCAAGCTTGCGAGAGTTGTGTAAGGGTCGCGTCATCGTCCTTCTCCTGCATCGTCTGCAGGACTTGTTTCGCAAGATCGACGCGTGACATCTTCAGAAGACAGTGCATGTAGAGTGAGAGGCACTCTAAGTTGTTATTTTCCACCAGCAACCTACGACCAAGAGCCAGTAAAAGTGTAACTATGTTAAGCTTCTCGCGCGAGGCAGGATCTCACTTACTTTATGGCCGTTTCGTACAACTCTTCGTTGATGTATACGACAGCCGCAACAATGGTCCAAATCACATGCTCACTAGCCTCGCCCTGGACCTTCTCGTCGAAAAAAGCAACGATCTCGTTTTTACGGTGGCTTACGTGAAGATATTCAGCCAAATAGCGCACCGCCAATAACGGAGTTTCATTGTTTTGCTTGATCTCGTCCAGCACGATGCGGTATCTGGCCTGTGCTATATACGACCTATACATAAGGATATCCCTTTCTACGGATGGTTTCTGCAATTACATCAACCATCGATTGAACTTTAGTAACAGTGGCGATAAAACAAACAATGTAAAGTACCTGAATTTTGTAAAACTCGTTAAGGGCTCCGGAGTAGTCACCAGTGTAGAATAAGTTTTCCATGTCGATCAGTTCAGACCCCTCACCATTTGTGCGGCTCATTGTTGATTTGATTTCACACTATTTCCAGTCAATAAAAAACCCAACTGTGCTTGTAACTGGCACAATAAGCGCGTTAAAAGACGAAAAACGCGGTATATTTTATGGAAAAATTATGCACTAATGACGTGGAAAAGACTTAAAGTTTCAGTGTTTTGATGTGTCTAAAGAAAAGTCAAAACAGCGTTTGATCAATTGTCGGATTGTCGTCCGTCAGATACAATTTGTCAGACTTCAGTACAGTGTGTGTCTTAACCAATAAAACTTGATCCTTCGCTTTCGTCAAGTTCGTCCAGTTGTACGTCGCTGAAAGGTTGTAGGTTTCACTGAAACAATGAATCGCAAAATCAATTACAAATTTTAACTTAATATTTTAATCAAGTTCTATGCACTAGATCACCGGTTGCTCGTCGAAACGGTTGCAACCGGTTCGGCAGTTTTTGGCTCATTGTCATCGCACACGGACGCATACACACACACCCACGTAACTTTCAATCCGATCGTCGGCTGTCAAACGAGAAATGTGAAAAATCAAATTGCGTGTGTTTTGGATTCCAATCTCCAGAAAGCTCGAATAACACAGGCCGCGCCGCAAGTCGCTCATCTCAACCGGCAGTTCTGCGTCGTGCGTCGTCCTTTTGTCCCGGTCCTGTCGCAGCTCGGGTGCCCGCTACAGGATGGAACCCTTCACCTGTTTCATGGTAAGTAAGCATGGTGGAAACGGTTCCGGTACGGTTGGTGCGTAATTTTTACCTCGTAAAAGATGGGCTGTTTAGAGCGTTTGAAGTGATGTGTTAAGCCAATTGCGGCTGGTGAAGGATGGTACTTTGCATGTACTGTTGAATGTTCAGCCTCCAACGCGATCCCGTAGCCTGCTGCCTGGTGTTTTGAGAGTGAAAATCGTGAAAAAAGTGAAGCAAAAACGAAGCGACAATCTCGCATTATCACAGCAGTTGTTCTAACCTCAATCCACAACAATGCTCCTATAAACAATGAGTTGCACTGCGAGGGAGATTTTGGACAATCATTGCAACCGGTGGCGGGTTTGGGACGTTGAATTGTGTTCTTTGCTTTACATGGGCTTTGTTCATTTGTTTTTACCCCTCAAAAAGGACGTCGAAAACTCCCGCTCCTACATCGACGAGCTGTACTCGGAAGAGTACTACAAGTGCCAAGAAGCGATCGTCTGTCTTAAGAATGCGGTTATCGGATCGAACAAGAAAAAGGGTTCAATCATCTCGCAAGGAATTGTGCCCCGATTGATTGCGATACTGCGGGATGGCGACAAGCCTTTGCAGCTTCGCATCGATGCCGGCATAGTTCTCGGATCGTTAGCCAAGGGCACCGTGTCTCAGGTACACTCGCTCATTCGCTACGATACCGTCGACGTGCTGCTGGCCATCATCGTCGACGGTAGCACCGACAAGCGGTTGATGGAAACATGTCTCAGTGCGCTCCAAACGATAGTCCAATATCCGTTCGCGCCGCTCGAACTGATCCACTCTAACATTAGTCACCTTCGACGCTTGATTCGTGAGTAGTTCTTTCCGTCGATCTCGGTTGCACGGTGTTTAACCGATTTCGTTTTGTTTCCCCTCTTCAGAGATTGCTTCGCCATCCACCAGCATCCCGTGCCAGACGTACGTCGTGAACATCTTCGTTCCTCTGTGTCTTTCCTCGCAGCAACAGAAGAATCTGTGCCAGGCCGATGTGATACCGTTTCTGGCGCGGCTTATGACTTCCGACAATACGACCCTGCAAGTACCTGCGCTTAAGTGTTTGGCGGCAATGTGCTTCACCAACAAGTCCGTCTCGAATATCGTCCACGCGACCTACCACGGCGACCGTTCGATACTGGACATCCTAACCGTGTTATTGTCACGTACGCGCGACGTACAAGTGCAGCTGTCTGCCAGCCGGTGTCTTACGTACTTGCACCGGTCTGGCTCGCTACCGGCCGACGACTATCGGATCGTGTACAAAACGCTGCCCTGTTTGGCGCGCCTCTGTTCGGACGAGTTTCAGGAGGATACCCGCGCGACTGCTGCCGAAACACTCGCGTACCTGGCCGAGATCGATTCCGAGCTTCAGCGACTGGCCGCAATCAGCAATCATCTCGTCAGCTCATTGGCAAATCTGGTGAAGTGTCCTTCGGTACTGTCGCGCCAGGGTGCATTCCGGTGTTTTGCCTCGCTCGCGGCGAACGATGAAGAGATTCGAAAGCGTATCATCGAAATGGACGGACTCATGGAAGAGGTGCTATGTGGGCTGAAAGACTGCTGTCCGGAAGTATGTTTGGCCGGGGATGAGTAAAAGAAGCGTATTCTTAGGATGTTTTCTGTTTTCCGCTATTTTAAGGTTCGATTATCAGCGGTGCGTTGTCTTCATTCGCTCTCACGATCGGTACAATTGCTAAGGACAACGTTTCAGGTAATTCCATTCCGTGTTGCGCATGAAACAATTACTTTGAACGCGTGTGGTATGTTTTACGTGAACAGGATCACTCCGTCTGGCGTCCGCTGATGGATCTGCTGTCTGGCGATCCTTCGCTCGAGCTTCAAACCGTAGTGACATCAACCATCTGCAATCTGCTGCTGGAATTCTCACCTGCCAAGGAACCAATGCTCGAATCGGGAGCAGTCGAAATGCTGTGCGAACTTACAAACCACGTCGATCCAGCGCTGAGGCTGAATGGTAGCTGGGCGTTAATGAACATGGCCTTTCAGGTTCGCAACGTTTGCCAAGTATTATTGTGGCTTCTTTTCGCTCCATTAACTCATGATTGTGTCGTGTGAACAGGCCGAACAGCATGTGAAAACGAAAATCATCAACACACTGGGGACGGATAGAATATTTCAATTACTAGGTGATCGGGATGAGCGAGTCATCATGAAAACGTTGGGACTGCTGCGTAACTTGCTGAGCAATACGCTCCATATCGAAACAATCATGTCGGAACACTCAACCGAAGTGCTTAGGGCGGTAAGAAGTCTTGTGACATAGTGGCTGACCATGTTTTTTCTTAAATCGAATCCTTTTCTGTTCTCGTTATCGGCGACCGACAGGTGAGTCTTGTACTGGACGACCCGCACCCACCAGAGGTTAAAGAGCAAGCTTTAATTATAATAAGTAACATAACGGCGGGGGCACGCGACAAGGATTACGTACTGCAAGATGAGAAGATTGTCAAAAAGATCAGGGATTTTTTGGTAAGTCTATAATCTCGAATCGTTTTCGCTTTTGCTAATTGTTTTCATGGTTTCTGTTAAGGTCGCCAGCGACAATAAGCTACAGATGGGTGCCGTATTTGTCGTGCGGAATCTGCTGGAAAAAAGTGGCCGGCAGCAAGTCTTACGACAGTGGGGCTTCCTGGAAAATCTCGAACAACTGCTACACATGACTCCACGTGACTCACAGTTCTATGAGGAGTAAGTGTTGGGTTATCGTGCTGATCGGTGCTATTACTTTTAACACATTTTTACCTCTTGCTCTCTCCCACTCAAAACGTGCAGCATAAGACACGAAATTTTAAGGTTTGACTATTCAGAAGACCATTGAAAGTTTGTTACTGCTTGTTGTTGTTAGTTTTCGTCGTCTTCTGTTTATTTACCTGCATCTCCGTGATCCATGTCTGCTGCGGTCTGGTGTGGCCCGTCTATGCTATTACGATGTTCTCATTTATTTCGGGGTTATCGTAGTAGTCTTTTTTTAAGTTTCGACAAAAACAAATGATTTAACACGGCTTAGTCAATTTCCTTCGTAGCCTTTACGTTAATGTTTTTTTCCCCAACAAACCACCATTTAACCACAGTCGTGATAGTGCGCTGTAATCAATAGAAACAAAACGATTCCAATCTTTTGTGTTTGTGGCGGAGGGCTGTTATAGACGATGCACCGACAAAGCTTGTTGGTATACTATGTTCTTCGGAATGGAAATGTTCCCTTCGTCCTAAAACGGGGGGCAAAAAAGTTGGATCAATCATAAATGGTACGTAAAATTAGTTCCGTCATAAGAGAGCAAAACAAATGAAAAGGCTCATACCTCGAGCTGATATAAGAGATTTTGTGCTGATGCGAGAAAGAGGCGTCGACCAGTAAAGTTCGTTTGTTAAGTTTACTCTAATTTTATTAATTTATTTAAGATACTAAATTTAACGGATATCAAACAATGCAGTGAACCTACCTGAGCTCCAGCGCGTCCAGAACGGATAAAATATAAAAGTTAGAAAATTGTCAATCAGTTTCAAACACGGTTTTGGAAATGTTTTTGTTAAACGAGGCATAACCAACGGCTCACTGGAAGGAAAAGTTTTTTGTCGCTGAATGAACACCATTTCGTATCGTTTCTATGTTCGGTTGAGCCAAATCCGATAACGAAGAAGGGACTATCTTCGTAAACATACGACTCGACTGAAACGAAGAGATCGTTATTGATTTGGTTCTGTTGGGGTTGTAATGAACAACGGAACATAGTGTGGTTGTCGAAGGTGCAGCAAAACGCACCGACTGGTCGAAAGCGAATACGCATCGGAGACGAAGAATTACGATGAATCAAACTATCGCAATAAAAAAACACATAATATAAAGCTGCGAAGTATTTATGTATATTAACACCGAATAATGATTGCACAAGGAATACTGCGGTTTTTACAAGACAACACTGCATGTAGACATCTTATTTTATTGACGATCAACGTAATCGGTTAAAAGTGGTAGGTAATTCAATATAAGTAAGCATAAATACAATGACATTACGAAGCATTTTCTTACAATTAACATTAAAAAAAACCGGTAACAAAACATATCTTCTTGATTCTGCTCAAGCTGCCATACTGTTAATAGGTGCATCCGTTTTGGACGGAATAGCATCGGGGTTGGAAAGAGGATCCAATTCCGCGAACAGTTGATACCATCCACTGAGGTCTTTGCCCTTCTTGCCGCTGTCTTTTGTGCTCAACTTGTCCTTTGGTTTAGATCCCGAAGCCACCAAAGGCCCCCCATTCGTTGAAGCACTGGAAACGTTCGGGGCGACAACACTTGATTTGGAAAACCCCTGCAACAAACTGCTGAAGATGTCGGACGCTTTCTCCGGTCGATTGCTATCGGATGCCTCTTCCGGAAGTGTCTGAGACTGGCCGTTGGCATCCTGCGGCAGTGTGAATTCAAACTCGTTATCCACGAGGCTGCCGTTACTTAGTAACATCGAAGGCAAAAATGGCGCTGGAGCTGACATGAAATCAGAGAATTCATCGTCCAAATTAAGTCCCAGTAGGTCACAGTTGGCGTTTCCGCTTCCGATTTCAATGCTGTCCACAGCTTCCTTTCTATTTGTTTTTGCGCCAAGGCTCAGTTTTGGCAAACCGGATAGAAGAGCATCAATTTCTCCGTCAATGCTCGCGGAAAGCGTGTCTTGCACTGTGGGTGCCTGTTGCTTTGCAGCCACTGGTTCCAGCTCATCTTTATACTCGTCCTGAAAAAAGGTGCCGATCACCAGTAAACATTAGCACAAGGGAAACCGGTTGAACATAGGTGAACGGATAAGTAGTACCTTGAAAAATAACATTTGGTCATCGTCCGCCGGCTCGCCGGGCGGTTCACTTTGCTGTAGTGTCGTATCGACATCGTTGTCTTTATCTTCCTCGTTGGGGTTCGCCTGGGTGAGTTCTTTCAATATAGAAAACCGATAATGCGGATCTTTTGCGAGGCTCTTTAGCGTGTTCTTGTAAGTTTCGTCCGTTTTCTTGGAGAACTGAAGGATAGCATTTTGGTAGCCTACGAGCGCGTGAGAGAACATGTTGCACCTTGCAGCCGCTAAGAGGTCAATCTGAACCGATTGGATTAGATTAATAAAACAATTTCAGTTCAAATCCCGCTTGTGGCTTACTTACTTTCTCGAGGCAGTCCAGGGTGTATTTATCAAACTTTGTTTTTGCCGCCTTTACGTGACGTTGCGCCTTTCGAAACTTTTCCAGACCCCTTCCAGTATCTGGATCCAGCTGTATGCTAACCGATTTCATCCAACTTAGGGCGGCCCTGTACTCCGTTCTCTCCCTCTCCATTTGCTGAATCGTATGGTGGGTGTCGGCAATGGCCCGTCCTTTGAATGTGTGCACATCATGATGCAGCCGTAGTAATGGCACACGTATAGCAATGCGTTGTTGGCCACAATAGGAAATTGCCTTTCCGGTGGTAGACATCATTTTACCGGTGGTGGGACTTTCTTTGCTGACCTCGCGCAAAAATTTTCCCAACGAGTTTTCCTCCTGCGCCAGTATGCACATTCGCTCTTGGTACTGGTCGCTACGAGGAGTCGTTCGAGGGTAATAAAGTAAAGTAATCAAGTGGTAAGGCAATAATACATACATAATACGGTACAGTTTGCTGTTGCTTTCTGCCAGCGAGCTGAAAAGTTCGATTTTGGTGTCCAACTCTCCATCGGACGCGACAATATTTTCGTCCTCTTTGGAGCCTGTATGAAAATGCCTGTATGAGTTCAAATGCAACTCACTCCCAACGAAAATACATACCAAGCTTTCTTTGGACAGCTTTTTTGGTCACCCAAAATTGGTGTTGCAATTCGGATTTTAACATTCTTAAACTACGTTATTGCGAAAACTTCAGGTTTTCTTCCACCGTATGCGAGTGCGAGTGACACGATTGTGTTATTTTCTTTACTGTCTCCGTTGGAATATCGATTTTTCTAACTTCTCCTCCAGGATTTTCCTTCCAAAACAAATGTCAGCGACCGTGCAACGTGTTTTCGAACGTTTTATTTCGCCAAGCGTGATTATGCGCACGTGCCGATTGTTCCGATATGCAACTAAAAGCGTGCAATGAAATTTGAAAGCAAAATATTTGGTTTCTTGGTACCGTGGTATACGAATAAGCCAACGGATATACTAACCTTTAGGATTTACCTCTTAGCTGTTCAATTATTAGTTTAGCTAAGCTAGCGGAAGAGAAACAAGTTATGAATGCAGTATGCATTCTAACGGACAGTGTCTTTGAAAGAGTTCGCGTAGGTGTTTAAAAAATGAAGCCTAGTGTTTAAAAAATAATTCACAATAGATTGTTTCACGGTACATCGTTTTTCGCAGCCATACTACAGGAAAAATTATATAAAAATAATGAATTTAGTCTAAGTGTTTCAAATCGAACGCTGCACTCTAAACGTAAACAACCGTCAAAAAAAAGGAAGGGAGGGAAGGCAAAGAGCTGACAGCATCAGTGGAAATCAGCAAGATGTGTGAGTGTAACTGCAGGTAAGTTTGCGCTCCTTTTCCTTGTGCTTTTCCGTGTTGTATATCAAGGAAAGAATAGATGTTTTGAAAGTTCGACGTACGATAATGCCAAGGCATAGGTTTGAAGAAGCGTAGTGTTGTGGTCGAGGTCGATTTTCGTGTTGGGAGCACGATACTTTGCCGCGTTCTTGGTGCTTGCCTGAGCTCTGTGTGTGAGCTCCATTTGTGAATGGTTTGATCAATGCGCTCGTACAGATGTGAATAAACGTTTGTGGTTAGTTAATTTATAGTAAGAAAAGTGTTCCAATAAACAAACATACTTTATTGAATATGTTATTTTCTCGTGATGCAGAAATGGTGAAGTGATGTGCGTTGCATTTTCCGTTTGCTATTGCTAAGCGACTAATGTGGGTGAGAGAACGAGACATCCGTAGCTTTAACAACAGCTTCGGCTGAGAGTGAGAACGGCTTGCGCGTTACACGTAGATGTCGCTAGTGTGCATTGCGATGGGATAGAAGCGAGCTCCTGATTGGCTAGCGTTTCGTGCTGGTGAAAAATTGTGAAAATAGTGCGAGAAATATTAGTTTAGCGGTAGATAAATAGTCTGCTGTGCGTATGGAAACGCGTGTAAACACAAGGAAAACAGTTTATACTCCTAATATTGGTTTTGTAGAATAGAGAAATAAACTATTCCTCCTAGCCCCGACGCTTGGGGCTTATCAAAATGGCGACTGTGCCGTCCGACCAATCAGCGTCGAGCTTCTATGCGTGATGTACAGGGTCGGATTTTTTCATACATTTCGGTCATCGCGTCCCGTACTGCAGAAGTGAGTGCGTCTTCGGTGGGCAAAGTCGAATAGAAAAGTTGGACTAGCAAAGTAACAGCAATTCGTGTTGAAAGCCTGGGAAAAAGGAAGAAAATTTGCACTATTTTGACATGTGTCAGGGTGGAAATCTAGTGAACGGTGAATACAGTAACGAGGAAAGGACAACAATTTATCTTGCCAGCAGAAATAGGTTATCGCACGGAGCAGCGAGACTCTGGTAGGAGGTAGGTTTTTCGCTCAACGTGTAATACCTTGTGTGGCAGAGCTAAGTGCTGCTGCTGCTGGCGCCTCTCGATAAAGCGTGCAGCGACATCCAGTCTCGCGCCTAATATGCTTAGGGAAAGTCCATTCATAGGGAAAGTCCTCGAACTTCTCGTCCACTGCAAGGATGATACTTTGCCTCCAATCCCATCCCGCCGAAGGATTGTGACGCTTAAGGAGAGTAATGGTTTGGAGAGGGCTTTAGTTGCAGTGAAATCTGGGAAGCGACAATTTTGCTTCAATTCATCCCATAACATAGCGAGATGCTGCTTTTGGTGCATTATGCGTGTTTACATACAATGGATGAAGAGTGATGATACCGTAAAGCACTTTATTTGAAGGTTTAGCAAATGCACATAACCTTTTCGCTTGTTTGTACCTTCGGAGGCGTCACATTTTTCGTGTTTTTGAAAGTGATACATATTATTTCTAAAATGCTTTTGTCTTATACAGGTAGCCGCCGCTTCGTACCATCTGTAGTGGTTACGGCTTCTTTAGGCATCGGCCGCGAACCTTCATGGAGATTCAGGAGCATATAAGAGATGATTCAGTACAAGAGTGTATGGAAAACAGTGAAAATACGACATATTTAATACCGAAGCTATACTAAGTATTTCTCGGCAAGCTAAACAAACACTAACAGTTGAAAATGACTGGCCGGCAAACGAATGGCGGCACGCCGAGTAATCCGTCCATTGGCAAACGGAGAGGACGCCCTCCGAAGTCGGCTACTATGGAAAGGCCCAAAAAATTTCAGTACCATCTGATGAAAAAGCCCAAATATCTGTGCAAGGACTTGGGCGCTCAGGATGGAAGCAGCACACCGTCGGCTTCGCGAGCATCCTCCCCACAGGGAAGCGAGGAAAGCCGGCCCTCCACTTCCCGGAGGGCTGTGACCGCCAAGAAGACCAGGGGACGAAAAGCAACACCACGCGGCCGACCAGCTGGAAGAGGCCGCGGGGGTCACAACAATTCATCGAGCAACCGGAAAGGTGAGGGATATCATGTGAAATTGCATCATTTATGAGGCTGTCCATCGAGGTCATTTCCTGCGCTCAGCATATGCGTGTGTTTGCGTGGCTGTGTATGTTTGTTTTCCCTCCATTTTTCTGTCCCTTTGCGTAGATGCGTTCGATTTGACATTTCGACGCCGAACGAAACAGAAACAGAAACACGCGGAACCATGGAACAAGAAAAACAAAACACTGTTTGAGGAGAGCTGTTTTGATAATGTTGTTCCCCTTCTGGGTTAATTCCCCTTTTTTTTTGTTGATCTTCACTTTTCATTACGATTCTTAATATTGTCTCTGCGAAACTTTTCCGCGTGCATCGCGTTTTATTTTATGTTTTCTGTTTTTTTTTTCGAAATTTTAATTATCCGCTCGGCTCAGAGTGATTCAGAAGACAGTCTTCCATTTGAAACATGCACAGCTATCCCCGCTTGTGTTAAGCCTTTTAATTTGCTTTACGAAACCAACTTAATACATTTTGGTTAATATATCTGTACATCCATTACAGCCTATACGTCGTACCATGATTCTGAATATCATTACGGGTCCGATTTTGGCGACGAAAGTGATAAAAGTGACCCTTACGATGACTCCATGCGTTCGGCTAGTGATTCGGAAGAAAGTCTTGGCCAAGCATCGGAGAGCGATTTTTCGATACACAGCTTTGGCGTCGGTACGGGAGGGGGCAATGGAATGAATTGCCTGAAGGAACCGAGCCCCGATCCGATCTGGTTGCAAGAGCGCGAAGTACCACCGCTCGAGCTGCCAGAATCATCGAAGGACCTGCTGGTACCGAATGACATCGTGTTGCGGTGTACCTCCATTTACGAGATCATCCGCCGGTTCCGCCATCTGGTGCGATTGTCACCGTTCCGGTTCGAGGATTTCTGTGCCGCCATCTGGAGCGAGGATCAGAGTGCCCTGCTGACGGAGCTGCACATCATGCTGCTGAAGGCAATCTTGCGCGAGGAAGACTCTCAGCAGACCCACTTCGGACCGCTGGATCAAAAGGATAGTGTAAACATTGCGCTCTATCTGATCGACGCCATTACCTGGCCCGAGGTGCTGCGAAGTTACATCGAAAGCGACACCAGTCTCGATCAGAATGTTCTGAAGATTCTCGGCACTACCGAGTACCCGTACGTGCCGGCCGAGCAGCGACTGTACGTGTTGCAGTTTCTGACGGACCAGTTTCTTGTAACCAGCACGGTCCGAGACGACATGACACAGGAGGGCCCAATACACTACGACGACCATTGCCGCGTGTGTCACCGGCTTGGTGATTTGCTGTGTTGTGAAACATGCCCCGCCGTATTTCATCTCGAATGCGTGGAGCCCCCGATGGTGAACGTACCGAACGGGGACTGGCAGTGCAATCTGTGCAAGTCGCACCGGGTGACGGGGGTTTCCGATTGCATTTCAAGCCAGGAGAAGCAGGGAATGCTTTGCCGGCAGGAAATACTGGGCTTTGATCGGCACGGGCGAAAGTACTGGTTCATTGTGCGTCGTTTGTTCGTCGAGAGCGAAGATGCGTCGCAGATTTGGTACTACAGTACGGTGAAGCAATTCAGGCTGCTACTGTCGAAGTTGGATCCGAATGAGTTCGAGAGTGAACTGTACGAGCAGCTGGACGACTATTATCGCGATGAGATCGTACGGCAAATGACGCTAACCGAGACCATCACCAACCAGCAGAAGGGAAGCAAGAAGTCGTACATTGAGGTCGACAATCAACGAATAGCCAAACTGATTGATCAGACGGCGGGAACCGAAGGTGACAATGAAGGAGGAGGTGAGCAAACGGCGACAACCGACTACGCCGAGTCGGCGGGTGTTGAGGAAGAGAAAGACACGGACGGGGCTGAGAAAGACGGCTGTCCTTCGGGAAGTGAGGGATCGGATGAGAGTGGCGACACGAAGGAAAAGGACTCAGCAGCAGCACACGAATCGGACGATCCGGGTGCGCATCAACAGAATGGAGGCAGCAGTAAACACGTTACACGGTCGAAGACGGGCTCGCTGACGCCGCGCACTTTCAATTTGGATGATTTGAAAAAGAAAAGCCCCAAAGAAGAGTCGGCCAGTTTGACGGCAACGAACGGTGCTGCTGCTGCTGCTGCTGGGTCGACTGCCGACGGAATCGATCGAGTGACGCGGCAGAAGCTAACGCAGCTCTCGAACGGCACACTGCACTTCAAGCTCGGAATGGAGAATGGGTTCAAAAACTACGTTAACCAGTACACGATTAATCCGATCGCACTTAACAAACCACAGCGCAACGAAGAGCGTGACAAGAAGCGCCATTTGTCGCACAAATTCTCTCTCACCCAGGCATCGGAGTTCAAGTGGCTCGGTGGCGGACTGTACGCTAGCCAGCAGCAGATCATCACCACCATCCGGCAAACGATGCTCGCCCTGGAGCAGGCCATTGCGTCTCCGTTCATGCACCACAACTGGACGCGCCTGCGGAAGCTGTGGATTAATGCTATCGGTACGAGCACGCGGCCTCAGGACTTTGCCCGCACCATGTGCATCTTGCAGTCGTGTCTGCGAAACGTCGTGTTTGCGAGCGTTTGGCACGAGCAACTGGGTCACACGCTCATGTACCGCATCACGTCGGCGGAACGGGAGGAAAAGAAGAAGCTCGAAAAGCGGGAAAAGCGAGAGCGGGACGACGAAGAGGAGCGCAACAGGACGGCGGTCAATTTCGTAAAGTATGCACTCGGGTTGAAGCATCAGGTTTGGAAGCAGAAAGGAGAAGAATATCGAATCCATGGCCAGTGGGACTGGGTGTGGCTGTCGAATGGACGCCGTAGCAAGCCCACGGCCATCAGTCGCACGACGAACGAAACGGTTCAAATGGTGCTGCCGGTGATCGTGCCCGAGATCGGTCAGCGTAAGCTGCAGAAGCTAGAAATGCGCACGTACGAGGCACTGCAGCGTTGCCGAGCGGATGGGGCGAGGCAACCGGATACGGCGGTCGAATATCTTACCGACATCGAGGCGCTGAATGGCAAACTTTTGCAAAAGCTACAGTCCATCGAGTTGGACGACCAAGCACGTGCGCCGACGTGCGGTGCGGAGATCGACGTATCGCGGGCGCTCACATCCCCGCAGGCTCGGATACTGTATCCAAAGGTTGCCCGCAAATGTCCGTTGCTGGATGGTTTACTGCAGCGACGCGTCAATCTGCGTGACGCCGAAGAGTTGCGCATTAAGCAGGCGAAAGCCAAGTTAGACCAGCTGGCAGAGGAATGCGGATCCGACGAGCCGCCGGCGACCATCATAACGAAACCCGAGTCTTCGACAACGGTGATCACCGTTCGTGTGCTTCCGCCTAGTGAATGTATCGAAAAGCAGTTGCACCGAATCGTCAATAGCCGCGGTGCAGCCAGTGGCACCGCCGTGCCGGTAAATCCCAGACCACATCTTTCGGCGTACCAACAGCATGTGCGCAATCGTCAGCACCGCGAAAAGCTGCAAGCGATGATGACCAGGGCGAACGAGCTGCGGGTTAAGTACTACTACGTGAGTCGTCAAGCCCAGCAATACAAATGCTACTCGATTGAGTGTTGCACCTCCAGTGAGAACAATGCGGCGTCGCCCTCGTCCGCCAGCTGTTTTTCACCTCTCTGTCGTCAGAAGCAAACCGTCAGAAATGAGCTGTACTCTTTACTCAAACAGATGCAAGTGCTGGAGATCCAGCACAGCAGTACGTTGCCCGCTAGTGCAACGGGGGCCGCCTCGGGGGCTCCTTCCAAGTCCATCCTGGAGCAAAAGTTGACCGAGGTGAAGAACGAGAGCTTCGAAACGTTGCTCAGCAATTTCTCGATCAATCGGTTCAAACTAATGAACGAGGATCTGGAGCGCTCGAAGCGGACGATGGTCGACTGCGATGATAGTATGCTGACCAAGTTGACACTGAAGCAGGAAAAAAAGGAGGAAGCCGATGGGGCGGATGGGACTGTAAGGGGTGATGACGACGATGCTGTTAAGAATGAACATGTCCTGTTGGATGAACCATCGTCATCGGTAGTGAAGGAGGAGGTCGTCTGCAGTACGGAGGATAGCGCAGTAACGGATTCCACAATGCTCGATGTCACTACGACAGCGCTCGTGGCTGAAGCTAAGAGTACTACGAATGTCGACAGCAGTGTGGATGGTGGCGAGAAGGAGACGACGCTACTGAACGAAAATTCCAATTCTGATTCCTTCTCCTCGGAAGATGTGTCCACCGAGTTTGGTGCCGGTACTAGGGTCACCCGTGGCCGTGGTCGCTCGCGTATGATGGCCATCAACAAGGGCCACGATGAGTCGGGTGTTGCAGCCCCATTTCATCCGGGGACCGCTAGTGATGTAAAACCAAAGGAAGAGGTTGCGGTGTTAAAACCGGAACCTCCGAAGGCACCCGGTTACCTGATGCTTATGCGGGCACCGAACCGCCGCTTCGGGATGACATCGCGCAGTGTGAAGAAGGAAGAAACTGAGGAAAAAGAGCAAGCACCGGATGGAAGCTTGCGTGTCTACTCAGTGAGTGGCACGAAAGGAAAGCTGTACCTGCGGAAAACGTTACCCCCGGTGACCTTAGACAGTGGCAGTGGTGGCGAAAAGTCAAAGGGTGAACCAAAAATAGTGGTTTTGGGAAGCGGAAAACCTCGCTATCCGGTGGTGAACTATTTCCGGACGAAGAAGAAAGGAGTCACATCGATCATGGTGTTGCCGCGCGGCGAGCTGCTGAAGCTGGCAAAACACGGTGGCCGACTGTCGGTGACCGGGTTCCACCATCTGGCCAAAACGAACACCTCCGTCTGGCCGTATCCATGCTCGAGGCCGCTCTTCAAGACATGCTGGTTGTTCCGAACCGTCAATCTCACTTCGCTAGCGGCCGTCGGCTTACAGTTGCGCATTCTGTGGACCTGTTTCCGGTGGGACGATATGGCTATGAAACCGCTGACGGCCGACGGCAAGCATCAGGTGACGACCGAGTCGGAAATCATGTCGCTCGAGCTGCTCCGTCACCGGCACATTGGCATGTTTAACGAGCGCCTTCAGTACCTGCGCCGGAAGGTGGTCATCCCACTAGAGCTACCCAAAACGGTTCGAGGTAGGTCAGACCTTCGCGGAAGTGGTTGCAACACCGTTAACATATGTTTCCTTCCCTTCTTCCCCCCCACAGCTGAAGTGCAATCGATACGTTCTGGTTTGCGGAAGCGGAAGCGTGCCGAGTCGCCGCAGCAAACGGAACCCCAAGTGACGGAAGAGTGGATCGACGAGGACAAGTTGGAACTGTGGGAAGTGAAGTTGTATGGTGAAAAGCAGGAGAAAATGGCGGCCGCCTCCGCCCAACCTGTCACCCGGAACAGCACTGGCAAGCTGCCGGCATCATCTAGCCGGCAGAACGAATCTCCGTCGTCGTCGTCGTCAGCAGGATCAGGGAACAAAACCGGCAATTCGTCCTCATCGTCGACCGGGGTCATTTCGACCAAAGCGTCGAGGGAGGAAATAAACGAAAAGATGGAGCAACAGCTCCGCCTACAGCGTGCCGCCCACAATCAGAAGCGAGCCCTCGAAATGAAGCAGCAAGGTAAGGAGTTGCCTTTAGTGTTTTACAGTTCGGTGGTTAATATTTTTTTCCGCCCTGGGACATTCCGCCGCCCCAAAAGGTACGACACCGAAAAGCGGCACCAGTGGTGGGATCATTCATCGTAAGATCTTGGTCAAGAATCCGGACGGTACTACCAAAATTGTGCACCAGAGCATTTCAACGTCGGCAGCCGCGGCACAAGCGGCGAAACAACAAACCAGCACCACTCCCAAGACGGAAGTTACGCAGAAGGTGCAAATCATTCGTGGTCCTGACGGTAAGGTCAGTGTTCGCGGATTGAATCCTGGTCAACAAATAGTGCAGACGACGGACGGCAATCTGCACGTGCTAAGCAGCAACCCCAATTGTAAGTGAAGCGCACTGATGACAATGGATTTTTCCATTGTAGTTTTACAGGCATTATTTGTTTTAACCCAACTTTTCTCTCTAGCACCCAAACAAACGATAACAAAGGTTGGGCAAAAGATTGTCAAAATCGCTCACACCCAGGGATCTGGTACAACGACGATAGCAGCGGCTAGTGGAAGCGCACCTGGAACACCTGTGCAGCAGCAACCACACATTCTGAACAAAAGTGTCGTGGTGCGCAGTGCCACGAGCACACCGCAGAATCAGATGAAACAGGTTGTGCAGAGGCAAATTTTGCACAAAGTACGTTTCGTAGCTCAGCGCTTTATATCCGTCACTCTCTTCTCATACCGTTCATTCCCTTGCTCTTGTGCGTTTTAGGTTCAAACGGCCACTAGCCCCGTTGGAAACGCTCAAACGACTGTCCAGCAGATAGTGTCCTCGACGACAACGCCACAGAAAATTGTTCTCAACACTCAGGGCGCTCTGCAGAAAGTGCTCGCCAGCGGAGGCCAACTGTTGACGACCGCTGGCACACCGGTGCAGAAAGTGGTAACGCAATCGAACCTTCAGCAGCTGTTGCAGGGTAGTGCTCAGAAGGTTATCGTCGAACCGACGGCAGCTGCAGCTGCGGCTGCTGCATCAGCTGCTGCCGCCACGTCCCCGCAACAACCACAGATCCAGACGCAAAAAGTGTTGGTCGCAACTACCCCGGGCCAACCGACTAAGCAAATATTGATTCAAAATGCAACCGCAACAGCGGGCGGCACATCGCAGCAGATCATTATCAACCATGCCGGCGGACAGAAGGTGGTCCAGCAACTGGTTTCCACGCCCAGTCGGCAGATCATGATCGGTGGTCAACTGATCACACTCAACAGTGGGCAGAAGCTGGTCAGCAACACCCCGATACAGATCCACACACAACCCGTGATGTCGGTCGCCACTACTGCCGGTGGGGCGCAGATTCAAAAAGTGCAACAAATCATGACCACAGCTCAACCGACCGTTGCCACAGCGACCGCGATACAACAGCAGCCACAGCAAATTCAGATACAAATTCAACAGCCTGCTTCGGTGGTTCAACAGCAGCAGCCTACTGTGATGCAAGCAGCGCAGGCAACGGTGGTGCCGCAAACTACGGTTATGAATCAGGCGCAAAGTTTGGCGCAGCAACTGTCCAGCGGTAAACTGCAGCTGGCGAACGTAAACGGGCAACAAGTTTTGCTCCGCCCGATCGGTAACAATCAGGCGCAGGTGGTTGCACATATCAAAACCCAACCGAACGGAACGGCCCAGATAATTCCGGTCGCAAACTTAACCGACCCAGCGGCTCAACAGCAGCAGCAGCAACAGCAGTTGCAACTGCAGCAACAGCAGCAACAGTTTCAGCAACAGCTTCAGCAGCAACAGCAACAACAGTTACAGCAGCAACAGTTGCAGCAACAGCAATTACAGCAGCAACAACTTATTCAACAACAGCAGCAACAGCAACAGATTAGCAACGCCGTAGAGCAATCGTTGTTGCAAGGTCAGCCTCCGGGAACGGTGATCAAGTGTGTGACCGCACAGGTCGTGCAGACCGAACAGGGGCCGCGTATTGTGCTACAGGGATTACAGGGGAGCGATTTTACACCTCAGCAGTCGGCTTTAGTTCACCAACAAGTTAAACAACAATTACTGCAAGGTAACGTTTGCCAAGCTCGTCGCAATCAGCGCGTGTAGCTTCAATACCTCTCTTTCCCTATCAGAGACTGTTGGATCTATTCTAACACTTTTCTTGTGCTTTTGTTCCACCGCCAACAGCTCAAGCATCCAATGGTCGGCAAGGTGTGATTGGTCCCACGAAAATCTATCTTGCTATCCAACCGGCACAAAACACGCTCACCACCGCGACCGTTGCGCAGCCTCCACCGCTGGCACCGGTCCAGATCAAGCACGACGCAAACTCCGCAGCAATACAGGTACATCACCAACAAGTAAGTCGTTTTTAGGCATTGGCCTTTCCCAACATCATGCTCTCTTCCTACCAACCAACCATCCACATCCAACCTTTCCAACTGTGAGACCTTTACCAAAAAATGCTGCGATACTCGCTTAAGAGAGAAAGAGAGACAGATAAAAAGAGACAGAGAGAGAGAGAGAGACAAAGAATCATGACAAAACACTCGTTTTCTCACGCTGTCACAGGATAGTTATGTGCGTGCCGCGTGTGTGTTTGTGTAATGCTGTGTCCAATAAGTTTATGTCTAGGCGAAGGGAATTCTACCTACTTTTTGTATTTGTTATCTAACAAATTGTTGCGGTATCCCAACCTACCCACCAACACCCTGCCTGCCAACCTCTTGCCTATACTTACCGTTTTACACTGATATTTAGTTTCTAAGATGCAGCAAACAAGGCTCTGGTAGACGAGACAAACGAGCATCATTCCCGTATTTTTGTAATGGACTCCAAAACGACGTATGGTTTTAATAGTTTTCGTTTTTCAAACTTCTTAACATTACTAACAAAGCTTATTAAGGGTTAACTTTTTGCGAACTTTTCGATCTTTCTCTTTCATCTGATTTGATCTTTACAACGGTGACTGTTAAGACGAGAGAAAAGCAAGGGTTGCTAAGGGCAGTGCGAAGAAGTTAGGACAGCGCTGCTAATGTGCTTTATGTGATTACTTTTTCCGTTCATGTCATTTCCGTTTACCTTAAGTTCATTATCCATTTTATAAGCGTATGTTTTTGACAGTAATATATTCCTAAAAGAATGAAGAATTTTACGATTGCACCGATCATTATTAACTTTTGTGCTATTTGCCAAAACGTGCATTCCAATTACGTGTCCCGCCTGGTATTACTGGGTTTTGGTAGAAATGTTGATAATGCACTTCCTTAGCAAGAAAGAAAAAACACATCGCTTCCATGCGAGCTATGTTTCTGCAAATGCGAATAATTTTCTATGAAAATAAGACGAATCAAGAAACCGAAAAATACTGCTGCCCCTCATGATGAAGATCGGAAGTAGAACAAGCAATGGATTTATGTTACTTTTGGCGACTTGACGAAATAAAATCAATGTCTTAACCCGTACACACAAGCAAATGTAAGCAACAGACGTAACAATCTTTTGAGGAGAGAATAAGTGAATGTTTTTGATAAAGATAGCCATTCAAAATTGAAAACAGTTCACTGCGGTGTACAAACCTGTGTGGAACGAACGGTGGAACTACAATAAGCTTGCAATTCTGAAAGCTCTCACAACACTATACACCAAAAGCAAATGAAACTAAAGTAATACTGGCAATCGCAGATGAGCATCGATTTTCTCGGTGGCCAGTTGTAAATTTGACTAAAATAACTATTTAACTACACATGATAATGAGCATTATTAGTGAGTTAAGCAAGTAGCTGGTAGTGGATGTGTTATCACAAATAATTATTAGACCATTTGATTCGGACTGACTTTACCACATGGCTGGCTAAACTCCAAGCAAGTCGACTTTAATGGAAGCCCACATTCGAAATCGAATACATCAAAGGAGCGTTGCAATTAAATGAATCAGATTAAAACAAGGCAGTGGTCGAGAGCAGATGTTCAACTCGAGACAATCAAAGAGTGCGCGAGAGAATGGAGACGAAGAAATCTTTTCCGACACAGTGGCAAGTTTGGCTGGGAATGGTATGAATTTGCACTTTGGCGGCTTTCGTTGCCACTTTTGGCGTTGTGTGATCATTGAGTAACATGAAACCAACGTTTTATTATTGACACTGTGCAATGTTACGACGATGCTTCATTTTATACATTCATTGATCTACTATTTATTTCCAAGGAACGTCCAAATTATACCCCTGGACTTTTGACGTTCTCTAGCGATTCGTCGTAAATCCCGTAGCACCCCCATTTAGAACGACTTGAGATTATAAAAGACTCCCGAGCGACAAGTATTGTTGGGAAAGAGCATCGTATCGTTTCATGAATATTTTATGTTGTAAGTTAAATAGTTCACATAATTCGTAATAAAGACAATTACGATCATGTTTTTTACATGAAGATAGGACATCTTTTAGAAAGTAGTTAATTTATTTAACCGTATAACTAAACTGTAAGCGTTGTGTTCCTTCCGCAGCATTTCAAAATCCTCCCTTCTATCCCTTCTTCTCCCGCACTCATGTTCTGGTTGTTTCGCCTCGCTCTCCGTAGTAAGGCCTCTTTTGAAAGTGATGAACATAAAGGAGAAGCACCACGTGCACGATGCGTGTGATGTTTAGAAAGAGGTCTGAATTAAGTTCGATCCATTGTTTCTGTCTCGCCGATTGGGTGGATGCGTTCTGTGGAATTATTGTCGTTCGTCGTTACCCTCCGGCTTGGAGGGTAGGATTATTAGACCTTCGACTTGACAATTTTTACACATGAGACATGGGAGAGGCGTTTACGGTTTACATGATTACATTTTCTGCACTACAACACATTCAGAGTACGACTCTGCTGACGGAGAAAGTAAAAGACCGAAAATAATCAAGCTCCTTAACTAAACGTGTAAAAAATAGTAACTAAACAAATTTATAAAAACTCATAAAAGTAGCAAAGAAAGCGAATGAGGACGAATGCGGAAAAAGAAATAAAGAACAAAAGTTTAATAAAAATACAACTTCGAGCTCTGTAGATTGTCACCAAAAATTGATCTGTCCAAAGCAAAGCAAACCGTGACTTACCCAGGATCATTAGGTAACGATCCCGACCGAAAGCAAAGTATTATGATCATCATCGTATCTTAATGGCGCATTCTCTTGTGTCTTACGATCCACATGTTGTTGGCCCCCTTTTTTGTACGTTACTTTTGCTGACTCCAATTCACGTTGTTGGGTAAGAGCGACCACAGATCAGGGGGCAGTTCGGGAGCGTTAATCAGCAACAGACTGTTCAGTAAAGTGGATGGAAAGAGGAAGCATATGTATGAGCGCGAAAGCAAGCCACACTGTCGCCAAGACGGACAAATTTTAAAGAAAATTCGCTATCAAAAGAGCCGCGCAATCCGGAGGGGCATGAACCACTAATAGAACCACAGCGTAGGCTTACGAGATGTACATTCCCCTTGGGGAATGTGTTTCGAGAACAATTATTCTATAGATGCATGAGCTTTTAGTAACAGTTATAGTTTTGATGGCTCTAGGCGAGGAATACAACCAGCAGCGGGTATAACTAGTTCTACGTGCAAGCGGAAGGCAGAATGAGGCGGAGAAAACAAATGTTCGTAACTATGTCCAAGAGTCTCATAATATACTGTAGTCGCTTAACATGTTGGCGGGCAGGGTTTCCGTTATAGATTATTTTCGATATACTGCTTCTGCCGTTCGAAGAAGAGGACAATTTCAGACTTGGTTAGTGTTCTTTTTTTCTGGTAAAGCAACATGATCCTTTCGGTTGATGTGTAGGGGATTAATTTACATTTTGACTGTAACATTTATAAGTCAGCAGCAAAAAGACGAAGGACACACCATCACATGGCTGGCATATCTTACTTATACCCACACGCAGTTTCAAAGTTACACCGTGACCTCTTAATCTTAATTTAGTATGGGTTTCATTCTGCTTTGTTGGAAATGCTTTTATTTTTACCGTGCATAAATTGTGTTATGTTTTTTCGTTCGTTTTTATTTGGGATTCATTAACTTTTTGTGACTTTTGTGTGTCTTGTTTGCGTTGTTTTTTTTTTGTTCTATTGAGCATACTCCAACTGCTGCGCTCCTGCCACACATCATGACCTACCTATGTGACGGATGAAACAACTTCCTTTCCATTCTCGATATCATTCCTAGTTTTTTCTTTCCCCTCTCTCTCTCTGCCTTCGACCGTGTGCCGTGTTCTCGTCTATTGATCGCCAAGTGTGATTCGAAGAGCAAGGGATGTTTTTTTAGCGAAAGTAAGTTTCAAATTCACGCGGGATCGCGACGAAAATCAGTCAATCCAGATAAAAGAATCGTCCAGCGCTTTTTTGTGTACCTTTGTTCACCACCGTACCGCTCCGTTCCGACCGAACAACCTCCTGTGCACACACAGATGCAACACAGATAGCAGATTTCGAGTTTTCATCAGAATCGAAGTTGCGGCACAACGAAAAGGAATTCAAAATGCAGTCCATGCTCTCCCCTCTATCAACTGAGCACCATCAGGTTTTAAAACATTTCCATTACGGGCGATGTGTACTAGGCTTAAACAATGGCATCGTGTTATACATTTACTTTCTCGGGACTATCAATGGCGCGCTTTCGCATTCTGGACTATAGTGGTTTCGTACGGTCCGCTTTTCTTTCCAAACTTGCTAAACCCAAACCCTGTTTGTGAGGTAAGGAGGAAAAGCAGCAACAATGCAATTCCAATATTTGATCTTTTTTTCCCTCCCTACACAATTAGTTTTGTATATAGAGACTTGAGTTTTGTTCTTTTCGATGTCTTCTACACACCAATTGCCTTGAACATCTTGATTTCGGTTAGTTGTGTTCCTTTATTTTGCTGCGATAATGAAGAACGCGTCCATTTATATATGTGTGTGTGTGTGTGTGTGTGTGTGTGTGACGTGTGCGTGTGTGTGCCTGAGTGAAAGAGAGTCGAAACATTGATGATGATTCTTATCAAAAAACATTGATGTTGTGTCGTGCAAAAAATGCTCTGGAAATGATTTTGACCAAAAACAGTTAGATACGCACTAAAGTTAGCAGAAAATGTAAAGTATAGCTTTGCAGAAAGTTTAAAGCATTCATGTTAGCATATATAGGGCACACCAATGTCTAGAGTCATGATGAAACGCTGTGGCGATCGTCGAGGGTGTCGAGAATAGCAGGTTTGAGCAGGGTTTGCCAGCAATCGATCCAAAGACAAGCAAATTTAGGAGAACCTGTGAATAATGCCAGCCATGATTACACGCTGTGCCCGTTGCGCATGTGGCTATCTTTCCTGACTCTACGTTGCTTTCCTTTCCATTCTCATGCAATTCGCTCTCTTTGCTCGGACTGAATTGCTGCTGATTGATGAAGCGCCAGCTGGCGATGTTTTGTGATGGCCAAACGATAAACCCAATTCGGCACATACCGTGAATTCCGCGTTGTTGGTTTGTCCCTGTTAACTTTCGATAGACTATACTGCGAACGGGGTTGCTTCGGTCGGATCGGTGGTGACGGTGGCATCTCGTGTACTGCCGTCGGAAAAAAGTCCTCAAATCCTTGAAAGAAACAAAGAAAACATCCACTTCGGGGGTCGTCGACTCGTTGGTGTGATCAATGGACGGGACACGCGTTCACTGGCGTTTCCGGTGCCAAAGATTCTACTAATCCTGCGCTTCTTCATCGGTACTGCTATCGTGTGTGTGCATGCATGCACACGTGTGTCGTATCTTTGTTTTGTTTGACGTTTTTTATTCCATCATCTGACGTGTGCCCTGAGCAGCAGGAAGCTGATACGACTAGTAGTGAGCTCGTGGAAGCGGCTTCCCCGTGCGTCCCGCAGGAAATGGTTCAGGTCGGTGGTGGGGACACTATTATTCCGAGCAGTGCTTCCAGCACGGTCGCTTCCACCACCGTCATGATCCAGGGCACATCCGCTATCGACGATGGCAAACCGAGGATTATCTCGAATATCATCATCAATGGGGCCAACAGTGGCAGCGTTATCAACCCACTGGTGAAGAAGGAACTGATCCAAAAGGTGAGCAACAATATCAGCAAACAACAGCAGCTGAAGACGCAACCGTCACCAACGCCAGCGGTAACCGATGCCAAGGAGCAGGATGCGGACGGCGATGGTGATGCCGCGGGTGGCGGCGGTGGTAAAGAGGAAAAAGACAAATCCTTCATCGTGACTGCCGACTACATTCAGGAGAGTAAGTACCTAGCTTCAGAGCAAGTAAACATAGCAAACCGTAGACTAACACGTGATCTCTACCTCATCTAGCGATCAAAACGGCACTCAAGCAGGAAAACTTGAATCCGGAAATAACGGAAAAATTGCTGAACCTGCAGCGCTACCAGGAAAAGCAGATGCGAACCGAAGATCGTCCCGATCGTACGATCGCCCTGCAACACAACTACAGCAACATGTCAGGTGTGCCCCGGGGAGAATCGCACAGTCACGGTAGTCGTGTCCGAAAGCGTACGGTGCGGACCGATGATGACGACGACGATTGGCAGCTCGACACACCAAAGCGAGCACGACCCACGAAACCGGGAAACCCAAATCAGCCGCAACAATCGCACGAGCAAGGCCGGGAAAAGAAACCGACGCACAGTGAAACGAGTGCCATGAGTACGCCTACCAAACGGCGTACGACTACCGCGTCCTCTGGGCAGGGAACGTCCGTGATGACGCCATTATCACCACGCAAATCCTCCCAAACCGGAACCGCCGGTGGTGGTGGTGGAGGAGGTTCTGGTGATGCTGTGATCTCATCAACCGAGGATAACCGAGGATCTGATTCACACTCGTCAATCAGTGCGACCGGTAGAAATAGTAAAGGCGTTGAAAAACGTAAATTGCCATCGTCGCCGCAAATGGCCGCACAGGCGAGCAGTGGCACAGCAGCGACCAGCCCTCAGCAAACCAACGCAGCGCAGCGTCAGAGTAAATATCAGGTATGTTCCGTGTGCGCGTGTACGGCTCACGATCAACGCCGGAGTGTTCCGGAGCATCCCATCCTTCCGGCTGAGCAGCGTCCTCCCGCATTCGCCCTACTAGTTGCTATTTCACTTAACCTCTATAATGGCCGTGATCGACCGTTGCACATGTTTTGTTTTATATTCTATTTATCACCAGCACATAATTGCTCTTGTTTACCTTGTTACTTGTGCGACCGTTCGCAAGCGGTAAACTGTAGCAAACTAGCAAACTGAATCGAACCTTATTGTTTGTGATTGTTCCTTTGCGCTAGGCCCAATTGAATCGTCACAAGGAACAGTTAAAGAAAGTCATTCTCAAGAAACGATCTCATCTCGAAAAGGAATTGCAGGTTCAGATACAAAAGGAACTCTCCGTCGAGCTGCAGGCAGCCACTACGGCTCCGGCCGTCCGGGCGGCGTCAGCGACGGCGACAGCAGCCGCAGGTTCGAAATCATCTCCTATTCTGGAACAGCAGCAGCAGCAGCAGCAACAGCACCAACAGCAGAAGTCACAACACCAGCAGGAAGAGCAACAGCAGCTACAGCAGCAAACGAACCTAACGTCTCATGGTCGACGTCAAACGACGACCCCTGCAAACAGCAATAGTGCTGCTGACAGCGTCGATGGCGGAGAAGAGCTGCTGACGCTGCCCGGTGGTAGTGGCTCGAAGCAAACGACGGATAAGAGTTCCACCACGACGACCAGCACACGGCGAAAGTAAGTGAACGAAAGCTGAGGATCGAAAGGCAGGAAGACTTCTTGCTAAAACTTCATCTTCCCTGCAGAACCATCGCCACCACCGGTACAAACGTTGTCAGTTCGTCGGCCAAAGAAGCTGCCGGCGGTGGCAGAAGAGGTCAAAAGCATGGCACTTCTGCGGCATCCAAGGGTGGTGGTGCCCATCGGTCAGTAGGCGCTCGCGGTCAACCGCGAAGAGGATCGAAAAAGAACAATAAGATGCATTGCATCTGTAAAACGCCTTATGATGAGTCGAAGTAAGTGTTAGCTTGACTTGTCATTGTGTTTACGAGTGCTTATTGATTGATTTCGTTCGCCTATAGGTTCTACGTTGGTTGTGATCTGTGTAACAACTGGTTCCATGGTGATTGCGTTGGCATCAATGAGGAGGAATCGAAAGTTATGACGGAATACGTTTGTAACGAATGCAAACACGCCCGCGAAACGCAACAACTGTATTGCCTCTGTCAGCAACCGTACGACGAAACACAGTAAGTCTCTTTCTGAGGGTGGTGACCACAACGACGACGAATTGGTAATAGAAAAAAGCTCTGAATACCTGAACCATTACTTTTCCGATAGATTTTACATCGGCTGTGATAAGTGTCAGGCCTGGTTCCATGGCCGTTGCGTTGGTATACTGCAGAGTGAGGCCGACTTCATTGACGAGTACATTTGTCCCAACTGTCAAATCAACAACTCGGTCAACTTTGCCAACATGAAACCTTTGAGCCCAAAAGAGTTTGACAATCTAAAGAAGCTTATCAAACAAATTCAGGTATGCTTTGGGAGCGCACCAAAAACAAAAGTAGACCCGAGGATCATGCTGTTTTTGCCTCCGTTTTTATTTTAGCAACACAAGAGCGCATGGCCATTTATGGAACCCGTCGATCCAAATGAAGCTCCCGATTACTATCACGTCATCAAAGAGCCGATGGGTACGTAAAACAAAGCAATAGTGAAACTACCGCATTTCAAAACAACATCTCCATAACCGTGTCGTGTGTGTACGATCGATTGATCATTTCAGACCTCCAAAAAATAGAACAAAAGATAGACAACAAAGTCTATCAGATGCTGTCCGAGTTTATCGGTGACATGACGAAGATATTCGACAACTGTCGCTTCTACAACCCCAAGGAATCGCCCTTCTTCCGGTGTGCCGAGAGTTTGGAGTCCTTTTTTGTGCAAAAAATAAAATTTTTCCGCGAAAATCTTGTCGACAAGACCGAAGAAGCCGCCAACAGCACACAGACAGCAGCGACGGCAGCAGTGGTTGTTGCGCCCTCGGCCGAAGGTAGCGCTCCCACATAGTCCTTCCTACCGTCGCCGCGGTCGTCCATTCTGTACAATTACCTGCAAGGGAACTCGATTCTTGTGTAAGCTCGGAACGAATTCCCAAAATGCCGGCCAATGCCGGGGAAAGATCCATTTTATTATAGTTCGCAGTACGCATGCTGCGCTGGCTTAGCAGTGGCTTCTTTTCTGTAATGTATTACTGCTTTTTAGGATAGTTGGTACTTGCTACCAGACAAAGTAGAACAGTAAGTAGTTTGTTGTTATTTTAAGATTTATTTAAATAGTATTACATTCATACGATTCGAATTCAATTGTATTGATTTTGAATAATAGAAGTGATGGTCATGACCGGGACTGTGGTGTAATGATAGGAAATTGTTCAAATGCCAAAATCATCCTATGTACTCGACAGCTAGAGAGAGAGAAGGAAAAGCAACCCCATCGGAACAAAGAGTTGTAAAGAATAAGGAGAAATCGAATGTAAACGGGTTAGCTTCAATAACAAGAAGCTACTGAAAAGAGAACTAACTATGAAGCCGTTTTAAAGGGTGTAAATATGTTTTTTTCCAATATAAGTCACTTGATACAAACTGAGGAAACTATAAGTAGTTTTGTAATATCTAATACTTGATCCAAGTCTGCTGGAAAGGGGAACTGCGTGGTTCACCGTTTGGCCATTGTAAATAAATAATACAAATTAAACCACAAAACTTAACACATTTTACGTTTGAATATAATCGTTTACACTGCGATCGGTTTACGGTTACGCCGTTCGATAGGCCACCGACCGGTAAGAGTTAAGTTAAGTTGGGGAGTTATCACATGTCGAAATAGAGAGATGACACAATTAACACGATTCACCTTCCATCAACCCCTGACCGCAGACCAGACCGCCCGCACGCGGTGTAACAAAACCTAGAACACGACAAGGTGGTGATGTGTACGTAGTGTTATTGTTAAGGGAGCTGCAGTGATGAATGCATACTTTTACATCTAAAATAATTTCTTAATTTACCTTTAGTTTTTTTCTGTAGAAACACCCGGTGCAAAAGCAAAATATAGTTAATAAGTGCTTTTTGGGTTCGTGTAGATTTTTGTGCGTGCAATAAAACGAAAATATCTCATAACACTTGCTGGCATTCGTTTTTTATTCACATTCGCACGAAAAGTGTTTAGAAATTAGTAAATTCGATGTTACTTTCCCTCAACGGAGGGAGCGACATTTATCTTTCGTCACGGTCGGTGATGATTCTTTGGCAGAGAATATGCAACGGGTGCTTTGATCGTATTGCTATCCATGTTCCAGATGGCTCAACCGGAGGGATTTCTGCTGTCCATAATTTTGCAACGCTTTCCATTGCCCTGCGGAAAGACAGTAGATTGAACAAATTTCGTTTATTCAAGATGGATGGCTTTGAATCTATTATATTTACTACTGTTGAAGTGAAATATGCTAAGCAGATGCACTTTTTCTATGAAGTGAGATTTTATGTGTACCTCACAGGAAGCGATTAGTACACAAATGGAACAAAGAATGAAATGATGAGCGACGTGACTATAACTGTGCATAACGGCATTCAGCAACGGCGATAATGTATTTGTCTAGTTCCGATGATTCGACCATTTAAATTTCGGTTGTTCGGCAATATCTTGTTTTGTGTTTGGCTTCAGCTCGCTTGAAAGGAGAGCACTCGGAAGTGGCTTAGCATAGCCGGTGAGATCATGAATCGTTTGCCGACGACAACGATCAGCTGATGAGCGTACACGATAATCATCATCTGGTCGGTGGTCGCCACGATCAGTCTGTCTGTGGCCGGTGCGAGCGCTCGTCGTACCTTTGAGGCCTTTACCGATGGTCTGTTAGCACCTGGGCCCATTAATTTTGACGACATTGCGTATTGTTTGTTTCGCCCTGGACAACCCGGGGAAAAGCGGTACACACTCATCACAACTACATCAACGACGACTGCAACGTAGGAAAAGCATGTGATCGCGGTGGCTGACAAAAGCATAGCGCACTTTTCACTGGAGCGGCCATCATTCGTGTGTAAAGTTTATTCCATAGGTTCTGGAAGAGAATTATTCCTACAAAGTACAACAAGTTTCTGTAAGGGTGCTGGAACGTGCATTTTGTGCAATCGGAAATGACCGAGAGAAGGTTTAAACGGCCCAGCATCGCGGAGAATGATGGACTAATAATATACTGTAACCAGTACAGCTACTATTGCCAAAAGGTAGGTCCAAAACGAAAGTTTAGGTAATTTTACAATAGGCCCTCTACTCCGGCGAATCATAGGTGTTCCCGGAATTCCTTAAATCGCCGTATAAGGCGATTGTATAGTTTTGCCAGTCTGCGAATTACTCCGTAACGTTGTTTGCACTTCCTATTTACCAAACGGCTCGTAGTGGCGCATTGGCGCCTATTTGCCATGTTGCATAAGAATGATGAGGTTTTTACGAGTTTTCCTTTTTTTTCATAGCAAACCTACCATTCCAAAGCCGGCTTTTGTGCATTGTGGGGACTATATCGTGGTCTAGCCTGATCTAACAAAACGTTAGCAAAGTTTTTCTGTTCAATTTGGTTCTCAAAGTAGTATTAATTTGCTTTCGTGGATTAAGGTAATTGTTTAGATTTGAATCTATTCAGTGAGCTTAGAGCATTTCGGCAACTGGCAAAGAAGTAAAAACAAAAGTTTGTCCATATTCACAGACTGATCAAAGAAAAAATCTGTGTTCCATCGTTTCTGTTGCGTAGATCATGTGGTCAAACACGTTGTTGGGGACGAAATTTAATCACGCATCGCTGGCGCGCGCATTAGCTGATATTATCTACAATCCGAGTTCTCATTATGTACATTAGGATGCGACTGTTGAAGCATTATTTAAAGATAAGCGCGAGTCCGAAACGAATTTATCAACCGTCTAGTCCGCAACAAGAGCGCTCAAAGTTGCGTCAAAAACTATTTCATTGTGCTTCTCTATCTAGGTTCTGCAAGCGCTCCACGAGAAAGGCATTCGCTTCACGAAGTACGAAATCGATGTGACCAATGATGAGCATTTCTCCGAATGGTTTTTGGAGCTCAATCCCCGGGCCGAGCTACCGGTTTTGCAGAACGGTTTGCTGATCGTCCCTGGATCGAATCGTATCTTGGATTACCTGGAGGAGACGTATCCCAAAGGTACACTGCCAACCAGCTTCGTCCTTTCCGTTCCTCAGCATGTTTCTTTTTTAATCTTGATCCTGATCAGCCAAATCACTCCGAATGCCAAACGATGTGGATAAGCTAGTGCTCGGATTCCGCAAGACAATCGAAAGTCTGCCGATTGGGCTGATAACGATCGGTGCGTTCCTGCATCCGCATCACACGGGAAGCCCCAAGTTCCCCTTCGTGCTGCCAGTACGCCGGACAATTCTGGCGCGGGAGGAAACCCTTGTCGACCGTTTGCGCACTTATGCCAATGCTTATCCGGCCTTTCGCGAGGTTTTACTAAAGAAGGCAGATTTTCACGAGCGTAAGCGAAGCATAATTGAGAAGGAAGAGTATTTCTGCAAGCTGCTGAGCGCGCTGGACGAGTTTTTGACCGACGTCGAGCACTATTTGGATGGGCGCGATCCGGAGTGCGAATGGTTTTGCGGTACCGATACCATCACGATCGTCGACATTGGACTAGCGACACTTCTGAACAGGCTGTACGTACTCGGATTGGAAGAACGGTTTTGGAACGCTGGTCGCAGACCGCGAGTTGAGCAGTACTTCAACAGGATCTGCCAGCGGCCATCTTTCGTAAGTGTACTCCCCTCCAAGGTGTCCCTTTTGCGCACTGTGTGGGTCAATACGCCAACGGTTTACAAGGCCGGTCTGGCGGCTGCTTCATCTGTTCTTATCAGCTCAACGTTGCTGAAGAGGTAAACAGGGCCAAATGATTTCTTTTTTTCTCCAGTTCCGCCATTGTTCCTTTACCATTTTCATCATGCTAAATATTATGCAGCAGTCATGAAGTCACGTTAACGAATATTTTTGAATTTATATCGTTCCCCAACTGGATAAAAAATTAGCATATCAATTATTTGTAACATCGTATGTAAAGCCATGCGATCCAATAAGATTAAAACATTCACTTTGGTACATTACGTGCATTAACATAAACTTTCCGGAGAGATATTGGTTAAACGTAACAGAAACAAAAGACATTACACTTATAAATGGTCATGTATTTTTGGTCGTTCGAGGAATTTTATGGATTAACATCGCGAAAAATGTCAAACTTAACAAGAATCAATAACGAAAGAGAACAAACGTAAATACAACTTAAATACTTTATCCAACCCCGTTTGGAACACTCAAACCCTTCCCATTTCTAACGGTAAGATCGATCGATAGTCTAATAGTGCCATGGTACGCTAACAGATTCGTAAAGCAGCACGCTTTTTAAGAAAGTGTTCGGCTCACAATGCATGTTTGCTGCCCCCGCGGTCTCGTTACTCGAAAGGTGGTACCATAGTGTTAACAGTAACAAGGTAGTTAAACGGTGACGCGAGTTCTGGCGAATCCTGGTGCCCTTTGCCGAAGGCCGTTTCAGTCACGTTCGAAAGACTCACGGAATTCACGGTATCTGCAATCGAAGAAAGGGGTCACGTACGTATTTGCCAAATTGCCATCCGTTTTCACAGCAAATTTTCTACAAAGCTTTATTGCACTGGTTTAGCTTCCACTCCCGAAAAATATAAAATTTTGTGTCAACAATTTATGTACATTAATCTTAGATCACCCAAACCAAACAGCCAATTGCCAATAGCTGCTTTTGCTCATGATTGTCCGTTTCCCTCCACCGAATTCCGCTCCGCTGCCTGGTAACATGCAAACCCACGTTTCGCCCAAGTATACACCCTTTCGTTCAACTCGGTTAATTTACAGTGACGGAAATTATTGTTCAGCACAAACGACAATACACAACTAGGGACACTATTTACGATTCGAAACGTTCAAAGCGACTACGGTAGCGAGCGTATGAGGGATGGTTAAAGTCGGGGTTAACGTAGTTACTACTGCTACTAATGCCACCGCTGGTACCCACCCGTGACCCGAACAGATGCTGTTGGCTGTTGCTTCCAAACGATGCCTGACTACCGAGTGACGGTTCGAGGGGTGACGTTGCACCGCCAACGTTCGAGCTGGTGTTGTACGGTTGCCGGGCGGCATAGAGTGGCATACCCATGAACTTGGGAATATCCTTGTTGTTGCTAGTACTACCGCCGGCACCCGATGTCGTGGCTGAAGAGGATCCGGGCTGCAAAAAACTGGCCCTTCGTCTAAGCCCAACGAGTTCCGGTTTCACGTTGGTCTGGTAGTTGAACATTCCTTTGCCGACCGGATCGGGCAGCACGGTTGGCACTGGATACCAGGCGCGGTACGTGACGAACCACGAAACTACTGCAATGATACCACTCAGCACTTTCTCCACCATTCGATGGTGATAGAGCATCGTTCCCACGAGCATAACGTCCCAGAGAAGTTGCAGCATCGTCATACCGACGAACAGTAACCGAATGGTGGGTGTGAATCGATTATAAAAGTATTTGAGTGCCTTCAAATCGTCGTCCTTCAGCCCCTTGAGTGGATTGGCCGATTGAGATGTGTCATTACTGCTGCGGTTGTGCTCCTCATTGCGCAACAAATCTTTGATGCTCTCCCACCCAATGATCGGTCGCGCCTCCTCCATCAACACCAGACTGGAGTAGATCAGGATAAAGGCATGCCCAGATATGTCGAAACCGTTCCAAAAATGGCCGGCCTTTAGGCAAGCCGTCTTCGAATCAAAACCTCGGATACTACACCGTCCATAGCTGGACTCGATGACGTTGAACAGCTTAGTCCACACGAACCAAACCACGGTCGCTATTCCTAACCGTGGTAGATGATTCTTTAGCAGGCGCTGATTGTCACCGCAACAAAGCGTCACCGACGTCATTGCCAGATACGGAAACGAGAACAACAACGTCCAGGCCCAGCCCATTTTCACAAAGTAAACATTGAAGAGATTGTCTGTCCTCGCCAGGTAGGTCTTCGGGTAGGGCAAAAAGTCGCCGATCAGGGAGACGATGAACAAAGAGCCCAAGTACAAAGCCACCTTCAGGCCGGTGTCGAAGAAGATAATCTTTTTGCAGACGTGTAACACCATCATGGTGAACACTTCTTTGATCGAAGTAGGCGTTGCGGTTGGACGGGTTCCCTTTGCTTCGCTGCGAGCCGTCGTGTCGTTCAAACCTTGCCGGAAATTCATCTGTGGTCGGCTAGCATTTGATGCGTTCGATGGGGTGTGAATTGGTTTCCGCTTAGTTGCCATATTTATGTGTCGTTTCTGCTACTTCTATTGGACGCGCGCGACGACTGAAAAAACGGGGAGAAAATTTATGTGAATGTCAATTGTTTTGACGATACTGTTGGTCAGTGCAAAGATACCGGAAACTTGAAATGGTCGGCAAAAAATCGTACATAGACCCGTACGTATCGTACAGCAGGCGCTGATTTTTTAATGAGAAGCAAAAATTAATTTGAAATTAAAAATAAACACAGCCACATAAGCACACACACACTGACCACGGACTAACGGACTAATCCTAAGCAAGCGGAGCGGCAAGCGAGCGGAGCTCCATCCAGCTTTCGGCGCCCCTGTGTTCCAAAAATAAAAAGCCTATCCCACCCAACCAAAGGTCTTGGGCACACTTACATCACTTGTTTGGATCACCGCATTAACAGTTTACAACGAAACAATTTGCGATTATCGCAAAACACTGGCCGACGTGCGATGGAACAGCCAAACAGCCAAAATTCATACGTAATTGCTCGCCTTAATTAGAAAGTGTTGTTGTCGAATGTGCGAAAGCCTTTGCGTGAGAAGTGCAATTTCACCTTTCAGCTGTTGCTCACTTTGACAGCACGTGCGCGTCTGCGTTTGACAGCTTCTGTGCGGCCATTTTCGATTCACGATGCGATGCGTTTTTGCTGTCAATTAGACAGGTCAATGAACAGGTTCGTTCCTGTTTCGCATAGAAATTGTTTTCAGTCGGAAACATTGGAGATATTTCGGGAAATTATTGAGTTTTGCTGGAACGTTAACAGCCCAAACGTTACAAAGTCTAGCAAATTGTGCGATTCTCCACATAACCTAGTTTAACGTTACGTGATTAGTCAATTCTCATCGTTGGGCTACGGTTAGTAAGCTGCGCAAGAAACAACAGCAGAAGTAAATTGCATTTCATGTTTTAGGCACGTGAAAAGCAGAATCTAAGACCTTCGTTACTGGAGAGAGCGAATTGAGCAAAGCCCTGCGATGGATGGTCATCATTGGAAAGAATTGTTAGCCGGGTCAGCAGGCGTTCAACATGTCGGCGACGGTTCTTCATCAGCCACAATGTGGAACATGGCGGATGGGCAAGATCAATCACAGCAGTTGCAGGCAGCGAAAATGGTTGAAGCAATTCTATTTGCTCAACCTCAACCATCGCTGCGCCAGCCCTCGGTTGCAGCGTCGTTCGCACCCACTAATAGTGCAGGCGCACAATCGATGTTACACCAATTTATGGGGATGAATGAGCGAAGTCATTGCTATGAACAACAGCCGGAGTTTTTGGACCTTCTAAAACAAACGAAACATTTAGCGTTTCGCAAACGCACACAGCTAAAGAGACGCCCCAAACTCAGGCTCAGTAGCTTAATAGCTAAAATAATAGACGAAGAGCAAACGGGAGAACTAGGGAGCAGATATGAACCATCGCCAGGCGCCCGAATGCAACTTTTACGAGATCTCGGAGTTATGATTAAACTGGCCCATCAAAAAAAGATAAGTCCTCAGTCTCAACAGCGACTTTGTGAGGCAATGACAACAATGATAGGCAAAGCACCAACGAAAGCTAAACTTGAGAAGAAAAAGGAGAAAAAGGAGAAAAAGAAGCAACTAAGAGAAAATGAGAAGAAAGAGAAACAGAAGAAGAAAGGATTCGCAGGAAATTAAACAAAGAACCGCAGCAATGTTGGCAGTAAATTGTGTATCAGAATAGGGAACCGCGGAAGGATGCTGTTCACCAAAACACAATCGATTACAAATACATTGAGTGGTTGAATGTTTACAGTAGTGTGCGTGCTTAATTCTTTAATATCAGCTTCGAACCAGCCATTGTAGCTGCCGAGGAATCTATTCGGACGGTGCGTGACATGAATGGCCAAATGCTTCGCTCGATTATATTATTTCCTTGTGGCGCTATCGGTACCAATAAAGAGCGATGAACAATTGCTTTCCTGACGCTCCGGCTTTTATCTATGAGACACAAAACCACGACCACAGCAGCAGCTGTCAAACAAATTTCATGCACGGGTTATCGAAATCACTGCTGTCAATATTTTTGCGAAACACTTCATTCAGAACCAAATTGGGATTCACCGCCGCGCGCAATATGTTCCTTCGTTCGTAGGCTTTGGGATACTCGGTGCAAAATGTTTCGTTGCTTCTTAGTTTGTTTGGCTCTGATTGGTTATGCTCACGGTGCTGAAGGTAAGATTGGCGTTCCGATGTGGATTCCGTGTGATTCCATTGTGTTCTTCACACCTACACAGAATGGAAAGGATCATGGTTTCCCAAAGCTCCAGCGGACTTAGCATCGGAAGCGAGTGGACCGATCAAAGGCTCTCCGAATGCAATCGCAAACGATGAGGGGACTAAAATTAAGGGCTCCGAGCGTGTGGCGATGGGAATAGCAAATCCGGAGTGTGACGACGCAAAACATGGGCTGGAGATTGATTTCGATCCGTACAACATTACGCATTCGCCGGTGTATATGTGCCTGGAACCGAAGGCTGACTACAAAGGTGATTATAATATGGACGCCGTCATTACGGAGCGCCTTGTGCCACCGGCGTACGTGGCCAATCACAAGTGCATGAACAGCAGCATAGAGTACCCGGAGCGGATACCAACGTAGTAAGTGCGGTGTGTGGGACTGACACCGAGCACCTCAATCAGTGCCACTTAAGCATGATTGATTAAATCAATTTTGTTTTATCGTACAGCGGAACTCATCGCCCCCTTTGGCCAAGATACGGGGAGTATCGGTATGTTTGAACAGATGCGTAATTATGTGAAAGAAAAACCATTCTCAACATCCATTTACTCTACAGATACGTTCCACCACAGCGGTGGCTGCACAGCAGCGAACACGGTGCCGTCGTTGCTCTCTACCACCCGTGCGCAAACAAGCAACAGGTACGACGGCCCGAACCGCTTCTCGCAAGAAGTACAATAAGTCGATTGTATTTTTTCCGCTGATTCCTAGGTTGATGAAATGAAGCAAATAGTTAAGAGATGCCTTTACCGTCACATTATAACCCCGTCGCTGCGACCGAGTCGGGATCGTCCGTTCGTGCTTGTAACGTGGCACGCGACACTGGAATTTTCCGTCCTCGTTCGAAACATTGTGGAGTCATTTATCGAGAAGTACGCCCTCAAGGGTCCCGAGCAAACATACCGCGACGGTCAGTACGACCATCTATTGCTCAACCCAGCACAGGTTGTTTCAACTATAGACGACAGTGTTTTATGCCCCAAGAAACAACGGGACTAAACAGTGGGTCGAATATTGCTTTCCATCTCTCGCTTGCCATCCCTTGCGCATTCGCGGTATCGGGATTGAGGGTTTTTTATTGTAACGGACATCAATGTGATATATTTTAACCGTAAATGATGGTGCAAAATAAACAATTCAATCTGAAGGGCTAAATACAAGAATGTTATTTTTTGCATGTTGAATTCAACTCTCAGAAGAATCTTTCAAAATAAAGTGAACAAATTCCTGTGGAGTAGCTGATGGACTTATGCACCTTGGCTATTTCATGCTGAGCTCCAACTCTACAGACCTTGGTTAATTGACGTTTCATTGAAAAACAACACGAGACGTGCAAAACCATAACACAAACCCGGCACAAATATTGAACGGTGGGAATATAATATTGTGTAAAGATTAAAACGTAATCATATACTAGATTCTGTACTAAGCTCAGTTTGTGGGCAGTAAAATGAATTTGTGGTTTTCAACTGTGTTGCCACTCTTCAAACGTAGTTTAGCAATACAAAGTGCAGTGAGAAATTATGCAACAGCAAAGCCAGGCGGTAAAGTAACCCATCCAAATGGAATCCTTCGACCTCAGAATGTTAAAACGGTGCTCTACTCGATCTGTTCCAGGTGCGCTCGGTGGCTCGAAGAAGAAAAAACTCGGAAAGCTTGGACCGGTGGTGGAGAAAAAAGTAATTCCGGTCGAAACGGACGTAAACCGGCTGGTGAATTATGTGTGCGGAAGCAATATTCTTAAGCAGGGGGAAGACGTTAAACTAAAACCCAATTCAGAGTATCCGGAATGGCTATGGTCAATACACGTTGGCGCTCCCCTTACGCTAGAGCAGTTAGACCCAGACACCAAAGCATATTGGCGCAAACTCCGGCGATTGGCACTGCAGCGCAATAACAAATTAGCGAAGCTGAAAAAGTTTTAGTCCAGTGTACAGATATTTACTTTTATTGTTCAAAAGTAATATGTTTTCTTAGAAAAGAGTAAAGATACAAAAAATATGTTCAACGCAATGATAGTTATCAGTGCACTTCAGTTTGACTGTATTCAAATTCGCGAAACTGCATCAGAATCACCAAATAGGTTACGATGGCTGCCAACGTCTGTGGATGAAACGACGGACCAATGAACAATTCGAACGGTTCATCGGATAAATATGAGCAAATACTTACACTGAAATAAAAGTTCATATCCATATTGAAAAGACCCAACGGAGCGATCGATTCCATGCCCTTCATCATCAAATTCTTGTAGTTAACGGCATCCATAATATACTGTAAAACCGAACACAGGTTTTATCGACTGTGAGCGAAAAGCATTTGGACGATCGCGCTACAAGATCCTCACCATGTCAGCTGTTGATGTTTCGGCAAGATCATATTGAACCCTTTGGATTATGCGCGCTAAGCTTTGTGTCTGCAAAACAGATTTCAACTTCGCATGAGAACTAATGTAGCATGATCCATTTTGTGCTCAAGGCCGTGGCTACCTCCTCGTGCAGGTTCGAGGTATGATAACAAATCATCAGCAGAGCCCCTAGCAGTGAAAAGAACCCCATTGACTCCGTCACTCGACAGTAGATTTGAAGCCACTCGTCGTGCGTTGAGAGGAGCACTTTGTTTAAATTGACGTAAAAAATAGAAAACGACACAAGAAACGTGTTCAACGTAATCACGAGCAGCTGAAGCTCGAACGCACAGCAAAAGGCACGCTTGCGTTCGATCAGTATCAGCACACGGTTAAAGTAGCATTCGTTCGTACGCCACCAATTGCGATCGGTTTTGGCCGGAGAGCAACAGCCCGAGCAATCGTTCCTTCGGGTTGTTTCAAGATCTTCACAGTCCAGCTGAACCGTACGGCGGATGACGGCCAGTACGCAGGCGTAATAAAGCGCCGTCATTACGGTGACCATCTCAGTGAAGTAAAACATCACGTAAAACGTTAGCTCAGGTAGCTCTTCGTTGTACAACACCACGTAGGTATACTGATTGAGCTCGTAGTTGGTGTAATGCGACGTAAACAGAACCAGCACGATGATCGAGCCATAGAATGGGGATATCTTTCGTCTTAGCATGTATCGTTCCGAATTCTTAATCGATGCAAGGCAATCGTTTAGCAGTTGCACCTGCGTCCCGCTGGAGTGCAAGTAGTTTAGAAGCAAGCTAATATTCATCGTTGCGACCGTTGTCATGAGTCGACCGTAAAACACTACACCCTGCACAGAGGAAATGGTTAGTAAAATATTGCTTTTGCCAATCAGCACTATGTACAGCAGCACAACGTTGGGCAAAATCAGGTGGACGCACAGTTTCCGTATGGTCCCGGACACTTCGCGGCAAGTAAATGTGGCCGTCGTTGCATCGTAGCGAAAATTGATCACACCAAGAATGTAGAATAAATTGAAATGCTTCATTGTAATGGCTCGTGTCAATGTGCGCTCTAAACTGAGCAGTCTTGTTTTGAAATGCACAAAGGGTGCAGCGTCCGCAGTGGTCTGTCGGTCTCCGGCCCACAGGACTCGTCAAGATAAATAGCACGATAAGAAAATAATAGCCGGTGCTGTCATTCATTTTCGCGGAGCAAATAGTGGCCTGCCCAAAATAAATACTTTTGAAAATACCCCTTGGGAGTGTTATATTACGGCCGTAGCCCGGTAAACGGTATTCTTTCGTTTCATTCAAATGGAAGTTTACCGCCAACGAAAGCATGTCCATTGTATTAAGCAACGCTTTACTGTAGCTAAAGAAACGATTCCGATGATGTTTGCTAACAATGCCCGGTTCTCGGGGTCGGTTCGCGCTTCCGAACACACACATCATCGCTTATCTACACCACCAGCCACGATCCATCTTCGTCCTCCGTTCGCACCTTCATCATTAGTTCAACCAGTGGAACCGTGAACCATACTTTGCCGGCTCCCTTGGATAGTCTTCCGGCAGCCCTGGGGTGGCATCGGGATACACGGTCTTTTCCTTCTTCGGCGGCGGTGGACGCTCGGTGGCGTGAACCTTTGCACGACAGAAATAACCAAAGTCGGGACGTTCCAGCTCCATATTGTCCAGCACACACTTATCGTACACTCCTTGTGTTTTGCGGCAGCTGCAGCGATAACCGTGGGTAGAGAAAACTTAGGCTTAGAAACGGTAGTGACCACCAACGAACAATCTGAACTCACTGCTTGAACGCCAAATCGCCGCTGCTCATGTCCAAACAGTTTGCGTACTGCGTAAACTCTTGGGCGCAGGTTTTTTTCAATTTCCGGAAAAACTCAAACGCACAGCTGGTCACCGCCTTGCCCTCGTTGATACAAGCTCTCGGATCGTCCAGCTCCTGGCGACATAACATGAACTCCTAAAATGTAAACAAAACTCGCGAATTTAACGAGGATTATATGTTGTGATTGACAAATTACATAACAAACTCCGCGGACAAAACGTTCCAAAGTCGCTCGGGAATGGCTTTGGTAAAGGGCGTTACCAAGTTTACTTACATTATTCTGCGCCTCGCAATGCTTGCCCAGATGAAAAGCACCGGCCCGAAGA
Source organism: Anopheles cruzii (assembly GCF_943734635.1). NCBI lineage: Eukaryota > Metazoa > Arthropoda > Insecta > Diptera > Culicidae > Anopheles > Anopheles cruzii. The sequence goes on along the minus strand of NC_069144.1, from coordinate 40,174,930 downwards.
GCTGGACCAGAGAGATTGATTTCCGGCACGGTGAGTTCTTCCTCCGGCGGAAGGTAGGTATCCTTCGTAATAACCATGGCGCAGCAGAACGTAAGAAGCTCGCTTCCCCGACCGGTTCTTCAACTTTCGTTCCTATCGGCCGTTTAACGGATCGCTCTGGCCTCCGTGCGGGAAAATCCGGAAGAAAATCGCACCGAGCGAGGTCCTAAATCCTTTGGCCAGCTGAGCGGATGAATGAAAATTTTAAGCTCTCTGGCTCCTTTTCTTCAAAACACCAATCTGACAGCCGCCGCGATTGCATAAAAACGTCAACTTTGTTATGAAGCCCTTCTGAAACGTCACTCCTAATGCCCCTGCGGAAATGGTTCCGATTGAAAACGTTCAGCGTTCAAAATCGTTCAACCGTTGCTGTCTTCACAGATGAGACTTTCATCTTTTATTAAAAGCATCATGAAATTTCTACACATAATGCAACCTTCTTGCGAATAGCACCAATTTCATGACATAAAGAAAACCTTTGCAATGTTTGTGCCATATTCATGATGATGATGATGTTTATGGATTTTGCCATACAAAATTATTGTTTTGCATAAATGACGGTCGGGTTACATAAATCAATTTTACGGGAAACGAAACGTCTTTCCGCATAACGATTCGGATCAAACTACATCTCTCATGTCCGATCGCTTTCGTCCCGTGGGAGGCAACTCATATGAGTCGCGTTCGCGATGTAGACACATTATTTCACGTTTGTGCGACCCACTTGCTGTTATTGCTTTGTCTATTGTGTTATCTTCATCGACAGCATTGTTGTGCCGTACCGAGCCGTACCATAATCGTTGTGCGCCGTACGCTGCGCACGTGTCTCTAGCACATCAATGCAAACTCAGAAAGCATTTACGACACATGGAAGAGCCAAAAAGGAGACAACAAAGCTGAGTCAAAAAATCAAAATAAACAATAGACTCTCCAGTACACACACACATTAGCATATGAAACGGTAGCTTTACAATATTAAGTAAAATGTGGTTTTTTCTACTTCACATATGCTTCTTGTAACTACAAATATGGAGCACCGTGTCTCCGTTGGGTACGGAGGGTCCAAAAATAACCTTCCCAGGACCGCGCGTTCGAAGAAACGGCCGGCCGGTCGGTATTGAAACAAGATCCGGAAATAAGCAATAGAGAGCAGCGCGGTACCGCTGTAGATGACACACAAGATTGACTTGCCTCAATCATGAAAGATAATCTCGGTCCCGTCACTGCGCCAACGAGCCAGATTGGATCGAAAACTAGTGGGGCCAAAACTCAAGTAATGCAGCTGGTCGCGGTGGCTGCCATTTCTGTACCATTTCAGTCAATTACTTACTTATCATTCGGAGCGCACTGGCGCGGCCGCACATTGATATGAGCCTCGTGATCAGCGCGAGTATGAGCGATCGCGCCGTGTCACATACGCAATCGCACGGCCGACGGACCTCAGTGCAATGTGCAGCGGCCCTCGGGTACATCACGACCCGCTACCGATTCCCTGTTGGGTTGCGACGGGGCGGAATGTTATCATTAGAGCTGGAAGTAAGACTTTTTAGAAAGTTTTCCCAGCCCGGCAAACTTACCAGGCCTCAGCTGAGGAGCACGAAGGCGCCGGGATATGTTTTAAAGATGTACCACTTATTTTCATCATGGCTAGCAGAGATTTTATCTTAAACTTTGTATGCGTAATAAATTGATTAAGCGTGCAATAGAAATAATTCATTTTACGTTCAACACAAAGATAATAAATTTAATCGAACCTTCAATGGAACGTGCCACAAAGGATTAAAATTGCCAGCAACAAAAACACATTCCACGGCTCATTTCGAACCGATCGGCGGGCGGGGCGTTAGAGTCACATTAACATCCGCTTTATTGCACCCATCAAGCGCAAATAAAATGAATAATGCCGAAATGAAACACTACCAAAAGCGCCATCGACGCGATAATTTTCACGCCATCTCGCCACCGTGCGGTGAGTGCAAATGCGTTGTTTTGGTTTGCTCGTTCTCACGGCCCGCCATTTTGGACCCCGCGCGCTGAACCTGTGATCTGTGACGGACGCGAGTGATTTGAATACACTAAAGTGTCGACCCGTCTCGAAATGGGCAAATAATTCGGATTCATACTGCCGACAGCCGGACTTGTCTTCCTGCGCCATCTCGCAGGGCGCCGTGATTAGGGCAGATGGCCGAGGTTTGCTGATCGCATTCAGAGTAAGAATTCAACAAGTTGCCTTATTTTGAACAGCGATCGTGCACGGTTGGAGGATACTTAGGCGCCCCAGCTGGGAAGTCGCGGATCATCAGGCTGATGACGAGAGTGGCCGATTGTGCGAATGCGCGCTCCAGTGTGCGTTTGAGAACGGGAGGCTGGGCTCGTTGTGTTGGTAGACTCGGTAGCGATCGCGACAGTACAGTACGAGGTGCCAACATATGTTTTACGTCATCGTATGTTGTGGTAAATTCTAGAAAAAGGTGAAAAGAGTATGTTACATACGAGCACAGAGCAATAGAACACAACAACAGTAACATGATCGCACCAAAGCACGATCATTGGTCGTGCTCTTGCTCTTCCGCACAGCACTGTACACACGCAACACCATCCGTTCGTACGATCCGACAAGGCGCGCGTCGGTGGTGGTGCGATCGCGAACGCTACGCACCACTTCCAGCGCAGCAACCGCGGCCACGGGTTGCCAGTCGAACGCTCCGCCCGCGATCCAGTGGTAGTTGTTTGTGGTGCGTCTCAGTGCCAATCGTGTCATCGCCGTGCCAAGATCTGGAACAACGGTTTTCTTGTCGCCCTGCAGCGTCCCGCCGTACGTTCTCGATTGTTGTTGTCCACGGTCACCATTGTTAACCAGCCCCGTCCGCAGTGTGTGCGTTCCGTTTTGGTGTTGCGTAGCCGCTTCCGCTCCCCTTTCTTCGCGGCGCACTGGAAGTGCCAGCGCCCTACCCCAGGGCAAACTCTTTGTGTTGGGCAGCGGCCGAGTGCTGGTGTACACACGTCGCTACGATCGCACGGACATTTCAATCGGTTTGTCATCTCTCGCCATCTCTTGTCATGTACAGCGCAGCCCCGAAAGGTCGTGAGTCGCCGGAGCCGTATTACGTGTACGCCAAGCCCTCTCGACGATGACGACGCCTGCGGATCCGTCGTAGTCCGCCGTGTTTGTGCGCTATCGAGCGGACAACCTTCGTCCTGTTTGCCCGTTGCTCGGTATCCATCTTAGTTTCCCACAGCCCGTGTAGCAGTCACCGATCGGCGCTCTCGATCACCTCTAACGATCGATCGGCTGCGGTCGCCGCCTGCCACCTGCCGATGCGCTCGATCGGTTCATTTGTTCTAGGCTGGCCCTTGTCTCGCTCTCCCGTGCCATTTTGCGGACCTCGGACCGCTATTGTACTTCAAACGGTGTTGGTGTGATGACGGACACACACGATAAGCGGCACCGTCGCACCGTTGCTACGTGCTTTTTGCCCGCAGCCTCGCCTCGCCCATTCCCGTTCTGTTTCAGACTCCCGTTAACGTGGTTTCGGCGCGAGTACCAAACTTTTACCAGCCACCCGTAGCTCGACCGCGAGACGACATCAGTTCGGCTTCAATTTGTAAGCCGCTTCCTTTCTCCCTCCCGGAGAAGGCGCACAAAAACAGGCCTTACCCGTGGCCGGTGAGGCCAAAAGTAAATGTCAGGGAAAGGCATAAAACCTACGGACCTCCTCCGGGCCGGACCGTTTCGCGGTGACGTTGGCAGAACGATTCTGCTGTCGTCGTCGTAGTGATCGCTGCAATTACCGCCGCTCGTTACACTGCCGCCGTGTTGCTGGCGATCGTAGATCGGATCGTGCGCGCCGCCGTCGGATCGCGCAGTGTTCTGCTGATTATGAAGCCTATTTGCCCTTCTTCCCCTTCCCGCACCTTAATTCAATCCCTCCCAACAGGAAACTGAGGTTCGCAGCAGCAGTGCATTGTGCAGCGTGATCGTACGCGTGCGTGCGTGTGTGAGTGTGTGTGTATGTGCGGTGCGTGTTAGTGTTAAGTACGCAAAGTGCGTCAGATCGTTTCTCGTTTCGCCGTCCAAAGTGCCGTCGCTCCGTCAGCAGTGTTAGAATACACGGCTCGCCCTGCTCTCGCTATTGGTTCTGTACGGCGGGAGCTCCCCCGGAGAAGCTCACAAGCCACGACGACAACAACGATCCAAGCGGTTCCACTTCTACCACTTCACATCCACCTCGGAGATCGGTTCTCAATCACGGCCACGGCTTGAAGCTTCTTTTGCGTGTCACGATCATCTAGAACGCGCAGCGGTCAGGTAGGCTGAGTTTCACAAGCTTACGTTCCTGGTTTTCTTTTAGGGTCAACTCAGCATCCGTGACCGGTGCGTGACGGCCATTTATCGGATAAAATCGCGACATAAACCGAGCCGTGTTTATTGTTTTATGAGCCACACACTCTCAACCCATCGCACGGGCGGGCTGGTTCCTTGCTGTGGTTCCTTAATTCCGTTTTTATGTTCCGATTCCGACCGAACCGGTTCAAACTCTAATGCCGCCGCCGCCCCGGTGCCATTCTGCTGTGTTAGTGGTGCGCCGCGGTCTCTTTGGATTGCGGTTTCCGTGCCTTCGCCCCACCGGGGACCGAGTTCCGACAGACCGAGTTCCGACAGACCGGGTCGGGTTCTGATGAAACCCATTTCTCTGCAACCCATTACAGTTCAGCGAGGAAAGAAGCGAGGAAAACATCGCTGCGGACCGACTTTGGTGACCGATTTTGAAAGCGCACATGCACCCGATCGGTTCACCCGATTCGGGTGACTTTTGTGGTTAGGTAATGAGCGACTAGTCGACGGTTCCAGCGAACTGGGCCGCAATCCGGCCGCCCCGTTCGTGTGTGCTGGCAATGTTTGTGTTTTTTTCCGCTTCTTTTAAACAACCATCATCGATCGTTTGTTTTCCCCCCGGACCGACCGACGGATCGGGTTGGCTTGGGCCAGGTTTTCGGGTTCGCAACCGAGCGGCCGGCTAGTTGGTGTCCGGCCGCGGGCGCCATATCCGCGATCGGCTGGCTGTGCGTGTGTCGGCGGCCATCCATCCAAGGGGGGAGTGGGGGGACCCACACAGCCCGGTTGTAACTTTCTCTTCTCTTCATTTGGTTAGGTCGTTTGTTTGTTTGATGTTGCTTTTTGTTCACTCTCTCTCTCGCTCTCTTTCTCTCCCTGGGGCCTTTCATTTGTTGCTTTCGTCATTTTGCAGGTTTTCTTGGCGCTGTGAAATGTCAAAAGATGACGCGAAATTTTTGGGTTGTTACTTTTTTAGGAAGGAGTGTGAAATTTGCATACCACACACCCAGCGTGGTACGGTTCCGGTGGCGAGCGACGGTGCCGACGGTGACGGGGCTATCCATTAGGTCATTAAATCGAGATAAAAAATACAGTACACACCGCACAGTACGAGTGTACGAGCGATCGCAAACGATCTATCCCTAACACGAACGAGCCACACACAGCCTCTCTCGCAGTCCTAGGCGGCCACGATGACGGTGTTACTTTTGTGTGTGGCCCGGAGCCGGAAAAGCTCGCCCTGAACCGAAGCTTTCCGAGGGACCGGCAGCAGCGTACCGATCGCCGGGATCCATTTGGCATTCCGTTCGTGTCGGTTCGGCCCCTATTCCAACCGAGCGACAGATCCGACCCATACAACTAAAGATCCAGCTTCCCTCCAGCTCTCTGGACTCTAACCGCCATTCGCCACTTCTCGTTCGAACCGATTGTATAATTTGGCGTTGCCGAGAGCGACACACAACAACGCCACAACCTCCTGCCTGAGCCTGAGAACACACTGTCCGCGTGTCTAACGCGGAGTAGGAGCTCTCTAGGATCGTGCCATCGATTGGTTACGATCCTCGACAACCGATCTTTTCGCATTCGTCAGCATCACTTGTGTTGTTTTCAGCCAGACTTCTGTGCGCACGATTTTTCTTTAGTTTTTTTGTTTTCGTCCACCGGCCGCCGTCTGTGGCGGTGTTTCGTGAAGCGCAATTCGCTATCCAACCTAATCGCGCGCCCTCTCGATGGCACGTACCTACTGCGTCACTATCTAAATGCGTTACAGGCCAAAAAAGTGAGAAACAACAAAATATCATATCTTAAGCACCACCTTAGAGAGCGCGCATGGTAAGCGACTCCCATTCTGCACACTCCGTGGCTGTTGGCTGCTCGGCTCGGAAGGGTTCACCGTGTGCCGATCGGCGACTGTGGTGTGTGTGTGAAAAATAACAATATAAAAGATAGACACTCCGCGCGGGCGCCCCAGCATAGGAATGGGCGAAGTGAAAGCTAGATAAATCATGGCTCCACACCATCAGCAGTCTCATCAGGCGCAGGCCCACCGCTATAGGCAACAAAGTGCGCCGTCGTCGTCCTACTATCACCCAGCCCAGCGGCCCCGGGGGATGGTGGGTGGATGGCGTTGGCGGCGATGCTTAATTTAGGTCCTCCACGGGCGAGTTCATCGTATCGATTGTTTTGCCTCTGCGCCCAAATGGGAAAAAGGAAAAGGCCTTGTGCCCAGCGCTACGAAAGCGCAGCGCTGCGTACTGAGAGATCGTTTTCTTTTCGAGCTTAAGCTTCGCAGTTCTTTCGTTAGTAATTAACTACTCACCTGAAAACCATCCACAAAGTCTCGTACACCACACATTTCGAGGTTGCGCTACATAACACCGAGGAGCATAATCCACGACCACGACGCCGCCCGCAGTGATAACGTTGTTGCGTGGCACCAATTATCCGTTTACATAAAGTTAAAAGAATGCCTTGCGCCACGCTGTGCGTACCTTCGACCGCTCGGTGCCTGCTGCTGTAAGGCTGTGTTAAGAAAAAAGGGACCCACAAACCACAATGCAGACGCTTAGAATTGTTGGGCGCGCTGCTTTGAAGTAGGAAAATAGGAATTCTCGGTGAGACTCATTACGCGAGTCCCGGCCCTCGGTCTCGGTGGGCCGATGAAACAAAATGGTGTCGTAACGTGATGACGATACCACCAAATGCAAACGTGCGAGCTGCTGACGATCGTTAATCAATCGAACCGATTGATCGATTACGGAACCACCAGAGCCAGATGGCTTTTAAAATGTTTCATCTCGACGCGTTGCAACTAAGTATCGAACCGAGCGTGATGTGTGTTTTCATTAGACAGTTAACGTCAACCATTTTTGTGTCGATTTCAGCAGAAACCTACACAAAAAAAGCTCGATGCTGTTTATCTACAGAGATGCCTCACGGTGCGAGGTTGTGCATCAGCGCGCCAGTGATTATGTGAGATGAAGCACAACGAGGCCGGTGTTTGATGACGGTGCATTACGGTTCCACGAATCCGCGGGGCGCATACACACGATCGCGTTGCGATCGGCGCGAAAGAGACAGACAACTAGAACCTTCCCGCCGTGGTGTGGCTTTTCTGTTCGCGAAAACAAAAAAAAAACAATCGGAACAAATAACAAATCGCCTGTCGGCGGTTCGCCGTCAAGTTCGCGAGATGTGAGACTTGACCGTCAAATCAAGGAATACGTTTAAATATAATTGCCACTTGCGATCGGTCACCGTTCGCTCGCTGCCGACCGACCACCGAGCGTGCGAGTTTAGCACCGCCGAAGTCGTGGTGACCCTGGCCGGTCACCATTTGTGCCACGCGTGCACAAGGAGCGGGAAGAAAAAGGCTCCAAAGTCACGATAAGAGGTGTTTCTTGCGCCTGGCTCAGCGGAATGGGGAAGCCCGTCCGTACTTTATGGTCAGCTGACAATGCGAGGGTCGACCGTGTTTTTGTGTCCTACAGCGAGTGCCACGTTCTCCACCCGTGTGCTCTCGAGAAGGAGAATGGCTGCCGATGATGGTGAGCCGCCTGTCCGTGGACGGGTCAGAATGGCACCGGAATCGCACTGGAACCGCGAAGATTTCAGCTAGGGTCAGCTCTAGAGACACGGTGGCCAAATGGAGAGAAGAGAAAAAAATCGAACCACCCTTGAACACCAACGCAGCTTAATTAAACAGAATGAAGCGATTAAGTTTCACCTTCGTTTCACGCGCGGATTGTGTTCGCATGGGTAGTCGGCCAAATAATTAGGCTTTCGGTGCCAATTATCAGAGATTTCATTCTAACGGCAATCCAGTTCGCGGGTGTGATAAGAGAGAGAGCGAGAAGTGGACCATAAATTAGCATTTGGAAAATAAACTCTCACCACACACAGGTGACCAACGTTTGGCGCAACATGACGTCTGGGGAAGCGCGCACGACGGTAGACACTTTGAGCCGTTGCATAACTGTTTCCTTCAAGGGGCATGCGGCCCGTGTGTGTTCGGGTTAGAGCACCAAACGGTTCGTGCCCTTTTGGGCCGCCGTTACTGCTGCAAATTCCTTTCCTTTTGTCCGGCGACCGACCGGGCCATGTTTTGCATTCACAAAATATGCTCGACCCGAAAACTTTCAAACGGAACTGACGTGCTTCTCGAAACAAACCGGTTTTTATCGCTCACTCATCCGCCTGGTCGTCCCGGTCGGTGGATGAGAGGAGACCATTAAAAAGTTTAATATTCAAACGGATTTTTAAACCAACCCAGAGCGCGCGCGAATGTCATCGTCGTCGTCGGGCTGTGCAACCATTTTCTTGGGCCACCGCAGAACGCTCCTTGTTAAGGGACGCCGCGCGTATAACAGTACCTCCGGGAGAGCAGATCCGCGAGCGGATCGATTCTGACCGGTTCTGACCGATGGCCAGCACACTTGTCGCTCGGTGGCAATCTGGAAACTGACCCATTCGCCGCACACCAACACCACCGCCCGCGGTCAGGTGGACACGCATACGCAGTCGTGCCGTGCTTCAAACTCGGACATCAGCTGAGTGCCGCGATGTGGCGATCTTGAAGACATAGAATAACACTTAAATCCCCTAAACCGTAGATTTTGACTCTCGTGTGTCGTTTCAGATAATGTGCATCGTAAGCTAACACTTAACCTTCACATGCAAAGTACGCTCTGGATTGAGATGTAATTCCCTTATGGCGATGCTGGACACAAATTCAGTTCACATAAAAATGACCCTAAAAGGTGTGCTAATACGTCGACCAAGCGCCTGTCACGACATGACGGGAAAAGATGTACTTTTAAATACAATCTGCGAAACAAGACATGCCCCGATACTTGTGCATGCAATAATCGGGCGGGCCATCATCACCGATGCACAACGCGCCATCGTATCGTAGACGCATCGCATTCCAGCTGCTAATCTTTTTGCATCTCTCGTCGTTGTAGTCGCTGCGAATAGGTACCAGCCCCAAGCCCTAGAGGAGCGCCGTCCTAGACACGCCGCCAGCGAAAGCCCTCTCTGATCGATCGATCGCGTGTGGCGACAAGGTGCATGATGCTGCGCGGTGCACCGGAGAGCGCAGTATCGGAAACAATTATTTGCATAAATTAGCTAACAAACAGCTGAACGGCGAGCGTGGCTAATGGCGGAATTCTTGGCAGATGACCCACCCGCCACTCGTCGGATCGCATCTTGACTTTGGCCGGTTATCGCATCGCTCGTTGTTGAATGAATGCCGAGGGCTTCTGGAATGCGCCTGTGTGTCTCTGGGAAGAATTCTAGCGCCCACAGACCCGGTGGCGTGTGACGCAGGATCCGCAACTTTCAAATGCACACGTGAAACGCATTCCACGTCGGACGAACGAACTTCCGTTAGATTTGTGCGGCGCATATTTCGTCGCCCTTCGTCCACGTTTGAAGCGTGGACTTGTAAAGGACACCCGACGCGCGTCGCAAAGGGCCGCGAAATAATGAACACACTCGCCTCGGACGAGAGAGGGTTTCGAGAACGATGCCTAAAACAGCGTTATGCGCCACATCCACCACAACATCGCACAAATATTTGAATGTGTTCTGTCCACTTGCTGCTGGGCCCCAAAGACGGAATGCGAAAAGCAGTCACACGCTGCTGATGCATACACGGGCTTCCCAAAGCCCTGCCAGCCAGCAGCCTCCGTTCGTCCATGGAGACCTCCGGCGGGGTCTTCTGGGGCGGGTTGGGCAAGGTCCAAAATACGTAAACCGGTTCTGGTTTGCTTCCACACCGGGGAGAGATACACTACCCGAGACGGCAAGCGTTTATCTGTCGTGGCTGTTTGTTTTCATTTACGACGGCCCGCAGCAGCTGGGGTTACTCCGGCTAAAGCGCAGATATTTAAATGTAAACTTTTTGATGTGGCGTGTTTATAACTTGCCTCGGGCTTTCGGGAAGCCCTGCCGGATCTTTACCTTTCGATTGTGGGAAAATAAAACATTTAATATAGTCGTAGGAGCAATGCGTAGAAGAATTGCGTAGTGATGGTTGAACTCAAAACTTAAAAATCCGCTGGTGCTTTTTCCGACAAAGTGACAAATTGATATTGATATTCAGCATAATGTCTGGTGGACCAGCGGGACAAAGCTTCACAGCAAAGTGGCCACGTAATTTGCCTATTGTTTTGCATCCTCGTCTCTAGACCCAAACGGACGAATGACGCAATGCACGGCGGAGCCTAGGATACGGAGTCGGACTCCAAGGTTAAAGCCGGATAAGCGAGAGAAGCGAGCAAAATAGCTTCAAATCCCAACCGCACACTACGTTCCGCCATTGTGGCTCCGATTGCGACGTTGCCAGGGAGGAAGTAGGAAAAGCACCACCGACCTCCCCCCCCACCCGAGCCTTGGTGGTGTCTAGTACCGTGGAGATTGTTGTGGAACTGGTTTTCTGGACGTCGCACGGGGCTTCTCCTAATCGCTCGTAGCTCGCGCCGCCACGCTCGAGTGCTCGAGTGTACAGCACACGGAATCACTCGCCGATTTGTTTGAAGATGATCGTCGCGGTACGTCCTTCGTCCCCGCGGCAAGGAGACATCGGTCAGATGGATTGCACCAGCCGAGAATGAAATCTCGTTCGACTCGTACGTCGTCGTACGGTGCCGTAATCTGATCGTGATTTTTGCTGATCCGCCGAGCACGGGACGCAGTAAACAACGCGCGTATCACGCCGCCGATCGCTGGCAGATAGACGATCGCCGTATCCGGGAATTGATTTTGTCCGGCGATCGAACCGGAGGATGGGGCTTATATGTTTATTTATTGTTGAGTAATGGCATTTGCTTACGAGGGGCGATTCTGCACTCAGCCGTTTATTTATGGCACTGCTGCAGCATCCCGCATATTATTGCTTGCTCGGCATGAGTGCTCGTTTCTAAATGCAAAAATGCCTTTGCCCCACTTTGCGTTTGTCCACAAGAGCTCTGTTTTTGGAGTCAGCCAGAACAAACGTTTTGAGCAAAGAAGTTGCAATACAATTTGTGTTTCCAATGAGATTTTGCGGGCAAAAGCGTTCGAAATGGCGACATTAATGACTTGCCACTTGGAGACTAAGATAAAGTTCGTGCGGTTTTGACCAATGTTTTGGTGATACTCCTCCTTGAAAAGCTTCTAAAAAGCTTCCTTTTTGATGAAGTTTAAAAGGCAAATCAGAATAATTGAATGATGATCCTGTGGTTTTTTCCCATTTGTTTTGCCAAAGTGGCCCCTACTAAAAGAACATTTCACCATATTCTGTTCCGTCCAGTTCTAACCCACCCGCTCTCTACTTCCGGCAGAGTGCGTGTGTCAGGCAAAGGGATATCAAAAGTGCCAACAGCCAATGCAAAGTATTTCCATCGGTTTTCACACCGTCGTCGCCGCCGTGGTGCTATTGACCCCACGGCCACACCCGATCGCGTGTTTCCCCCCGCGTGTGCGAACCGTGCGAACGAGAATGCCAAAGGGAAAATGGAAAATCGTTGTGAAAATTGTGAAAGAATTGTTCTGTTCGGTCGGGGTGTTGTGGGCAATACCGACTCATTATCCATCAGCAGCAGCAGCGCGATCGTTGATCTGGCCCGGAAAATGGCCCTTTGTCGTGAGTGACCCCTGCACAATGGGCCGGTCAATTTCAAGATGGCGTGCAGGTGTGTGTGTGTGTGGGCAGTATAGGAATGGCCCACTGGCGCACAATGAAAATAGGGAGAACGTTTTTTGCTCGTGGCCAAACGGGCGGGTTGGTTCGCCCACACGCCAAAATGATGTGAATATTCGCTTCTCGAACACGACGATGCAATCGATCGGGAGGAAGCGGGGGGAGACCGCGAGCTGTGTCGGGTGCAACAAACCCGGCTGACCCGCTGGGAGGTGCGAAATCATTAGCGGGCGGAGGAAATTGTGCCACGCTAATTGGTGTCGGTGGCAGCACCACGCGGACACCTTACGCTCGGGGAACACGATGTGACAATGCGGGACTGCGCTGGATGCTTTGCATAATGTTGCCCGCGAGAGCCACAAACAAGGCGACCGGTGGCCCATCTCACTTGGTGGCGCACAGTGACGAGTGTGACCTTAGTGGACTTAGTCCGTATGTTTGGCTTCGCTTATAAGACCCACGCAAAGGGGGGTTGCTTTGGACACCACAGACGCCACTGGACGGATGGACGGAAAAAAACGAGTGAACGATTTAATATGCAACATTTGTCCGCCGTGATGAATGCAAAACAACGCGTCAACTGTTTTGGGAATCTTGCGCGCCGTCCGCAAAGGTGTTCCCTCCTAACGTCGCGGCATTGACGATCGTTGTGATGTTGAAAACATTCCGGAACGGGTGTCGAGATTTCTTGTCGAGTTCGGTTGGAAATCCTCCGAAGTTTCGAAGTCGCGGAGTTCGCTATTGCACCGAAAAGATTACGAGAAAACGGGATTTGTGGTAGTTTATGGTTTAACGCTTGCGTGTCCTCCTATCGATCGCCACTAGAAAAAGGGCCAACCAAAAACTTGTGAGTCGCATCCGACGACCATCCATTAGTGGTAATGGCGATGACCACCTTGAAAGCGTACGTGTGGTGGGCCCCATTGGCTGAAGGTTTCCAAAATGTTGTGATACTCAAAAGTGCGGTCGTGCGACCAAAATGTGTGTTGCCTTGGGAGAAGCCTCTTTTTTTAGCTTAGTTAAGTTTTGTTGTACGTTTTCCCAAAGTGTTTTACTCTTAGGTGTATGACTTAATTCTTGTCTTTTTTATTCAACATTTGTGAGCTAACTACAACAACAAAACGTATGACTACTTTAATGAAAGTATTGTCCGTCGTTAGCTACTACTTTCTGCCTTATTTTAGGTAGTTCCTCGATTCCGTGTCGATAGAACCCCTCATCTTTATCAGCAACCCACTCAGAGGCCTATTTTTCAATACTTTCATTAGAAGTGAACCGCTGTGTCGCCAAATCGGGGTTAACAGTTCCCATCCGGCATTTTCGGGATAGGTTTTGACCGGTTTAGCAATGTGTGGTCGAGCGCAGTCATTTTGCAAAATCAGCTTATCATGTCCTTTGTCCTATTCTGACGTTTTTATGGCCAAAGCTTGCTTCATACGCATTGTTTGTTGTACATGGGATTGTCCATCAATAATTTTATTAGGTTCTGAAAGCTCATATTGCACCACATCTTTCATATCCCACCTTTGAAACATAACTTTGGCATAACCTTTGCGCAGTGAATATTTCGCTTTGGCTGCGATGGACCTGCTTCACCAAGCTGTACCCAATACTTTTTGCACTTAGGATTCTTCTAACAACTCCCCTTTTCATCACCAGCAACGATTCGGTACGAGAACCCCTTTTTTCTGCAGTGTTGCGTGAGATGCGTTATGACAGTTGCTGTCCAACACATATTCCATTAAAAAAAGTGTTACATTTAGTGAGTAACGCCATCTATTGTAAAACGGCAAGAATTTATTCAAACTCCTAATAATTTTACTACATTAACATCGATCGGGTTCCATTACTGGTTCCATTCACAAAACACGCGACCAACCAACAGAGAAACACTTGAGTAAGTTTGCTGGCCTCAATTAACATAATCTATGCGATGGAGGAGGGTGGGGACCCTTATCGCGCTGGCATAGAAAACGAAGACCCTCTCCATTCACGATTGAGGTCCGTCACGAGGGGAGCAGCAGCCGGCTGGCATTCTCTCGATCAGCTGCAGCTCCCTAACGGAGGTTCGTTCCTACGATGATGGTTGGCTGCGTCCGCCTGTGCTAGCTGCTAGAAGTGGAGACTTTCGGCGGCACCATTCTTCACCAACGTGGCTACACTATCGCGCCTCATCCGTGGCGCAATAGAACGCGGTCGATCGTCTTGCGCGAATGGTGGCGGCGGCGACTGGTGGTATGATTTATGGTGCGCTCTTCGATTGCACATTGCGATGTGCAATCGAGTGCAGAGTTGCAATCAAAACGGGAAATTTGGTCGCTCGCTCGGAAGTGTGCCGATAATCGTGGGCCGGGGATCCTTGCTCTACAGTGCTGCGTTAATCAATCGCCATTACCGCTATTGTTTCTGCCGATGTAAAACAATGGTTCCCGTTCCAGGTCGGCATTAAACGCACACGCGAATGAATTGCTAATCGGTTGTAGATGAATTAACTCTATTGCGCCAGCCAAGAACTATCGTTATCGCGCAACCGGCGCCGTTTACCGCAACGTTTTTTTTTGCTACCTCAGCTCTCAGCTTCGACAACTTCGGGACCCAGTGTACGGGTACTATTGTTTTGCGCGAACGTCGGTTAGCCAAGACACGATTGATTGCCGTGTTTAGAGACAATGTTGAAAAGGAGAGAGAAAAACCCCATCACGATGAGAACGGACGCATCTATTGGGGGTTGTTTGTGAAATGGGAATCGTTTGTCAATTGAACTCTTTGGCCATTTTATTTTGCTGTTGCTGGCGCTGGGGTTGGAAAAAATCGCCGCGTTAATGGTACTTTAATGCTTCGTGTTCGTTGGCAGAGAAAGACATCGGTTTGAGGCTGAGCGACACACAATAAGCAATTTCGTAGAACCCTTGCGCTGTCTTCGGTGTGGCAGCTTTCGCCGTGTTTAATAACTGTAACTTGCGTGGTTCCCTAACCGAAATGATTAATCTCTAATGAAACTTGGGAAATGGAATGGAAAATGGTAGTAGCGCATTCAACACGCTTTGAGTGGATTTCATTGAGCCATTGCGGTCGCTTTTGGAACCATTTTTCGACAGCCCATCAACGGCCACATTAACAGCAGTGTGCCATTATGACAATTGGCTTCGCTTCCTTCCGTCTTGGCGCAGGCCGTCGAGTTTGCTAGCAAGCAGAACCGGGTTAATCCGGACGCCTATCTGGCCGATCTTGCTGACGTGACCCCGTTTGTGGTTTTCGTTTTTCTTACCACCAAAAGACTGGGGACCTCATTTTCTTTTCTCTCTCCCCGACGGCGGGGTCGTGCCGGTTATGATGACAACCCCACCACCACGGGCCACGATGACAAATTGGACCGTTTCAACCGGGAGCGGGTTCAGTAGGTTCATTCACCCGACGAATGGGCAGAGGATGCTGATGGCTCCAATCCGATAGGGAGCCCCGCCCGCGTTGGTAGCACCGTCTTTAACCTCTGGCATCCTCTGTCACGAGATGTGACGGCGAAGTCTTGTTCGGTCAATCTTCCAATCAAAGCGCACCGAGAAAGCCTAAACATTGTGTCTAAAATAATGTTCATACTGCTACCGCCTTACATCGACGGGCAGTAGCTGATGATAGCAGTGCCCTATCTGCCGTTGATGACCGCTCTGCACTTCGTGGGAACATGCACCAGGGCAGGCGCATTATTATGTAGCAGTAGCGGGGCGCGCGCGCACGATACAGGAACAGGAAGTAAAAGCCGGTCAGAGCGACGCCAACATTAGCGATCGGTAGCATAAACTAGTTTTCTGCGCACTGCACTGAGCGTATGTGATTAGTCCAGAGCATCATCATCATCATCTGGCGGGGCTCTCGAGGGGGACGATATGTGCCCCGATCCTTTCCGCGTCGACCGCGCTATTAGTGGCAGCAGCAGCCGCTTATCACTCTCTCAGCCATCGCTCAAAACGGATGGGCGTCACAGTGGCACGTCGAGTGATTTCACCGATTTTGTAGCGCTTTTTCCGCGCAACAACTCCCCCCCACCAGAGAGAGAGAGCATCCTTCGCTGGATCCCTGTCGCGGGTGATTATGTGTCGGGGAGCCCTCAAGTACCCGGGCCATGGAATGGAATGTCGGCGGTGGCGGCGGTGAGCTCCAGGACGCTTTTGGGACCGATCTGTGGTGAGGCCTCCCGTTTTAGGTTGGCTTTGGTGTTTCGTAATCGTTTTGTAGGTGTAAAAAGAGCCATTGCCCGACCTAATGAGCGATGAAAGTTTAGTAGACGCCCCATCACCGGAATTTTTCCTTCGCATCAATATTGATACCACCCTTGAGGCGCGCGATGGATGCCCCAAAACGGCACCCGAAACGGGGGTTTCGGGTGCCTTTTTATTAATGCCTCTGGTTTGTACCTCACGAACACAGGTCGAGTGCCCTCGCGGTGGTCACGACTCTCGGCGCGGCACATTAGTGGTTGTTGGGACTGCGCGAGGTCTGCCAAGTCTGCGAAGTGTGTTATTGCCGCGTAATCATGCCTTGTGCGGCAACTCGGTCAGCGTGTTTATGTTGCCGATGGCAGCCAACAGCTTAGTAGTCTCCCCAACCCGCCCGTGGGTACGCCCGTGAGCGTGGCACGAAGGAGAAAGTGACGAGGAACTGACACTACCACTCTGTGTGCGGGGCGCCTTCGGTCCGGCGGCGGCGGCGGCGGTGGTGGTCGGTAGTCGTCTCTCGGGCGGTTCCACCTGGCCTTCCGAACTTCCGTGGGCCACAGGAACAGGAAGGAAATGGGGCCGAAGCAGGGCCGAAGACGATGTTAAAGAAGTTGCGATACCCCACCGCGAATTATGAAATTTCCGGTTTTCGCTTTCGCCGTCACTGGTGTGTGGCTGGCGGGGTTTGGGGGCCGTGCGGCTCAACCAATCTTCGGACCCGATTTGTGAATCGTCCGATAGCTGCTGGGTTCATTCACCAAACCACACGCCGCCGGTGGGCCAGATTCGGTCGAATGTAACAAAAAACATTCCAGCCCAATCAACAGAGGGACATTGGAGAGGTTACTGTGAATGAGCCAGAGGGTAGCGATTGGGAGTCCGTTTGAAAAACTCCCCACAGCCTTCGATCGATTGAGTGTAAAGATTCTATTGCCACCAAAAAGAAGCCCCCCGGGAGGATCCCGGTAGATAGCGCACCGCTCGCCAAACAACTTCATTTC
This sequence comes from Anopheles cruzii, assembly GCF_943734635.1. Lineage (NCBI taxonomy): Eukaryota > Metazoa > Arthropoda > Insecta > Diptera > Culicidae > Anopheles > Anopheles cruzii. Next base: position 40,157,653 of record NC_069144.1, on the reverse strand, counting down.
GCAACGGAACATCTCACCGCGCAGCGAATCTGGCCCGAACCGGAATGGGGCCATCCGTGTTTCCGTTCGTCACGTTGCGCCGCCCAATCGCGCGTCTTATCATCTCCGGAGCGCGTAATCAAATCAAAAGCCGCCATCCCCAAGAAGTCCGGGCCGGGTCACGGCTGGTCAGGGCGCGGGCGCGCGCGCGCGCGCCATGTGAAGTGATCCTGATCATTTCAATCATCATCGCGTAATTTTTATGACCATAAACAAAATCAGGTCGCCTGTTGCGGGGGGGGGGGGGGCGGCGAGGGTGTCCTACTTCCAGTTCTTCCCATGTTGGCCGAGATAAGGGACCCCGGGAGCAGCCGTGGCCACGTGATTGCTGTCCCGTCGAGTGCGAACTCGAGAATATTGATAGCACGGAAAGAATCACTTCCAACAAAAACATCGCGGGTCGGAACTGGACAAGGTCCAATCATCAGTGTGCCATCATCATCCGCGCCGTGGCCGTGTGTATAAAAATAGAAGCCGACTACCGAATCATGGCCCAACACGCCCTGCCGACGCGCCAAAAACGCCGTTAATCGGTCCCGGTGTCGTCGTGTCGGGCCGCCACAATTGGAGTGAATGAAATAATGTGCGGATAGTTGGAAAATTGGCCGCCCATCATGGTGTCCGTCCGCTTCGGGTGTGTGGACCACTCCTTCCGTAGGTAGTGGCCATGATATGTAAATTCGTCGAGACTGGAGGTTTTGCAGCAGCGAAAGTCTACTTTCTGGCACCCACCCCGGCCCGACGGTTGATCGTTTCGTTTACGGCGATCTGCGACGTGCGATCGTTCGACAACACTCAATTCGATGGCGGCCTGCCGGTGGGTTGCTATGCTAAACTTTCTTCGTCATTAGTGGACCCGTTTGGCCGCAAGCAAGCTTCATTGCAATCAAAGCTTTCGACGTGTAATTCGCACCAAATTTGAAGCCGTTTTGCGAAATCGCTGCAATTGACGACGGAGATGATGCACCGGATGATCGGACTCTCGGGTGTATCGACGGGAGCGTGAATACCGAATATTTATTCATTTGTGCCAAAGACTCCAGCCGCTCGATCGGCGGGGGGCCATATGTTTGCCAAGCAATTCGCGAAAACCCAAGTAAATATTCGAAGCAAAAGTTCAACTCAAAGCCGCTAATCGGGCTTTGCTAAATGCTCAACTCATGCAGGGACATTTTGGAGGACATCTGTGGTGTCGTTCCTACGAATAAAACACTATTAATTCAATCACAAATCAAGCCAAGCAATAAACCATAATAGATCTCGCAATTCCAAGAGGGCACCGTGTGTGCTAAGCGCTCGTTTTGGAAGCCAAACGATCGGTTAACGAACGATCGTTAAATCTCCTAAACCACTCGGATGTCGCCGAAAGATGCGCGTTGTTGATGTCACCACTTTTGACTCTTTTGCGAGGTAGTAAGAAAAAAAAGGCAAACCACCCCACGGAAACCGCGCCTCTTCATCAATCAACAGTTTAAGACAAGTTCGACGTCTCGAAAGTTTCTCAAACCCACGCCCAGGGCCCGGCCAATGGTGTCATTAGCAGGTCCATTGCACTGTTCCTCGACCGTTTTTTTACCACGGTCCGATCCGGTCTTTGCATACCCAATAATCCAATCAACGCGAACGGCCAAAGCCAAAAATTTGGTCATACTGCCGAGATTGGTGGTCTTGCGTGTGTGTGTGTGGGTCGAGGCCGAAAAAGTGCCAACAATTTAACACGCACGCACGCTCCTCGTAGCTCATAAAAGCGAGCCTCGCGCTGGCATTGGCATATAATTTCCTCCTTAATTCGGTTTCCTTAATTGAAACGATAGCCACTCATTGGAAGCCGCGTGTCCGCGATCGCGCACTCGATCTCGACCTTGAACGACAAAACTGTAACGGAGATGCCTTCGCTGCTGCCATCAAAGTGAAACCCACTGTGTGTGTCGGTAAGAGAGGGGCCGCCTGACCTTAACAAACTGCATCTTTCGTCGATCGGGCCGCGCGAGTTTCGCGGTTTCCATCGCGACGGATTGCCGCGCGGCGGAAGATTGCACAAATGTCCTTGCGAGGAGTTGAACAATCAGCCGCCGTGTGCAACGGCTGCAATTTGGGTCATTAGTGGAGAATCAGCACACGCGCCGCGTTATTAGGTGGATCGCTCGGGGTTTCCTTCTCTTGCCGGTGACCGGTGCCGAGGGCCAAGAAGATTCGTTTCGGTGGCGTTATTGGTCCATCGGTACCCTCTCGGATTTCTCTCCCCACAAGTTCGAAGCGTTCGAAGCACCAAAACTTCACGGGTTCAACCTTCGGCTAAACGGTGTTACTACATCGGACCAATAAAAACGCCAAAGGCGACGGGTGGGCAGCTTGTGGGAACTATCAACAATGCTGCGTTGAGTTTTCACCGCGATTTTTCCTCTCGGCGCAACTGCCAAAACAGAGGAAACGAAATGAAACACCCAAAAAGCTAAAAACGGATACCAGCCAGTAGTCGCCGGAGTTCCCCGGGAGCGCCACTGACTAATCCGATCGGTGCGCGCGCGCCTTTGTGGGAAGAACGTGAGAAACGGTGCCCAATAGACACCGCACGTAGTGCAAATAAAGGAATTTACTGGCCAGCCTGGCGGCACACAGCAACTAATCAGCGAATGGCTAATAAAAACGTAATGGCGCACTTTGACGATTTTTATTTCAACCCTTCGCACATGCGCCGCATGCAGCGCTGCATTTTAAGTGCATCCCAGTGCAGCGGGGCGCTGTGCGAAAGCGGGGAAAAAAGGAATCTGTACAACAGCCGAGCGCCACCACCGATCGCCGCCACGGTGGATTGCAATTAATGGTGGAATGTAACAAGGGAGACATATTTAAAAAGACGCCGATCACCGACCATTAAAGATGCGCCTGAGCCGGGATGGGTTTTTCCGATCGGCGGTCTTCTCTCTCATTAGTATTCGTCGCCGCGGAGATGCAAAGTAGTTATCGGTGGCACGGCGCGGCTGCCTACTGCGCAGTCCACTGGGAGGAACGATCATGTGCGCACGGGGGCCGAATCAGAACCCGAGAGCCAAGGCAATCGATGTCGCATCCTCTGGTACGCGCAACCCCGGTCTTTGTGGGGCGTTCGTCGGCGCGACACGATACCTCCCCGAGTGTATCGGTTGTCGCCGTTGTTTACGCGCCACGGACCCCGGATGTAACTTGAGTCCTGATGCTTGGTGGGGCATTGTTTGGGGCGCCATGGTGTGTCCCGTGATGAGCGATAACTCCCAACTCTCCGCTTATCGGAACTCGGTGACGCACGGCTTCGACGGCTTTCCGGCTCCGCAGACTTATCAAACCGACTAAAGGCAGTGTGTTGTGTTGTTGTTCCATTCCAGACCAACGGAGGCTGCTGCTGCTGTTTGCTGGATAGGCTTCTTCGATCGGCGGGCACACGGAACCGGTCAGTCGCGACGAGACCGTGCTACGGTCCGGTAATAAGTAATCATGGCCTCGACGCTAATGTTCTGGAACAAGCAGAACTCCAGCTCCGGCCAGAACGGGAGCAACGATGCCAAGAACACAAAGAACGGCCGCAACTGGCTGCACGCACCGGATGTGCTCGTTAACGGGCACGTCGCCTATCTAGTCAAAGTAAGTAGCCGCTCGCGCCCCGATTAACCGCTGATCGCGATCTTTAACCCCGTGTTTCTGGTTTCATTCCCTATTCAGTACCTCGGTAGCACACCCGTCGAGCAGCCGAAGGGCATCGAAGTGGTGAAGGAAGCAATCCGGAGGCTGCAGTTCACACAGCAGATGAAGAAGGCCGAGGGCGGTGGCAATGTGAAGACGAAGAAGGTCGAAATTACCGTCAGTGTCGATGGTGTTGCAATACAGGTGCGTACGCCGTGTGGCGCCGTGGAGGACGGGGTTCGTTTGGGACGGTACTTAACGCTTCTCTGCTTCTGTGACCGTAGGAACCACGATCGCAAACGATCATGCACCAGTTTCCGCTGCACAAAATCTCCTATTGCGCGGACGAGAAGGGCGTGAAGAAGTTCTTCAGCTTCATCGCGAAAACGAGCTGCAACAGCAGCGCACCGAGCACCGTCTCGTCGATCAGCTCGGTCGGAGACGACGCGATGAGCGGCTCCACCAACTCGAATGGCACCAGCAGCAACGGAAGCAGCGAGGATCGGCACGAGTGTTTCGTGTTCATCTCGAACAAGCTGGCCTCCGACATTACGCTGACCATTGGGCAGGCGTTTGACCTTGCGTACAGGTGCGACCCAAAACGCAACTCGCTTCGGGAACGCTTTCTAATGGCCATCTACCCCCCTCTCCATTGCAGGCGTTACGTCAGTGATAGTGGCAAGTCGCTCGAAGCAACGAAACTGATCGCACAAAAGAAGCAACTCGAGCACACGATCACTGCCTACCGCCAGCGGTTGAAGGACCTGTCCGAGCTGGTCTTGAAGGCGGACCTCGAAAAGCTGCTTCTGCGCCTGGGGCTGCGAGACATCTGCGAGGTGCCGCCGGCCGAGAATGGTGTCGATGGCCACACCACCCACAATGGTAGCAATATGAACAACAACAACAACACCGTCAACGGAAGTAAAACGCCCGACTTGGGTAAGTATTCGGCGCCACAGCTAGTGAATGGTGTTTTGGCAATACTAACAACGTTCGGTGTGTCCTTTGCAGGTATCGACGTATCTTTACCGAACAATGACGACCAGCTGCTGATCGAAACGTCACCGAAGCACTTTGCACCGATCGTGCCACCGAGAAACATCCAGAACCAGGTTAGGGCTGGGACGATTCTGCGGCCTGATGGGTCTCTTAATAAACCGACTTTTCATCACAGATCAACAGCACACTGGAAGCATTCAAGCCGTCGGTCGGCACCAAGCTCGAGGGGCTGCTGCTGAACTCGGACTCGGACAGCGACTTTGATCCGCGCGCTCCGGACAACGATGATGGCTCGATGACGGCATCGACGGCCGCGACGATGGGCGGAGGCAACAAGATTAGCAACGATCTGTTCGGCTTTGAGCCACCGAAACCGTCCAACGCCGCTACGCTCGGCCAGCAGCTGTTTGGTAGTAGCAACGGCCACAGCGCCACCAATGGGTTCACCAATGGCACCAACGGTGCATCCGTGACGAATGGTTTCGGTCAAGCCCCAACAAGCCCTCCTCCGATACGTGAGTGTCCGCGCGTGAACACCGTTCAACGGGCCTTGCATTAACCGATATGCTCGCTTTTTCAGTGGCTCCTCCACCGGCAAAGTCTGCGCCACGGCGAACGGCAGCTCCGCTGACGAACGGCAACGGGACGAGCACCGCCTACCAGGATCTGTTCGGATCGGCGCCCTTCAATCCGCAATCGAATGACGTAAGTAACGCACCGTTTAACAGGCCGCAAACGATCATCAACCGTTCACCGTATTGGGGTGAATCGATTAACGGCCCGCGGGACGAAAAAGCGATCCACCTTCTCCGGTCCTCTCCGGTTAATCCTAACAACCTAACGCTAACTTTCGAACAGGATTCGGCCTTTGTGGAGGACGCGTCGTTTACTAGTGGCGGGTGCATGGGTGATTCGACGTACGTCATAAACGCGAACGCCAGCGGAAGGTTCTCCGATGAGGTTCGCGTGCTGGCAAACAATTCCCACAAGCTGGACACAATTCTTGCGCACGGTCCAGACGATCTCGGTGGAGTCGGTGCCGGGGTTAGTGCTGGTGCCGCCACCACCCATTTGACATCAAAATTGAATCCCTTCGCCGCGGCCATCAGCGGCGGAACCGCGATTGGAGCGGTGCTGCGCTCGGGCAATCCTTTGTCCGCCGTCCAGCACCACCCGGTCACGGCCTACGATGTGTTTAAGAACCCTAACGACCGGGAACGGTTAACGAACGGTACGGTACCGCAGGTGGTCATCAGCGGCGGGTGCACTGGGGCCATCAATGATCATGTAAATGGTACCACTAACTCTCACGGCACGGGAATCATTCCATCTTTGGCGGGCGCGGGAGTGTCTCATGATCCGCTTACCTCGGAGGCACGGTTCGACGACTTTGCTCAGACGGCGTTCAATGAGTTCAAACGGGATCTGAGCGGTAACACGCGACCGGTGCCGAGGGGTCGATCTTCGATCGGCACGATTAAGCCACCGTTGATCAATGTCGCATCCATCACTAACACTGGCGGTGCCGTGGTCGGCATGCATACCATTGGGGAGGAGGGTGCTAATCGCTTGGCCAGTGGCCCAATGGTGCTCCAGCCGGATACGAAGGTAATGGTGTGGTAATGGTCGTGTTTGTATTCGTTTTTTAACATCCTGAGTCAATGTACCTGTTCGTTCGTTCGTGGCTCCTGCTGGTTGTGCTGTGTCAAAGGTCTCAATGTTCTGAGATGATTTCCCGCTTATTCGTGCGCTTTGTCCGAGGAACTGTTACGTCAGCATTGTTTAACGTTGTTCACTGTTTGTAGATTGCTGTTTGTATTGATTTCGTTTCTGATAACAGCGAGTTTTAATAAAATATGTTCTCTTTTCTTACTTTCATGTGTTATTTAGACGAGCAAGAACGGTTTCTTTAGCTCCGACGACGTGCTCGATACGTTCGATCCGCTGAAGAAGTAAAGCCGATCGATCGAACCCGAAGTCCTGACAGTCCCTGTTCCGGTTCCATTCTTCGCAGTCTTTCGCGCGCCAATGGGGACCATTTTTAGGGGTTGCCCACCGTTTACAGCAGCAGAGGTAGCCGGAGGTGCACACTGTGCGGACAATTGGTTAGCTGATATGTGTTTTTTTGTTAGTTTTGTTTGGATGAGGAATGAAAGTGTTGGACATGAGTAGAACATAGCGATAAAGATCGAGGGAGCGACAGAGAGAAAGGAAGAGAAACAAACGTAGAACGTGTAGATTGCGTGGTAAAAGAATGTAATTTGTTACTGTAATTGTACGTCATCTCTAGTTTTAGTAGCTCAACTGTGAGTTTTCATATTTTGCTTTTGCCTTTACTCGCCCGCTTTCCGCTTTCCGTAGCCATTCCGGTGCCCTCCCCTGCAAGGTACTCCCAGCAGATATTCAGCCTTTTCTGTATTGTTTCCCAAACCGTCGTAAGGTAGCAATGTTAAGCGGTGCTAGTGAATGGCTGTTCGAAAGGTGTTTTTTAACAGACACACGCGATAAACAATGATGACGTGAATAATCTTTGCGAGGGCATCCCCGGTAAATCTAATCTGAAAGTTAGCAGTTCTCAGAACCGTTCGGCAGCGGCAATAAAAACAGCGGAAAGTAACAAGTATTATCATTGACAAAATTTAAATAACTACACCTCAGCCTCTCCTCATCGCGCTCCGGCTTGAATAACTTTCCAAAATGGCAGCTTCAAGAGAAGAGAACGTAGAAAAGTAAAGATGATCCCTTAGAGATCCGTCTGCAGTCGAGATGCGTCTCTGCCATCGGTTCCTCTGTAAAGTCTGTGGTGAAATTCGGTGTCGATCATAAACATTCCTTTCCTTTCGCGATGAGAAGAATCGTGCGCCATGAGCCCTGAACCATCCATTCCATTTACCATTTAATAAGAATGTGTTTTTCAACTTTCTTTAGTTCGATTGGGACAAGCAACCATCCTGAAGGAGTTTTCGTATCTGGATGCTGCCTGTCCCCAATGCAGGACATCCATTGATTTTTCTTAGTTTGTTTTTGTTTTGAGATCAGCCCGAATCTCGGTGGCGATCACACTCTCTTCCGCAACACGGGACCGCAATTATGTTGTTATTGAAAAATGTGAAGTGAAAGAAACTCACCTACCAATAAACACGTATGCAATAATGCTGTTAATGTAAGTTTGTGAACATGATGAACTTTGTTAGCAAGAGGTGCATTACGGGAACGAAAGTTTTTGCTAATTAAGAACATATTGGAAACGTACGATCGTGTTTTTATAATAAGATTCACAAACCGATTCGCCTCGGTCGGCATGTAAACAAGCAATCATAAAACAGAGAGAGGTTTAAGCAAGAAATTTTAGGGCCATTGTTATCGTATATGAGTAAACATATCAACTAAATATACATATATACATAAAATTATGCCAATAGAAAGTGTAACAAAATAAAGAAAAAGAACGATAAACCCCCTATTCAGTTCATTCTAATTTGAAAGATACTTGCTAGGCCTTATCGATTTCAACATTCAGGATAACAACCGGGATGAGGGATGATGATCATGATTCGTGATTTTCTCGTTTCCCCCGTTTTAATGCAATATAGTCCACCAGGGAACGGCCATAAAATGGCCACAAAAACTAAGGACATCCCAAGCACATTTACAATTTCTGTTGATGACCGCTTCGCGAAACGATCGCGCGGTAGGTGGGATCAAAAGGAGCATCTCTCGCCGCGTTTATGTTACTAAATTATTCATAAATTTTGTTTGTGCCGGAAAAGGAACAGGGATAGGGCTCTCTTTTCAAACGACATCAGTCATTCGGTAGAGGCTGTCGCTCTCTGGGGATTGCCAGCATAATCGTCCGGAACTTTGTCGGTGTCGGCAGTGCTTCGCGCGGAGAATGCTTTTCCCATTTTTCATACCAACACAGGACCCCCTCTGACAGCAGACGCTTCAGTTTATGATGATGATGACGGTGATGATGATGATGATGATGTACATGGTTGACGGACAATAATTATGCAAAATTTACCGTTTTTACGAACGACTGCACCACCGTCTCACTTCTGCCCGCTCCCAAACACACACACACTTTATCTTCGGCCTTCGGTTCTTCTCTAACGGTACTTTTTCGTGGCCTTCGTTCTCTCGGAACTGGAACCATTCTCAAGCGGATTCCGAGCGGGGATCGGTATGAAAAACGACAACGAAAGTGTGCCGCACTGTCGGAACGGATGCTTAGCTCTATTTGTTTGTGGGATGATTTGTGGCTTCGGAAACGAACCGGAACACGTAATAACAAGCACTCGGATGTGGTAACTGGAATTGATGCGAGAAAGAAAAAATCTACTCAATTCCGGTTAGGGATAGTTTTATTTTTTACACAACCTAAAATGTAATTCATGTTCCATTAAAACTTGTACAAATTGTGCAACAAAATTTACTAATCTTTTCTGAACAAAATTGCTTAATTTTCACGTAAACTTCACCCCTCCGGTCAGGCTTTTGGCTTTTCCAACTTAGCATAAGGCATCGGCCTCACCGCGCCGCCTCAACTGCCCCGTCGACCCGTCGGTGTCGGTGTCGGGCAGGGAGAATAAATATTAATCAACGAACGTCGGCAATCCACACGGTCGCGGCTCTTTCTTAGCATGTTTCTAGCGTAGCCAAATGATGGTGACGGTATCACTCCATGTTGGTTCCGCCTCTCAAAAATTATGACACGATAAATGAATTAGGAGCGCGCACCGTGGTGCACATGGCAGGCAGCCGCCGCTCGACGATTATGAATATGCGTCCTCCCGGAGCCAGGACCCTATTAGCCGATGACGGATTCGCCCATCGTACAAGGGTTTGCCGTTCGATTGCGATTGCTCCGGACCGCCGCTGAGTTCTTGGCATGTCCTTATTGCGGACCTCGCCATGGATGGATCATGACACTTCTGGTGAGCGGTTTTACTATTTTATCTAATCAAGAACTTTATATCTGACTTTTTTCAGCAAGAAGACATACTGTAAATGGAAACATGAAAAGCCATAAATTCTCGACCATCTACTAGTAGCTAAACTATTTGCATTGCTTAAACTCGGAAGCCCTGGTTTGCGAAAAGGCACGGTTGTCATCACGCTCGATGCACGAGATTCCCAGTGGAGTGCAACGATTAGACTCATCAATCCGCTGGCAATGAAATCCGTGCCAGTCAATGCGCGACAACTGTGTCCGTTTCATGACAAGTTTATTTGCCATCATCATCGTCCTTCTGCTGCTTCTGTTTTTTTAACTTCGGAACCCTAGCGTGAAGGATAATAAGTGTAATCTGCTTGATATCCGTCCATCACGGGACATGTGCCCCGTCGAACGAGTGCCATTGTGATCCATTTCGTTCCACTATTACGACTGATGCGAAGAAGGATTTTCTGTTCCCCGCGGACACGTGGACGCGTTCGTCAATGGGTAACAAAATTGGACTTCAATTAACGGTTACATTTTTTGCCACATTTAGGGCGCTAGCCTGGGTCGTTCTTTTAACCATCTAAAGGTATATAAATGATTTTATTGTAGAATTCCTGTAGCAATCCCAATACAAAACTCCGACACAGAACCATCCCACAGGCTGTAGGTATTCGTACATAGGCCATAAAAAGTAATCGTTTCCGTAGCGTCGACAAACTGGTGATTTGTTATAACTATTACCGTACGCTTTCACGAACCGCATTTCGGAGCAGCTTTATTTCTTTCACCACAAATGATTATTTTATCGTTTGCTTACTGCATATTATGTATGCACACACACATACTGGGCGCTCCTGGCCGAAGGCCGGTGGCCATATGTTGTCACTCTGGTCTGCTGCGCTGCCCGCGTGACTCCCATTTCGCCCCCGTAACTGCCCTGGGGGCGATACTCCGGAGCGGACCGTCACCAAGTTGTGCGCGTTCCGAGGGACAACCCACAAAACCCGGATTGCCCGGACCATTTTTTGCCACTTCGGCACTGGTTCCCGTTTTTTATGATTATTTTCACGGAGCACTTCCCTGCTCGCTGGTTTGTTGGTTGTGGCTATTGCTAGGAATATGGTTCGGCCCGAGAGCGCACAGACAAGGCCCTTGATCCATTTCGGTGCGAAGAACACCCGGGGGGCGCGGTCAGTGATTGCGAAAATTGCGTCGACGGCAAAAGAACCGAAACGGACGAATCTCAGCGAAAAGGGACCGTTTTCGGGAACGGATTCGGGAGCTGGAGCGTCTTGAGTTTGTTGACCAGTTTGAGACCAGCAATTGAGTGGTTTCTAGTGACTGACAAAGCATCAGTAACCATTCGAACTGCTTAAATCTTCAATCATCAATACATAAAAGTTTATTGAAAGCATTGAAAGTAACCTGACAATTACCATACCCAAAAAACGCTTTATATGTAATTAATTCCGCTTTCTACTCACGCAACAGCAACACGCCTCGACGTGCCGATCCCCAAACTCGCTTCGTTCGCGAATGATCCGTGCCTCCGTACATCGATTGCATTATTGTCTAAATTACGACGAAAAATGTCTCGCCAAGATTAGAAGCCATCCGCCATCCGTGTTCAGAGCCTTCCATCGGCCATTTGCATCACACCGTCTTCGCCTCCCGGTGTCTTCGACGGCCAAGACAGACATCTAGACGCTACGGAGACGCACAGCCCGAAAACGGTCTAAAACAACTCGGCAACCCACCCCGTGGTTCGTTGTCTCAGGTCTCGGTTGGCCGCGGCTACTTGTGATTCCTGTGCGGTGGCCCGAAGGGAACAAAATTATCGCCGACAATCGCTTAGCAAAGCGAAATGCTTGGCAAAAATTTAAAGCCGGACGTCTCCGGTGGAAAATGAAACGAAGGAAAAAAGACCACGAAAAGAGCCAGTTGGTGCTTCCCATTGACCAAAATCGGTGGCGATCGCGCACTTTAACGCGATCGAATTGATATTCGGCGCCCGTCGGCGGAATGAATTGTTTAATTACTGCGAATGAATCGAGATTTGTTCGGCTCGATCGGGCACGTGCGATGGCGCAAGGCGCGCATTTTCTAAGACTTCTTCCTGTCCCTGGCCACCAACCAGGGCTCGGGGCTTTAATGTCGTTTGTTTTCGGTGGTCAATCATCCTCACGACCGCAACTACCGTGTGCGTCTTTGTCGGCATCCGTCGTCGTCAAAGAAGCGGCCAACAAGGTAGATTGGTGTAATGGGGATTATGTTTGGGCATTTCGACGGTTAGACCAATTCTCTGCACCGAGCCGAGGGCGAGAGCCGCGAGGTAAATGCATGTGATGAGGTTTGCATAATTTAATTCAAATTTGGAAGGGAGAATTCCAAAATGTACTGTGGTGATGTTGCCGGTGCAAAAATGCATTAAAAGCACGAACTGAAAGCATTTCTCATTCGTGAGTAACCATTAAAAAAAAGGGTTCGTTACTTTAAGTTAATCAATGTTTCTAATAGTATCTAAGTCGAATACTCGATGACTCGAAACTCGAGCTTGACTTACAAAGCAAATTGATCGTACTCGTATTAAGTTAAATTAAATTCCTACAGTAACCAACTTCTAGCCCATAAACCCTGGTAATTTGCAAACTTTCTTTACCAGAAACCTTTCCCGCCGTCCTAATGGACCCTTTTTCCCGCCGACCGCATTATTCGCATGGGACAAAATAATAATAAAAAAACGCCAAACCGATTCCGGTCTCAAGCCGTGACCGATGAAAACATTAGTCCATTCTGCGTTAGTGTGGCCGGAAAATTCCGAGATCCTTGCCGAAAGCAACCAGCGCACACACACACAGGCGGCCGCACAACTTTGAGGGGCGTGCCCGAAGTCATTAGTTTGTATGATGACAAAGGGAAATTTTATTGCGTGTCCTGTTTTTTTTTACTCTCTCTCGCTGGTCCTTATTTGTTGCACCCGGAGAGCAGCAGCTCCGGTTGGCCGCTGCTTTCCGCCCCTCTAGATCGAAGCCCTGTAATTCGTCCCCTTCGGCACCACAGCGGACTGTTCCGGTTCGCCGTTCGCCAGCGAACGACCGCATCGATTACTGGCTTCCGGTTACTCGGCGGTACTTGTGAAGCCATTTTTTAGCACTACTGGCCACTACGGGGTGCCTCGCTTTATCGGCCTTGTATCTGCTCCTTGCTGCCGTCGCTAGCAGGACGTTTTTTTGTGCTTACATTGCAGCACAAGTCCGAAATGAAGTGCGTGCCTTGCCGACCGGGCCTTTGCGGACTTTGGCGAGGATGGGCAATGGTTTTGCACTGCAGAGGTCGTGAATTTTGCCACAGCAATTTGCTCACGCGCAGCGGGAAGTCGAAGCTGGACCGTGTTTTAATCTGTTGACTCTGCTCGTCGTCGGTGAAGTGGTCGTCGGGACTTTTTATTGAGTCTTCCTGTTACCAATAGCCGCGGCTATTGGTAGAGCCAGCTAGCCGCCACAACACATCACAACAACAAAGTGACAGCTGAGTGATAAGCGAAACGCCGGACCAGACGGACTAATTTTGAGTCGCTTCTTTCGGATCGCTTCTTTCGGTTCGCTTCTTTCGTGATCGATAATAAAGGACTTCAAGATACGGAACGGTCGCGGTGTTTGACTATTACCAACACTTCCAATCCAATCCGAAGCCACGAACACAGAGGATAATAACGTATCGATCTTGCTATAGATGCTGCATACCTTAGTGTTGCTGATTGAAAGTACGTGGACGTGCGAATCCAATTATGCGAAGGTTCGGTTGATTTATGACAGGATCCAACCTTAAAGCGGAACCACACAGAATCATAGGCACACTATGGCGTTGCACTGCGCCCAAAAACACCCAAAGCTTCCCAAGCGAACCACGCAACGGCGTGTTTTCTTGTTCAATTGTCAATTCAAGCCCCGGACTCCGCGTGGCCCGCCAAATCGTTCGCGTCCGCGTGCTCTCACGAATCACAAAACGCTGATCGGTGTCGCCGTCGTCGTCGGTGGAACGTCACGGTCACGATTTATGCGATAGGTTTATTGATTGATTTTTAACGATATGTAACCCGATATATCAAACGGGCTGAAAGGGGCAGTGGCCGCACCGTTCGGGAGTTATTTATCCATCTCGCTCGAGATTGACGCTGCGAGCTACGCGACCGCAAACCTACTTAATTCCGCTCACAGAGTTAGGAATTTCGGTTCTCCTCGGTTTTTCAACGAGTTCCCCAGCTGGGCAAAATTTAGCATAAACCGTTTCTGAAAATCCCACCGACTCCTGAGGACTTAATTATTGATCCATGAGATGTTTAAGGACCTCCTGACAGAGTCATAATTGTTTTGTTGCGCCTTTGCGGCGTTCAACGTAACGGTTCTCGCCGGCGCAGTGAGCATAAGTGAAGGTTGAGTAACGGGCCCACATAACCCACAGGCGCAACGCAAACAATGTGTGAAAGAGTTAAATTGAGCGTGCCCAATCCTTCCACCAAACGTCTTGGCCTTGCTCCGTTGGCCGCGGAGGCCGGTTTGAGGACACTTTTGGAACCCAAGCCAAACGAGCCACATCTGCAAACCAGCTGACGCACCGCTACGGACAGGACCCTGGCGGCCGTTCGGTACATTCAAAGGAAAGGCGTTAATTAATATTGCACGCCCGTCCTTCGGTGGTGGTCTTCGGCAAAATTGGGATAATGTTCAAACGACCCGGGCGCGACCACAGAAATCGCGACAAACGCCGACCGAATGTGTTTCCAATGGGTGTGCCGGGCCATTGGGATGCTTCACTGATCTTGACTACTTTCCGTCGCAGTTCGCTTGGTCCGATGGCCCGATAGTGGTATGCGCGTAGGTCAAAGGATTTTGAAGCAGTTTGCCGACTTTCATGTGAGCCGACCAAACCGGGCAAAATTCCTACCCGAGCGGCTGGGGTTCCTGGGGTGATTAATTTGTTGTAAACACCACGATTCTAATTAAATTCGCTCCAGCCCACGATGCTATGATTCATTCGTAGTTCGTAGCAAAATATGATCTTGATCCCTTTGGCTAGCTTTATATTACTAATTGACGACCCAAACACTACCAAAAACATTACAGTTTCGGCTATAGTTTTTACTTTAGTATTAATAAATCTGTTGTTCTGTCGTTTGATAATTCAAAAAACGGAACTCATGTTCTTCCAAATTGCCATACATTTCGCTTAGAACCATCTATATACATTTTCGCACATACTCGCATTAAAATTTCTGTTCATTTAAATCTGCCAAAGTGAATTATATAATTATCTTCTACTAAGCTTGGGTCCTTTTATTGATCCCGTAGCCCATTACATCTATCAATCATCTTTCGTAGGACCGCTTTTGTCTATCAATGGAACATAATCCTGCGAACTTCGAGAAGTTTGCTTCGAAAGCATCATCCCCAATCACCACCGCCAACCGCCGTAACCCTTGCCACTGATGCATTTTGCGCTTAAAATGCCTGCAAATCGCCTGCAACGCTGCTGATCGATCGGCCAATTCGACGGAGCCAAAGTTTGCCATTATTTCACAGGCACGAAAGCCAGTGCTAAGTGTCACTCACTTCACTGACACTTCATCACGACTGCGCTGTTTATCGATGGGCGATGCGCGAAACAATAGCAAATCCGACCGGCTGGACGGGGGGAGGAAACTTACGTGAACGATGACAAATTATCGCTCCCTTTCGGCCTTCCTCTGTAATAATTTTAATTTGTTAATTCTCGTTCACGTTGCAAAACGCGCGGTGAACGGTGAAGCGGCGGCATCCTGCCGTGCACGGTGACACACGTTTGGCCGTTTCGGAAGTCAGTTGGCGCGAAGGGACAAAAGATCAATCCCGGATCGGACCCCTCCTAATCGGTGTCTCCGGTGAAAAGGGCACGTACCGTCGGATGCCACATCAAAAGCAGTACCGGCCCCGAAAGCCAGTGTTGCGGAGTGCCCAAAACCGGCGTCGAAGGCGTGAACATCCATTTGGGACCCGAGCGATGTTCGGGATGTCCTTTTCATTCGAGCCGAGAAGAAAGCGTGCAGCTCGAGAACAGGGAAAAGGCGTGAGACACCTGGATGGAGATGAATGAACGGGCTACCGGCCCGTGACTGTGGGCCCGGATCGGAGGGCCGATTCGGGAAAAAAACTGTTCGCCCTTCTGGTGGTGTTGGTGGGTCGCATAAACGGTGAGAAGGAGCAGCCACCCGGTTAACGACAATTTGGTGCGTGAAATTGGCCCACTTCGTCACGGCCACTAGAACCTGGTGTGTTGACTTTCGCCCGTTAATCGATGGTCGTTGTTTTATTTCCGGTGCCGCTGCCTCGCGCGCATAAGTGCCCCCGGGAGCTAGGCAGACCCTGCACACGAACCCATCTGTCCGCTCCCGGATCCCGGGGGCACCACGAGACGGAGGACGGCAGCATAAAATAAATTAAATCCCGCCACAAATGCGCACCGCCACAATAGCCGACCGAGGAGCAGGAAACCGACCGGCAGGAACAGGGCTCTAATCGGGCTAATCGGCCGGCAAGAGAGGGCAACAATTAATGGTGGTAATTCACTGCTCCGGGCACACCGGCGTTAGATCCCGCCCCGAAATCACTGCCGAGAGTCCTTCCGAGGGCGCCCATCTGTGGGCTGCAAGAGGCCAAAATAGACGCGATCGCGCGTAATGGGACCCGGGATGGCTTTTTGGTCCTCCGTGATTAATTTTATGCACGACGAGGTGTGACCAATCGGAGGCCGTCACGATCGGCGTTATTTACATTAAAGGCGCCGTGCATTTGTGCCTCCCTCCTGTTCGCTGCTGTAAGATCTGGAAAGAGGCATATAGAATTGGGTTCTGGACAAATTATACAAACTTTAGTAATTATAATTTTAGTTCTCAGTTGAACGTTGAATTATGCTGAATTCTTGTTCCTTTTATTAATCACTTATCGAGTAAAATCTTTACAGTACACTTTCGCTTAGCTACCTCCCTATTTTTATCGCTTGACACAAAAGAGTTTTAAGTATTTTAATAGTTAAATGGCATAACACTAGACCCCAGCTCAGCCCCGACTGCCGGCCACTGCACCGAACGCCAGTTTGGTTATCGCTCAATTTGGGTTCGTCTGGAGCCTCTCGGACCTCATGTTGTTGGCCACCAGCACATTCTGGTTCTGATTTGTGCAATTAAATTAATTTAAAGTACGCGACTATTGCTTTCAATTACGACGCGCCGTTGTTCCCTTCGCACTCAACCTAATGTTGCTGCATGTTGTTTCTATCGCGTAGCAAATTGGACCTTTCCCATCGCTTCGTTATTTCTGTTTTTAGTTTTCTGGTAAGTCAAGACATTAAAAATAAAATAAACCATAGATCGATCGAAGGTGTTAGAGAGGCTTAATAGATTTTGAATGGATTTTAATGCTGACTAGTCTGACACCGCTGATGAAGGAAGAATTGCTAAAGGACCTTGTTCCGGAGGAGACCCGGTTTCCATTTTCACTGGCTTTAAGAAAGCTACACACTGAGATCAACTTGAGGTAAAACAAACGAAAAGATCGCCACGTTCCATAATAAACTTGAACCAACACACCAATCAAAAATCGCTCTTTTTTAACGTTCACTTAACAATTACACTTCGACACAGGCAATTACGGTTGTTGGCTGTCCCACGCTAGTCGCAGCAGTTTTAAGTGGCACATGTTCCGTGTCCGGTCTGCCCCGGGGCCTGCTCTTAATTGAGTTGATATAAATTGTTTTCTGTCACCAGCCGAACGGGGAAATCAGGAAGTAATTTGTGTGTTGGCCACCGTCGTCACTTCCGGAAACGAACGATTGTGCCCACTCGCGCGATCACGATCAGCCACTTTTGTCACGACCACCACTCCACCGCGCATTCAGAACGTTTTTGGGTTGACTACTGGAACTGGATGAGCCGCGGGTAGCGAGGCACTGTGTGGTGGTTGGGCACCGATCGAACATCCGAATCTCGCGGCCCCACTTGCGGCGAACCCACCGGGTCCGGGTCCGCCTCCATCGGTCGGTAGACCGCCACCGAGCGGCAGTCCTCCGTCCGGTCTCGTAGGCACTTCCGCCAGCGGCGCTTTGGGCGGTTTGTTCGCCCCGAATCGCTCGAAGCCCCCCGACTCGAACCCAAGGTCGGCCTTCCGCAGTTCGGCCTTCGGTCCGACCAGATTCATCTTCTCCATCTGCTGGTGCTGGGAGCGGATAGCGAAACGGTTCACGTGCACCGGAATCGGGACGACTATCTTGTTGGTCGCGCCGGACCCAGCGCTGCAACCGCCGGCACCACGGCCACCGAGACCGTGCGAGTTGAGGCCGGCCTTTACCCGTTTCCACTTGGCCCGCCGATTCTGGAACCAGATCTTAACCTGCAAACGGAACAATCAGGCGGCAGTGACGTTATGTCGGCGGGGCCAAATGGCCGGACGGTAAAAGTCCTTGGACGCTACAAACCTGCACTTCGCTCAGCTTCAAACTCGTCGCTATTTGGCTTCGCTCCGTGAGGCTGAGATACTTTTTGGCGTGAAACTCTCGCTCCAACTCCAGCAGCTGCTCCGACGTGAAGGCCGTCCGACGGCGGCGTGATTTGGAAGATTCGTTGCCACTCCCGGACCGTTTCGAGGATGCGTTTGGGCCGCCATCGTCCTCCGAGCATGCATCGGAATCGGAATCACCGAGATCTGAAGGAATTGGGTGGGTAAGTAAGAAAAACAGTAAGGGTTAGGGATTTTAGTTAAGGATGAGCCTTGGATCTATCCCCATAAACCTGAATCAGTACATGACGAGTGGAGTGTATAAGGTCCGAGTGAACCAGGAGGAGTGGAAGGAACCAGGAACCAAGAGTAGTGGAGTGGATCAGGAACCAGGCTAAGGAGTGGTGTGAACCAGGTTCTTCGGCTCCGAAACGAGTTCGTGTCCAGAAATGGCCCGAAAAGGTGTTAGCATTAGTTTTTTGGGATGCAAATGGAATTTGGTTAGCGGATTACTTGCAAGGATAATGCATCCTGTCACAAGAGCATTTTGAAAGTGGCAAAAATCCATGGATTCAAGTTCGAATTGTTGGAGTATCCACCGTTTTTACCAGATTTGGCCCATAGCGACTTCATCATTTCAGCAAAAGAATATTATTCTTAGTTCTTTTTTCAGTGACAAGTGGATTCTTCAATTATATTGAACCCTGTAGTGATCTCAACCAATTAAGAAACAAGTGTAAACAAGTAAAACAATTTAACATCCAGTAATCATGTAATCTACGTACACATTTTGGCGCCCCCTTCGGCTTGCAGAATCTCCTGGATCAACACCATTAATCTTCGTTAAACGATACAGTGTGTCGGTGAGAAATAAGTCCTCAACCAAACGCACTCCATGTCCTGGTAAATCAGTGCCCGTGCGGTGAGTCAAAGGCCCCTTTAACTCGATAACCCACTCGACGAACGACTGATCCCACCAATTTGTAGCTCATAATGTTTCGTCAACCCCCGCCGAGGGGTTGAAAGGTGGCCCGGCACACGGCCGTCGGCTCGACGGACTGAGTGAGAAAAATGCCCTCTATTCAGCCGTCGCAAACGTCGCAAGTTTTCACCCTCCCGCAAGGGGATTGCTCATCTCGAAAAGAGCGGCAAGGCGACCGACAAAAAAACGGCAAGAAAAGGGATGCGCCACGCGAAGGCGCCAGTTTTCATTACCACCTACAGTGAAAGTCAATTTAGCAGCGGTGGCAAGTGGCCGTTCCTGTGGCCACCACCCCGTAACGATGATAATCGAATCATAATTCGCCACCGCGAACGTCCTGCCGGGGCCGTGTGCGTAGCGTCAACAGCGTCCGGACCCGGACAACCCTCCGGAGCCACGTGACGCCAGCGGCCGAAGACAACGACGGCTTCAAAACGTGCGCTCCGGAACGGTAAATTATTCATAATCCGTTTAAGTGAATATTAACACACTCCTTCCGGTGCGAGGGAGAGTCACGAGGGCGAGGGCCGACCATGAAGCCGTCTCTCGGGTGGGGGGGAGTGGGCCCTTTGGGTGCATCCTGCGCTGCAATCTGAGCGAGAATATGTTTCAAAAACGGTTCAAACGGCCACGAGCTGTGAGGATGTCAACCGTCGACAGCGTTTTAAGTGTTTTGGATGGAAACAAGGGAACCCTGACAAAGCGTAATTAATCGATTCGTTTTGGATTTTTCTTTTATTTTAAATTTTACAAGTCTCTTTGAAAGGCACAACATAAGAGGACGGCATTTATGATAAGTCATAGTGAAGTCAGCACTTCTTCAAAATTGTAATTCTAAAGGCTGTTTGACTTTAGATAGTTCTAGAAGCCAAGCTTTAAGTTTTGTTTAGTAAACGATAGTCTCTCTAATGCTTTTGAAGGGTTGTAGAAACTTGTTAGCTAAATGAAGCAAATTATTTTTAACTATGATTGATTTATCACAAAAAATATTGCCCCCTAGGGCTGCGTATGACAACTATGGCGATGATGGGCCAGCGTCGTGAATGCAGCTTTTCGAGGCTTCTTTCTTCTTTGATTCTGTACTTTTTTCAACTAAATGAGGTAGTAAATATCAGTTACTGATTATGATAACCCGTTATGCCCGTTTTGCGCCTACAGAAATGTTTAGAATAATACAGGGTTATTAATTCTCTTTTTTCATAAAAGAACTTTAAAAAACACATGAAAAATTATGTTTTTGAAGTAATTTTTTTATCGTAAAGTTTGTTCTTGGCTCCCGAGCGTTCTTCGTCAACAGTCGATTCTGATAAGATAATTTTCAACCGTCAACAGCTTGTGTTTTGCTCGTTGCCTCGTCTTGCTGAAATCACATATCTTCTAAGTCCATATCTTAATTGCAGGCCATAACAATTATGCTTTCATCTGGCGCTATCGCTCGGATTGTCCCTTTGTGGTTTTCGGAAAGATAAAGTCAGTTTTTCTGGATGTAACGACCTCTCTTCAATCAATTGAGGGTTTTCAGTGCCCCGGTAAGTTTGCTTGTTTACGTCAAGGACCCTAGTTTAAAAAAATTTAATACATTGTTCTATTGTTAAGCGATTCATTTTCAAAAATGAGATACATTCTACTAAAAGTTTAGTACTTCGATTGATAATTATATTCGGAAATTGTGAAGTGCCAGTCCTGTGATTTCGAAACTACAAAATGGATAATGCTGTATTTTCGTAAATATACAGCATCGATTCGAAATAGTCGGCTTGTATTTGATTAACAAAGACACTTAATAGATAAAACGATAAATTAGATATACCGATCAAAACTACATCGTTTGGCGTATCGAATCAATTGAAATCAGGCATCTTTAGCAATCTACAGCCACTCTCAACGCGTTCAGCGCAATGGAACAAATTGAATTTGGCTATCATAATAGTACGGGGCGAAAAGAAACAACCGCGAAAGAAAACCCGGCGCAAACTATGTATCAATTACGGACCGCTTAAGGAGCACAATGCCGCGACCCGTTACAACCAGTCGCGTCGAATCAAATTAAATCGTGACCAATCATTTTCCAAACCCGGAGTAAAAAAGTCTTGTAGTGCCTTCGAGTCGGACTGCTCCGATCCGATCGATTCCGATGACTCACGAGTCGGTCATTAATCTCGCCGGCCGAGCCGCGGGACTTACCGGGATTTTTGCCACCACAACCGGACGGTGAAAGTGACAGACTGATGTCCCCGTCACTGCACGCCGACCCGTCGGCACTGTCCGCACCGTCCGCCGGTGCGCCACCGTCTTCCTCGGCCGCCGTCGACCGATCTAAGCCGGCATCCTGCGATAGTCCTGTCACGGCAGGCCGTGTCGTCGGAGCTGCTGCCGCTGGTAGCTGAGGTGGCTGATCCGGGGAGACACCTCCCGCCGGCCCATTGATGAATGGCTCTCGATTCCCGGCCGCCGCTCGTAAATAGTCACAAGAGTCGCCATTCGGGAGCACTCCCGCAAACGTTGGTATCGCCTGATGGTCGGCCCGTAGGTATCCCGTATACCCGGGACCGTATCCGGCCGCGGCGTACACCTTCGACAGCAGACCGACGTCGTTGGCGTGAAATTTATCACCACTTCGAACGCGGCTCCCGGGCGGTGAGTTCGGGTCGGCTGTGTGCGATTTATCGTGGCCCAGCAACGCCGACAGCTTCTCGTTGGCCGCCTGTGACAGATAGCCCACCGGAAGCCCGACCGTCCACGGGTGGTACAGGGGGGGATTGAAGTTGCTGCCGAACGACAGCATAGCGGCACTGTAGCCGGCCGCGGCTGCTGCGGCCGCCGCCGCCAAATATTGTTGCTGCTGCTGCTGCTGAGAGGACACTTCCGGCTCGGTGGGTGACGACGTCGATCCTCGATCGTCCTCCACCGGGTCAATCACGGGCGAAAGGGGCACAGGTGGTTGTGGTGGTGGCGGTGTATTGCCGGTGCGACGGCGCTTAACCGCGATTAGGTTTTCGATCGAAAAGGATGTGCTCGGAAGGGGTCGTGCATATTTCACTTCCGTGTGCCCCATCGTCGGCAACGGTGCGGTCGATAGTTTATCCATCGCCTGGCCAGACTGCGTCACGTCCGAACCCACAATCACCGGTGGCGCATCAAGCGATTCACGATCCAGTCACTTGCTTCACCAAACGAACGCGAACGGAAATCTCGGGACGTCCACCGATCCGATCCGACATCGACAACCAGCGCGCGACACTTTTCGACTGATTTGATGTGCGCGTCCCAACGATCCCGGAACCAGTATGGCGAAGACTCGCCACACACACACACACAGGCACAGACACAACGCCACGGTGATGACAGCTAGTCATCGCATTCCCTCTCTCGCGACGGCATTCTCTCGCTCACTCACTATGCATTGGGCTGAGTGCGTTAAGCTCAAAAGGACGAAGTACGAAGTGTTAAGAAAAAGGAAAAACAAAGGACGTGATGTCTGGGTTTGTGTGTGTGTGTGTGTGCTTCTCCGTGTCAGAGGATAATTCGATTAAGATGTGGCCAGATTCGGACCGCTTTAATGGCCGTTGTTTCGCCATCGCCGCCCTTTTGTTGTCATCCCACAATCTGGTGGGAAACACAACTTGATTACAACCTGATTAAAATGTGCCACGTTGGCTGCTCGAGCGGTGCTAACGATGGTAGCAGATTAAGTTGAGGCGTCAAATCTAGAACGGGTGATTGTTATTAGAAGAGCCCAAGGGTTTTCTTCGTGACTTTCTTTTATAATCTTGAAGCAATTAATACATTCCCTGAAACTTAAACCATTAGATAAACCTCTACAATTTGGAAAACCTTGTCAAAAGATTCAATTTAAATTCTATCTCGTTTATTCTTACTTTGTGTCAATTATTTTTAGAAACTCACTCGATTCACTCACAGTGATACTTTGAAAACAAGTGCCACAGTGTAGCCTAGTTGCAATAAACATGTTCCATTTTACTGTCCTCTCGCACCCAAAAGGTTCCACAATTTATTACTCACACTGTTACGCGAGAGTAATAAAAATTGCTTTCTAATTGCTAGACAATTTCGGTACAATGTGTCAGAGTGTTGCCAACTGTGTTTGCTGGGAAAACCATTTCCCCGGAAGGGTCCGGTAATTTGTTGCTGAAAACCGGAATGTAAAGAAAAACAGAAACCCCCGGCCTGCTGGCCACGCCCACTGCAACCAGCCAGGGGCGCCATGATTGGTTGGCTGCGTACGTTTTACTCTGTCAAAGGGTGAAAATTCAGCAGCGCAAGCGCGCACATTTTCCGATCATTCAAATATCGATTTGCTTTCCCACACAGACGGAAAATCACATTCCGACACACATTTACACCACACGCGAAAGTGTGGCGTCTAACAATGGCAGTCGTTAGGTCGTTGCGACCCGTGGAAAACTCGCGAATTGAACGTTGAAATGTGTTTGCTTAATTAGCGTCACATCAATTGATGTGTCAGTTTCCGGTGGAACAATTACGGTGGCTCAATTAGGGACTTTGGAAACCGTAAAACGCATTTGACTCAAAATTTATTATATCAGAGTGTAATTTCGGACTAAACCATTGGTTCCGTTACCAAAAAGGAAACGTTTTTTTTTTTTCATATTATTGGCAAAGTTGTGTTTTGAACACACCATACAAAGTATAATTAAATGACGCCCTCATACCCGGTTTCACCGACCACCGTAACCACCAACCCTAATAATAGTGCTCAAGTCCAACGTACGCAATATGCTGCCCGCCTGGTCTATCATTTGCGGTGCGTAGGCACGCACTGGTAGGTCAATTGAAATGGGGTCCACCAATATTTACCATC
The DNA here is from genome assembly GCF_943734635.1 of Anopheles cruzii. Lineage (NCBI taxonomy): Eukaryota > Metazoa > Arthropoda > Insecta > Diptera > Culicidae > Anopheles > Anopheles cruzii. Next base: position 40,133,663 of record NC_069144.1, on the reverse strand, counting down.
GTTCTAATTGATTACCGAATGCGTCACCTGTTGGGAAAATCAACAATTACTACAGTTCACCCTACAGAGGGTAAAACATGGACACGATTCCCCGTTGATTATGGTTTACGAAAATACCCAACCTTCGGTGGCCTTCACTAACTCCCGCACTCCCGCACTCAATTATGGTACAGTCGTTAGGTCGAAGGACACATCGGGGTTTCACTATTGAAATATGGTTAAAAATTGAGAACAACCAACAACCCCCTCGAAAAAAAAAGTGCCGACGTATTACAGGCGGTTGTGGCTAAGCGACTACATGGCAGAATGTTTGTTTTATGTTAATGTCAATTTAAACGCTGTTACCCGCGCCCGAAACATCATGTTTCTGGCTTTACAAACCCGCAAACCCTGCGGCAGTAGGGGCAGTTTGGTCCACCATTAAACGGTTAGTGGAAAGTGGCTCAGCGGTCTCGTTATTGATTTTTGTGCTTCCGAATTCGTGTTTTTTTTTTGGTCCTACTATCGATCGCGCGAGTAAAATTTTCCCCCCGTTTGAACTTCACTGTTGCTGGATCGAACCAGATCGAACTTTCCGGGACCTCCACTGCCGAGTTGATGTGGCCTCCTTCGAAGAATGTTAAACACAAAATACCCCACGCGTGGCTTTGGTTTGCCCTCGTTTCACGCCTGATAGCGGAGAAAGTTGGATCCTTACCATATATCGTAATTGCTGCTCACCAACGCGGACCAACTCTGGGTGTAACGGTACATATGCACCGCTCGTCACATATGCGCCACACATGCCTCGGCCGCACTGAAGTGTTCCGAAAAATGCCTTCATCCGGTATGCGGTCCCGACGGCGGGCGTGCGTTAACTTGGCGTGAAATTAAACCAACGTCAGCCGTTGCGGGGCCAAGAGGGCCTGCCCAAACCAGGGAGCAAACGGAGCAAATTAAAACGTTGCAACCTTGCCCGCTAGGGTCGAGGTTGTTGTAATCCTGTTCGATGCCGAGCGAACGCGAACGGGTGGAGTGCAATTTGGTCTAAAATCATCATTCAACGACTCCGAAACGAGAACAACGATCGGGGAAAACCGGGAGTGGCACCCGAAATGAGGAGATCGTGGTGTGAAAATTAAATTTAAATTTTCATCTCATTAATTACCGCAAACGAGCTGTGCCGCAAACGAGGCTCACGAGCTGTTAGATGTGACAGATTATCCGAGGACGACGCCGAGCGCAATCGTCACGCAACACGGCCTGTGGAAACGGAAAACATTCCCGATCGGCACACGGGGACGGACAACCTTGTTAACGGATTGGTTTGTTAATCAACACTAATATTTTTGTTTCGAAAGTGACAAATGCGTCACATGACCTCATGATTGGTTGGGATTAATATTTATACAACTTATTTCAATAAAAGCATTACAGTTTGAATAATGTTGGGATCATTCGGAAGGGACATTTGATCTTCAACGGTCAATGCTTCAAACTTGTTTAAATGTAAGTCAATAGAACTCAATTGGGTTCGATTCAACGAAGCCATTTAAACTTCTATCGTCTCTGGTGTCCACAAGGTCCTGCGGTCGTCACTATTTTTTATATTCATAGTTGATCTTCGAAAACCATCACACTCGAATAATGCAGAGAACTTGAAGATTTTCGTGAAGGTAAATGGGGTGTCACTCAATGAAATAATCCACAATCCGTTAGAAAGGTTCTTCGCCGTCAACAGTGTCTTTTTAGTTAGTACAAGGTCACAATCACGGTCCCTAATAGACCATTAAAGACAAACGCTTTGTCGTGGTGCCGACAAAGCTCGAATCGAAGCTATGTGTCTGCTTATTATTCCTTTCCGATTTGCCCATCAATCAACCGAGACTTTTCGCCACATCGCTTTGATGTCCAGGCCCCGGCCCTAACGGGCGGAAGAGAGTCGTTAAATTTAAAGGAAACACATCATAAATATGCCTGCGTTCTTATGGTCATCCGCGGGCAGTGCAACCGTTTGCCATAATTACATTAAATTCCAATGTAAATTAATATGCTCAAACCCAGCCGATCAGCGCGGAACCCGGAGGACGTCACAGCGAGAAGCGATTTGCCGCAAAATGTGCGTTCCCGCGTTCCCAGTCAGTCTAGGGGCGTCGTCGGCGGATCCCGGTGCCATCTGTGAATATTAATTACCTAACTGACACTCGCTTGACTGCCGATGTTTTCGCTTTGTAGGTTCCTGGCCACGAGATCGGCAATGGTGTGCTGCATCGTCTTACGGTGGCCACATTGCTTCAATCGACCGGCGACTCTTGTAGCCATGGCGGCGTCTGACGGATAAATTCTTTTGATGCAGTCCCACAGGATTCTTGACTTATCTCTTGCATCTCTTTAGCTAGGCTTGCGAAAACGTGACATCTTCTCGGTGTCACTCGGTGTGCTGATCGTATGAATGGTACCTTGAGGGCGTGATCGCACCCTAGAGAAACACTAGATAGCGCGATGTTACACACACCTGCTGGTGGTGTAGGAATTTTAAATGCATTGAGCATTTCATACATAGTAAGCACGGTAAAAATAATTTCACGGAGATCTCATTGATTAGAAATCCCACAACAGGATCTTTTCCTAGGAGAAGCATAAGCAGAATAACGAGAACTCGCCTACCAATAAAAAATAAGAAACTGTACTGTAGCAACATGATGCGCCGATGCAACGAAGAACCGGTAAACCCCCAGAATTACACGAACTAAGGTTTTACGAATAAACAAAATGTGTTTGTTGAATGTAAGGTCCCGAGTTTTACGAATACTTTTACGACACGCATCCAAGGGAACAACTTCTAACTACGTATTTATTGATATTTCTGCATCAGCATCTCCTTCCAAAAAATACAATCAAATTTCCGACCAACCTAATGATCAACCTTTTTTTTTGTTTCCTTTTTTCGTTTTCTTTCAAGGACCATTCACGAGTACGATGTCACACAAGGGATTGCTCAAAGTCGAACACTCGACGACGAACAATGGAACAGGAGTCGGCGGTGGCGGCGGTCAGCAGCGACAACCTCATAGTGACCAGGGAGGGCGTGGATCGCTGAACCTTCTATCGATCCACCACGCTGCTGTGCTTTCCGGAGATCGGCGGCGCTGACAGGGCCAGCATCTTCCAGCACGATCGACTGGAAGCAGCCGGCGCTCCCCTCGCAGGACATCATTACGCAGGGCAAGTGCCTGTCGGGCCAGGACGTCCGCGGTCCGGCGTAATCAACCGGAAGCTGGGCCTCCAGCGGATCCGCAGCATTGTCGGAGATCGGTTTCGGGAACAGGGTGCCGCCACCGCAGGAGGAGAACATCTTTACGGGCCACTGGCCTGGTGGGGGCCAGCTGTGTGATTGTAGTGTTTCTCCTTAAGACCCTTGGCCTGCACCCTGTGACCGTGGAAATAAATTCCAAACATTTTCTGTTAAAACCACGAAAGCCGCGTTAAGAATTTTCTTTATTTCCGATGAAATTGGAAAGAAATTGGCCATCGAAAGAAATGGGGGAGGAAAGTAAGGTAAGACTCGTAGCAATGCACGAAAGAAAATCCGTTTCCGTTGGAGGCTTCAGGGAAAATATTCGAGAAAACGCTACTCGTGCTTTCCTTCTCGACCTGACGCAGAGGTTTTCGCATGCTGCCCCACTTCTTAGCCATTCCAGTGTCTTGGGCGGTCATTTTTTTTAATCGGAAAAATCCGCTCCGTAAATACGTCAAAACTGCTGCGGCAACGTCCCAGCCACGGCGACGCTCCGACCAGTAAAAATTCGGTTTTCTGGAACACTAGGGGAGCAGGAGCGACTGGTAGGTAGCACCAGTGATACGCAAAAACCAATCCAAACATTATTTTGACAAAAACCCGAAACCCGAAAAATCCGAAATTTGACCAGGGGAACAGGAACGACTGGAGAACGGGCAAATACGGGACAGGGCAAATTGATTGAAATATTGCCGAAAGTATTTTTTTGTTTTTTTACAATTTTAGTCGTAAATTTCGGAGATGTTTAGCAAAAAGGACCATTTAAAGGGATTCTGGTTTATTCATCTTTAAGCGTTTAATATTTATTAATAAATTAGTGGTTTTTTAGGTAATGATTCGGTTCGCTCAAACTTGGGCACGCACTTTCTTGGGATCATAATTAACTTTCCTCAGGTGATGATAGTTTGGCAGTATCTTCCGCAGGTAGTCGAGCTGAATCATTTGCGTTTTCTGCTTGTCCATCGCCTCCCGCTGCAGGCACGATCCGCCGTAGACGATGGTTTTGTCCGCCAGGGTTTGCTTTCCGACCAACCGGCAACCGGCTCCCACGACGCACCCACTGCCGATCGTAACATCTACCGACACGTAGCTCTTGCACTCGAACACATTCCGTTCGCCGATCGAAAGTGCTTCTACGGTGCACCCGACTTCGAACACATTATCGGGCCCGATGACGAGCGGTTTCGGTTCCCCGTCAGCGGTGCGTTCGGCGGCGGCCGGATGGTCGGTCGGTATCCGATACCGCACCGTGGCATACTCCTCTAGAATGCAGTTCTCTCCGATCACGATCGGTCCCGATTCGGCAATGATAGTTGCGCTCGGATGGATGACGCACCCGCTCGAGATGGTGATGTCTCCGCGAAGGTTGCTGTCCTCGCACACCATCGAACGTGGCATTATCTTGAAGCTAAACAATGAAACAATATTCAAATAATGGTCTCGTAAAGCTGTCGGCCAGATTACTTACTCATTTGTTGCAGCACTCATGGTTGGCTTGAAAAATTGCTGTTTCGGTACAGCTCGCTGCGTCGATTGAGTTGTAAACAAACCTTCTCAGCTGTGAACTGTCAAAGGCTTAACGTCATCGGCTATGCCCCTTTGGAAACGATTACATTCGAGACAGGCTGTCAACAACCAAACTGAGGGGATTTGAAAATACGTTACGAAAAGTAAATGTGATGAAACGATTAATTTTATCCCACAAATCCGATGTAGACCGATTTTACACAATAGTTTAAACAAATAGTTTATTGTAACAATGTTTTCTCTTCCTATCCTACCGCTTTTTACCAACCTTTCTACGAGCAAATCGCTCGTGCCAGTCCGTCCACTATCTTTCGGTGCTTTATTGTACAATTTTCGCATTACGTGTGTAAAATTGTTTCCCAATTCCCGCTTTCGTTCAACAGCTGACTCCGTTCCAGGGACTGTTGTGTAGGAAGAATGTTTCGTTTCAAATCCAACGGTTTTCTATCAAAGGACATTCGGTAGTACGCGCTAAATAATGGAAGGTTCACGGAGACGCTGCCAACGGCAACGACCCGGTATTCGAGCATCTTGGTCAATACAAGGATTGTGTTGCCCGCCTATTCGTGATATTTGTTACTCTTCATACGCAACTAAAGAGGGATGCGCAAAAGAAGCGCATTTGGCGTTCAGAATGGCGCAGCAATTTGGCAGAGTTCTTTCCGTGCGTTGTTTTAAGTATAATACCCTTTTTTACATAAACATTCTCCACCCTAGCGCCCGGCTGTGTAGCTGGTTTACTGTGGTGCCAACTGTTTCCTTCCCGGTGCTTCCCTACGTTAAGCATAAGTTCCGTGGCACTTTCAATTCCACTGTTCCGTTCCGTCGAAGAGAAGCTGAAAAGCAGTCGATCTTCTATCCTGTCGCGTTGCGTTATTACCTGTTTCTAGAGGGAACCGACCCCGTGTCTCCCGTGCACCGTATCACAATATAGTACTCGTGGGTGATGTTTCAAACCGTTCGTAGGTGGTTGCGTGATGCAGTGTTAGTAGAGAAACATGCTTTTAAAACGATGAGGTTGTAAAAATGATTCACCTTTTTAAAATCACGGACAAAAGTGCTTCCTAACGTGCGGAGGTTTCGGTTTTATCTGTCCTTACTTTGAGCATGAAAGATCCATTCAGTTCCGTGGTTACCGGTAATTAGTTGTCTATGTTTTGAGCAGAAAAAATACTTCGATTTCTAGCACTCTGGCTGGGTGGTTGTGGGTTTCTCCAATCAATCTGCCGAAAATGCAAAAGATTCACCCTTCACGATCTAAACGCGCTTCCGGCCTTCACTAACCTTTCAACGAAAAGAATGGAACGCACCTGTGGAAGCTACGCATTCAAAACCGAAACCTAAATACGAAAACACTGTTAGTTCAGCGATGCCGTAACCCGGGACCCGAAACGGGGAACCATTCCATTGCCCTCGCCTGACGCGGACAGGCGTCCCCGAGGTTTATCAACGTTTAACGAGGTAATGTTTTGCTTCCAGTCGAAGTACGGTTAGTAGTATTAGTTTACGGGCGAACTAATAGTGGTCTACGGTAGTGGGTTGTGATGCTTTCAGTGACGTTGGTGCCACCACCAAACCTAAATCCTGCCATTCGATACGTTCCCTAGCTATCCTAACACGCATTCACGCATCTCCGCTCACGCTCACTCGTTCACACTCTCGCCGCCCACTACTGGTGCTGAAACTCCCACTTCTGGGTCTTGATTCCCGGATGGCAGGTCGCTACGTGTACGTAGCTCTTCGTCGACAGGTCGCTACTGTCCAGGCAGAGGCCGGACTCCTTGTGGCGCAACTGCCGGTGCTCGGTAAACTCCCACGTGTCGTCGATGTCGTCATCGTCGATGCACGGTATCATCACCACGAACTTGGACTCCGACTTGCTGGCCTGCACCGTCGCGCAGCTGCGCTCATTGCGCAGGACACCGCGCTTGGTGAGCGAGAACAGCTGCGAAGCGGACACTTCTGGCTTGAAGCACGTGTAGATGCCCAGATTCCACGGCTTTTCCGCGTTCTGCTGCAGCGTGTCGAGGCACAGGCTGTCGGCTTGCGACGCCAGCCGGCCGAACGCGAGCACGTTGCGCGTCGGAATGAACTTCTCCGGGTACACGTTCGTCATGTACCAGTTGAAGCTCTTGCAGTGCAGCTTCTCTCGCAGCACCTTCCGGTGCGTTACGTCCCCCAGTTCCGGATGATCCTGCGTAAACGAAGAGGACCAACGAGCATTGTTAGTTAGCCACCGTTAGTGTGCCCTCACCCCGCCGCCGACGCTTACCTTCAGATCGGGTCGGTTCAGGTACAGGAGCTCCACGTAGTCATCCATCCACACGACGGCCATCCGGACGGTGTTGATACCGTGGGTATCGCGATCGTTGGGGAATCTACAAGAACAGGAATACGATCGCAATCAGGCCGGAAATGCGGTAATCGATCATCAAAGGTGCACTTACGAGTACGGATGGAAGTCCCGGAAGATGTGCCCGATGCGGGAACAGGGGATCGTTTCCAGCGTTCCGCCGCACTGCCACACGCGGAACGACATTTCGAGATTTTCGCCACCCCAGCCATCCATCTGCTCGTCGTAGCTGCCAATGTCCCAGAAGTAGTCGCGCGCGATCGCAAACAAACCGCCCGCCATCGTCGGGCTGTACGTGGGACAGATCTCGACGTCCTTCTCCTGGCACTCGCGCTTCTGCCGTTCCCGCTCTCGCTTCGTCACATCGTGCCAGTCAAAGTGTCCGTCCCAGGTGAACCCTCCAATCTGCAAGCGGGACAGAGAAGGGGAATGTTATCACAGCTCCACCGTTTGAAGGAAGGATCGTACCTGGAAGTCGTTATAGTCGTTCGTGCTGTAGTAGAAGTTTTTCGCCTCTATCACGTCGATGATCGGCACTAGGACGCTGGTGTGCGATTCCTTGATCCGCTCGAGCAGTGGTTCCAGCCACTGCGGCATGCACTCGCAGTGTGCATCGAGGAAGACTAGTACATCCGCTTTCGCGAGCCGAGCCCCGGCCAGGCGGGCCCTGATCAGTCCAACACTGTCGATGAGAGAAGATTACTTGTTAATGATTAACTTGTTTTTTAAAGAATACTAAAATTTGTAATCAAAAAAAGGAAGTTCCAATTGCATCGAATGTAACGGACCCCCGAACGGATGTCGAGTAGCTTCTCTCCATCTATCTCACCCGAGCGACCATTGTCTGTGGCTATGGGGTGCGAAAAGACTCCTCCCCAGTGAACCAGTTCTGTGGCTACAACTTCCGACGGTGATAAACACCGCCAAATGCATTTTAAATTTCGCCACGTTTTTTATGGAAACAAAACAAAAAAAACAAAGATTTATGCAATGCTGTGTCGCCACCGGCACAATGATGCCGCAATGAATTCGACCCAACAACAACTGAGTCCCACTCGAACCGCACCTCCTCATCGGATCTTGCTGCGTGGAGTGCGCCATCAATTTCACTTTCGTATCTGTGCGCGCAAGTCTATTGTTTCGCACCCGTGGCCACTGGAGTGCGCCCGACGACGCCCCCGTCGGTACGCCCGTTCCCCCCTGGGACACACACACAGTGACATAAATTAGTCGGTTGTTTATTCGTCTGCCCGCTCACACTCGGTTGGCGGGTGGCGCTTGTTTCTTCGGCTAAAGACGCAAAATGAAATGATTAGATGGCCAAAGTGCCGGGCACTGCACCGACGCCCAGCTCAACAGCTCCTTCCGACAATGCCCCCGACACGGTCCAACCGGCATCCAGCCGATCGTACAGCGTGGGGCTCTTTTTTTTTCGAAAAGAGCGCTCAAACAGATTAACTGTCGCTCCCAGGCCGTTGGTAATGGAAATTAGATTACCGTTTCCGGTGGCCACGCTTGTGCTGGGCACTGAAATGGAACTGCGAACCGGTACTGGGGAGTACAGTACATTATCTATCGGATGTACAAATTAATCAATCACGCCAATGATGGTTACGGATTGTAATGTGAGTGAAGAAGGACAATTGCGAAGGCCAACGCCGATAGTGTTGATGACTTTTCGAACGCAAATAATAAAGTCATTTGAGGATTACAACGATCATTTTGTGGCAATTGCAACGTAATCTAATCGTTTTCTTTACGCTGTTTTCCTTTCCTTCAGCAAGAAATAATTTGGATAATCGAAACAGCATTATAGGAGATCTCTTAATCAGTCCAATTGTAAAATTTGGCAAATTTTGAAACACGATATAGAATCCCAAATGTTATCATGGATAATAGCAAATGTTGGGCGCCCAAAATGTACGTTTGTTTTATTTGAAAACACAAAAGCTTCAATTAAAACATGATCATAATCCGTAGATTCAATCAACTGGCATTCTTTCTAGACAACCATTATCCTTACGGTATCAAATGTCTCAAGTCTGTGCTGATACACTCATGTGAGATAAGGACTAATAAGCTTCAGCTCCAAAGCACTGAGTTCTGTAATGATGCCAGAGGCTTACCAACGAGCTCAGTTGAGCCGACGTATATTTGTCCCCTGTGCAGATCAAAGAGTAACCCAGTTCGATTCGGCCCAGTAAGGAGTTCGATGGAAGCTTCCAAAAGTCCTGTGTTCCCCTGAGGCAGCAAGGATTATTAAACTTAACTTGCAATCTCAATCGAACGTTGAGTAATGAAATGCATAAATAGTAATTGGGAAAACCTGTCAACAAAATGATGATGTCGCGTTTGGAAAGCTTTGTAAAGAACTGTTTTAAGAGTTTTTGATAGAATTGAATTTCTTTTCACACATTTACTAAGGGTCCTAACCATTGATACAACAGTCCAAAAAAGCGGACCGATTCGGACGGGTTTAGAGATGTAAATTGAACCAAATACTCTTGAGCTTCACAGGATTAAATTGAACTCTCATTCACAATCAAGAAACAACAATACTTGAAAGCCGATGTAGAAATATATCGAAATTTAAACAGAGAGCATTGACAATTAATTTTACCAGAGTAAAACCATCCCAATACATGTAAGAAAGTAATCAAACTATAGGTTTAAAGTGTCACTTCAACCACTCATATTGAATATTGTGTTCAAACCCTCCTTAGGGACATATATGTGTCCCAGTTGGAGATGGAACGATACCCTAATTGATGGTTCCCTAGACGCGCAGGGTACAGTGTGACAGATCGAATTGATGATGCCAAGCGGTAGTTGCTCAATTGAAAGCGGAGAAAAGCGCAGCGAACAGACGGAATCCTTCCTCGACTTTTGCCGATGACGTCAAACGGGAGAAATTGAATCTTTTGAAGTTAATTGAACGCACTGGGACTATAACTGAACTCCCTTTAGGTCGACTTCCTTTTCCTGCATTATAGGCAATGCAAGACATGAAGTATCAGAAACATATCGACAAACAGTTCGATCCATGTGGAATCAATGTTCTGTTTCTTATCAGGCAACGGCACTGTTACTTGTCACACTTTCCAAGTGCGTTGATAAAATCATGTCTGATAACAGTCGTACGGAACAATGTTTAAAACCACATTAAACATCACTCAGCCAATACGTTCGGGTAAAGGGTACACTATCAACATCCAATCGAGCGATCCCACTCGTTGATACGGCGTGATAAAGAACAATTTAATTACCAAACAAACGCCGCGATAAGGCGATGTGTGTTGAATGTCGAACACATTATTGTAATGGCCGAACGCTCCAGCAGCGGCCATAATTGAATTACACCTCACCGGAACCCCCGATCTGGTGGGGCCGATTAATGCTTTAATTAAAATTCCCTTCCTCCCCACCCGCAGGCTGCCGTGCGTTGATTTTGCCGCACTATCGAGCATAAAACCCACCAACCATTAGACTCTCTTTCCGCTGATGGAAAGCTGCACGATGGCATGCTCCACCGAGAACCGCAGAGTGGCTCGAAGGGGGGCCACTAAATTGCGTTTGTCACCTTGTAGCGCACATCCCGATGCACTTTTATCATAAAACACAGTAAAACGGACGGGACAGGGTAGATTATCGCACTTTCTACGAGGCTGCCCGGTCTGTCTCGGTCAATTTGACCCGCGGCATAATTAATGGACGCCACCGGGATGTCCTTCTGGTTTTTCGACCGGTTTGAGCTTTCTCTTCAACCCGTATGCAAATTCTGTCCGCCCGACGGCACGTGTCCCCGTTTCAAAAGTGACCTCCTTTCGCGGGATGCCGGGCCGGGAGCATCACATCTCCGACGGATTGGGAACGACACGGCAATCCGTGCCGAAGATTCGCTTGCGGGATCGGTTGCAATTTGCCCGATTCTGCAACGGCCGCAACTGCAAAGGACCGAAGAGCGGTTAGATTTCGTAAAGCGACACCTCCAGCCCGTCACGGCACGTCTCGCGGTCCATTCTGTCACTCGATTGTGTGTCGTAACAACGACGTCGATCGAGATGAGGTGGCCGACCCACGGAAGCGATGAATAGAGGTATTCACGGCCCGCGGTTTCTGGCTACGGCCACCGCACCTACATCACCGGCCACATTCCACGGCCCCCGGTGGCTAACCCGGGGGCGAAGAATGATTGATTGCTCCACCGGAACGGGGCGGGTTCTAGCAGAGTGTACGGAGCCTCTTCAATCAGCCAAGCGGTGCGACTTGCGGGTTACAAAGTCTTTTACCACGAAAGCACAACCTCATCTCCCTCTCGTCTATATCGCTCGGAAACGATCTTCTCCGAAAATGTGTTCTAAAATTTAAAAAGGGACCGCCGCCCGTTGTTTCATTAAGTAGCAGCGGAAGACAATCGTTTCGCGATAATTGTGAGAACATATTCCCGAGATTGGCGATCGTGAAATAAACACACCCAGCAAACAACTTTCGGGTGTGTCGACAATTTTGATTCCGCTTTCTGTTGGGTTCCGAAAGCTGAATACCACAAACAGCAAAAAACAACTTTCACACGCGCTTCTAGCGTTAACGATGTCAACCGGAGCATCAATCCGAGGAAGCATAAAAGGGACCACTCTTCGGACCCAAAACTTACAACTTTGAAGGCGATCGCCTTAAAGCTGGTTTAGTGTGATCTTCGTGCACGCAAAACGCACAGTGTCACGGAGCACGAAACAGCCCCCAGAGCCGATCACGCGAATCACGATCGAAGCTCGGGAAGAAGATCTAAAAATTTGGATCGGAATCGATCGAATCACGGACTGTGCTGTGGTTCACGATCGAGTGGCTGATCGATTTCAGGGAAATCTTTCCGTGTATATAAAGATTGATATACGAACCGGTTTCTGATGGGTCACACGGCACCACCACTACAGATCGTCGTCGATCCTGTACGCGTGACGGCGGCATGGTACTGAATTTGAATATTTATGCTTATGAGAGCGAGAGATTGCCGCGCCACGAACTACCGAACCCGTGGCGCAACGTCAACGGATCTACGACGGTTTAGTGGTGACTGGTCAGTCACAACCTGGGTTGAGTCACTGACGATTATGTGGCGGAGAAACATTCTTTAAATTTACAACTTTTCTTCAACTAAATTTGCTGTTTAGTTTAGCTGTAAAGTTTAGTTTAAGTTGGAAGCTTGAAGTTTTCAGTTTTTCATACCAATTTCCTTCGTTTTGCTCGGTAATAAAGCAACTAGAGCACATTTTTTAAATTTATGAGCAATAATAACATGATTTTTCACATGTTTTCATATTCAAAATGGTATGGCTATCAAAATGGTATGGCAAACTATCATTATAAGGAGTTGAAATGTTCTGCTATGTGGGGTCTAAATCATCATTAGGAAACAATCATTAGGAGGTGTAAAACACTATCATTTACACATCTAATATTTCTTTTTTTGATTTTTGATTAATTAAAGCAAATGTTTCATTCTCGTATTTCCTAATATCTTTTGTGCTCTTGGGCTATAGTTCTTGTCGCCATCCACTGTATATTTCTAGCTGCAATCCACCAATGCCTGGATGGCGTCCATGTCTAAATACGAATTTAACGTAGTTTCAGTCCACCAAACCGACTTGAAAAACCGTCGGTTTCGGCCACCAACTTGCCGCAGCGTGTCCTTGGACCCTCTGTTTCGGATTAATGGCACGTATTGTACACACGTCGGTTGTGTTTTAGTAGCTACACTTTCGACAAAACAGAACTCTTACGCAACATCCCGTCCCAGGGCGCAGGGCTTAGCTTCATCGTCGGCTAACGTAACACGACTTGAGTAACAGAGCGCCTTCGGGCGCTTCAAAGCACATCGAAACAAACCAAGAGACTCATCCAACCATTCAATTCCCGCGCGCCTTTCTTCCATATCGCACAACTGGTGCATTAAATTGAGCCGGCACCCTCCGCGTCTTGGTGGCTCAGGTTAGGCGCTGTACAATTGCTTCATCTCTTCGCCCCGTACGTCCCATAAGGATGACCTTTCATTAGCTAATGAATGGGTGAGTTATGCGTCGCGCGCCCCAAACCGGTGTGTTTCTTCTTGGGCCGCGTGGCGCAGAAATGTGCTGCAAGCAAAATGATCACCAAACTCAGGGCAGGGTGGACTCGGAAAATAAAATCTCCGGAATTAGTCACTGTGACTACGGGAGTCACCTTACAGTGTGGATTGACAAAGAAACGGACTCAAACTGACTGGTCAATGGCTGGCAAAGCTAGCCACCACCAGAAAACAGTGAAAGCGATCGCAGCACCGAGGGTGAAAAGGGTTGTGCATTCTTTTCCGAGCAATCCGAGCGCGGTAGCGCCATCCAAAACGCAGCACGCATAAACATACCGAAGAAGGGCCAGCTGCTCCACGGCGCAACCATGCGTTGCGCGCTGCATTACGACAAAGCTGGACGACGCAAAAAGGGTGAAACTGCCCCTAACACTAGTACGCTAGAGCCGCATGGGTAACACTAATTTCAAAAAGTACAAAACCAAACCCAAAGTCCAAAGAAACCACTAAACGGTCGGTCCGCAGCGCATCGACTGACCGTCGGGCGCTGGACGCTGGGAACCATTTCGACGAGCATGGTCTCCGAGTTTCACTCGTACTCGTAGCACCTCAATGCGTGGAACATCGTCAACCTCGCCAATGAAGTAAACAAAACCCGGGCGAACCCATCCTCTAAACGGGAAGCGGCCATCATCCAATTTGGGAGGAAATCAAAACGCACCGCACATCCGCAAGGCGCCCAAAGGCCCAAAAACACCACCTTCTGGAGGTGCTCTCCTGGGGGCTCCGTGAAACAATTACGGCCTCCGTTACTCTGTGCCCCGTCTTCGGGCACGAACGAAAGATCTCAACGGGCCAGCGGACTACGAACCGGACCGTGGCGATCGGATTACCCCCGAGAGAACCGATCGGTTGGGGGGGCATGACGCCGCGCAACCGCGGAGAAAGATAATCGAGTTGGGAGATTCGTTTTTCTCGGGGGGGGCGCACGCCTCGCGCAAATCGCGGGTCTATTATTTCCCCGTTGTGGCCCGTTGTGTGTAAAATGGTGGCGCAAATGTTTGACCATTCCCGCGCGTGCCCTTCCCCCCCAGGATCGCGGGGAGAAAACACTTTCACTCCCGCGGCTGATTATCGTCCCCGTCGCCGGTGACGTGGCGGTTCGCACCTCTTACGACCTTTGTGGGCTCGCGGGCGGGGAGGGACAGCATTGATTTCTGGGAACCGTGAGGTCATACGGGCTGGTCACGTGTGTGAGTTGCGATAGCTGGATGCTGGAACAATAGAAGCTATATGCATAAATGCGCCAACCGTCGCATACTGGCCAATCGTGGACGATAAACATAACGGGTCCCACCCGGCACCATGTGTCCATAATATGCCGGAAAGGTATTCCGTTTGGATCATTAAATTTTCCTCCCTGAAAAGGTGATTCAGTTCTGTGGCTGGGTCACAGTTTTAGCGTTAAGGCACATTCGAAAGCACGAAGCCAACGATCACGATCAAATGGCCAATAAAGTTTGATGTTGTAAGCGGAAAGAATCCGAAACCAAGCACCCGTTACCGGAGGTGTTAGGAAAAGGTGTCGGAACCATTGCCAATTGCCAGGGTTTGAAAATAATAAATGTTTATCTTGGCGCACGGTGGCGCAACTGGGCTGCAAGAAGCCGATCATTATCAGCCCATCTATTGGCCCGTAATCGCGCAATCGGAATGGCCGAACGGAATGGCCTGGGGCAGCAGCGGCAGCGACCGTAAATTAGCTACCATTAGACCCTACACTTTGACTTCGGTCGCGCACCCGACCTCACCTTCCCTTCAGACCCCAAACTCCGTCATGGGTCGCTGTTTGCTGCGGATCACGGAGCGTTAAGAAATTACATAGCGGACGGAGTTTCTGAGGAGGTGTATTGAACACTCTCCAGAATGTAGCGGCGCGCGCGCGCTCCACCGGAGAACACCGAGACGGCACTCTCGTCAGACGGAACGTACGTTGACTCCGACTCCGTTCGGGGAGTGGACGACTGTTGAATAAAAGATAAACCCACGCGAAGCCGCCTTTTGGGAGTGCGCCTCTTCCAAAATGGAAAGCTTCACCGGGACCGGGCCAGTTGGCATCGCTCCAACGAGAGCCGGCATCCGCGGCAAGCCAAAGTTCAAAGCATTCCTTACTGCAGCGTATATGTAAAGTCTCACCAGGGCCACCACCAGGGATGGGTGCCGCCGTGACACGTAGTACAGCGAAAGGGAGCAAAAAGGTGCATCCCAGAGTGTTTGACTTTCGAGAAAGCAGAGTTCCCCAGCTGCCCCCGGGTCGCCCCGGGAATGTAATTACTTTTCGGTCACAAACACACACACGCAGACAGAGTTTGTGGCGGCCATCAAGTCAAAGTGACCCCTTGTTGAAGGGGCTAAGCGCGCGGAATAAAAACGAGAAAATCTTAATGATTGGAACCGTGACCGTGGTCCGAGTTTTTCCATATACCCCCATGGCCGGGCCAGGTGGCAGAGCGAGACGCGCAAGATGACAACCGGAGCCACGTCGCAGCCACCTTTTCGGGTGGCCGCCGTTCTACGTGGCGGTTCGTCGTCGGGCGATGCGTGCTCACGCCGTTTAATCGGTGTGTGCGTGTTCCTGCGCGATCGCGCGCACGTTTTGGTTGACTATAGTGGCGCTCTTCTTCTTCGCCCCACATTCTTTCTAAACCTACCGTTGCCGCTGCCGGAGCACCTTCACCTTCGACGGCAACCGGCTCTTGACGTAGTAGTCAAGTTTCGCCTTGAGCTCCACGTTCGTGCTGCCATCGTCGACGAGCACAATCTCCTTCAGCAGCCGCGCATCGGCCGTATTCAGCACGCTGTGAACGGTGCGCAGGAGCACGGAGTATGGCTCGTTGTAGAAGATGACGATCACGCTCGTCGACGGCAGGCTGGCGATGTCGTACTGTTTCCGCTTGCAGGCCGGATGTCGCCCATCCGGTGGCGTCCGGTTGTAGCTCAGGTGTTCGCTCAGCTCCTCGTTCAGCGCGATCGTCGCGAGCTGCTTCTCGCCGATCTCCTTCGCGTCGCCCGTCAGTTCGACGCCCTCCCCGTTGTTGCCAAGACCGGGCCGCTGTTTGGCCAGATCGGCCCGTATCAGCTGCTCGAACAGGGCGTCACTGTTTCCGGTGAGCACGTTACCCTTGTTCAGCACGCTGCCCAGGGCTGCCTCGGCCGCCAGCAGCAGTTGACCATCGCCTCCGGCGCTCCGACTGTCGCTTTGCACCAGCCCGAGCGCTGCTTTCGGATGCTGCTGCGGCGGCTGTACCGGGTCGGTCCCGAGTGCGTTCGGTGATCCGGTGAGATTCTTGAAGTAGAACAACGCAAACAGCCCCAGAGCCAGCAGCAGCAGCACCTTCGAGTACAGATTGCGCCGGATGCTGAGCCCTCCGCGGAAGAACATCGTTCGGCACGTGCTGCTGCGCTAGGGCTTTCTGGGGGGGGGAATGGAATATTCCAGTTTTCCTCTCGCTTGGTCAGCTGTGGCACCAACGGGAACCCTGCGTTCCACCGTCGCCGATCATCCGGATGCTCCCGAGAGCAACCGTAGCGCTCCTCTGTCGTACCAATCGAACGATCCTCAGCTGCTCAACTGCGGCATGTTCCCGTCGATGATGTCAGCCGCTTCCAATCGATTTGCCCAATGTTTGCGTTTGGGCGCTTTGGCAGATGGCCAACCAAATAATTCGATCAACAATCGCGCCCCTCTCGCTCTCGCGCACCGACGGATGCTGGGCTGAGACTGTTGAATGTGAGCAAATCGAATCGTCGTGTGTAAGCCGCACTTTGCACCCGATGGTTCCGCGTGTGCGAGAGTGGTCTGGCCAGCGTTTACTTTCCAATTTCTCAAGGACGGATGCACAAGCGCATTGAGCGACCCACACTACCCCAACACCTGTCGCAAGAAACCATCGGGATGCAGCCGAACAGATTTTTTTCCAGCATCCAGTGGCGGACAACGGGAGAACTCAGAACCCGGCACACGCGCAAGGGTAATAATAGAAACGGACGCAAAAGCAGCACTTTATTCACATCGATATTCCGAACCGGTAGGAAGCCAAGAACACGAAAAGCATTACGACACGGACGAACTTGTGCTTTCTCTTATCGCCGCTCACCGCACGGTTCACGTCCAAGGTTAGCGTTCGCAGCGATTATCAACAACATCGGACGCCGCGGTTGCCCGAAAGCCAGTATGAATCACAATCACGGGTAATTTCACGGGACCGAGGGAATCAAAAGGAACGAATTAACACAGACCGAACGCGGATCGTCGCCTTCTATAGCGAGCCTGAAAAGATTGAAGGCACCGCTTCAAACGCTATGAGCAGTTTTATAATCAAATAGCTCTTCCCATTAACCACTAGCGGATGTTGATGTTGATCATCCGGATGTTGAAATAAACCCTTTTCTGTTTCTGTACTTTCTGACATCTTGACTATGTTTTGTGTGTTTTGCGTTCCCGGGCTCTTTCCAAAATTCGAAATTTCGAATTCGAATTCGAAAACAAGAAGAAGAAAAATAAAACAGCTGGTTCGCGCGTGAAAGAGAAGGAGCAACGACGAGGCGAATGTCACTCGCCAACTCGCCTGTTGATTGTTCCCGATTGTTTCCACCGATTGTTTGCGTGCAATTGTTTCTATTATCACTATCTACTTATCGCCAATTTTTAACAATTGAAAATAACCTGCTCTGAGGACGAAAACCCAGTGGAAATACAAAAGCACCATTTCTTTGACAGTTGCGAGAACTGTCACTTTGTGTCACTGTTTGTAAACAAATCCTTTGACAGATGGTTCCACGTACGAAACGTCGACGGCGAGCAGCATAAATAATTTCCTCTTTTCCGCAGCAAATACGGGCCACAATATGGGCGAAAAGTCGGGAAATCCGTACGACATGGATGGCCCGGCCTTTGATGCCGACCGCTACCTGCAGAAGTTGCTAAAGGTAAGAATCGACAGCCACATCCGTCCCCGCGTCTACGACTGTCTCCTTCAATCGCACACACAGGAGTGTTCCCTGAAGCAGATAATGGACACGGAGGCAGGAATCGTGCGGCAAACGCAAACCCTGCACAGCGACATGCAAACGCTGGTGTACGAAAACTACAACAAGTTTATCTCGGCCACCGATACGATCCGCAAGATGAAGACCGAAATGAATCTACTGGAAACCGAGATGAACCTGCTGATGGTGAACATGGAATCGATTACGGATTTTAGCGAACGCATCACGGACACGCTCCAGGGCACGCGGTCCCAACTCACGCGACTGTCCGGCAAGCACCAGCTGCTCAAGAAGCTACAGTTTCTCTCTTCGCTACCGTCCAAGCTGAAGACGCTGATCGAGGAAGAAAACTATCAACAAGCGGTGCAAGAGTACTCGCACGCCCAGAAGGTACTGCAACAGTACGGTCAGCAACCCTCGTTCCAGGGCATTCAGGATGATTGCGTTAAGATTCTGGATGAGCTAAAGGGTCGCCTGAAGAGTGATTTCCGTCAAACGGGAAAGCCGGCACAATCGCTCACGGAAATCGGCGAACTGTTGCTTCAGCTCGGCGAACAGCCGTCAACGCTAGCGAAGGAGATGCTCGAGTGTGCGTCCAAACGGCTGCACGAGCAGATTGTAATGCTGCAGGATCAAACCGATCGCGACATGATCGAGTTCATCGATCTCGGTATCGAGGGTTTCCTGAAGGACCTCACGCTGGTGATCAGCTCGTACAACGATATGTTCCTCACGCGTCACCTCGAACAGGAGGCGGACAACTTCGAGCAGATCGCTCGGCTCGATTTGAATGAGTTTGTGAACCGCAACGTCGACGAGTATCTGGCACTGGTGCAAGACCGTGCCGAGCTGGAGATCGGTCACGGTGACTCGCAAATCATACTGCGCGGTCTGGATCGGTTGCACCGGCGTATGACGGCCATGAAAACGCTCAGCCGATCGCTCGAAATGACCCGGTCCGGGCTCGATATCATTGTGAACGCGGCCCAGCAACTCTGCCTGGCGCACATGAAATCGCTGAAAGATCATCTCACCGACAGTCTCAGTTCCGTTCGGTTAGCCCTCGTGTCATCCGCGGCTTCGCAGGCCACCACAAGCAACCCGGTAGCGTCGCCAAGTGGTTCCACGGCGGGACTGCCAGTCGTCGGTGGTGCGCAGACAGTCACCACGGCCAACGGTGGCCTCCGGGAGCTCATTTCCAATCTGTACGTGTCCACGATCGAGAAGGTGAAAGGATTGATGCAGGACTTGCTGATCTTCCTGCAGCCCGAGTGGTCGTTCAATCTGAAGGGTGACCCGAAAGGTGTCCAGTGTATCGAAGGTATTCGCGAGAACCTACTGGTCGCCTTTTTGCACCACTTTTGCGCCACCGTTACCAGCTACGGGAGCGTGAGTTCGGCCGCTCCACCTACGTTGCTGCTGGTGCTGTCGAAGGTTTGCCTCGAGATGGAACGGGCCGGCGTCCACACGCTAACGTCGCTCGTCGACGAGCTGTACAATCTGGATTCCGAGCGCAGCGCCACGCTGGTGCACGAGTCGGAACTGTGTACCGAGATGCGTGATTCTGCCCAGCAGCTGCTCGATTCGTACGTCCGCCAGCAGGGACTGAATCTGTCGCAAATGTTGCGCAAAAGCGTGGAAACGCGCGACTGGCTTAACTGCCTCGAGCCCCGTTCGGTGCGTGCCGTCATGAAGCGGGTGGTCGAGGAAATGTCCGCGATCGATCTGGTGCTCGGTCAGCTCTACGATGGTTCCGTGCACGGTGCGGGGGCCCGCACGGCGGCCAGCAGTGATTCCAGTCGCAAAACGCACTTCAGTATTGCGGCCTCGAAGCAATCGCAACAGTACCGCTCGACGTGGTCCACGTACACGCCTTCGCAGCTGGACAGCAGCTTCGTGTCGAACATTCAGCGACTGTTTTCGGAAAAGATTGAACTCTTCGCCCCGGTCGAGTTCTCTAAGGTGTCCATCATTACCGGGATCATCAAGCTGTGCCTGAAGACGCTGCTGGAGTGCGTACGGTTGCGCACCTTCAGCCGCTACGGATTGCAGCAGATTCAAGTCGATGCACACTACCTGCAGATGAACCTGTGGCGCTTCGTGAACGACGAAAAGTAAGTGGGGTCAAAAGATTCGTACCGACCGACTGGTAAAGCAATTCATCGCCGCCCTCTCGCACTCTCTCTACAGCCTCATACACGTGCTCCTCGATGAAATCCTCGGTTCCGCCGTTCTTCGCTGTCTCGAGCCGATCCTGATGGAACCGAATGCCGTGGAAATTATCTGCGAACGCAACTAAACCAGACACGCGGTGCTTCGTGACATTCCAAGCTGTTAGCAGAATTAGATTAGCGAACCATTTGCGGTAACTTCTCCCTCGAATCGGATCGTTTTCCGTCGTTTCGGATCCGCGAAGTGCAATAAAGGCCAACACAAAGAGCAGCGTTTTGTTTTCCTCAATAATTTTCGGGTTGGAGTTTTTCATTCCACATTTTCTTGTTTGCTTCTTTATAATACAAATGTATGTACATACAATCACATTAATCTTTAATTTGTTTTGTTGTTTTGCTTCTATCTTGTGTTTGGGTTGGGGGTTGTTTTTTATCATGTGTTGTGTTTGTGTGTTTGTTTCACTTTTCTTCCTTTTTTTCCCAGCAGTTCTTTCTCGCCCATTGTTAACTCCACACACACACACACACACACTCGTTGTTTTCATCCAACGTGGCACCCTCAGTGGTTGCTCAGTTTATGTGAATTAAAAATCATGATCACCCATCCCAGTGGTGGGTCTTCTCATGAGCCGTTCATTCTTTTCCGCGATTTTCCACGATCGATCCTTTTTGTCGATCGTAACTTTCCTGCGGCGTGAAAGCACAAAGGGTGTTTTGTGTGTGTGTATGGTGGTTGTGTGTACTTTCATTGTTCAGCTCGCATCGCAGCTTCTTCTCGTGTGTGTGTGTGTTTGGCGACTTCCGGAAGGAATTGTTTCGATAGCGTTCAATTTTGATTTTACCGATCTTCGCAGGGCACTTTGCACCACCTATTGTTTGTTTGTTTGTTCAATCTTCTTTCCCTCTATTTCGTGCTCTCGTTCGTTCGTTTTTGTCTCTCCGCCTCACTGTGTGTCTCTCTCTCTCTCTAATGAGTCGATAAGATAAGAGATTAAAATTTATTCTTTATTCTACCAGCAGCGGAACATCTCTACTGGAAATTTGTACCAAAAGGAAAGAAACACGGTGGTGAGATCCCGCCGCCACGGCACGCGATTCACCGATTCCCAAAGTTATCCAATATCAACCTCCTGCACTAAGACGGACAGTTACCACCAAGTTTCGCCATCATCATCATCATCATCATGTTCTCGCCACTGCTCTGCTGCTGGGTGTGTGTCACATGCCTTTTCGTTTTTCGAGTGAGAGAACACAAGAGTATTGCCGAACCAGTGATAAAACGTATCACATCCCGCCGACCACATTTTAGTGTTCCGTTTTGTCGCGTAAAAATAAAATTCGACAGATCTTTAGGCAGCGCGCCCAACGCCCGCGCCTGGTGTGTGTTTCTCGACAGTTTGCACTTCTACACTTCACTTCACTAGTCTCTCAACAGTCTCGTACGCACGTGCGTCACACAACGCGTGGTGCATTTCAACGCAAGAGCAACCAAGGAATTGACGAAGCACCGGGCAAAAAGTAACCGGGTGACTTCAGGAAACAGAACCCCTAGCAAGGTACTATAGAACAACAAGAATCGCCACTAACCGGAATTAGCTGACAAAGACGGGGTAAAAACAAAACAAAACACGTTTATAAAATCGGAAGTTGGAAGTATCACCAGAACCGTTCACGTCGGGAGGGAAAATCTGGACCGACGAGACACAACACACCCACAGGGATTTCCCCTTCGTGGTGGCGGCTGCTTATAACACTAGATAGATATCGCCATTTCCCGCGGCTTTTTCGTTCGCTGCGCTTGTTCGAGAATTGGTTGCGCTGTTCGTGTGTTCGTGTGTCCGGTTCCGTTGGCTGCTGTTGGTGGAAGCTTTGCCTCCGCGCGGTTCCCTTTTATTGGTTTTACTTGCAACAACATCGTGTGTCGCCGCCCCATTCATTGCTCATTCTCACTGTCCCTAGCGCTAACTATATTAATATTCCTTTTTACCTCCAAAACCCGCACGAACGCACAACGAGGGGCTGTAGGGGGGAGCTCTACGATTTGGCCACCTCCAAGGCCTTTGTCAATAAATCCGTCGTCGTCGTCGTCGTTTCAACAACACACATCACGTCACGACGCGCGAACTACTTGCCCACCTTCTTATCCGAGAGTAATAATTGTGTGTGTGTTTGTCTGTCCGTTATACACAAAATAGAAACGTTCTTAAAACGAAATAAGAACCAACAAATGCGATTATAGAGGTATTTTCAATGATAGGAAACAACTAAATTTCCCCACAATCTCTCACGTTCCATCTCTCCCTTTTTTCTCGTTCGCACACAAAACACTTGTTTGTGGTTTGCTTCGTATTAAATTATGTGCGTTTACAAGCTACGTTTTAATGTTACCAGCGCTCTTCCTAACATCGCGCACCACATCTCGGTTCCAGCATCCGTCCGGTGCTACACACTATAAAATAAAACTACTCTCTAGACCGCTCTACACCACACACATCACGGATCGCGAATCACGGATCACGGATCGTCTCTCTGTCTCTCTCTTAGCCCCAACAAAACAGTGCGCGGGCGGCGCTCCGGAACCGCGCTGATGGGATTACACTTTGTCGCGTGTACTTGCGCGCATACCCTTTTCTTTGAACGAGTTGTTTTGTATCTTGTTTATTGCCAAAGAGCATCATCATCATTAGCCACAGCATCACACGGTCTCTCGTCGGTGTTTTTTGTAATTTTGTTTCAAAAGTTCCACAGTTTCTCTGCGCGCGCGCGACCTCCGCCGAATGGGGTTTGATACTTTTGTCCCATTGTTAGTGTGTAGTTTCGTGTGTCCGCCGCAAAACATTCGCGTGTCTCTTTTATTGTTTTTTGTATCAATGTTTAGTAATGTTATTATAGTTTACCTTCATCGCCCCGTCGTTATCATTATTATTATTATTATTGTAATCAATATTAATATTAAATTTGTACATGTTTCACATGCTATGCGTTCACATTGACCGATTGGATTTTGTTTTATAAGTATTATTTATTTTATTTTGTTGTCGTTTGTCGTTCTTCGTGTACTGCGTGTGTGTGTGTGTGTGTGTTCCTTTCTTCTGCACGTTCGATCGGTTCCGCAATGTTCGATGCTGTTTGGAAGATGATATCGCTTTCTTTCTCTCTTCCAATAGTAGAGCGCTCCCTTTCGGTTCTTTATATCCCAAGAGCGAGACTTCAGTGTGCGCGCCGCCGTTGTCTTGACTACTAAAAAGCAGGACGTAGTGTACAATAAAGAGTGTCAGAGTAAAGCGCCTTCGCCTGTCTGTGTGTGTGTGTGTGAGTGTGTTGCACCGCCATTGCTGTCGTGATGCATGTTGCTGCGGCGCGTGCTACTATTGTTTATTTTTTGTTTAGCTGATTGTTGTTGTTCTTTTATTTTGTTTGTTTTAGCTTCTATCTCGCGGGTTCTACACTTTGTTTTTTTTTTGCTACTACTTTTTGCTTAGAGAAAACCAGTTTACTACTGTGGTTAAGATTTTGCGCTTATTTTGGGGCGTGTTGGGTGTTGTGGTGCGCACTACGCTACGGACACGGCCCTTTGGCGGGAGAACGGGAGATACGCTACTGGGGAAAAGCGTGTGAAGATCACCATGCTCACTCACGCCGGTGTCGAAATGCGCCAAACGCGTAACCGGGACGACGAGGAAGTGAACGAAAATCGCTACTTGAAAACATTAACATGACACCCATATCATTAACATGTTCACACCAACGTACAATTGTAGCGCGAGCAACGCGCTACTAGTAAAAGCAGGCGCTGCTGTCAATCCTCGCCGCAAGTTGCTACGTGTTTTGTGGAGGGCTTGCTTTGTTTTTTGTTGCCATTCTATAAGGACTAGAGACAACCGTCACATGCGGCCCCCCGCCCTATTATTCGTCCATTCATCCCAACAACAACAACACACATCATACATCCTGTGTTTCGCGGGCCTTTGTTCCGTCCGTTGCTGTTTGCGCGACCCGCAAATGGGGCCCCCCTTGGTTACCACAATAATTAGTATTTTTTGTTCTTCTCTACGTTTGTGTTTAGTTGAGTCTAGTAGTCTAGTAGATTTTACTTTGTACCTTTTTGTTCACAAGCAGAACAAACACGCTCCAACAACGCTCTCGGGAAACTTTGTCACTGTTCTCATATCTCATAAGGTTCTCTAATCTCATATCACCGCCCCACAGAATGATGTTGTTTCGCATACGCGGTAAGCGTCTTTATTTCTCACTCAGAAGGAGAACGCCCTGTACCTCATCGTGTCGCCTTCAATTGTTGTCCCCACAATACTCTGTCTGTTTCGATCGAACCTCCAGACGGTTTCATAATAGAGTGTTCGTTACTGCGTCGTGTGCGCATCCCTGTGTTCCAATCTAAAAACACAAACAGATGAAAAAGCCAGCCCTCCGCTTTTGCCACTCACTAGTTGAAAAAACGTCTACTATAAAGGGTTTTTACACATTGCCGCTGCAGCCTCCCGTTCGTTCGTTCGTTAGTTTTGATTTTCCGCCTTTTCCTCGCCTGCTATGCTGTTCCCTCATCTTATTATCTCACGTTTCCGTTCCCGGCCCTAGTTACACTAGGGACGCCCGAGAACCCCGCAGTCCCCGGCTAGACAACACCTAGTAGAGTAGTTCCCCCGAATCACAACGATTGCGGTGCTGCGGTTGATTATATCGAAGAAGGTGCCGCTCGCGATTCCGATTTCCGATCCTAAACCGAGCGCATCACACACGCGCGGCTAATGCACCTATATATATATATTTATACACCTACATATATGTAAACGTATTACGGTATTGCATATATGTATTGGATGTACAGATATATGTTTACGCATATTTTATGTTTTGTTTTGTTGCTTTCTCTTATGTAGAGCCTTAAAGCTAAAGTTTAACACAGTTACGCAATATTTGTTTGATTCCTACACATCCACACATATCTTAAAACATTCATTCGATTTCCGCCCCCCTCGCCTCCTACAACTAGAGCGCGTCGACTAACGTGTCCTCCTGTCCATCCCATTATACACACACACACACACACACGCACACACCTTCTTCGCCTGGCCTACACTACTAATCACGGGGACTTTTACGTATGATCCCATCTTAACTCGCTAGAGTACACCGCCTGCCCCACGGACCGCGGACCCAGAGACTCGTATCTCGCACACACACACCTCACCTCGTCCGTCGACTCGTCTCGCCGCGACTCAAGAAAAATAAAATAACTCACGCCACAAATGACCGCTGTCGCCGTTGTCGTCCTGCGGGCGATTACTTCTCCATCGGAAGTAACCGCCTAACGAAACCGTTCTCGAACCGAACCGTTTGACTCCTTGGCGCCGAGCACACTACTGGGAGCGACTCTCTTCCTGCGCATTCTGGCGGCCACGTGTCGGCGGGCGCAGCACGCCTCGTGTTTGTGGTGCGTTCTACGCCATTCCTCCCTCATCATTCCCCGTTTTGGCCCATTTATATTGTAGTGTTTAATGTGTTTTATCACCCCAACGCTTTTCTGGTTCCTCTTCTGGCTCTCTCTCTCTATCTCTCTCTTTCTCTCCCTCTCGCCCTCTATATATATAGCTGAGTTCAAGTTCTATGTTTATGATCGAGTGTTTTGCTTACCATATTACGTTTATCATTGTTTGCCCTTCTATCACCCGTGTATTTGTGTGTGTGTGTGTGTGAGGTTTAGTGTGTTTGCCTGTTCCTGCTGGCGTCCCCTGCGTATGCGCCGATCCGTCCTGGCCAACTCATGGAGTTCAATATGGAGAGCAACAAGCAGGGACAGGGACACGACGGGTCAATCAAAAGGAACAACAGATCGTCGTTCCTGATCCCCCCCGTCCCGGTTAACCTAGTAGAGCCTAACTAAACTAACTCAAAACACGTGCGTCGCTTGCGTGTCCTCTCTCTTTCAAGGGTAGAATCGATTGAAGTAAAGTAAATAAAACATGCGGACAGGGGAACGGTGGTGGGACCCGCTGTGTGCCTTTGTGCAGAACATCATCGTACCCAGAAAGAGAGGCTTCGGCCACATACCTTTCTCTTTCATTGACCCCGCCCCTGAGACCCCTGGCCACCGTTGATCACACTACCGCTTTATTTTCGGGGCACACAACATGTTGATAAAATTCTTTAAAATACTTTCCCACTTCCGTGCAACCCAAAACTCAGTTCAAGCGACGGCTGACGGGTGGAAAACTTAGAAACTTGCAACGACGGCAACGAGGGAGAGGACATCTGAATCCGAAAAAAAAACTGGCATTGAGAGGAGGTGTGCTCGTTGGTCCCGCGCGTCCTAACCCATCATCCCCCGCGCCTTTTTAGGAGGCGAAGTTGTTCATCATACCCGAACCTTGTGGCTGCTGCTGTCGTGATGACGACGATGATGCTCCGGGTTGGGAACTGCCATTTCCACTGCCGCTTCCACCTCCGCTGCCACTGCCACCGCCTCCGGTGCCTGCTGCTCCAGCACCGCTGCTGGTGGCGGCAGTGGGAATCGGGGCAAAGACCGGATACTTTAGCGTCGTCTGCAGATAATCGTTGTGCTCCTCGAGCGAGTTGGTCGCGTAGTGGACCACGAGCGCCTTCAGCGATTCGTAGATAAAGTACGGCTCGGCGAACCCGTACCCGCGCTCCGTTTCGTAGACGATGCAGTGATTGGTCACGCCGTTGCACGCGATCGAGAGCGCGTAGTGGCCGGCACTGCGGGGTCGTATCAGGAACGTGCCGGTTGGTTTTTTGGACAACTTTTCTTCGGCCTCCTGCCGGCTGCAGCCCTCCAGCAGCCAGGTCGTCTCGTCCAGGTGCGGCATCTCTTCGGCCCGCTGGCTCGCCGTGGACAGGTACCCGTCGGAGAGTATCTGCTTCAGCTGCCCGTCGGTGATGCCCTGCCGCTTCAGCACCTCCAAGTACTGGTCCTTGCGCTTGCTCAGGTTCGTAATTTCGGGCTTCAGATTCATCAGGTCACGCTGCAGCTCCCGTATCTGCTCCTTTTCGCGCTCCATCGCGTTCTCCAGGCTCTTCTTGCACTCCTTCAGCTCGGCCAGCCGGTTCTGGATCAGCTGATTGTTCAAGCTCAGCCCGCGCTTCTCGTGCGGCTGCGCCTCCTTCTCGTACTGGGCCTGCAGCAGCAGCTGATCGTTGAACAGCTTCTCCGCGTGCACGAACGCGTCCTGGGCCTGCCGGCGGAGATCGAGATTCAGCTGCGCCTGATTGTACGCCTCGGCAATCGATTCCCGCTCGTTCACCAAGTCCTTCCACATCTGCACCGTCTCGTACAGGGCCTTCGCTAGCTTGTGCACGTCCTCCTCGGCCGGGTACACATCGTCATCGAACCGCGACACCGGGTACAGCAAGCTGATGTCCAGGATCGTGTTGTAATCCTTCAGCGTGGTCGTGCGGAACTCGTGCACCAGGGCCACCAGGCTGTCGTGGGTGCACTCGTGCGTGAACCCATACCGGCCCGCCTTGTGGAAGATCTTGATCGGCCGATCGGCACCGTCCTTCTTCAGCACGAGCGTGTACTCGCCCGCGTCGTTGATCGCGTCGCGCACCAAAAACGAACCATCCGGTGCGTCCATCATCTTTTCCTTGGCCGCGTCGCGCGATATCTTACCCCAGTACCACTCGGCGTCGCGCAGCTCCTGGGGTGTATTCGGATCCGTCACTAGCAGCCCCGCACCCATGCCCACCGTCGTCGTCGTCGGAGCCGCGGAACTGTCAGTAGTGGCGGAGGACTCTGAGACAGTGGAGCTGCTGTACAACTGGGACGATGATCCTAAGCTGCTGCTGCTGCCGCTGCCAGCGGCTTCCGACATGCCCAGTGATGATGTGAGGAGCGATTTTATCAACGTGCCACTCCCGGCGGCGCTGGCATTGGCGCTGCTGCTGCTGCCACCACTGCCACTGCTGGTCACGCTGGAGCGCGAAGTCTTCCTCGGGGGAACGGCCGGAATCGACAGAAACTCGGGCAGCGGTTCGTTCCAGTCCAGTTTGTACATAAGAATTTCCAAAATCCGGAGATGGTTCTTGATGTTGGTCACAAATTGCCTGACAGGTGAAAAATACCGTTTAAAAAAAAAGTTCCCGAACCACCTAGAAACCGGACCACTACCCGCCCGGACCACTTACACAATCCTTTCCCAAGCCGGGCGCATCAAAATATGGCACCAAACTTGCAGCAACATCGTCGGTTGCTGCTTGTTGCCGCGCAGGAACTGCAACCGACAGATCCGGATCAGATGGCGCACGATGTACCGTAGGGTTTTGCTGTGATGTTGGGGCATCTGCTGAATGAGGTTCTTCATTTGTTCCGCCGCTTGCATATCGCCTTGCTCTGTTGGGCGAGAGAAGAAGCGATAATGCGCCGTATTAGAAGGGGACTTCAAACTTCAAATAGAGACGACGGCGTACTTACTGGACGCTTCGATGAACGACTCGTACAGCACGACCGGTATGACGGGGTCGGGCAGTTCGTGGAAAAACTTCTTCAACACCGTCGCGACGCACTCGGCCGTGTAGCCGGTCAGATCGATGTTGAGCAGATTCTCGTTGAGTGCGTCGCGCAGCTTGTTAACCTCGTCGTAGCGCGGTGGCGTCGTGCGGTACACGACGTACAGATCGAGTCCCTTGTCCAGCTGGGCTTTCTTCTCGAGCGCCATGCACAGATCGATCACCACCAGCGGGGCCGGCTGGACGTGCGACAGATCGAACTGCAGGCAGAGGCCCTTACCGAAGACGTACCGATTCTGCTGCTGTTGCGGTTGCTGTACCACCACCGCCGTCGTGGCCGTCGTCGTTCCGGCCGCCGTCGGGGCGCAGCAAGGCTTCAACCCGCCGGCCACCGAGCACTGGCGGTGGACGATCAAATTGCACTGGGTGCAGCATAGACCCTGGTGGACCAGTCCGTGAAGGTACTGCTTGCACATATCACATTTTTGCTGCTTCGTGAACGAACCGTCGATCAAATTGTGGCCCTGGTGGTGTTGGTGGTGTCCCAGCTGCCCTAGCTCATGGCTGCACAGGGCGGCGGCCGGTGGCGGACCGACCAAATCGGCCGCACTGCTGTCCGCGGGCAGCCCCGACGCCAGCTCCGCACTGGTCAGCAGATGTTTGATCGTCGCCAGGATGGTTTGCTGATGGAATTCATTCTTAATACCCATTTGCTGGAAGAGGGTTAGACAGAGACATGTCAGCAAACTGTGAGCTGTCCCAACACTGCCGCCAGTCCTTCCGAACTCACTTCAAGCTTATCACGATCCAAATTCGGTAAATCACAGCCTTTTATAGCTTTCGTTTTGAATACCTCCACGTGGTCATACATATTGACAGCGGCCAGCCATTCCAACACGTTTGCCGTCGTCCATTCGTTAATTGACTGCAAAAGTGAAGAGATGGAAACATAAAAATCCGAGCAATCCGAGCAAGTTAGCATCCGAGGCATCCGAGGCATCGAGGACGACGCTTATGACGCGACGTACCTTTTCCGTCTTGAAAGTATTCGGTATACTCGGGTACATGTCCGAATTTCTTTGGCACGGCTCGTAGATGGCTAGCGGCAGGCATTTGATGTGGAAACATGATGCACATTCTGCGGCGAAGAAAATAGTATCAAACACTGTCCTCGGAGGGGGCTCCTTCTGCTCGCCCGCCTTGTACTTACTTCTACACTGTCCTCCTTGCCTTCCAAGTCCCCAGATATAATCTCGACCTGTGTGGTGGGGAGCAGGAAAGGGTGATGATCGCCAACCGAATGAAAACATCGAAAGGATGGTTTTTGGTAGGACGAACACATTGACGATCGCAGGGATAGTGACAGAGTGAGAAAGAGAGAGAGACAGAGATAGGAAAAGAGAAACGAGAGGCACAGAAAGAAGAGAAAGAGAAAAAAATGGATAAGATATAGACAAATTGAAAAGAAAGAGCCAAAGAAAAGAAAATAAACAAACATACAGTAGAGTCCGTTAGTTCTATTGTTCTTTTCTATGCTTTTTTGTTGTTGTTGCTTTGTTTCGTTTTGTTTTCCATTCACTCTCATCACAAACAGACAAGACACAACATTCACGCGACCCCACACGATCCTCCTGATCGTGTTGCGAAAAGAACAAAGTTCGGTTAAAAAACTAACCCGACCCCCGAAAGACCAACGGTGACCAACCAAAAAGCTCACGCCCACCCAATCAAACACACACACACACAGAGTTGGAGAAGTTAGAACTGGGGGTTTCTAAGTGACCAATTTTTCCTCTTCACTTGCGTCCTACCACCCACCACAGCACCTAACTCTCATTCTTTCATCCTTCTCTTTCCTGTGCCCTCTTCTTTTTTTTGGGGGGTGATGTGCAATAGTAGTGTATACTTACAAAACAAACATATAATGGGAGTGACAAAGTAAACAAACTCGAGGGCATGACCTTTGCTGTAGGCTTTGCTGCTAGTAAGTTCGTCCCGTTTACCAACTATGCATGAGAGGCATAATGAGAGGTGGTGTTTGGTTGGGTTGGGTTGAGTTGCGTTGAGTGTCAATCGGTTAAAAACATGAAAAACAACGAAAAATAAAACATAACGAAAACACAAAGGGACAGCGATAAACGGAACCGCGGCAACAGATGGCGTTTTTTAGAACAAGAGCGTGATTTGGTGGTGTAGTGTTTAGAGAAAGTTAGAGAAAAAGAGAGAAAGAGAGAAAGAGAAAGAGAGAAAGAGAAAAAAGAGAAAAGTATAAATCAACTTGTATCGCGCGAAGAGGACACCCGCGGTGGCGTGTCTGGGTTGTTCTTTTTTATCGTTTGCGCGCGATCGCAAGGATCGCGAGGGAATGCACAGATGCACAGAGCGAGACAGAGAGAGAGAGAGGGAGAGAAGGAATAGAGAGAGAGCGCGAAAGCGGGAGCGAATGAAGGAAGGTGCTTTTAAACAAACAAATAAGCAAACGGACCGGCCAAACACACACACACACAGCAGGCAGAAAAAAAAGAGTGTCCCCACCTCGGGCGGCAGCAGCACTCTGGCTGTGTCTATTACTTATTTAGACGGAAACGAACACAATCTCAGCCTAGCTTAACTCCTCCGCCGAAAGGATTGTGCCAAGGAGGGAACAAAAAAATATTTCTATACTCTAATCTACACCGAAAAGGCTCTCTCAAAAACTAAGGAGAGCAGCAACAACTTGAGAGCAAATTCCAGGCCATCAAGGCCGCCACCAACAACGGTGGACACGGACACACACGTTTGGTGCTTAATGTTGTACAGTTTTTTTTTGTGTAAAATCTTTTCCAATACAATCATCCGCCTTATCAGTCTTCGGACAACAAGCAGCGCGCCACTCTCTCGATCATCTCGCGCGTCTGTAATCGCGCACCTAATTTGCGACTTGGCCAACGGGCGGCCCATAAGCGACACCGACACTCTCTTTCTCTCTTTTGGGTACGTAAAAAAAATGGGGGGACAATGAAACCGAGGCAAAGGTAAATAAATTCGTAAACAATGGCACAATTTGACCATATTTTGGAGGTCGGAGGCACTGATAAAACAAAGGCATTAGCAACAAACAGAAGATCGCGATTCAAACGTATTTCCTGCACTACATTTGTCCGCCCGAAGGTCGGCAAGCCATCCGCGTGTGTGAAAATGGTCCACCGCCGAAATGTCTCTTCGACTCTTTAAAACATGTCTCTCTCTCTCTCTCCATTATGTCAATGCGTCTCTCTCCTCTCTCTCTGTCTGTGTGCCAGTGTGTGTGTGTGTGTGTAGTTGTTTGCGTGTGCTTGATGATGATGATGGTGATAATGATCGTGATATGATGTTAACAGAGTGATGATATGCTGCTATCGGACTCGGGCGTGGGCCTAAAGGGGTCACCGGCTGTCGGTCAGGCCCGCCTCGGGGGGCTCTATCGACGATCGAGACGATTCTTCGATTATGAAAGTGTCCGTTATTTGCTTTACTCGCGGTGCGCGGTGGTAAACCTTTTTACGTAAACCTTTCGCAACGCAAACCCAGCCTAGAGTGCAGTAGAACCACCAACAGCAACAACCCCACCACAACACAAACAATAAGCAGAGAGACAAATCAAACGCTTCAATCCGTTCCGATGATCCGTTCCCCGTGTGGTCAAGTACTAGACGCACGGGGACGGACACTAGGAACTGTGGTCAAACAACGAAACAAAACCCCCAAAGGGATATGTGAATGTTTGCGGCCGCCGTCGTCATTCGTTCGTTCATTTCCACCACCCCCCGGCGGGGGGGAGGCGCGCCCCCCCGCCGGTTCTCTTTCTCCCCCGCAGCACCACACACATACGCACACGGCGCGCGCACGTACCTGGATCGTTCAGCGTCGTGACGGTAGCCACCGTGGCCGGTGTGACACACTTCACGTAGAGATCTTCCGGTGCGGCTCCACCGCCACCACTGCCGGTTACCACCGTTGGATCGGCGGTGCCACCACCTTCGACGTCCTTCGCCGTCGCCGCCGATTTAGTGTTCAACCGCAGGCCGGACAACGCATCGACCATCTGTTGCTGCTGCTGCTGGGTAACGCACGCGCAACCGATCGAAACGCAGCCACCGCCACTGGCGGGCACCGGGGCGCCACCACTTCCGGGGCCACCATTGCCGCCGCCAGCGTTCGTTCCGGGTCCGGTTCCACCACCAGGCGGCGCTCCTCCCGTGGCCGTGGACTGTGCGCCAGCACCACCATCGACGATGCTCGAAATCGACAGATAGACACTGCCGCCACTACCTACCACCGTCGTCGGTTGACCGGTGGCCGCTCCATACGGAGCCCTATCAACCAGCACCAGTTGATGCACTGTCCGGGGGAGAGAGAGAGCGATCGTGTATTAGAAAAGAATCGGTTTTGCGCGAAAAATATGCTCGACGGTACACTTACACTGGACGAAGCCCGTTTGCTTGGTGCGCACGTTGGTGGCCTTGTACCAGGCCGTGGTTTGCGTGCCGCCGGAGGTGGTGGTCGGCGGTTTGGTCGTCGGGGGCATCCACACGTGCAGCTCGTCATCCTTTTCGTACGCAAGCTCGTCCGGTGACTGGGGCGCGGCATTTTCCGCTCCCGCACAGAACGTCGCAAAGCCCGTCTGCGGTTGCTGTTGCTGCTGCTGTTCGCCCTGCATCTGCTGGCCGCCCGTTTCGTCCATCCTCTTCTAAGCGAACGCCTTCGCCTCGCACATACAACCCGCTCGTCTCCTGCCGGGTGCCCTAGACCGGGCGGACACTACATACACCGGATCGGTGTCTCTACGGCCTCCGCTTTCACCCTGCCGCCGATCGTCGCGCGTTCACTTTGCCGAATGCGCGATCGGTCGATCATGTAGGGCGCGCGCGCGGCGGGGTGTATTCTTCGTCCCTTCGTCTAAGCTCGGCCAAACAACGGTCTGTAACTCCTTGGGAAGATTGCTGGCTGGGATGCTGGGGGCCGTTCTTGCCCCGGGGGGGATCGTGGTGGTGTGCGTATGGCGTTGCGTTGTGTCGACGAGCGCGTCTCGCGCGTGTCGTCCCTAAAAGCTAAGTGTCTCGCTTGTCTACGACAAGCCGGTTACGGTTACGTTGTACTACGGGTTTCCTTACAGGACGTATCGTCTCACTCTTCTGCTTCAGCTTCTCTGTCTCTCTCTTATTATTTCCCCATTTCTCCCTTGTCCGACCGGGTTCAGATTCCTAGCGAAGCTGCTCCTTCTCTCGCTGCTGCTGCCGTTGCAAAGCCGGTTCGTTGTACTTGCGCGATCACTTCCTCCAGATCTTTCAATAGCATCATCATCGTCATCATCGTCCTTCGCAGTTTCTCAGATCCATTTCATACACACACAACATCGTGGTGGCCGCTTGGTGTCAAACTCTTTGAAACGATGAATTTACTCGTTGTGTTGTTGTTGTTGCTTTGTACGTGGTGGTTCTTGATCACACAGGACACTGCGCCACTATGCCACTTCCTGTTGCTGTCCACACGCAAGATAAGGCACAAGGATGAGACGGGAGCGCGCTCACGAAGAAGGAACAAACAATCTACACTTCCGCTTCTTGCGATGCATCGCGCAGTTAGTTCGAACAGAGTGTGTGTGTGGGGTGGTTCCGGGGTTTGGTTTGGTCCGCGGTCCGAGCAACTAATGGCGTGGCTGATTGTGGTGGTGTTGCTGTTGTTGCTGGCGATCGCCTATGATGGGTAACGATTGATTTTCACCAAACTGTCGCAGCATTGCTATAAAGAGAGAAGAAGAGACACGAAAAGGTTAGACGGTGGTTGTCGTGTAAATGATCGTGAATGATCGAGAAGGGGTCCCCCCACCGGAAGAAGGAGTGTTCTGGATCAAAACAAATGAACCGGCTTCTATAGGTCACGTTTATGGCCACCGCAGCGGGGTGTGTTGTTGACAGCAAATCGAACGAATAAGTAAGAGCCACTACGCGCTTCATATGTGTGAGTGTATCCTGGCCCACGAGAGACGACTCCTTACTTTCAGTGATCCCCAGACAGCCTGAGCCTGTGTGCGTAGCGCCACTCCGCCGATTGGCAAACGGAAGGCGCGCGCGAAACGAAATCTGGAATTTTATTTATTCCAAAACCGCATCGAACTGGAACTGGATAAATTATACACACCACCACAGGACGGTAGACCCCACCGGAGAGGATCGAGGGAAAAAACACGTTGTTTTCACACGGAACCGTACCGTGCACCACCCCACCGCCACGTACGGCTTCTTGATGATCTGTCCTTTAATTGACAAAGTCTATCCACCGGAGAACCCGAGAGCTGCTCAAAGGAAAGCAAACTAAGCCACGATAAACGCACACAAATCCGAGTCAGATTCTGATTTCTACGTAGCTCTGGGTGCTGGAATGCTGACTTCATTCTGCAAACCACCTTCCACCCTCTGGCATCACCTTCTGGCTTCTCTTCTCCCGCTTTCAGGTTCCAGGGGGCGGCAGAGACACCTTCGAGAGTCCCCCTCCGTATTATTCATTCCGCTCACTTGATCCCGTTGTTTCTCGGAGCGCTGAGAAGCAGCAACGTCGTCGTCGTCGTCGCGATGATCATCGTCATAACTCACACGCGACCCTTGTTAGTATGTGAAGGCGCGGAAAAGCGCCATCTACTTCCCGGAGCACTCCAGGCAATTGAAAGCAAGCCCCACAACTCCAGCCAGTTGACCTCACGACGACTTCTTTCCACCCGGGTGGTGCGGCGAGAGGTATGGCGATCGAGAAACACTCCAGATCGAGGTGATCTCCAGTAACGTGCAGGGGGCCGCGTGGGTCCGGAAGTAACGACGTCTAGTTAACGATCGTCTCAAACACGCGTACCGTATCGGGGGAGACCCGAAATAAATGCCAAAAGAGTGACCAAAACAAACGTGTGAAAAACCCCAGGAACCGAGAATCGGGAAAGGAATGCGCGCGGTATGTTGTGTTGCGTGTAAACAGCAGCATATGCTCGCCATCTGGAGCGCTCCGGAATCCGATCGAAATCGTCACCAGGCACAGGGTGATTCGCAAACGCGACGCGCAATTGTCCTCTCGCGATTCGCCTTTCGCGATCTCTCTCTCTATCGCGTTCTGTATAGAGAATGGAGTATAGAGGACCCCTGGGCGGCCGCCGGGCAGTAGTCACGCGGATTTTTTCCCTTCTGATTCTGGCCGACGGCGACGGAACGACGCAATTCTTTCTCTGCAAAAAAGTTCAAGGAACAGTGGGCTCCCCGCCGCCGCCGCCGCCGCCGCTGCTGTTGCCGCCCGCGGCGTACACCCTTAAATTCTGCGCGCGATGATGGGGGGTTATTTTCGTTTCGAAATCCCTCTTCGGGCCACAGTCTCTCTCAGGAAGTGATCCCCTCACTTCGCGTGGCGCGTGTCGGGCGTGTGTGGGAGAGAATGCGGAACGATCGCCGGCGAGAGCGAAATGATTTATAAAGTGCAGAGGACACACTGGGCGCCCCCCCCCAAAGCAGTGCGCGAAATTGGGATGGATTTTAAAACTGTGATCTTGAGTAAAATTAGAAACGGCGCGTGATCCTCCAACAGGGTTCTTCGCTCGGAGGAGACGCGGCTTTCGCGGCACATCTCTTCAAGGCCTCGTGCGTGTATCCGGTGGCACTGCGGGTGTGATAACACAGCGAGGCGAGGACAGCAAACACGTTTTTATAGTACTCTTCCGCTATTCATCACCATATCCGTGGGGATATTACACAATTCCCCGGGTGTCCAGTCCAGGAGAGGAGCGCGCTTTACCTTCCAAAAAACACGTAGGTCGCCGCGACGAGAAAACCGTGTTGTGTACTTTTCTTAGCACACTGTCCACACAGCTTACGGTATCCTCCTCTCGTTTGCCGCACCCGATTGTCTGCCGTGCGCGCGCCTCTTCTTCTTCGTCGGCTTTCTTTCGGCCGCCGCGGCGAGCGTGCGATAAGATAAGATCGGAAGCCGGGTTATTACCCACACACACCTTGGCGGCGCGCCTAGAGATCTTCTTCTTCTCTAGCTTAGTCAGACACGACAAGCTGCTTTCTTATTTACTTTTCCCTGCTCCGACCGCAACCGTCTGATAAGGCTCTGACGGTGACCGGACCGGAGAGGAGAGCGCAGCTTCACGTGGGCCTCTTTTAGCCCTGCCCAAAAGTCTGCCAGCCCGGCCAGAAGTGTGTCCGGAGGTGGGGCGAAGGAAAAACTCAATCATTCGTTCCCGCCACCCCACCCGGCCGATAGATAAAAAGGCTGTTATCTTGCGGTATCATCCATTTATCGCCCCACGACACACACATTCGCGAACACGTTTCCAATGGCCTGTGTTGTGTTGGCTTCTTGGCACTGTGTTTGATAAGTTCCTTCCACACTTTTTGCCTCCGCAGCCGAGGGCACTTAGGAGCCACACAGCAGGGCGAGACTGCTCGACGGCGGAGTCTCGTCAAGGGCCCAGACGAGAGGCCTAGACGAAATGACACACACACACGGAGGGGGGACAGCATAAATTCTGCGAAGGCACGGGAAGAACCGGGGTAAGCCTCCCCCAAAACCGACCCACAAAGGGTTATCCACCACCACCGAGTTCCGCGCCGAGTATTTGGACAGATGTGTCGAAACCAGAGAGAACGAATGCAAATTCAGGTTCCCGAAAATGTATCGGACCCCTTCTCGGATGGATGAGTGTAAAATTCCAGCCAGCGAACGAAACGGACCAAACTGGAAGCCG
Organism: Anopheles cruzii; assembly: GCF_943734635.1. NCBI lineage: Eukaryota > Metazoa > Arthropoda > Insecta > Diptera > Culicidae > Anopheles > Anopheles cruzii. The sequence continues at coordinate 40,095,992 of NC_069144.1, read as the reverse complement.
AAAAGAGCTGCAGCATTAGGGAGGCGGCCACGTTAATCTCCTCCAGTGGAACCATATTTTCACCTTGACATTTGGCGTCCTATCACTGCTGCCGGTGCGACTGCGGGACCCCTAAAAGTGACCCCAGCCAGAAGTGAATGCCGTCATCACAAGAGTTCGGGTGCATCTCCCTCGTGTGGAAGAAGTACTGGCCACACGATTTTCGTCGTTTTGGACACAGACCTTGCTACGCACGAGACTGCCGCCGCTGGTCTAAGAAGATTAGACCCAGGCAGAGGTTTAGCAAAAGAAAAGAAAAAGACAAGCGTCGAACAGATATCGCCAATCGGAATCGTGCCGCTTATCAGCCGGACAGTTAAGTTAGGAGGGTTGCGCACGCTTTGATTACCTTTTCTTTGTTAATTTGTGTTTAATCCACACCCGGGGACGGTGTTATGAATGGAACACGGGGGGGAACGAGAATATATTTTAATCGGACCATAAAGAACCAGCATATCAAGCGTTGACCGCGCCGATTGTAGGACGCGACCCCGTATCTTTTTTTGACCGAGAGGGATTGATGAGATTATTTTAAATCGTGTCATGTCACTCCCGGGACTTCGATCGCCAGAAAAGTGGTCAGCGGGGGGACCCTGGAAAGGTTCCGCAAAAATAAACTGCCCAATGCGACCCCCGTTCCGGGACGGTAATTAAAGATAGGTGTGGCCACCAGAGCCACCCCGGGAAAAGAGAAGATTGATTTTAACGAATTTTTATTTAGCAACGATCATTTAACAAATTTTTCGAATGCAAGATCACGCTCCACTACTCAGAAGACAGTGCGGAGCCTATTTTTAACACACAACAACCTCACAACAAACACATTACTTCACAATTCTCGGTGATTTGGCCCCATGATTCCTGCGCTCATTAGCACTTAGCGCGCCCGTACACACCTCCGGCCGAAAAGAGATGCTGTGCTGTGTTGTGTGCGAATCTTATATTTGGGGCACACCCCACCAACTTGGACCGGAACGCCCTCTGGAGGCGGCCGCTCGCGGGGAATATAGCATCAGCGCGACGAAATTAGCGATCGATTGGTGACCGACAGGACAACGACGACGATCAATCCTCGCGCGCGGTCGCGAGTGACGTGCCCGCACAAATTAATGGATTTTGCTTTATTCATTAGCACAGTCTAAAAATTCGCTCTTCACACCCCCCCGGGTGACACTTAGTCTGCCCGGTGGCAGATGGTGTTTTCACCACCCACCCGACCCGGGGTAGACTCTCTTTTGCACTCGTGATAATCAAGCCAGTGGAGGATGGAAATGGCATGACCGGCAATGTCACCGACACCATCTACTGGACCAGAGACAGGCCATGAAAGGTGAAAAATAAAAATCGGCGAGTCAAGTCGAAGAGGCTCACACCGGAAGGACATGTGAGCGACCCCCAGGCCGGCCGGTGGTGGTCAAGGTGGGCCGCCTTCAAGGTGATTAAATATGGCAAAGGGGTAGCCCCTCTACCGTTCTTTTTCTGAACTACCGATTATTTGACTTTTAAAACGTCACACTTCCTTCTGGAAGTTGTAAACATATAGTAAAAACTTTGAAATTTACAAAATGGGACGCTTAAAACTTGGCGAAAATTGGGAAATACAGGCTGAGCTAATTAACGTGTACTTTTTCATTTGGCTGTAAAAAACGTCTGAATATTTTTCGGTGCTTGAACTTTTATTTGAAAGGGTAATTCATGGCATTTATGTATAAAATACTATTTTGGTTGCAGAAAATTGGGAGATATGAAAAATCTTTTTACAAAGTTCATTGAAGATTGACACATTTCATTGAAGCCCATTTCCACCCCCCGTTGTCCATGTTAATAAGCAGTATTATAGTTCGGAGAAACCCACATATCGTGCAAGAGAAGCCAATGCACCCAAATCGAGTGACTGTTTGGTGCGGATGTTGGTTGATTGGTTCTTTGGATTGAAGCCGAGAACTTGGACGGCATTTGGTTGTAACAGGACGGCGCACTACGTGCCATACAGCGATCTTCGGACAGTGAATAATCAACAAAAATGGTGTTGTGAATTGACCTTCAAACAAAAGCGGCGATTTGACATCATTGGACTATTATTTTGGAAGACATTTTGGGCGGTGGAAGACAAATATGTTGCGTGAACAAACCAGCAGCTATTGGCGACCTACCGAAACCGAAATGCAAATTGCCGTTGCCGAGGTAGGACCAGATACAATCGAAAATGTACTTAAAAATAGGTCGACGGAATGGGCCAAGCCAGCCGTGGTGGACATTTTTTTCACCAATAAATTTTATGAATGAACCTTTCAAATAAATAATGTTGAATGAACAGAGGCATGGATGAAAAGACACCATGGAGGACCTGTAATCCAAAACAATTGACCCCTGAACACCGTGCCGTGCGTTCCAATGTGAAACACGTGTTATGCGCGACGCGCACAGAGGATCAATGGCGCATTTCACGCATTGGTAGGTTGGGCGCGAGTTGACACGAAATGGCTTCCCGGGCGGAACCTTCATTCTTGCTGCTGGTGGAGTAACTCCGAAATAACCAAAGCCGATACACGCGCGTCCATCTCCGGGAAACGAATAATATTGTGGTGTTCGGGAAAAGATCAGAAACCGGCTCAAGGTCGTAACAACACGTGGCGCATATAGAACTACAACCAGCTCGGAGTATAAGCCTTCAAAAATGTGGGCAACCGGCACCCAAAGACAGCCCGCCGTATCGTCGAGGAGGACACGTAAAACCAGCGCCCCAAAGACGGTGTTTTAATCTTGGCCGAGGAGCCAAGAGGGAGGTTCTTAAAAACCTTGATGGCTCAAGACGATCACTGCTCTCTGATGATACTTCTCGCATTCGCCACTCCCTCATCGCAATGAAGAGCGCCACCTACGCGGCCACGAGGCCACGACACACGGGCACACTCAAGTAACTATTATAATCCTCCGCCGCGCTGGTGGCTATCGGAATAAAAATTTATCTTTCTTGCGAATCTCGCGCGAGGTCGCGGGGCGCGCGCCCGGCGTGCGCGTTTGCCGGCCGGCCGGTTAGTCGAAGATCGGGGCCGCGCCACGTTTGACACGATGGTCCTTGAGAGAGAGCGTGAGAGGGCGCGCACGGAATCGGTCCGTCGACCGACTTTGCTTGCGTCATCATCACCAAATCATCGTCACCGTCGTCGTCGTGGCGAAAGAAACCCGCCGATGGTAGCAGGGCAAAGAAGAGAGAGATTTCGATTTGTGCGCCAGCAGCAGCGGCCACACCGGATGATGATCGTTTGATCGCAGGCGCCGAGTGTGGGGTGGGGGGACCGAGAGCGCCATGAATTCATCCGAAATTAGTTACAAACTCTGTCAGTGAGAGACAGGCGCGATGACGTCGAGAAAGTCACTGAACCAACCGGGCAACGGCGGACCTTCAACAAAGTCACAGCCACGGGCCAGCTGGTGGCACACGTGTAAGGTCATTTCCCCTCCCAACCCGTGCCCCAAAAATGGCAACAATTTTTGCATAATTACCACCACCGGAGAGAGGACACGGGCTGATATCTTGGGTCAGGTTTTTTTCTCAGGGAAGCTTTTGCAGCAAAGCACACCGATCACTTCCTTCGCGAACACACTTTCGCGTTACTGTCCGCGATCGATGACAGGTCGCCGCGATTCTGACAGTTGCCGCTGCGTAGAAAAGGTTCGGATTGACCTTCCGCAGCACAACACAAACTGCATCTCCTGCCACCGCGGAACGGAACACCAAAAAAAGCTGCCAAAACGAAGGAGAACCCGGACGAATGGCAGAGAACTATTAAAACTAAAAGCTGCACCAGAACATAGGGGGGGATGATCCCTTCACCACCGCCTCCTCGATTGTTGTTCTTTTCGCGGTGGCCTGGCTCTTTCAGTAACGGGTCGTCGTCGACGGAGAGCCAGGTGGTGCGTGGAGTGCACGCGGCCGGCCGGAAGTGAGACCGGTGTTAGTGAAAGTGAGCGTCAGGCAGAGAGTAAACTGGAAATTGCACGAAACCTTTGTTGGTGTAGCTGATTTAAGCAGGCGACTACTTCGGTGTGTCCCGATGGGGTGACTTTCAATTTATTTTGCAAAGGTAACTAGATATCGAATTGAATGGAGAATCATCCGTCTCTCCCGTTTTTGTGCTGGAAGACTCTGTGGTAGGTTTCTCTCTGTGCTGAAACGGGTGAGAGAGTGATGGCGACCGCGCGAGAGAATCATTCAAATCCACGGAACCGAAGTGAGCAACAGAGTTGTGGGGAAGAAGTCAACCCTGTAACCGGTACAAGTCGCGCATGCGCCCGATTTGCACCGATTTTGGACACCCATCCCCCGTCCCGTTCGTGTCCCACAATCCAATGTCCTTCGAATCGAACCCCCCAAAAGGAAGGCAAGAACAAATAACAAAGAAATCGAATGAATGAGAACATTTCTCCGGTGAGCGATGAGAAGATATGCGCGCGCCCAGGTAGATGGACAACGGAAAAGGAACCAAAGAGAGAGAGAGACAGAACGAGAGACAACCGGGGCGAAAGGAGTGTTCGAATGGGCTGCCGCGGGGGGCGCAACCACAGAGATAACACAGCGCGCGCGGACGAAGAAAAGCTGAGAAATCGCGTTCGCTTTGTGGCGTTGACCCGATTCACCCTCAGCCGGTCTTCCCGGTGACTTTTCTACTAGAGCACCGGAGTGTCACGTTCCTTGTGAGATAAGACACTGACACTGCGGACTACCCCGCGAGAAGACGAGCCCCATTTTCACATTCAGCCGCTCGCTTCGGTTCAAAAATGATTTACTTCCGGGGACACATTTCTCCAAGATCGGTCACCCCAGAAGTTGCGGATTGTTTGCGCAACAAAGCCCCATTTGGGGGTAGACCCCCCTGTCCTCGGAGGGGTCCAGAATTTGAGCGGAGAAGGCGCGCGTCAGATGTAAGTTTTCACCAAACAACCATTAAAAGGCAATCATAATCACGGACAGCATTACAACAAATTAACACACCGGCCGGCACCAGGCACCTCCTCATGGACACCTGGAATTGGCCGTCGCCGCATCATACTTCTCCTTCTTTGACGCCGTGACAAGTGTTTCGTCTTCTTATCCGGTAATTACAACAACTCCGTGACAACGACGAACGACGTTACCGGCTACTCTCTATCAAACGGGGCCAATACTACTGTGGCCAAAAAGCAACGGGAACCAGCTGTTTTCGATTATCGTGGTTTGGTGCATTATTAATTCTTTCCAATCGGCTGCTTCCTGGGCACATTTTACAGTCAATAGTTGCGATACATCGAGGGCCGAAACGAAGAATGTGTTGAAGGCTTCCCCTAAAAAGGACAAATGTGGACATTGACGTATTGCATGTTTTGTAGGTAAATTAGTTTTAGAGAAATAAAGGTACATTTTGCGAGCGAATTCCCAATATTTTTTTGTCCAGAATAGTGTATTAGAAAGCCCCAAAAGTAATCTTGCTGTGCCTGGGGAGGAGCCTTGCTGATTCGGTTAGGCGCGGGGACACACGCACGCAGATAGTTGGCGACCTTGAGCCAAATAGCAATCGTTCCCGTGGGGGGGACTATCCCCTTTTCGTGGGCCACCGCCTATAGCAAACGCCATTTCCAGGAGAGCCGCCTCGTGTTTCGGTTCGGAACTCGATCGTAATATCGGCGGTGGTGAGATGGTCGCAGCTAAAGTCGTTCGCTAAACAAAAAAGACCCAAATCTGCGGTCGGCTCCAGAAGGGGGCAAAGGCAACAAAAAAAGCGCAGTTCTTGAGCGCGACGCGCGATGTAGTTTCGTTGCGTTTGCCAAGGCCACGGCGCATCGTGCCATCGAGCGCCAGGACACGATGAGTGTGGTGGGGCGGGAGGAGGACGACGCGAATGGCACAAATTATGCAATGAAACCCCAGGAGGCGGCGGCCCAGGAGAGGGACGCCGAGCTACACACGTCGCAAAACCGGCCCAAAAAAAAGGCAACGTATTACGACGATGCCAGGCGGCCGGAAACACACACGCAAGAGAAGCCCGGTGGTGCGTAAAACAGTAGGAAGCAGAGAAAAGAAGGCCAACAGTGTGTGCGCGCGACCAGCATCGTCGTCGTCGTCGGAGAGGACCGGCGACCCACCGACCAAATGCCAACCAAATGGCGTTCTGAAACACAGAAGAAAAAAAATGAATTTAGAATATTTATCGCGCTCGCGCACACACACACACACACAACGATCGCGCGGGGCGGCCACTCGAAAGACCCGGTCCACAGCCCAACCTGGGTTCGGCCGCCCCCCGCAGAGTAGTTTACGCCATCCGCCATCGGCGTCCGGCGTCACCGTCGTCTTCGTTGCTGATTTGATGTCGCTCAACAAAGTGACGAGAGTCCCGAAAGCGAGAGAAAGAGGAAAAATGTGTGTAGGGGTGTAGTGCCTGGGACCGGCGGCCAGCACGGAAACATCGATCCATCCGGCAAAGTAGCGGACCCGCTACGGTAAACGCGTACGTACACCCGGCAGAGGGTAGAACTGCCAAGGCATGCTGTGTGAAGCGCAACAGCAGCTTCGCTCGCGTGTATACGCTCACGCACACACACACTGGCGCGCGCGCTCGCTTGTGTATGTGATGTTCCTTGCTCAAGGACAAATTGTTCGCTACCGGCGCGGCGCCGCCGCCTCAGCAACCACACGTTTCGGGGCGCTACATTCGCTCCTTCACACACTCAAAGTGTGTGTGTGTGCACACATACATCCGAGTGCACACACCACCATGCTGGGACCGATAGTTGGTGCTACTGTGTCCGTCCGTCCGTCCGCCGCCTGCTTGGCTTCGCGCATTCTCATGTGCTGTTAGAGATACGTCTTTTCGGCTAACTTTCGCCTACTGAGCAATGCACACGTGCGGTGGTGATGGGGAGCACGGCGGCATCAAGTCCCCCCCCCCCCTCCACACCGGCACGAGCCAGCGCGAAGAGAGAGGGAGTAGTCGCCGGCCGATCGTTCGTGTTCGCTGAATGTAAAAACGCGGTTCCGCGGTTGTGTGTGTATGTGGACAGAGAGATGCCGTGCCGCGGGATTTGATGAGTGTGGTGCGCGGCGCGGTGCTCCGTTCCGTGTGCATGTCGGGAGTATAAATATTCACACCGTACGCGCGCCCCGCGCCATCGGTGTGTGCGTGATTAACACAATTTCAATACGTCCTCGTCGTCGTCGCACACCGGCCGCTCCTTCCTGTCTTTCTTGATTGGTGGTGGGGTGGGGGCCACTGAATCAGATTCCGGAAAAAGCCACACATACGGCGCGGCCGGGGACACACGATAGCCAAGCACTGGTGGGGGGCCGACATGTAGACGACCCCCGGGCCCACGACCGGTCCGTCGTGATCGCATTTCGCGACTTGATTTGGTCGCTCCAAAGGTAAGAAAAAAAAGTGTGGCCCCAACCAACACACACTTTGCGTCGACACAAACACACAACCACCCAATCCAAGAGCTCCACCTTCTTAACACAGCAGACGACGACGATGATGATGATGGCGTGATGAACACACGAAAGATGATCGAAGCAACTTCCGTAGCGGCGGCAAGCAGTCAGCCGGGCTCTGTCCACTATTTGTGCACAAATTTAATAAGTTTTAGGTAAATTGAAAACATGATCATTGTTCAATCAACAATCAACATCTGGTGGCTGCCGAATCGACGAGAGCACGACGCTCTGATCGATCGTCGCTGCGAAGAGAACCTTGAATCATGCTGCTGCTGTCGTCGGAACCTTCGTGGTCCATATGTTTTACTGGTGACAGGATTGTGAACCGCGAACACCATTTTCATATGAAGAAACAGGAAATGCACTCGCGGGCGGCGGCGGCACGTGTGGCTGCTGTAGGGTTGAGAGCTAGAAACGGAATGCTTCGAGAAAGGCGAACAAGAACGTCAGAAGCTTCGATGGAGGACTGGTCGTCGAGTCGAGCTCGCCGGTCGGCACATTATGCAAATCAAACGAAACAAGTTTAATTGCTCCGATTGCAATTTGACCTCCGTTTGAGAGTGGCGTGGGGGGGGTCTCGAGACGCAAGAGACCTCTCCTCTTACGAAACATCGGAAAGCAAAAGGATCATCTCGTCGTCGTCGTCGTAGCTTTTTGGCCAGCATTCATCAGGCCCTCTTCTTTCTTGTCGTAACCGGTATGTGTCCGGGTGAAACGTCAGTCAGTCACAGCCAGTTTCGCGTGCTGCTGCTGCGAGAGTCCTTCAAGGTGAGAAGAAACACGATGGAAACGTCAAAAATCGCTCTCCATTTCCAGCAGCAGCAGCGCAGTAGGCCCTTTTGCTCGACGTGTGGAAAAGAGCGAGAGAGAATGAGATACTTTCGTCGGCTGCCTATGACGGGTGAGAGAAAGAAAAGTTACCAGCGTTCGAATAGAAGAAAGTTTCTCCCGACCCTTTACTTATGATTATTGGTGTTTCCTTTTTTTTCAACACTGAAATATCCTTCTTTTCAATGGAGAACCAGCCCCGTACAATCGTCAGGGCGAATGTGCTGGCTGGCGGGGCGGCCGGCAGCAAACTCTCAATTTCATGTTCGCTTTCGCAACCGGAATCGCAGCACACCTCACCCACCCATCGCGGGCAGCCCAATCATTGACCGCTGCTCTCGCGGCACAGCAGTGGGGCACGGGGCAACATCACACCAATACATGGCCAGGCCGGGTTCCAACATGTGCTGCTCTCACACACTTCGCCAGCGGAATCTTCTTCTTTGATGAGATAAATTTACATTTTCAGCTTCTCCACTCGCCGTCCAGTATTCGTGCTCCGTCGTCACACGTCATAACCACTTGATCAGCAGAGAGATCATTGGATTATTGGTAGCATCGCCACCACACGCGAAAAGGATCCTCGATCTCGAAACGATCCCCCCTTCTGGCGACGTGTGCCTGGACGGCAGAAGAGCACGATATTTGACAGGATTCGAGAAAGTTCACTTCCTTCGCTGACATCTCTCGGTGTGCCTCGTATCGTACGATGACCGCACACCAACGGCAGTGACACAGGCGCGGAAAGACGGGGTGTCCCCTTCTCCAAACGCGTCCCCGAAAAGGTTATACAAGCAACAAACGCACACACACACACAGGCACACAGTTTGATTACCATTTTAAACTCCTTTTTGTCAATCGCAGCAGTCAACTATGTTGCTACCGCCGGATGAAACAATGTGTGCGCGGGCACGGCACAGAGGCCACATCTTTCGCAAGAGGGGCGCACACACACACAGGCGACCACACCAACCCCCCCCCTTGCAGTTACCCATTTCTTTTCTGTTTCATCCGCTTACTTTGCGGCGTCGTCAAGTGAGCACAAACTGTCACCGCGGTGACCAGCGAGTGAGCGTGTGTCGTTGTAGAGAGCGGCGGCGGCGGCGGGTGCCAATGCTTCGCGTCGCTACAAAGTAGGCAGCGCCGTCGTCCGCGTTTCCTATACTCCGGCATCTATCGCTCGAGGGCTGAATTGGCCGCACATCTCACCACCAAACGCGGCGACCCATCTACACCGCCGGCCATATGTGCACAAACACACGCACCAAACACGTTTCCACGGCAAACTACTCGCGTTCGCCCGCGAGGGGGGAGAGCCGCGACAAAGAAGAAGAGCAAGAAAGAAACACCTCGACGAACACACCACGGAGAGGAGGAGTTCACCTACATGCGCGAATGGGCGACCCAAGCACACACACTCTCAAACACTCAGCATCAGCGCGGAGTGAACGAGACAGTCACACAGTCGCTTACAATCCGGTCCGGCCTTCTCATACTCGCGCACAGCGGTATCAGGCGAGAAGAAGCGAGACAAACGAGAAAACGTACTCCTCACTCGACGATTTCTGTATATTCAAAGTAGGCCTCTTTTCGAGGATTTTCCTCGAAACGATTAGCGGTGGTGCTCCTAATGCCACCGAGAGCGCGTCACCGCAACCACCCTTCGCCCCACACCGGTTTCGCGCTGTTGCTTCATGGGGCTCACCCCCCCCTCCCCTCCCCCTTTCAAAGGGTTTGTGTCGCTTCCTGTTCAACGGAGTCACAATTCACAATGGAATAAATTTTGGTTCCCGTACCGGGCGCCGGGAAGGTGAACAACAGCGGGAGTGGTACGCACCTTCCGATGCTTTTCTAACACACGCACACACCTACATACGTGCTGCGCATACAATGGTAGCAGCAGCAGCTACTGGGGACACCACACCACCCGACCGACCGCCCGATCCCATCGCTTCTTCGCATCGGCTGTGGTTAATCGCTCTCCACCCGCTATTCATTCCGTTTTCGATCCTCTCATATGCTGCGCGCTGCTCTACTCCCGCGCCGCACCACCACCTCCCTTCCGTCCCCCTTTAGCAACAACCTCCCCCCCCCCCCCCTACCGTCTATCATATATTCCATTATTTAAACGTGAAACTGACGAGCTGTCTACCGTGCGGCGGCGGCGGCGGCCGTTCGCGGTGTGTGCTCTCTGCTGTGAACGCACACAACCTTCGCCTCGGATTAACGTTGAGTACTTTTCCATCCCCACCACACTGTCCCCCCTCGTGTCCTGCGGTCCTGTTTCGTCGTCGTCCGCCTTTCCCGAGCAACAGAGAGCAGCCAGCCTGAAAATCTGGTCATCTCGCAACGGATTTAATGTAGATTTTTGAGAGTGACAATTACCTCGAACATCGGCAAATCATAGCAAGCTGCCGTCAAAACGGTCAATTTTGGTAGCGTTGCGTTCTCGTTTGTGTGTGATGTTGGATGGCACGGCCGACTGGTTCTGCTTTGCAAAACCCGATCGAAACACGGAGATGAAACGACAGCGCACACGCACAGGCACACACAGACACACACACGCCACTTTCTTTGTCCTTTCTTTGGGGACAGGCCGTGCTGCTGCTGCTGTGCCACTACACTACCACGGCGGGCTGCTGCTTCAACTGAGTGGTTACTACGGCTCTGCCACCGCTGGCTGCCAATGGCTACTGGATTGAGCGACGACAACGTGTACACACACACACACAAGCTCTCCAGTGCACGCACGCACGCACGGCACACGAACACGCACACACACTCGATGCTTCCCAACGCACGGGAGCTTGTTGGAGCTTGCGCGTGCACGCACCACACACAGCCAGCAGCTGGTTAAGACGTCCTTGCCGGGGAAGGAAGACCAGCGTGCACACACTGCTGCTGAGTGTCCGGCGCGCGTGTGGGCAAGAGCGGAGCGGAGCGGAGCGAAGCGAAACGAAAGAGCCAGAGGGAGAGCGAAAATCGTCACGGAAACGAAGCACCGCACACAACCACACACACCGCCGCACCCGCGCTGAGAGAGGCGACTGCAGAGCAGCAAACTCGGTTCCTTCTTTTTCCCTTCCGAGGTGGCCTGTTTTTTGGCTGCGGTGCGAAAGTTTTACACCACCACCACCATTAGACTGCGCACTGGTAAATGCAACTGCAGCAGCACCACCGATATTGTTCACGGTCCATTGTTTCCTGTCCGGGGTTAGGTGCTTACGAAAACGAATAAAATTTGACACCACAACGAAACCCGATAGCGATCCGTTCCGTGCGTCCGTACGTTCGGCGACGTTGTGCTACGAGCTGCCTTCGAAGCCGTCCGGCTCACAATGGGCCACAGTCGATTCCGGTGCCCGGTGGTGCCGTTGCCGCTAGACTAGCTAGCTTGGCTGCTCTTGCGCATCGTTCGCATGCTGGGCACATTTTACAAACTGACAGACCGCCAGGCCCGGCCGAAGTGTGCGAGAAAAGGATGACCCCTTTCGCGAAGGGTACCGCTGCTGATGATGTCATACTTGCGACCCTTCCGATCAACTGTGGCATTTTCGCTAATCAATTTATCCCGAATTATGTTAGAATTTTATTTACCTTTTCCGTTTTTCTTTGCCCTTGTGTTCGATCATTTTCAGCTGGTAAATATTTGTGGCACAATTGTCGATCCTTTTCCTACCTGTCATGTCACGATGCTACGCCAGCAAGCAAACGTTTCCTTTGCAGAATGTTGATTTGGTTGTGGTGCAAAAACTAACTGGAGAAGGCCTATTGAGGCCGAATTGGCGAGAGGATGCTGCTTTTGGGTTTCTAAAAAAATCTGCTTCACTGTGAGACTATAATGAACGTTTTTTGATCAAGATTAAGCATATTTCGCAGTTGTGGAATCGTTTTTTTCTGAAGCACGCAACGTGAGTGCGGTTGTCAGTTGAGCTGTCAAAACGCACGTGCTGTTTATGTTGAACCGGCCACGCTGATTCGGAATCATCATGGACCAGAATTCGTCGATTGATTTGGGTTTTCTTGAATCCTGCGAACCGTGGTTGCTAACGAATAAATTTTTTCCCAGCAAACTGGGAGGTAAACCGGCGTGGCTGGACTTAAAGAACCTACCGTCACCTACCGATTTGCTGTGCGAGCGTTGCACCAAACCGCTGTCTTTTCTCTGCCAGGTACGTTATGAGTGTTTTATTCATTTAAACTATTGCAAACACGTTAAACCACGTTTGAAAACCTTTTCGCCATCAGATTTACGCACCGATCGAGGACAATGAAAACTGCTTCCACAGAACCTTGTACATTTTCATATGTATGGATGAATCCTGCGATTCTTCTTTGAACGCGAGTTGTCGGTAGGTGGGTTTGTTTTGCATAAAACGGTTGCCCGTTCTAGCTCAAGAATTGTATTCATTTTAGCAACATGAAAGTATATCGAAGTCAGCTACCGCGACGGAACGAATTTTACAACTACGATCCTCCCGATGAAACGGTGGAATCGGTAAGCATCTCTAGTTTTGCCCCATTTCACCTTATTCAATGCAACTCCCTCTTTTCTAGCCCGCAGTAAAGTCTGGTGTGCCATTGTGTGTCGTTTGTGGGTGTCACGGCCCAAAGCGGTGTGGCCGCTGTCAATCGGTAAACTATTGTGGCCCTGTCCATCAACGGCACGATTGGAAGGTCGCCCATAAAGCCGCTTGCGGTGAGGAAACCGTTGTTGAAACCATCAAAGAGCAGCACAATACTTTCGTTCTCCCAGAAATGGAGATCGTCACCGAACCGGATGACTACGTACTGTATCTTTGCTAACCACCAACGGATAAAAGTTGCAAAATTATCATTCTTGTTTTCTGCTTGGCACCCTCACAGGAACCTAAGCCGAAGGCATCGGAAGAGGAGAACGAGAAACATCAGATGGAAGAGTTCGAGCGATTGAAACGTGAAGGCAAGGCAGGAGTGCTAGACGATCTCGCGGAAGCCGAGTTGGACAAGTATGCGGAGGACCAGGTTGAAGATAAAGTGTTTGCTCGGTTCAAGGAGCGAATCGCAAATGCTCCACGCCAAGTGTTGCGGTACGAGCGAGGCGGTAAACCCCTGTGGCTTTCACCGATCGAGCCACAAGAGGTTCCGAAATGCGGGCGCTGTGGCGGAGAAAGGATGTTCGAGTTCCAAATTATGCCTCAATTGTTGAGCTATTTGGATAGAGAAAAGCTGGACTGGGGTACGCTCGCTTGTTTTACATGTAAAGCTAGCTGCAGTGTGGAAGGCTACGCAGAGGAGTTTCTCTTCCGGCAAGATGTTCTTGACACTACGGCTACCGCAGGCTCGCATCAGTCAGAGGGATGAAATGTGTACAATTACTACGACCGTGCTAAACTTTTAAATAATATTAATGTTTTGCCGAATGTTTGTCAGTTATTTCATGCTTTGTTATAGAATTATTAGGAAAAAAACTGAACGCAGTTTCTGGTTTATTTTACGATGTTATAAATGCACTCTCTGGAAGACGTCTTAAAGAGGTCTCTATGTCACACTCCTGATGGCAGCCCGGTTCTGAGCCTCTCACTTGCCCTCGTTGTTCTTGAGGAAGTCATACACGACGGAAAAGTCCTTATCGGCAAGGCCCTTGGCCATCAACTGGCGGTAGATCTGGTGAGTAAGCGCACCAAGTGGAATCGGTGTGTTGGACGTAGTGGCCACGGCCGACGCAATGCCCAAATCCTTAGTGATCAGACCGGTAGCGAAACCACCAGCGTACGATTTGCCGGCCGGAGCAGTCGGTACGATACCGGGCACGGGATTGTTCACCTCCGAGGCCCAGCTACGACCGGTTGAGGCATTAATGATATCGGCAAACACTTTCGCATCGAGACCGAGACGAATCGCGAGGTTCATGCACTCGGCCAGGCCGCACATCGAAATGCCCAGCATCATGTTGTTGCAGACCTTGGCCGCCTGGCCCATACCGTAGCCGCCGCAGTGCGTTATCTTCTTGCCCATACCCTCGAGCAGATCCTTCACCGCGTTGTATTCCTCCGTGCTTCCGCCGACCATGAAGGTAAGCGTGGCGTTCTGGGCTCCAGGAACGCCACCCGATACCGGCGCATCGACAAACGTGGCACCGGCTGCCTTTACCTTTTTCTGGACCTACAAGAACAACAACAAAAATGAACCGGTATTTTGGTAGCGACCATGAGTTTCCGAATCACTAGGTACTTACTGCCTTGGCCACATTCGGATCGATTGTGCTGGAATCGATGAAAACAGTACTGCTTTTCACACCACCGGCACCGATAATGCTGTCGTATGTGTTGGCCACGATATCGTTGTTCGGCAGCATCGTTACCACAAAATCGGATGCCTTTGCCAAGTCTGCTACATTATCGTACGGCGTGGCACCTTTTGCCTTCATGGCGCTCTTGGCATCGGCGGAAATATCGAACACGTGCAATTTGTGTCCCTATCGAACGGAAAGAGTTGTAATATCTTGTAAAGTATATTCAAATATTTTTTAAAAATATCAGTACATTATGTTGAAACCTAATTTATGTGTAATTGCAGCAAAAAAAACATCGAAACTATTGACGAGATGAAATGATAGATTGTGCCACTTTACAGAGTCCCAGTTAATTGAAGCTGTCGTTAGAGGAAACGATTTGAGCCGCATGTGCGCAGTTGCTGATCGCGAAACATTAACACAAACATAACTATGTTCTATCGAATTTCACTTTCATCTTGACGCCGGCTTTGGTTGTGAGCGCGGAGCAATGTTATCGCTTTTCAAGGTCGAACTAAGAATAGTTTGCACCGCCGACCACCATCTTCCTGCTGCTGCAGTTTCGAACCGGCGATTCCTGCGGCTGAGGTTCAACACATGTTTCGGCACACACCCTCCAGGGGGATGACCCACACAAGGGCACGGCGGTGTATCAGTTATCAGTCATTAGCAACGTTGCCGATCGGATGATGCTCCCTGCGTTTGCGTGAGCCACACCGCAGATCAGCAATGGGCGCGTGTGTGACGTCCTGCAACCCGACCCGACCGGGTTCCGTACGTCAAAAGTTACTTACGAACGTTTATCAAACCGATAATAGTCGTTCGGTCGCCTGATAAAAGGTTGTTCCACAGCTGAGGGTGGCGGCAAACGTGCGTTATGGCCCTTCTGTGTGTGTGTGTGCGAAGCTGTGGGCGTGTTTGCAGGATATATGACGGGGGCACGTGGGTCAGTGTAAGAGTTCATATGTTTTTTTTCGATCCATATTTACGTAACAGATTTCTTGGTGAATGACGGCAGCACGATCTTACCTTGGCCATCAGGTTGCTCGCCATCGGACCGCCCATATTACCGAGCCCAATGAAACCAACGTTCTTCGGGCCACTGCTGAACGATCGGATCAACAGGTCAGACAGCAATTTAAGCTGTTGCTGCTGCTGATTGCCGACGGTGGAACGGGTTAGAACGCGGAAAGCCATTTTTACTTGACTTATTACTGCTGTGGGGTTGGCCCGAAAACACTGTGAATCACTGAGCGATGGTGGAGCGATCGCGAGAACAGTCCGCCAGGGTCGTTTATTTGCACTGTACTGCGCACCCGAATCCGTCCGCGCAGTTGGTGCTTTGGAGCCGATAGCAACGCACTACTGCCGGCCGTGCGCGTGTGCGATTTCGGCCGATACACCAATACCAACAACGGTCCCGGTGGGGTTAGAAACCGGCTTAACATTGTTGCATGCCACCCGAGATCGTGCGTGACGTGTTACGGCGGCGGCAGAGACTGCGGATTGCGTGGGGCAAGTTCAACATACAGTGGATGACGAAAAGAAGTTTAGTTTCTGGTTAATTGGTTAACTTGGGATATTTAGAGGGTTCTACCATATTTCAAGCTGAGAAATAGCATAATGTCTTGTGAATTCTTTACCGTGCGTTTCTCAGCTTTAGTTCTTCTAATCACGTTATTGTTGCTCATAAATTAAAAAAAAAGTACTCTACTTGCTTTATGACCGAGCAAAACGAAGGAATTGGTGTGAAAAACTGCAAACATCAAGCTTCCAACTTAAACTAAACTTATTTTCGTCGTGCTCAAATTGACCTAGCTACTAGATTACATCTAAATGTCATTTTATCGCCCAAATGTTGCTATTAGAACCCCAAACTAACATTCAACGTCTCAAAAGAGCCACTCAAATAGAAGACGTATTCATATTTTCTCATATTATTCAAGTGTTCAGGAGTTAAACTTCTTTTCGCCATGCACTGTAGTTTTGAATTAAACATAAAACGCACACAGCCCAACGTTCTGTATCGTCCAAAGCAGTGTAATTCAATCATGATCGTCGCTGATTAAAGGCAATTTACGCAGACCGCGGCAAATGATGATCGTCTTGCGTCGGTTCGCGCGATTTGCGATAGTAAAAAATTGAAACATCGCAGCATTGCGCCGAAGTTAGGCAATCCGCAAAGCTTGGCTCCATTCTCGGGCGCCCTCTGTGTGTGAGATTTTTTACGAATATTTTATTCTTTAAATTTTGTAACAATATTTTGAATTATGTTCTTAAAGTCATTTCAATGCCAGCTTTCGCACGACTACAAATTATTCAAATTATTTTAATCATTGGTCGCGCTGCTCTTGACATGATTCGAAATATTTCTGGTCCCTCTGAAACACTGAATAATTTTTCGTTCAAAGTTCGTTACTTAAAACAGAATTTTCCTGCGTTGTATCCTCGTAAACCACGTCGATTTCATTCTTTTCAAACTGTGGACGATTCAACCGATTTTCTGAGCTTGCATTGCTGCATCGCTTCCTTGAGTGCTTCGCACAACTTCGTGTCGTGATTCTCATCGAGGCAGCCTAGGAACTGCTTGATTTCCCAATGGCAGCGGTTAGAATCGGCCTGATCGGAAAGAGTATCACTTGGACCGGCATCAGGAGTGTTCTGAGTGTTGTCGTTCGTCGCTATTTTTTCTTCCTTTGGTTCGAAAAACCCACCCAAAGCTCGGCTCAAGGCGGATCCGATCGCGACTCCACCGGCTGTTGCTGCCATTTGGGCGAATATACTCTGCCCGGGGCTCCCGGCTTTGGTTTCTGTTTTCGGGGTTTCTTTTGGGGTGTGGTGAACAGGAGCTGTGGCCGTTTTGTGTGGCCCAGTTGGGGATTTTGGGTAAGAGGGCGATTTGGAACCTGAGTGCCGGCGAGGCATGTTGAGAAGTGAGGAGCGCAATTGGCAAGGCCCAAATCACGCAGCCTTCTATGATGGCGTTAGTTTGATGAATTTGCTCTGATTACCAAGACAGTAACACGATTGCTTATTCACCGAAACTTTTTCACTTAAGAAAGAAATAACAAAAACGAAAATTAGTAGAAATTAAAATATGTAGAAATATTCAAAATCCTTGGTATGCCTCTCGCATCAGAGGTCTGTTTGTTTTGTTGGCATCCGGGACAGACAGCAAATTCAAGATGACGAGAGCAATCCTCCAGAGCCTTCTGGCGCCATCATGACAAACAGTCGGAACGGAAATCTCTGCAATCACCTGGTCTGTCATTTTTGCTTCAAACATGAGATAAAAGCGGGACCTGTACCACCAATAATAATGTGAACAGTCATAATGATAGTTAAATGGAGTAAGTCGAGCAAGTGTTAGCGCTTTTTAGCAGCACACAGTCGCATTGGGCAATATAATTATGACCAACCGCTGTCGTGGACAATGTGAGCTCACCCTCAACAATGTGATATTTCTTTACTGTATCAACCAACAGGCTGATAGTGAAGCCCCTTTCTACAGTCTGCCTTATCTTATCTGTGCATCGTTCCACCGTAAATAAGAGAGGTAAAAAACTTAAAACAACGGTTCCAGTAAAGTAGTACTTTTCTTGATCGTCGCCATACTCTTGCTGTTCGACTAACTTCAAGCAAGCCAGCTATTTCTGCTAGAAAACGGGATGCTTTAAAATTTATTGCACTTTATAATTGTTACTCACTACGAGGAAAAAACGCAATGTGACCTGCACCGTCTGTGGTTATTTTATTGCACAACCCCAGCCACAAATAGTCACAAAGGAATTTCCATTTCATAATATAGCTCCTTGCAAAACTCCTACAGGTACCGTTACTATTTAAATTCGATACACACAACGCGTGATCGCCATAGTCAAACAAAGTACAAAAATAGTACCATTCTGTTGTTTTCTTTCTTTGCACGGGTCGTCAGTTGAGCGAGTGCGAAAGCTACTTCCACTAATTAGACCCTTTCGGAAAGGGCCGACCCCATAACCTGATTGCTTTCGTGCGATCGATGATCGATCGGTTTGTTGGCGCTACATCCTCACGAGCATGTCGGATAGTGGGAAGAAGTTGTCACTTTTCCTGTGATGACGCCAAAAGCCTTGGTGGCCAGCGGGCGACGACGGAACCGACCCCTGGGTGCTGACGCAACGGACGAGTGCCACACGCGCTGAGGCCGCGTATTTGGAACATTTTCCACCGATGACGGTACCATCGGTCCGAAGCGGTTGGTCGTGGTCCTGTGTGCTCGAAATTAGATTGCTACGGCAAAGTAGAACAGCAAACACGCCGCAGCCTATCGTTCGACGGTGATAATGGCGCGGTCATGTGCGTGATGATTGCTCCACCACCGTGTCTCATCTTGCTCGATGCTCTCGAAGCCCAACGTTGCCCTGGTCGTGATTTTATCGTGACAGTACGCGGCCGGGGCAGGAGGTGAAGAGCCTCTGCAACATCGGCAAAAGAAAGGAACTTATAAAGCCATGACTTATCGCGCACTGCAGTATATCAGTATATCGTTGCGCACATTCGTATCCGACCTGTAAGGCAAGGGGTGTAGTCTTCTGCACGCCGGAGTGCCGCTGGATGGAGCTGTAACTCGGGCAAAGACCGGAAAGATCCATAACGGGTCACACATGTATATTTCCCAAACCCACATCACCTGTGCCGCTTATACGTACGTTAAGCAAACCGTGTTAACATGTTAGACAAACAGACTACATACACAGCCAGTCGTACCGTTAGCGAGGACAGTACTCGTTACTCGATCTGCCTTCGTGTGTTGTACGTCCTTCATTGCTTCGATCAGACGATCGCCCCCAAAAAGAAACGATCGTTTCTGAAAAACTTCGACAAAGGCTTATCAAGGTAGGGCAAGAGAGAGAGATAGAGAGATAGAGTAGAGGATCGTGCCGTTGCTGTAGATCATCGAAAGATGCTGTTTGCTTTAACCGACCCAATACTAATACTCATTTTTTGTTCAAAATTATATCATAGTTTAAATAAACTACAATTTTAGGTGGGGAAGTGCAGAGAAAGAAAGTAATGACGATCATTTCTTCTTTCGCAGCACGATTTTGGTACTAGTAAAGTCCTGCGCGAATATTTTCTAAAGCTTTCAGCCTCACGGAAGATGTTGCAATACCGCGCAAACGTTTGCGCGTTATCTTGTTTGCATGGTTGTGCCGTCGGAGGATAAGAAAGTGCTACCCGTGGCGTTAACGAAGCGAAAAATAATGTCAAGATTAGTGTTTTCATCCTGTGATATTGGAACATTTGAAACTACATTACTTTTTGATCGGTTGTGTTTTAAAACAGTTACCATACAGGTTCTAAAGGATGACAACCTTACATTTGATAGTCATCCACGTGTTCCAATGAATGTGCGATAGTGCAATTTCAGAGACAAAACCCGGCCTGCAGACCTGCAGAAGTAATGGGCTTGTTTATCCAAGAGTTTTCAGCTCGAACACTTGCAAACGATGTGCGCGAGAAGCAAAAAGGGAAAGAACGCATGTGAGAAAAGGATGCAAATACGAGTACCGAGGCTGGGGGAGGCATTAGATCTGTGTTCCTTGCATATTGTTCTCTCGTATAGTGTTGGTAGGCAGCCGGTTTCGTAGGCAAAGTGATGTGCGTCCGAGCACCCACAAAGGTACGCACACTCTCTATGGCACCTGTGCGCTATCGGATGGCCAGAACGGTCATGCGATAAGAAGCCATTGGAATCGAGAAAGAGAGACTGAGATAGAGCAAGCAAGAGAGAGAGAAGGAGAATGGAGGAGGCCATTAGGGTATGGTGAACGTCCGTAACAAGTGTGTAGATATCTTATCAATTATCACATATTTGCTTTTTTCACAACTGCTCCGAGCGACCAGACAACCGAAACCCAAATCGAAATCGCACCGGTAACCTGCGCGGAGCACAACGACTACTACGAGCTGCGTGCGTCGGAAGAGCCGTCCCGGAGCTACAAAGGGTGGATGCGGCACGGCCAACGGTTGGCCACTGGTGGTGGTGGTAGTGGTGATGGTAATGATGGCAAGCTGGAGCCAAAGGTACACAAGTGGCACTTCTGCTGCTGCGGTGTCACCGGACATTCCGGAAGGCTATTAGGAAGCTACCGCAGCACGTCAGCTCATTTGGTGCTCAAACGTGGACGAAGTAACACGCGCCCGGATGGCGTATATTGCGTGGTTTTTTTTTCTAGCAGCGCCACAGTTTATCTCAAGATAGCTAACCGTGCGCTGGCGCAGGCACTTAAGGGCAGTAGACAAATGTGTGCTAAAAGTTTATGTGGTGTTTAGTTCAGTAGGGTTACTCGATTCCTTTGCCCGTTCGTTTCTCTTTCCTTCTGTATATATTGTAGAAAACACTAGGGAACTTTCCATGGTGCAACCTGGCTTTTGTTGGTGCATGACGTGTGCGCATACTGGTCTTTTCTTCGCTCTCCTTCTCTCTTTCCGTCGATTGGTTACGCTCGATTGTTTGTGTCAACAAATGTAATGCCCAGCCCCAAAGCCCAGATGAGGTCTCCAACGACGCAGGTGCCAGTAGCTGTTCAGCAGCAGCCAACACATCGTTGCTTATGGTGGCGATTACGATTGTAGAAACTTTCGAGGAAACACGTTTTCTGATGCGCCATTTTGTGTATTCCCCAAACCACCTGTAAGCAAAGGAGGAAGCAAAATGGAAAGAATTAACACAGAAGTTAGCACCCACAACGTAACCACGTTTTCGGACCATGGTTCCTGCTGTCGGTGGTCGCGCGCTTGTGTGTGTGTTTCCGAGTGTTCCACGTTTCCGCCAAGCAGCGCTGCAAAGAAGTTGCAATCGAATGTGAAAATAAAGAGAGCTATCCGTCGACAGTAGGGATATAATTCACTGTCATGGAATTGCTCTCTTTATGTACAATTCGATAGTCACCGGAGAAAGTGCAGCTATTACATCTACGAAAACGCCCTGAACAGCACGTGATCGTGGCACGTTGCATCGACACAAGTGACTAGAAACGAAGATGCTTACCTGGTGTCGTATGCGTAAACTGGTGATATTAATTTGCAGAAATAACGAGGGTCCACATGAGTTGCTCATTATCGTGGTTTATTTTTTCTTTTCAACACTTCCCCTCTGGCTGTTCTTTTGTACGCTACAAACGCAGTGAGGTACACGTGCACGGTATCGGTTCGGTACCCGCAGCGCTGTGAGTTGCACAAAATGGTTACCCCAGTTAGTCACACATTTTCAGGCACTTATTAAAACACCATTTGCTCGTTCGAAGCGATTACTACATTTTGTTGCAGGTGCAGAACTAAAAAAACACCTCTCGACATAAGGGTTAGGACAATTCAAGATATGGTAAGTTCGATTGATTGCTACCACCCGTTATTGCACGCACACGCAGGTTTATACCGGAATTCTCTAATGGTCCATGTTGGTGTGCGTGGTTTCGTGGGCTGCAGCCTTTTTCGGTAAGTCGTTAAGGTAAGTACGTGGCGCGTTGCAATGCGGCGCTATCACATTTTATCACCAGCTAGGCGGAAACAGGCAACTCAAAAGCCTACAGCGGTGTGGCACGTGTCGGGAGCATGGCGGGCATACAACGGCATTATGAATTAGTTAATCTTACAAACAAGCAATGCCACTAGGACTGATCCGAATGCTGTACTGCGACAAACCAATAAAGAGTAAAATTAGTCGAACATATAAAAATGGTTTTAATCATTCTCATAGTTACTTCAAAATCCCTGCTCATTGAATGGACACTCTAAACGCTCTCTGGTCCTTCTAGGGCACGAATGTAGTCCTCGATTTTTTGCTTCAGCTTGCCGTTTTCCACCAACTCGTCGGTCGAAAGCTCCATATTTGTCATCGGCGAGATCGTCTTCTCCCGCGAAAACCATTCCCCGATAGCAGCCCGTTCGTACGTGAATCCGTCTGAAAGTTGGAGCATTTAGAAAGCTTGAATGTTGCACCCCTGGCGTGGCCTTTCGGTCACTACCTTCGGCATAGACAGGATCCTTCATTAGCTCGTGCGTTATGGGGCAGGTGAACTCGAGCGGTATTTCGGCCATTTTCGACGCCATCGAAAACAACAGTGACCGAACGTCACTGATGTGTGAGTCGAGCGTTAGATTTCCGGTGAGATCCCAGATGATAACGGTACGATCGTTCGATCCAGAGGCAATCACCGATGAGTTGCTGTTTACCGCCAGACAGTTAACGTATCGGGAATGTGCCATCAACGTCTTCAAGCACGTGCCCTGTTGGTTCCAGATTTTGATTGTTTTGTCTAGGCTGGTGGAAAACAGCAGTGTGCCGGTCGGGTTGAATCTGCAGAGACAAATACGTGGTAGAAAGGTTCACTAACGGAACTTGCGTCCCGGAATCATGGATAATGCTAACCGCACACATGTAACGGAGCTCCCATGGGCCGAAATCGTTTGAGCACAACTAGCATTCATAACCACGGTGCTGTAGATGGACGATTGGCCAGCGAAATGTTCCTGAGGCGTTGTCGGTATCAGTCGGGAACCCCGACTACGATCAATGTTGCTTGGCATGAAGAATACGCGCCAAATTTTGATGTTATGATCGGTGCCACACGTTGCTACGGTGTAGATTAACGACCGTTTATCGGTGGCTGCAATTGTTCGGAAACAATATATTTAAACTCTCCTCTGAGCCAATAACAATGAGATAAACCTACGATCGGTGTGAACTATTTTGCAAAAGTCCGCCGAAAGAACACCCATATCATGAGCCGCGTCTATCGAGCAGTCGGCTGCAGCAAGTTCATCTTTAAGAAAAGGTATTAATCAGTGGCACCCGCCGGTAAGCTGGTTACGGAATTAACTCACTGGTGAAATTATTTTCTACGGCGTAGAGTCGAACGTTCCCCAAAGTACACGCTGTCAAGAAAATGTTTGAATCGCTCGAAAAAGCCATGGTATGAACGGCTTCATCGTGCACCTTCACGTGTCTATGAAATTGTACAAAGTACTTTAGGGTACAATCCAGAACAGCACTTTAGACCAGCAAACTGATTTACCTGATGAGTTGTCTATCCTGTCCCCAGATGCATACCGAACCACTATCGTCAGAGCCTACGATCGACACTCCGTTGGGACTAAAAATGCAGGCACGAATGGATTCACCACCTTCCTGAGTAATGATGTTACATATCTCGCCATTATTCAGATTCCACAGGATAACGGTTCCGTCGACCGACGCGGAAGCTAGTACTCCACCCTGGCAATGATGTAATTTTATGTAGTAAAACATTAACCATCAGCATAGGAGTTCAATAGAAATCTTATAACATACACGATGCTTGTTAATATATCGTAAAGTGTCCATTAAGCGTTCTTTTTCATCTATTTGACATTGCGCCATGTGAAGGGTACAGTGAAGGGTGTGAAATTAGCCCTTGTGTGGTGCACAGCGTGCTGTCAAAAGAGAAACGTCAAACTGTGCTTCAAAACAAACCCAACCTTTCGCGGTTCTACAGCGTAAACCGGTCAATTTTACAACTTTTCGGACTACAGGCGCCTATTTTCTAAAGACTTTCTATGTTTCACGCGTGTAGAAGTACCATCGAATGTGTTTAAGTGACGCACAGCACTACCAAAAGGCCAAATTATATTTCGCAACACTATCGGCGAACGACCATGAGCAAAAAAGAATCGGAAAACGTGTGCTTCTGGTTGCCAAACCAGTGCATAAAAAAGCTCGATGCCTTGACGCCCCACAAGCTGGCCGTAGTGTTTTTGATCCAGGAGTACATGCATCTCAAGAAGGCGGTCGAAACAACGAACGAACCGCCCGACTTTGGACCGGGTGACCGAAAGCGGTTCTGTTTGTTGCTACTTAAGCTCATCCAATGCCCGGACATGCCGTACAAGGAGCTGCACGGTTTGCTTGTATCGCCCGTGTACGGTTTGCACCGAGTTCACCTGGAAGAGTTTCTGAAGCTGATGAAGACGCTAAAATCTGTCGGCATCGACGTTCTGTTCGATTTGTACAACGAAATCGACAAGCTGATCATCGACAACTCGAACAGTTTCCATATCGTGAGTCTCTACCTGCGCCGAGTGTTTGTGATGCTGGAAAAAATGAACTTCCAGGAGATGATTGCCCTGTACCGGACCACGCTAGCGTACTACGAGAAGGGGGTGCGTGTGTTACGCCTTCTCGGCCAGCAGTCGCTCTCAGATTGCGACAGTTTTATGAAAGCGAATCAGTACACGCCGATCGATCCGCCCGACCACGGGACGCTCGCGTCCAAGTGGTCCATCAAGCAATCGGAACTGTTCATCGCCCAGCAAAAGTCGCTGCTGGAGGAGAACGAGGTGCGTGCACTGCCGCCGCGCGAACTACAGGAACGGGTGAATGAAATCATCCACGATCGGCCGCTTTACTCGCGGGTTTACTTTTTGAGCTACTTGAACGCGGTACGCGTGCGGGATTTTTTTAACGCCCTCCAATCGCTGCACAATTTCTTCGATCGTACATCCGGCGCCGGTGCTCTGGCGTTCTCGGATAACAAAGACTATCAGTACTCGAGTCTTAACCTTGCCATTCTGCACGCCCAGTTCGGACACCGGAAGCAGGCGTTGGCTAGTTTGCGCGAGTGCATCATGCTGGCACAGGAAAGCGGTGACCACACGTGTCTGCATCTGGCGCACGCTTGGCTGTATCAGCTAGACGGACACCGGCCTCCGTTGCCGGAGAAAAATCTCAACTCAAAGCTCTTGCACGCCACCTCGCTCCGCATCGTGGCACAGCTGCGCACGTCCTGTACGGCCGGCGAGCTTCCTTCGCGGCTATTCAGTGTGCTGATGATTAACGATCACCTGAACGCACAAAAATCGATGATGGACCTCGTGGCGATCGGGATCGCCGAACGGACTGCCCTGTGGACCGTGTACGGTAAACACGAGGTGGCATCACTGTGCGCCCAGGTGCTGCTGAACGGGAGTCTGAAGTCACTCGATAAAACGTATAACGGTGACGGCATCTGTCAAGCGCTTTGTGCCACCGTCGTACGGCTGGCGCTGCTGGGCGACTACGGTTTGGCGATCGTCACTCTACAGCACGCAAAGGATCGGTTCCCGCGTTATCCCCAGTCGCACCACTGGCTCGTGGCTGACCATTACGTGTCCTCGCTGCGTGCCATCTACCGTGGACGCTGGGCCGAGGCTCGGCGCGAATGTTTGCAGCTGTACCCACTCGACAACCAGCTGGCCCGGTTGCTGTTGGCTCACGTAACACTCGCCAAGCAGGACTACAATGCGGCTCGTGACCTGATCCGCGAACTGCTGGCAGATCACACCATCAGTGCTACGACCCGTGTCCGGACACTCATCCTGTCGGCCAACGTGCAAGCACAGCTCGGGCAAACCAAAGCGTTCAACGTACTGAGCGAAGCGCAGCAGGTGGCCGAGCAGTTCCATCTGGACTACGAGCGTGCAGTCGTGGAGCTACACTACGCGTACTTGCTGCTATCGTTTTTCCACGTCCCTCACCGAGCCCTGGTAACGCTACGGGCCGGTCTCGACACCATTCTAGCCGACGGACCGGCATACGACAAGGCGCGGGCACTGTTCCTGTTTGCCCGCTGCACAATCGAAGCGGCAGCGAATGGGGCACCGGAAGGCGAACGTGCCGGCGCCGATGGCGAACAGGCGCATCGTCGGCGACAGCAGCAGCAGCAGCTAACCACTATGTTACCGATGTTCGAGCAAGCGATCGGCCTGTTTGAAAAGCTTGAATGCTACAGCAAAGCGAAGGACGTTTACGTGTACCTCGCTTTCGCATATCACGAACTGGGGCTGGTGGACGAAAGGAATGGCTATGCTTGCCGCTATCGGTTGCTGGAGGTTGAACATCCAACCCCAAAGCAGTTCCTGAACGTGTTTCTGTAACGGGGGAAGGCAGAACAGGCACTCTAACGAAGCTGTGCCTACCTTCGGGGACACTCGTACGCTCGTGACGCCATAACGGTGACCCAGAAGGGGCGAGAAGGAAGCTTCCTGGAAACCGCTGCCCGGTGTCCAACGCCATACACGCACTGTTTTGTCACTGCCCAAGATGCGGAAATATGGAAAAGAAAGAGGAAATGGAAGAAAGGCAAATAAATCATTTATTCTACATATTCAGCGTGTTGAGTAGTTGGTGGGTTTTGTGGATGAGCAATGATTGACAATGGGTACTGATAATAATAAAATGGACAACAGTGTGCCCCATTGGGCAATGGAGAGTACACATTCGAACCACGTGCGTCACAAGCGGAGCGGAGCACCACCTTCGGTTGCGAAAGAATGATGAAATGGCCAAAGGATAAAATAAAAAAAGAAACGCATCGAATCGAAACGAAGGATTAATGAATCCCTTACTGGTGATGATAGGATTGCGAATTATCGATTACACGCTACGGTTGAATAATTAAGCAGCAAACGAAAGGCCGATCCGACCACATGATGAGACTCCTGGTGAATATGTGTCACATGTTGGGTTGCTTCGATTTACCTTGATCCCGACACTAGCAGGGAACTGCCGTAGAAGTCCAACGACGTCACGTCGCTCGTATTGGCGGTTAGTTTTTGAAGAACGTTAGTTTTTGAGGCACTCATTGTTCTCGCTCTTGGGTCGAAAGTCCTTGAAAAGCCGAGTTTACTCTCGCCAAAGTTGAATTGCAGGGAAAAATCGCTGAAATTTGCTTCTAGACAAGCGTAATCATGCAAAGATTGTCGTATCTTATCACACGCCCCCCAGAGGCTGCACTACGATGTCGCAGGGTGATGTTATTCTTTGTTATACTAAACTACGCGTTTCGCTAATCGACGAAGGAACAGAGTAACGGCCGCCTACTGAGCCTAGCGAGTACTGCGAGGAACAGAACCGATTACATTGCCGATTTATCGTTGCTCGGGGTAATGTTTTGGTTTCCAGCTTGTGATTCTCGACTCTGAGTCAGTTGTGAGCCCACCGTTCGCCCACTTCCCCCCACCCACTTGACACATCATAGTGTGTAGTTGTATGCTGGTAGAAGTGTGAGTTGACTTCCGCCACTGTCACAACTGCGGACGACACATCTACATCCGTCGCAAAGTACCGGCAAGGGCATGAATAAACAATTTCACCTCGCACCGGCAGCAAGCACCTGTTGAAAGGACGATTCCGTAGTTGACGCACGCGCCTCCTTTGATCCACCAATACCAGTGCGTTTCACGTGCTTTGTTTTTAAAGCTTTTAAGCCTTTAGAGTATGGTCTAGTTACCCCGAAAAAAACGATAAAAAAATCCGTACTTCTTAGTTTCGTGGATAAGATTTTGTTTAATTTATTCCCAAGGTAGTGTTGATTTTCGTTTCACCATTCTTACGTCGAATAAACTCAGGCCCCTCCAGCCAGTCAGTCGGTGCTCGATGTGTGCGTCAGGTCTAACCCGTTCCGGTCTCGATCTTGCATCCTTCTTCTTATTTAAGCATGATGTTCATTTATGGGAACCGTTTCTGACGATTACGGCGTTAGCCGTTTCGGATCGCGCGGGAACATGGATGTTTTGCGAATGTTGTCCAACCCGAGGTACAGCATCACCACTCGCTCCATACCGATTCCACCGCCGGCATGCGGTGGACATCCGTACCGGAATGCATCGATGTAGGCCGCTATCTTCGACAGGTCAATCGCGTGCAGCTTCGCGCGTTCGATCAGATAGTCCGGGTCGTGTATTCGTTGGGCCCCGGAAAGGATCTCCTCGCCGCGCATAAACATATCGTACGAGTTCGAGTACTTGGCGTTGGTCGGATCGGGCATCGTGTAGAAAGGCCGCACGGCGAGTGGAAATTTGTCGAGCATGTAAAAGTCGGTGTCATACTTTGCCTTCACCAGGCGGCCCAGAAGCTTTTCGCTCGGCGTCGACAAGTCCTCCTCGTCTTCCATCTGAACGCCCGCCTCACGCAACATTGCGACCGCTTGGGCAAATTCGAGCTTTAGCGGTGGTTCCAGAAACTTAAACGGTTCCACGTTGTACTGCTGACCGACGGCGGCAATCTCTTTCGCGTAACTAAAAGAAAAACATTCAAAATGACACTCAATTAGCCAGACCGAGATACGAGCCCCGGGCTAGCTTTCGAAGGCGTACTTATCGCGCAACCCTTTAAACATCTCCGTGAACGTGTTGCCGATCGTATCCAGGACCTCGTGGTAGTGGTACTTGAACGCCATTTCCAGATCCAATCCAACGAACTCCGTCAGATGCCGGTGGGTGTTGGAGTCCTCCGCCCGAAACACCGCTCCGACCGTAAACACTTTGTCAAAATCGGCCGCAATCGCCATCTGTTTGTACAGCTGGGGCGATTGTGCCAAGTACGCCGAGTCTGCGATAAGGAACGAAAGATCATCAGTTCAATTTCTTCGACTTCTTTGCTGCTTTCGGTTCGGTTACCTTTAAAGTAGCTGACCGTAAAGACGTTTGCGCCACCTTCGCTGGCAGCGGAGATGATTTTCGGCGTGTGTATCTCCGTGAAACCTTTCGCCGTCAGCACGTCGCGAAAGAGCTTGCAAACGCCCGCCTCCAGCCGAAATATGGCTTGATTGGCGGGGGTGCGTAGATCCAGCACTCGGTTGTCCAGTCGGGTGTCTTGGTTGACGCGAATTTTTAACGCTTCGGGGTCGTCAGACTTTTCGGGCCGCGACGCGTCCTCGATCTGTAGCGGAAGCTGCGCCTTGGCAGCCGAAAGCAGGAACAGCTCGAGACCGTGCAGTTCAAGCGTCTGCTCCGTGCACGACTCAATACGCTGCTCGACGGGAATAACGCGTGCCTTCAGGTCGACGATACTTTCGCGCGGAATGCTGCCAGAAAATTTGACCATCTGCTTCGAGACAGTATCGTTGACGGCGAGCAAACACTGTACGGTGCTACTTTGCTGGCGTAGCACCAAAAAACACTGTTTGCCTTTGCACCGGGACGTATGGACACGGCCCCGCACCCACACCACCGCTTCCCGCTTGCATTGGGCCAGTTCCGAAACTGCGACGAACGAACGGTCGGCGTACCTTTCGACGCTTTGGATCATTTTCATCACTCCATACCTTTCCGCCGCATAATCCACGCCTGAATCATCGACGGAAGCATCGGCCGCACCGGAAGCTTCCGCTGCGGCTGCCTTATGTTCTGCTTTCTAAAATTAGGACACACGCGAACGTACTGTAAAGACCTCGAAAGCCCTGGGAAATTAGAAAGGAGTCTTACCTTTGCGGCTTTTGCCGCATCCTTTGCTGCTTTCTTGGACGCCTTCTTCGATGGTTCCTCGGTTGCCTCGCAACCAACAGGTTCCTCTTTAACTGTCTCAGTAACCATTCTTCAAACTTGTTTCACTGCTTGAGATGAAAACAAAAAATATTGGATCAAACGTCAGTTTTTCCCGACATTGCACCACGCGACTTTGCTGGGCTCTGCGTCATATATCAACGAGACGACGTTTATTTAGCTTGCCGGAAGAAGGCGTGATGACGAAGAAGCTTGCATAATTTGCATCATTCTTCCCACCTGGCACGTTGCCATGCGCCTAATACGGGGTCAGGAAATGTGTAGGTTTGATTTCGTGTGCGGTGCAAGTGTCTTCCTTATCGCTTACAAGAAGCCACGAAGGCACCGGCAACGAGCTTATCACAATAATGCTACTGTCGCGAAAGAGTATCCCTCAAGAGGTAGGAAGAAAAAAACCACCCGGCATCTGCAACCGATCCTGTTCTAACCTCGTTTCGTTCAAATCGATAGCACTTGTAGCAAAAAAAGGCCCGTGTGAAGATGTTCCTACAACTTACCACTGGAAGATAAACCGAGAGAGGGGCAAACTTTTTAGAAACTCAAAGAAAAGTTGTAGAAAGCGCAACTTTAGTCTGATACTATCGCATACTTCGTGCAGAGAAATCTCACTGATCCAGACACGCAAAACGATTGCGAGAATGCTGATGAGAAGTGAGATTGACGTTCACGTTTGACAGTTTCAGGGTCGCTTCCGAATGCATTCATCGAACAATCGATCAACAACCCATCGTTCGTCGACGCGCGCCTTGTGATGCAGATTTTCTTCGATTGATCGTTCTCAAATTAATATAAGGTAAAACTTTAAGGAAATAGAAATAAGGATTGCATGAAAATAACGCCAAAACAACAGACACGCATCTTTTACTTCGGTACGGAACGGTACAGAAACCGTTGGTGTGGTTTCAAAACACTTGTCAAAGTGTCAGCTGCCGGTTCGTGCATCGCGTCAGATGTGTGTAAACAGACCACAGAGTTTGTATTTAAGTAACTTAGTATAAACAGATATTGTGCACCAATTTGTGGAACAGGCCGCTGAGGGTTGTTCGAAAAACGACTCTGCGTTCGGTCGTCCGAGCTGTGCGTGTGCCATGTCGGAAACCGTAGTGAAGAAGCTGCTTGGCGAGCTGATAAAAACATCTGGGTGTGTGCCGCAATTTCCGTAGAATTGGCATGTTTCAGCTTCTCATTATCAACACCATTTTGTTTCAGTGCCACACATTCGGTGGACACTATCGTAAAGATTTTTCTCAATCGGGATGGCAAGTTCACGAAAAAGCAGCTCTCCGCCCTGTTGGATCAGCTATTCCAGGGCATCCCCAATGGTACCAAGTACGTGCAAATGTTCGCCAAGGCCAATGCGTAAGTACAGAATCAAGGGACTATATACTATATACTATATACTATATACTATTCATCTAATAATTCGCACATCACCCGTGTTCTTGCAGAGAAGAGCCGTATCCCGTGCTGGTTCGGGTGTTAATGCGCTTTGCGACAGATTTGAAAAACGCAAAACTGGAGAAAGCCACCAACAACCAGCAATCGCAGCCCCCGGCGAGAACAACAACGGTTCCGGGCACGGGATCTGAACCGGTTCAAAAACGTGTTTCTCTGTTCGAAAGTCCCCCACTCTCGTCCACACGCATCGTAAACGACCAAGTGACCCCAGAAAATGTGCAAGAGATTAAGGAGAAGCTTGTGCAGGCCACAACGGGCGGTGCAATCAATCGGTTATCCTCTTCGAATGTTGCCTCTCTGACGGCATGCGCCCTTGACCCCAGTCACCATCAGCTGGGACGACCGTACTTTGAGTTCACCCACCAGAAAGCCCCGATAGTGGCGTGGAACTTCAACTACGACGAGCTGTATCCGCTGCAAAGCAAAAACGTGGCCGCAATTCCCGTCGCCTCGCAGGAACCGATCGTACTGAAGGAACTGCTCCGGTGTCTGGTGGGTGTCAAAGGTTCGCTAATCGTGCCGAAAAAATCTCCCTCCTGTTCGGCCGATCCTCTGGCGGCGGCGGCACGTGTCGAATTTCAACTTTCGCCCCAACTTGCCGATTCGTGTCGCGATATGGTCCAGGAAATACTGCCGCTTGCCACGAACTTTGCCTGCGTCCAGCAGTTCATCGAAGAGTCGAGCATCCTCGAAGGGGGTCTCGTGCTGCAGGCACTCCGGTCCGTGCTGAAAGCGATCATGACCGATTATTATCTTTCCATCGCGCAGCTCGACGATTTGCGGTGTCGCCCTGGCCTCACCATGCAGCGGTTACTGCAGTTTCTGAAACCCGTCTTTCCCACGATGGAAGAATTGGCGGCGACCGTTTCGGAGATACGGGCCACTAACTGCCGCGGGGGCCAAGTGCTTACACTGCTGTACAATCGCATCACGGCCACGAGTGGCACGAATCACACGCAGCGTGTCCTCGAGCGGCTCATTGAGGCCGCAGCCGTGCCGTTCATGGAAATGTTGCAGCTGTGGATCCACCGTGGGGTGATCAATGATCCGCAGCAGGAGTTCCTTATCGAGCACAACGTAATGGAGCTGAGCGAGAACGAACTGCTCGATTACTGGGAGAAACAGTACACGATCCGATGCGAGAAGGTACCGTGCTTCCTGGTGAAACACGCCGATATCATACTGCGCACCGGAAAGTATCTGAACGTGGTGCGCGTTTGCGGCAGCGCCGATGAGCTCCACCCGGCCATTTCTCCCGTCAGCAAACCGTTCGGCTACCGGCACGCCGATCAGTCGTACATCGATGCGATCGAGGAGGCGTACAACTTTGCTTCGTCGTCCCTGCTGAACCTGATCATGAACAAGTACGATCTGATGGGCCGTCTGCTTTCCGTCAAGCACTACTTCCTCCTGCAACAGGGAGACTTTATTACCGAATTCATGGACGCCGTCGAGGACGACTTGCGGAAGGATGTGGACAGTTTGCACCCGATAAGGATTGCCAATCTGCTCGACGTCACACTGGGATTGTCGTCCGCCAAGCACGACGAATATCACGATGACCTCAAGACGACACTGCTACCGTACGGGATCGTTACGCAAATTTCGAAGATCGTCGACAATGAGGATGCGTTCGGCGATGCGCTCGGGGATACTTCGCAGCTGAAGGGAATCGAGTGTTTCGCCTTCTCGTACAAAGCGAAGTGGCCCGTCTCGATAGTGCTGAACCTGTGGACAATCTCCAAGTATCAGATGATTTTTCGGCAACTGTTTTACCTGAAGTACGTCGAACGAATGCTGTGCCGTGTGTGGATCGACAACAACAAAACACGTCAGTTTGCGCCCAACACGGCGAAGCTGTATCGATCGGCGTTTACGTTGCGCCAAAAGATGCTGATCGCAATCCAGAGCTTCGAGTCCTACATGATGATCGAGGTGATCGAACCGAATTGGCATATCTTCTATCAAAACATGAAACAGGCAAGAAGCGGCGGCGCTAAGTGACCAGGTTACAATCACTGATAACTTTTTGCTCCTTCCATCGTTTAACAGGTGAAAAATATCGACGACGTTCTGATCTATCATCAGGACTTTTTGGACCAGTGTCTGAAGAACTGTACGCTGACCACACCGGAGCTGTTGAAACCGATTATCAATCTATGCAATATTTGTATCAAATTTTGCGACTTTCTGGCGGTAAGTGTTGGCGGTAGTTGCTCAAGTTTTTCGAAACAAATCCCAATTCTGGTAGTCTGGTAGCAATTAGGCGGGTTTGATTTTTGACCAAGAACTAATATGAGCAAAGGGGCAAAGTGTTTGTGAAACAGTATTTCAACCTTTGTCGTTTTTTCTCTTTCTTCCCTCTCTCTTTCTCTCTATCTCTCTCTCTCCTCTTTTTGCCATTTTGCTCTGTTTTACATTTTTGTCCTTGTTGGTTCCAAATAATTTTGTCACGTTTTTTAAATGGTTTGATAAAATTATTAATTCTACTTTAATTATAACATTCGGTTGTTTCGTCTTTCCTTGGATTGTTTGGACTTGAATTTTGGTGTGGATTTTTGGTTGTTTCTTTTCCCGTGGATTGTTGGACGCTTCCTGTTTCGCTTTGGTTGATCCATTCCTTTCAAATTCCAACTTCATTGCGCCTCCCTGCGGCCTCTCCGAACGCGTGACCGGACATGTCTTCCGCGTGGATGGACGATGCTAATCGGGGCTGCATCGAACTGCTTGCTGCATCAATTCGAGTTGTCCTTGTGTGTTGCCTGTTTCCATTTTGGGTTCGAATACATACACCGCAGGAATCACAGCGCCATTTCGTTGACGCCGAGCTGACGTGCATGATTGCCTCGGGCGACGACTACTCACTGTCTTCCGAGTCCGATTACGAGCTATACGCATCGCAGGTACCACCACCGGGGGGATTGATCTTTGCAGCAAAATTGTTACCGTTTTGTCACATCATTCCAATTTCCAACGTCCTAACCGAACTGCCTTAAACAATGGTACTAACGATGGATTTCAATCATCGGTTCGTCATAGCAGTACACCGTTAATACAATGTCCCCATTTAGCTAGTCGTGGTGTATGCATCGGTGGTCATAGGGGCATGTTTGGCTGTGGACACACATCGCTAACTAACGATAAACCTAATGAACTAAACCTCGAATGATTCTTCGTGCCGCTGCCTTAAGACTGTTGGGAACGCAAAATGTGAACAAAACTTTATCAAGTTTGATGCGTTTCTCCACACGCCATCTCGCAATTAATCAACCGTTAAATTTATAGCTGCGTAGTTCAAGGTGCACAATTTCATCCAGCACATTCTCTATTTTACTACCGATTCATGGTCATCGTTTTCTGCCTACGTTCGGTGCTAGCACGATAAAAAAAGGTTAACTCCGGCCCTAACACTGCACACCCGTTTGGTGATTCTGCTTCCAGGATGCTACTACAATGGCACCGACCGAAACGTTCTCCGGGCGGGTCGAACAGTTTCGTCACGATTTCACCAACCAACTGATGACGCTTTTGCGAAAAATCAACGAAGCTGCCACGTCCAGCACTTCGGAGAGGTTCATCAATCTCATACACAGGTAAAATGGTCTTATTATTTTTCCAAAACGAGTCTTTCCATTTACCCATTCTTTCTTTCTCCTTTTCCCAACAGAATCAACTTCAACTCGTACTACAGCGAGGGAAACGAAAACTGAAGGCTTTAAATCAATTCTCTCCAGTTTTGGCGGTCAAATTCGTCCACTTTGCTACACAGCCCTCCTGTACCTCAGTAACTCTCTAGCCAATCTCAGTATCCACTCAGTTCACGGTTATTAATAATCATGTTCACGATTTAAATTTATTCTTCTGTTGTGTTGTCGCGTAGTAAAACTGAAGGTGTAAAAGTATAAAACCAGAAAAATACATAAACATATTTATTGTATTTAAATGAACAAGTGTTTTATTAAAAGTATTTGCCACCGCACTCTGGCAATTTGTGAAGGCCAAGGCAAAAGAATTGTTCCTCTATCGAAGCAAAACCATTCTTGAAGCCGCATTTTAGTAGCGAATTGTGGCGCTGGTCTGCGATCCCAGCTACTCCAGAACGAGGGTAAACCAGTGCTTCGATGCGATTCTGCTGCAGTTTTCATCAAACAGTAACAGAAATCTATGGTGTCCGGAATTCGCGCTTTTAACTTCGCGATTTTAAGTTGAGATTCAAAACAAGGCAGTGTTGCCAATGAAGCATTACTTTGAAAGGACAACTGACAGCTAGAGCCTTCGATTAGCACATCCCGATTTCATGCTTGTATTGGAATTGCCGTTACTGCTATTCTGTTGCTTTTTGTCAACGCAAACTCGAACGAATGTTAAAATAGAAAATACATGAAGGTAATCAATAAATTTGGGAGTATATTAACGTTGAACTCCATTCGCTGGCGACGGTTACCTTTTATTCAAATTCATGGTAAAAAAAGAGCTGTCAATTTCAGTGTTTCAGTTCTTTGGCCCTTCCGTTTGTATACAAACGTATGACGGGATCGATATCCAAAAACAATCGACAGTGATGCTGTGCTTGTTCCGTCGTACGATCACCGTGGGGCGTTAAAGCCAACGGATTTTACAGTGCTTTGGTTTTGGAACTTTCTTCGGTACCACAAACAAATACCAATTGAGCGAAGGTTGTAGGGCTACGCCGGATGAAAGATGGTAACGTATCGTTTGCAACGATTCCCCAACGTGTGCGCCCACTGTTTGCGGCCAAATCTTAATTCTGGAGCACGATTTACCTCCATTCGTGAGCACGTGACCAAACTTGATGGTACGGTCGAACAACGTTTCGATGAAGTGATCGGTCTGTGCCAGGACCAATCAAAGGTAAGCGCTACCCACTGCAGTTCCGTGTCGCAGTTCTTATCAGTTTCATTCCTTGCACTTAGCAGAATATTGCACCGGATCATCTCGAACGCTTGCTACCGGCTAGTGTCTGCGCTGAGTGTGTTGAAGCCCTCTTCATCTTTCATCAATACCAGCGAAAGTTACGATGCGTGAGGCGCTTCTGTGTTGGGCTGGCCGAACTGAAATATTCCAACTCCAGGCGGCTTGTGGAGCTGTTCGCGAACGATGGCGAATACCTACTGCAGGTGCTCCAATCGTTAAACGTTTGTGGGAAACAAATTAAAAATGCCACGCTGGCCACCCTTCTCGATGAGCTACCTTCGTTCGAGCTGTCCGCTATGGAGGATGACGAAGCCAATGTAAAGGATCAATCACCGCTGCCCATTCCCCATAGGATTGTTAAAGCAGAACCTGAACCGCTCTCAGGTGCGGAGGACGATCGCAATGAACGATCCGATCCGGAGGCACTGGTCAACAGCTATCTTTCGCCAGCAGCAAAAACAAAAACCACCACTTCCGGTGTTCGAAAAACAACACGTCCCGCCCCGCTGGGAAAAAGAAAACGTGGTACACCCCTAGTGGGTAAAGAATCGCTGGCGAGGGAAGTACCACGGGACGTTGACTACATGAAGAAAAAATGTATTCCAAAGCGCAAACCAATGGAGGAAGCAGTGAAGCAAGAGGCCGAGGCCGAAATGCTCAAATGCCCCTTCGAGATGTGCGAGCATATGTTTCCGAATGAGGGTACCCGCCGGCGACACATCCAGAATCAGCACCAACTGTACGAGTGCCAAATATGCGGCAACGAGCAGCCATCGTTCGCACAGCATAAGCGGCACATGGAACGCCACCAGCAGAGCAACCCGCTGCAGTGTGTCTATTGCCGGACGGCATTCGAAGACCGGGACGAACTGGCTGATCATCTGAAAAAGGAGCACGTGCGCAACCCGGACATCGAGTGGCAGTGCGATGACTGTGGAATGGTGTTCCGTGGGTAAGGGGTTTGTCGACTCAAGATGGGAATCTTGTCCACAGATCAGCTAATAATAACATTCCTTCCCGATACAGGAACAAACATGTCGCGCGCCACCGTCGATTACATCTGTCCGATCGAATGTTCGCTTGTCCTGAGTGCCCAATGACGTTCAAAACATTGTACCATATGCGGCGCCATCACGAGATCATCCATCAGGATCTTCGCTATCAGTGTACGTTCTGTGATAAGGATTACAGCCGCCGGGATATATTGCGGGCCCATCTGGAAGTGGCACATAATGTACGTAGCACCCGTTAGTTCCCTGTAGGCCAGTCATCGTTAACCAGTTTGATTGCTTCCTTTCAGTTTCAAAGCTACTTCTACTGTTCCATCTGCCTGGCGACATTCGAAACGGACCAAGATCTGCAACGGCACCAGCAGCGGCACAGAAAACCCCGCCCTTTGGAGTGTGGCACCTGTTTGCAGGAGTTTCTCAACGAACAGGAGTTGGCACAGCACTTGTGCATCACGTACCGCGAAAGTTACGTGTGCTGTGGGAAGGACTTTCGCCAGCACAGACTTTACAACCACCACATGCTGATTCGCCACGGGATGAAGGTGAACGTACGAGTACAACCGCCCGAAGGTGCACTGCTCAGTCAGTTTCGCGCCATGAACAAGGTAGTCGCGTGGAAGCGTAACGCGGGTTACAAGCCGTACTTGAAACACCCCTTTTCCTTCGTTCGTAGCCGCACCCGCACCAATGTGAAAATTGTGACGAAAGGTTCGAGAAGAAGGTGGCTCTTCGACAGCATCTGCAGGTGTGCCGACAGGCAAACACAGGGAATCCACTTGACATGCTGAGTATTGAGCTGCTTTGCGGAGATGAGCAACCGGAAGGAAGCATAGAACCAACGGTAAAGCTTGAGGACGTGACATGAAGGAAGAAGCTTCTCAACCAGTTTGGCCATTACCATTAAGCTCAATGTTCGACACATGTTTTACCGAGTATTGTTAGGTAAAATTGGCTTCTTAAGTGTATTATCTGGATACAGATAATAAAAACTATGGAAAAAATCAGTTGTCCAAACAACAGTGTTTATTGTTTTGTACTGTAATTGGGCTACTAGGTGCGGTCCTCATGAGGGCCTTTAACCTTTAAATACAAGCGAATAATTTAACGATCCCATGATCACTAGCAAAAGCTGACAAAAGCTGATACCCATTAGTGAGCGCAAATTGTGAATCGGGCATTCGTTGTGTGAAGATGAATAAATTGCCTCGTTGCCACTGAACTTGGTAGTAGTTTGGCGTTCGCATTCCAATGACGAATACCCGCGTTACTCATCATTCGCGGTGAAGATCTTCTTACACAACACGAATATTCACGCATTAGGCCAGTCTAAAGTGTGTGAGATCAATTTACTCTCTACCAACACACGGAAACCAACACGGTGGGGCACTATGATATCACGGGACGTTTGATTTTCACCGCTAGCTTAGATTGAGGGATTACTAGCTCACCCGAGACACCGAGGAGCGGAAATGCATCTTCGATGATCGGGATCTATATTGTAGGTCGATCGGAAACGGCACAAGTAAAACAATGGAACCCAGTTGATACAGATACAAACCATCGGGATATTGCAGGATTGTAAAGAGGGGATAACTAATGGCGGGGAAGGCCCAAACATAGTCCCTGCCTCGTGCTCCTCTAGCGCAGCGCATACTCGGACTGGTTTTTTGGGGGTATGTTGTGTTTGTTTTTATTAATGGATTTCGTTCTTTAATTACAAAAGACAGAGAAAAAAATGTTATAAACTTAGCTTCCGCAAGGAAAAGAACGTAAAAGGTGAGGCGAGCGCGGAGGAAATAACAGTGCACGCGAATGATATCGGGAGCCGGAAACGCCGGAACTGATGAAGTAATGAACTACTAACGCTGTGTAAATGTCCGCGGGATGGTAATTCTACTAGCTTCTCGGCGGTACAGTATTTTGCACTGTCTCGGAAGAAATAAAACTGCTAAATCCCCTGCCATGGCAAAAGGTAGACGATAACGGTAGTCGCAAAATAGATATCAGAAAAAAATGAAGCCACGCAAACACTACCATAGCCGGAAGCTACGTTACGAGGCGCGCATGAAAACGAATGTAGAAAACAGAACCAAACCGACACCAGGCGACGGTGCCAACTGGCCGTTTTGGGTGGTTTTGCTAGAGGCTAAGGAACGGTAACGGAAACGGTTGTCCTGGCAAATTAAACAAGTTCACTAGCGCACGTTAGTGTGGCCGGCCCTGCGGTTGAAGAGTCTACTAAACCATCCACTATTTCTACAAATAACACTGCTCCATATTTCGTTCAATTTTCTCCCATTTTTATGCTTTTTTTTTGTTGCTCTTTACGCTGTTGGATGTGAAACGTGACGGGGATTCGGGGGGGGTGGTTGAAAAGAAGGATAGAAAAGAGGAACAGGAACAGGAACAGGAAGGTGTTGTTATTGTTATTATTTTGTTCTTCTTCCGTTCTCTCGCGCTCTTTTGCGCGCTCTCCTCGCGGTTTACTAGTCTGATGTTTTCGCTCCTGAATTTGAGACCCTATTCTAATCTAGTCGATTCAAGCCTGGTTATACGTACTTTACGCTCTCCACTGTCGTCCTCCATGTTACCACCGAAAACAACCTTCCACACCAAACACTGCTGCGGCCACTCGTCTCGTTTGCCACCCAAAACGATCAAAAAACAACAAAAAGCAGAGGCAC
Organism: Anopheles cruzii; assembly: GCF_943734635.1. Classification (NCBI taxonomy): domain Eukaryota; kingdom Metazoa; phylum Arthropoda; class Insecta; order Diptera; family Culicidae; genus Anopheles; species Anopheles cruzii. The sequence goes on along the minus strand of NC_069144.1, from coordinate 40,055,947 downwards.
CAATCGAAGCGCTACTTACTCCCCCTGGCTGCTGCTGCTGCGGCGGCGGCCAGCAGTGCTACTGCCGATCATCGGTCCTCCCCCATATGAATTCCTTTCCCCGCGCGTAACGAACGCTCGTCCAGCCCACTCCGTGCGCTGCTCCGCCGATGACGAACCCGAGCATGGTGGCCACCGTTCGACCCACGGGATGTGGCGTGGTGGTGGCGCAGAGACGTGTAACGGTCGGCACAAGACCCCGGAATAGAAGGTAGGACCGAGGGCGGAGGGCAAGGTTCGGGGAGGCGGAACGGAAGCGGAACGGCTCGAACTGCGCACGAGCGTTCGCACGGGAGACGGAGGCTGGCGATGGGTGCTGCAGGTGGCGAAGGTGGTGGCCGCCCCCTTAGTTGTTGCCCTTGGTGGACGAGGTCGCCGGGGGCGGCATCTGGCCGTTGACGATGATGGCGAAGTAGGGATGCTCCATCGCTTCCCGCGCGGTCAGCCGCTCGAAGTGATCGTAGCGCAGCAGCTTGTCGAGGAAGTCCAGCCCCTCCGGCGACACCAGGTGCTGGTTTTCCGAGTGTACGAAGCGCTCCCATCGTTTGCGCGAGTGGCGCGACAGAATGTCGTTGAAGCGCGGGTCCAGCTCAATGTTGTATTTGTCGAGATAGGCGAACAGGTCCTCGGTACCGAGCACCTTCGCGATGCGCACCAGCTGGTCGTAGTTGTCGTGACCGTGGAAGAACGGCTCCTTGCGGAAGATCATCGACGCGAGCATGCACCCGAGGGACCACATGTCGAGCGAGTAGTCGTACATCTGGTAGTCCACCAGCAGTTCCGGCCCCTTGAAGTAGCGGCTCGCCACGCGCACATTGTACTCCTGGCCCGGGTGGTAGAACTCGGCCAGCCCCCAGTCGATCAGGCGCAGCTTGCGGTTCTCGTGATCGATCATGACGTTGTGCGGCTTCACGTCGCGGTGCATGATGCCCATGCTGTGGCAGTAGTCGAGGGCCTTCAGCAGCTCGTACAGATAGTACCGAATGTCGTAGTCGGTAAGCGTTTGGTACAGCTGCTTGAAGTCGGTGTTGTTCACATGCTCGAAGATGAGGGCCGGGGTGCGCGAAACCGGATCCTTCACCACCGCCAGCAGCGTGATGATGTTGGTGCCGCCCCGGAGGTTCTCCAGGATCTTGATCTCGCGTTTGATCTTTTTCTTCTTGACCGGCTTCAGAATTTTCACCACACACTTCTCGCTGCTCGTCATTTTGATCGCCTCGAAAACCTCGCTATACTTGCCCCGGCCGAGCTTCCGCACGAGCTGGTAGTCATCCTGGTTCGCCCAGTCGACGATGTAGTTTTCGTAGTCCCAATATTCACGTGGTTTGTGCGAATTCACATCCGCGTACACCCGGGAACTGCTAGGCAGCGTCATTATGCTGCGGGGCGCCGAGGCGTTGGGCTGGTGGCGTTTTTACTTTGCTGCCGCACTTGCTCGCGTCCGGAATGCCGTGAAATAATGCTGAATCGCGTCCGGAATGCTGCGGCTGCCACTAATGCTGCTACTTTTGCTTTTACTGCTATTGCTGCTGCTCTTTCCTACGGCAACTTTTCTTCGCAACTCTAAAAAAACTCCCAAACGACAGACGTCGCAAACGTAGATGACAGAGGCGTGACAATGGTTCGCGCACGTCTACATTGTATCGTTCGATACTACGGTACCACCGATGAACAGATTGAGAAAAAAATAGTACCAATTATTTTTGCCTGATTATCGGTTATTGTTTTGTTCTATAAACCAATCAGAAACGATGTGTAAGTTTAAGGCTTTTGGTTCCCACTTATACGATGCATTCGGAGGCGAGCTTGTTTGGCCCGCTGTAAGGATGTCAGCTTCTCATTTTCGACAGAAACGATTCAGCTTTGTAGAAAGAAAAGGGTACTAATCAATCGTTTTCCTGATCGCCATAGGTCGGAAGAAATAAATTCATTTAAAAGTAACCCATAATCGCAGCTCGTAGCGAAAACTGACTATTTCGAACGACTGCCAAATTGTAGCGATTTCTGAAAACTATTTCCCCGCCAGAGTTTTCGAAATGGCGGGAATTAACGAAAAAGCTTTCAATCTGTCAACAAGGACAACAACAAAAATAGATCTGCACAGGGTCGGGAGTTCTATACTATACGACGCTTACCCCCCGGATTCGATTGTAATTTTATTAAAAACGAATACCATGACCATCTTCAATCTGGTCACATTTCCAAACGTGTGTCGGGCGTGCTTACAACCCACCCCTTCCGAGGAGATGGTAGCACTCGATCGATCGATCGATCGTGAGGAGTTTCAGGAGAGCATTGGAGCGTTTCTGCAGCAAATTACGTTCACCATTCCACCGGAACTTGATCGTTATCTCCCGACCAGCGTTTGCATCGAGTGCATGGAAGTGATGGAGTTTTTCTTCAAATATCGCCGAAAGATGATGTACCTGCACGAATTCATGGCCGCGCTCGTTGCGGTGAAGCTCGGTGATAAAACCCGCATGGTGGACCTTTTCGAAAGCCGTGTGGAACAGCTAAACATACTTTTAAGCGATCTGGGACTTTGTAATAAGGAAAACGCGTCCGTTGATGACTTGCTTGCAGAGTTCGATCAGTACATGCTGGCTGCGGTACCGGTGGACGATGACTGCTATCAACCAGAAGGAGGAGAGGAGAGCTTAGTGCCTGTTGCAAAAGTGGACAAAATACTCCAGATAGAGATAAACGAAAAAGGTTTCCACAGAACTACATCGCAAACGGAGGAGGATAGTGATACTTTGGTGCTAGGGGAAGAATATGAAGACGAGGAGAATGAACCATCCGATGCGGCTTGCAGTGAATCACAACTTTCGGACGAACAGGATCAAGTCGATCATTTTAGGCGGAATCGCTCAAAACGTACAAGAACTTCGCTTCAAGCTGATCGTCTTCACTGTGACAAGTGTTCCTATAAAACCAGGTTCACGGTGGCCTTCCAACTGCACTGCGAGAAGCACAAAAGAAACGAGAGTAACCCAAGCGGCGGATACGAGTGTCCGTTTCCGTACTGTTTGCAGTGGTTTAGAACGATGCTTCAGTTCGCGCAACACAAGAAAAAGAACAATCACAACCTGTTCGTTTGTGAATTTTGTGGCGTTCAACTGACGCGGCGCGCCACCTATGACGTTCATCTGGAACGACATTCCGGTATGACACAGTTGACGTGCAGATACTGTTCTTCCTCGTTTCACACTCAGACGGAACGCAATAACCACGAGCGGTCTATTCACCTGAACCTGGATCGCGAGCAGTGCGATCAGTGCGCCGCCTGCTTTAGTAGCAAAAAGTTACTGCAGCAACATCTCTTTTCACACGGATCCGAGCGGAAGTACCAGTGCGATCAATGTGAGCGCGCTTTTAAGACGGCCAATCATCGCTACAGACACGTGAAAATGGTGCACGAAGGTACACGGCTCAGCTGCGAGTACTGTGGGAAACAGTACGGTCGCAAGGATAGGATGCGTTTGCACATTGAGAAAAAACATATGGTAAGGAGTATGGTCTGGCATGGTCCCACCAGGCTGCTGTTTCTAAATTTTCCTAATGTCCCGTTCCATGCAGATACAAACGTATTTCGTGTGCGACATTTGCGTACGATCGTTTGAGACGGACGAGGCACTACAGGAACACCGGGAATATCACGCCAATCCGAAGCACCTCGAGTGCGGGGTATGCTTGGTCGCTTTTGTTTCCCCGGAGGAGTACGACAACCACGTGTGCATCACCTACCAGGACAATTATGAGTGCTGTGGGCGTACATTTCAGCATCACCGACTTTTTAACACACACATGGAAAGGGTACATGGCGTCAAGGTGAACGCTAGGGTGAAACCGAAGCCAAACCTACTAACCGGTCAGGAGCGGGCCATTCGAATTGCGGTCAGTAGTTGAAACCAACGCAATCTATTCCCATCATCCGTGTGTAATAGAAGTTTACCTCTTTCTAGAATAAAAAATCACTTCCTAGCTGCACGATGTGTGGCCACGTTGATCGAACGGAGGCCGAGAAGAAGCAACACATTTGTTACGTTGAGGAATACTGCACTCCAGAGATGTCCAGAGAATTTTCTCCGGACCATCGATGAACAACTTCTCACACAACAACTATTTCAATAGCTAAATTTTAATAGGTCCTTACAATAAAAATTGTATAGAATAATGTGCAAACAAAGCAAAGCAGTAAAGGTAAACAATTTACCGTCTTTGCTATGGTCACTTGATCATAAAATAGGAAATTTGTAAACGGTTTCGGATGTGCTCAGAAAGAAATGGTACGAGTGGCCCAATCAAACGATGATAAAAGTGCTGTATACTATATTATGCAAGTCTAATAATACTTTTCGCTAAACTTTACCAGCTTATATCTATAGATCTGCCAATGGTTTGTTTTGGTTAATTTCGTCATTACTTTTGGTTTGGTTTTTAAAGAAAAAGCCAGAATCTTCTTCGCCACCCCCAGCTGGCGGACACCAGCAGTGGTCGCTCGCAATACTGACCCCGTCCGTCCGTAAGGGAAGGAGAGTCTTCGATCGTGTGTTACCGAACGGTTTTGCATTACAGTTGTGCTAAGGCGGCACACATGGCGCTGTGTTGCAGTAGTTACAATTGAGAAAAGTGGGAGGATAATTCCTAAACACCCTCCTCACGCCTAAATAGAGACACTTAGTAAACACTTGCCTAAGATAGGATCGCTTTGCATCCTATATATCCTGTTTTTATCGGCATCTAAATTTTTGCGTACCATTCCTTGTACCTTTGCATCCACGTTCGTTGCATTTCAAGCTTATCTCTTGCCGTGCGTAGAGTAGGGTTGCCCCATTCAGACTAGTTTTTAGCAATCGTTTTGTCGATTTCTCGTGTGATGCTTTCGTTTTCCTTGTTTTGGTTATCCATCACACCTCACGATCGTGGAATAAATAGCAAATAAGATTTCTCTCTGAGAATTATAGTTTTTTTTTTCGTGCGGACACTGTGTCCTCACTCCCTAACCGGGGGTGATACTACAGCTACGGCTTACAGCTCGAGTAGTAGCACCTCCTCGTGCTATACGGAATTCGAGAGCCGGCTTCCCGGTCCCACTGTCATCATACGGTCGTCATACAACGACAGTGTTTTAGATGCACGGATTTTCCGCACCGACGGTGGCACATCGCCGGGTGTTTTAACGCGTTGACTTGGATTACGCAGCCGCTCGATGCTTCCTTTCGGTGCGAACACCTCGTGAAACACTTCAAGTGAGCGTTGGCGCTTTAATGCACGCGAATCTTCGCTTGACTCGGCAGCGGCGACGTTGGCTGCCAACAGTCGTGCTCCGTGCCGGTCCGTTGTTGCGGTGTTGTGCATCGCATTCGCCGATTTGCTCACAACAAGCCGCAGCTTCTGCTCCGTGAGACTGTCACCCAGCGCAACACCGGCCTCTCCTCCATCACCCGCAACAAGCATCGTCGTCAACAGTGAATGATCGGCAAACTCGGCCCCCGAGAGTAACTTAGCGTACTGTCCGTCAACGGTTGTGGCATCGTGCACCAAAAGGTTGCTTTCGTACCGACCGCTGCCACCGAGATCGAGGTTGTTTGGGCGTCGCTTTAAGCTTCCGAACTCGTCCTCCGCCGGCATAACCCGTGAGTCGAACTGCTGTTGTACGGAAATGGAGCCCTCGGTGGCTTCGACTACTACCACCAAGTTTGAACGATCGTCGCTAGAATCGTCGCGCCCATGCGTCTCGTACGCTAGCTGCTGGTGTAGGGCGGGTTTGTGGAATGTTTTCTGCAGCATCACCTTCACGGTGTTTAACCCGAGATTGCGCTTCGTCGGGTCAGATGTAATGTGCAAGTCTTTTTTATGTTTGTGCTCCTTCTGATCGTCATCTTCATCCGAGTTTGGATTACCGGCAGACCTACGGCTGCTGGTGCTGCTGGTGCTACTGGTGCTGTGGCTACTATTGCCGTTGATGAGCTTACCGTACGAACCGGTCGTATCATCCCGATAGCCACCAACCGCCACCAATGGCGGCAGGATTTGTTGATTCGGTGGCGTTAGGAAGGTGGTTGTTCCATCGGGACTGTACCGTTGCAGCTGTTGACCCATTCCTCCCGTTCCGCCGGTGTTTTCTTGTAGATGCTGATGGTAGAGGACATTCTTCACCCCTGTGCCCGGCGGTGGAATGATAGCATCATCGTCGTAGTGCTCCTTCACCAATACTTGTGCTTTCGGGTTAAGCTGGGCTACCTCTTGCAGACGCTCCTGAACGCACATCGCCGTCAGACGGGCCTCGGCATCGTGGTCCCAGCAATCTTCGCACGTGTCGCGCACAATTCGTGCAGCAATGCTGGTCTCGAAGTGTGGCGCAAACGATGGGCGTGCTTTGTTGCGTGACACCAGCACCTGCATTTGCTCGAACGTCGGGTGAGCCCCAACGTATTCTTCGTACGGCGCCCGGTACTCTGGAACGGGCGTCCCGGGGAGATAGAAATCTTCGCAGCGTGCCGCCAATTCCCACAGTACCAGAGCCAGTGTGTACACGTCTATTTGTTTCAGCGCCGATTCACAGTCGCGCAGATTGACGGCACCTTCGAGCACTTCCGGCGCCATATAGCGTACCGTACCGACCTCATTGATGCTCTTCGTTTCGGCCAATGTTATTTCACCGCGGTACTCGTACCGCGCGCCGTACGTTTTCAGCGCGAACCCTAGATCGCCGATGCAACACGTGAGGTCCGCCTTGACGAGAATGTTGCGTGTGTTGAGATCACGGTGGCAAATGCACGGCTTCGTCAGGTGGCCTTTTCGAATTTCCGTGTGGAGGTGAGCCAACCCGTTTGCGATCGATTTGCCCATACGGCAGAACGTACCGAACGGCACCCGATTGTCAACTAGCCAGTCCTGTAGGCAGCCAAGGGGTGCCAGTGAAAGAACCAACAGAAACTCCACGCGATCATCCATCGTGCGTCGCTCGTCGGAACCTTTGAGGGTCGAATCGGTTCGTTAAAATACGATATTCATTGCGTCTAATGGCGGAACCTTATTTCGCGATTGACTTACCAAAGTACGTGAGTAGCGAGGGAGATTCCATCAGGGCCACCGTGTAGATGTCACGCTCGTTGAGAAAGTATTGCCGGTGTTGGCCGGCAAAAATCTTAACCGCAACCGGCTGCTCATTTACGATCCCCTTCCAGACGGTGCCGTATCTAGAGTCAAGACAGGACATGTTAGGTTTCATGCACTGTCCTTTCACAGGCACAGGTGCGCTCACTCACTTGCCCTGACCGATCATCGACACCAGCTTGAGATTGTCGACGTTGTAGAGATTCGCGCTGTAACCCGGGCCCGACGGGGCCATTTGCTCGAGCTCGGCAATACCCTTCTTCGGTCGCTGACGGCACCGGAAGATACCCACGCTGCCCAGCAGGAAGATGGCGACGAGGGCGAAGCAAATGTACACTGTCGGTGCCATCCAAATGGAAGATTCCGGTGCGTACGGGCTGATGCCACCCGGATCGACCTCCCGTAGGCCGCCCAGTGTTGTTGGTGGTGGCGCGTAGCTAAAGTTTCCATTACAGATGTCTCCACTGCAGCAACAGAAGAACAGTTTGTTCTGTGTTTCCATCGTACTAATGCATTCGGTGTCGCTGCACGATTCGTGGTTGTCCGACGATCCCCAACATCCTGGAGTAGAAAAGAGTGGTTAGTAACCAACTAAACAGAATCAAGTAATTTGTGGCGCAAAATTAACGAAACCATTTGTACCTTGGGCGACCACGCGAGTTACGTTCTTCGTCTCATCGAATGTCCACAGTGAGTAGCAGTACGGCGCGTTGCGCGAGCAGGCCACCTCCGTCGACTATGAAAGATATCGGAGAGCAAGGGGTCAACATTACAGTTGTGCCCAACGGCAGGGTATAGACAAATTTAACTCACAACGTCCTTATCGAACACTGGTTCATCCGATGCTTCCGGCTGATCATCGTAGCTCTCGTCGTAATCGTCCGATATTTCCTGTCCATTCTGTTGCGTATTGGTTGTAGAAGTTGTTCCGTACTGATAGCAACGGTTCTTCAACGGTGTAGCTACATCAAACAATGTGAGGAGAAAATTTAAAACGTGTTTCCATTGTTGCTAGTTTCATGGTTCGAAAGCCCGAGAAATTGCTTATTAACTGAAGCTGCTTTTTCTGATTTGGCCTACTGAAAATATGCTTCCCAAGAATCATACCTTGTCCTGTTGCGAATAGTGAAACCGACATCAGTACTAGGCCCAGGCTGATTAGCTTTCCCATCGATGTTTGGTGAACTCGGCCACGGATAACTATAGCCCTTTTCACTTCGTCGGAAGGCACTGCGCAACTTTTAACGTTGATTTTTAAACTCATTATGTTTTTCCCCGTCGAATACTGACTTATCTGGCGACTAGTATTTTTTGTGAGTATTAATAAATTTATCCTTTTGTGGAGTACTTTGCCTAACCGTTCGATTGAAGGTTGCAGGTTCGGGGCAGCTTAATCGGCCTGACGGCTCCCACCGATGTAGCCATCCATTGTGCCTTTAAGCGAATCGCCCAAACGATCTGTAAAATTGGATACGAAAGAATGTTCAGAAATCGAGCACAGCCTGGTTACAAATGGTTGTATCTAAAATAAGCCATATTTGCAACTAACAAAAAAACATTTCTACGGAAACCGTTGGGCAAGATGCCAACAAAATTGGAGAAAGGCCAAGTAGCACAATGCTCAGGAGGACAATGAGTGAGCGACGCATTAAAACTTATTCGCCATAAAATGGAGTAACCTAGTCTTATATGACTAACGTATAAAATTTACTAGGCAAATGTGTTTTTTAATATAGTCATAGGCTTCAAATTGAATTAAGCAAATTGAAAACCTCGATAAAACATAGCACACGAAGGGCGCTTTTACATTATGTTGGAAAAATGCAATATTTCGTTTGGCATTAACTACAAATCCAGCTGTTCTAGTATCCCGCCTAGTACGGGGTGCGTCTTATCACTGGTTTTAAGTGCCACCGTCTGAGGATGGTGTTCGAAAATCTCCAGCATAGACACGGACGGCGCCCACTACTGTTATCAGTCGCAGTAGACATTTTTTGTCTGGTACACAGATATTATCTCACCAATAACATGGGCCCCCGCGCCACGGGCAAGGTGGTCGCGATCCTCACGTGAATCAAAGTAACATCCGACATTAGCACGCGTTTTTCGGGTTTGCTTCTTCTGCGTACAGTTTCTATGTTTACCATCTGTATCTGGTACAGCAAACGCTGCGAGAGGTTCCGTTTTCCTAATGAAATGAAACAAATAAATTGCTAAATTGCCAAGAAATGAAAGAGAGGGAAAGAGTGTGTCCCTTTCGTTTCCTCTCAGGGAACAATATCAAAACATCGTCATCGCTTCGTTTGAATGTTTTCGCAGCGTACACTTAAGCGCGCGCGTATGAATGGCCAGGCCGTGCGGCGAGACTTTTGTGTTCGGTGAATTTAGCAGCAACATGGCCCAAACAGGCGATATGCGCCTCTTCCCTGAGCACACCGGTCTGGGCCAATTTTGGTATATGCTAAACTATTTCCATTCGCTGTTATCACTGCACCGCAGTTCCACTGCTTGAACACACTCGAGACGGGGCACCGCCACACCTCCACTGCGCCCGTTGCCATACGCACTCACTCTGCATCATCCTTACGGTTCCTCAAGGATATTGATTTTTCCACCGTGCAAGAACGCAACCGAAGACAGAGGCGTTGTCCTGTGGGGCAGTGGTGTTTTGCTGCCACAGAACGAATATTGTTCTCTTACCAGGCGTGTGCGTGTGTTGCACTCGTTGCACAACGCAATACGCGAATATCGTGATAAGGGAGCGATTTTCCCTTCCGATTCCGGCCTGCGGTTTGTTTTTTGGGTGCTAGAGAAAATTTCTTTCTGGGTTACAATCGGCAACACTCCACTTCCGACTAGCAGCAGTGCAAAGCAATCGAATACCGAACTACCGGACTGGTTCGGTTCTCGGTGCGTACCGTCACGGGTTGACACTTGCGCGGTGGCGCCTATGTTGTTGCTTGGCGTGCGCTGCAGAGAGAAAAGAAGCCAGGGCGAAAGCAGGATGGCACTACTTACGTTCGCGACTGATATCTGTTTATTCCGGTGCAAATGTTTCTTCATGAACAAACATTTTATTGCAGAGCCTCAGAAATATGAAATATTGTTTGTTGAAACAAAACCAATGCAAAACTGGCTCTCATTATAGTGCAAACGGCGATTTGAAATTCACCGTCAGAGGCCGGTGGCGCCGGTTCGTTTGGCAACACTGGCGTTCGTGTGTTTTTGTACGAAGCAATTCATTTGAATGAAAATCTTGCACGAGTTAAGTACGTCAAGTCAAGTGGAGAACATTTTATTATTTGTGCTGGTGCGTGATTTACCCGTAGAAAACAGTGCTTCACTTGAACTATTATCTAACTTTTGACCTTTTCACGTTTCAGTAGCACCAGCATGTAGCTCGGAGCCGATGGTCGATTCGATAGTGAAATTACGCGGTATGTACTGAGAAGCATGCAGCCGATCCACGCGGCCGGATTTCGCCCCAGCGAGTCACCGTATACTCCGAACCTTTGGAGTGGGCCGTTCAGCCTTCCGCAAGCTACCAATCATGATGTCCCGCCACTACCACAGACCCGAACACTGCCGCCTTTGGAGCCATCTCCAATGGCAGACTATTTGCACCCAAGCTCTGCATTCGCCGAACCTTCAGCCACACCAATCGCGTCCCCAGCGATGCAGTTTGCCCCATTCGAAGAACCTTTGGAGCAGAGTTTTCCTTTAAACATTCCTACATCGGCTTCTAGTTTTTCCGATCTAAGCTGCTTCTCAGAACCAGCCGCCAATGGGTTGGAGCAATCTACGTCGATGGTTCCCGCGCTACAGAGAAACCATGAAGTGGTTCCAAATACCGGAATGGCAGAGGAGGTGGTGGTAAAAGATGGTCAGGTTTACCACATACGTTTCATCGATGAACCAGCCGATGTGCCAACTTCCACTTCAGCGGTGCTTGCCACGGGTCCGTTGCCATCATCGTCCGCCGACTGTTGCCAAGAGCCTTCAGTGAGCGACGATCAGTTTCTGGGAACCTCGGAGTATATTCCCAACGGTGAACCGCCATCGTTGTCGCGCGATTGGATCAACTACGATGAGCTACCCTTGCTGAAACCGGCGCAGGCCGCAGTGTCAAGCGCAACCCACTCGGGCAAGAAACCGGACTCTCCCGCTGTGCCATACGATTGCGAGCTGTGCCGCATTTTGCTGATCTCAGCAGAAACGATCGAGCGGCACAAGAGCGCCAGTGTACCAGTATCGCGTCAGCAATCGTTCAATCGAACAACAGCCCCTCAATCGGCCAGCGTCGATGTTTGTAGTGATTTTAGCAACTACTGTGTGGAGTGTGCCGAATTTTTTTCTTCGGCCGATCGGTTGGATGAACATATGGAAGCAAAACATCGATTGATTGGGGATTCGTGCCATGGGCCGTCGATGTGTGGTGACGAAACCTATGCCAACCATGTGACGTAGTAAGTAAGCCTTCGTTTGTATGATAACGGGATGCAAGGGATAAGCAAAAGAAAGTGTTGGAATGTTGTTGAGCGTGAACTGTTGAGAATATTGGTTATTATTTCTTGAAAACTGTAATGTAAATACTCTGATGAATACGAAAAAGCTCACTTCTCATGCGGCATTAACAGTAACACATGAAGCAAATCGATAGATGACTAATAAATAGTTTTTATTATGTTTTGTAATTCTTCTATCTATTGGTTTTGGGTTTCGGTAATCAATTTATGTTTATTCAATTTCAACGAATTATTTAGCGAAGAACGAGTTACGTGTTAGATGTTACGTGAGTAAGCAATACGAATTGTGCGCATGAGAATTGCAACGTAAACATTCCCACGAAGAAGCATAAACATTCTAAACTTGCTGGCGCTTCGAAATGAATCATAACGGAATGAAAGGATTTAAATCCCGTTTTGAGAGAGGAAGCCTAATGTGCGACTCACCGTGTGTAAATCGGCGCATTTCTTTTATAACATTCAATTATGTGCGATAACTAATTATATGCAAGGATTCGGCGCGCAAAAGTCGTACCTCGTTCGTCCGAATTTTCAAAACTGCTTTCTTTGAAAAGTAGTCCGCTGGCAGCACTGCGGTGAAAAAGGGAGTTTGTTTTGCTGTCAGCTTTCTTGGAAAACTTCAGACATTCTGGAACGGGGTGAAGATGTGCGGGCGAGAGCTGCTGCTGCAGTAGGCAATTGATTTCAGTGCAAACAACTCACGGGCAAACCTTCTAATAGATAGTAACAGTGATAGGTGATTACACTCCAAACCAACAAACGATCAGTGAAGATGTTTTATCGATGCATTCGTGTAGAGAACGGTTTTGTTATGTGCTTCATTGTGCCAGTGTTTTCCCTTCGCGAAACCCACGAAAAGCTGCACTAGTCGGTAGTATCGGTAGTATGAAGAAAACATAAGTAAACAAAGCATTCCGGGCGTAGTAAAACGTAATCACGAGCGTGCGTCATAATTGACTCCTGTCTTAAACTTCGGTGCTGAAGCCCCCTAAACCAAAGGCTCAATCGTTTAGGGGTATTTTTTTTAAATAAACCAGTCACTATTTTGACTTGTAAATGAGGTGAGTATTGCAAGTGTATTGGCTGTCAGCAAAGCAAATCCTTTTCCATTGCAATCAGCATCCTTCGCTATACCGTTTCGTTAATTGTTATTCGTTCCCATTTCAATACGAAGCAAAGCAGTCGAGAAAATTATGATTGCTGTGATCGATTTCTTGCTAATCGGGTTTCTTTGCGTCACTTACTGCCCTTATTTGCTTATTCGTTAGAACGGGTTCTTGGTGTACGCTCGAAGCAAATGGTTATTTGGTTTGAGAAATAGTTTCCTCGTACGTGTTTTGGTGCTAATCCAAAGTTTTTGTTCTGGGCCGCTTGTTACAGTCAGTGCTTGGAGGACAGTCCTCTGTCGGACAATAGAATGGATATATCTGAGAACACCACCTCGCATGAATCACCACCGGTCGACGATGACTTCTCCCCAGACAACGAGGACGATGCGGATGCGGACGTGCGCCACTGTAATGATGATGCCAGCGACGAACGGGTACTGTTTATGAGCGAAACGGACATGGCGCCGAAGCCTGGCATAGCATCGCACAGTAGCATCACTGAGATGGATTCTCGTCTCGGTGCTACCACTACTACGACACCCGGATCGATCGAAATTCGCCAACTGCCGACCAACAGTCTCGCCATTACGACGACGGGGGACGGAGATGTCGGCAGCCGAGGGCCGTCGCCATCGCGCATCGTTACTTCCTCGTCCGGTCTGACGCCGGTGTCCAGCCACCCGTTAATGATGTCACCGACGGGCAGCGAGTCGGATGTGTCGGACATCGTCGGGCAGCATCAGCGGCGTTTCGAAAATGAGGGCAATGGCGCGAATCGCAACTACTACCACTATCCGGATGTGGTGCCGGTGAGTGAGCAACCCCTGCGCCTATCGGGCCCCTACTCCGGCCGTAAGCATGTGGAGAAAAGGAACAGCACCATCGCGGATGAGGTTTCATCCGCTGTGGTGACGCCTTCAAGACTGAAATCTTCGTCGGTGAAATCATCCGTCAAGGCTAGCAAGCGAGCGCATGGCAATTCAGTGGTGGCCACATCAACGCTGGATGTTATAAACAATGCGATGCACAGTAGCAGCGTGCAGAAGGGCGAGAAGGAGCGACACTCAACGTCCAACCGCACGTCACCATCGACCCGTGCTGCCTCAGTGCGTCGGCACGAGGAGGACAACGGTTCGGACTTTTTCAGCAGTGACTCGGAACAGGAGGATGCTTCGCTATTTCAAGCTGCCGTGACACCGACCTTTCAATCCGTCGCACTGTTACCGTCCCCACCCGGTCAACCAATGTCTCCTACGGCTGGCCCGAAATCCATTTCTCCCCGCTTGCATCAACGGCGCAAGGTGCCGCTCCCGAGCGATCTGCTGGTGGACGATGCGAGTTCGATCGAGGACACGCTTTCGAACCAGAGCGTTGATGAGCTGCAGCAAAATCTCGTATCGCTCAGTCCCTCGTCGTCGATACTGGATGATAATGGGTTCAACGTGGATATTGATGAAGATTTCCTTGACCTTCCGGGCACACCCAAAGCCGTCCACCGTGGAGATGGTGCTGAAGGTTGCAGAGCCCCCGGTAGCAGCTCGCCTGCCGCACTGCCCCAGTACACGGCTCGCGATGAGGCACGTGACATACGCAACTGGCAGAAGATCACGCTGCCCGACGGGAAGACGCGCGAGATCGATATGAAGGTGATCGAACCGTACAAGTGTGTGCTGTCACACGGCGGCTATCTGCAGGCTGGCGGTCACAATGCGATCGTGGTGTTCAGTGCTTGCCATCTTCCCGATCGGTCCCGGGCCGATTACCACTACGTGATGAACAACCTGTTTCTGTACGTCGTGAAAACGCTCGAACAGCTGGTGACGGAGGACTACGTGTTGATATACCTGCACGGCGGATCCAGCCGTGGAAACGTTCCGCCCTTTCCGTGGTTGAAAAAGTACGATTATCCAAAAGAAGTACGAAAGCCAATCGTTAACGGAACTCTTTTCTCTTGCAGGTGTTATCAGTTGCTCGATCGTCGGTTGAGGAAAAGCCTACGGAACTTGTACATGGTGCATCCTACTTTTTGGCTCAAGTCAGTGGTCTGGATGGCAAGACCGTTCATAAGGTAAGCGTGGGTTCGGTTTTTCGAAGGTGCGTAGATAACAAACGTTCGGTGCTCTTACAGTTCGAAGTTTTGGCGTAAGCTGGTGTATGTGACATCATTGGAGAGCCTTTATCATCTCGTTCCGGTGGAGAAGGCGGCAGTACCCGACAAGGTGAAACTATACGACTCTCGGTAAGGGAAATCGACACATCGACGAGGGGTTGCTGCTTTTCGGTAAACGATTATCCTTCCTATGGTTGACTAAACATTGACGTAGATTCTTCCATTACAAGAAGTTACTTTAAAATTTTGCCACTGTTCTAGTTTCTGCCATTCCGCTTTTGCTTAAGTGTGAAACAAAACTCCACATAAGATGCAGATTGCTTTTATCAATCAATAGGCCATTTCAATTGGTTTCATCATCGCAAGTATAATACTGGATTGCGCCACTTACTTTCTATACACTGCTGGTGCATTTCGATTAGTTGGAATCCTGTTTTAATATTAATTGCACTCGTTTTAGTGAACAAATAGTGAAATAGACGAATAATATCTGAAGAATATACATCATCATTAAACCGCTTTTGGCAACGTCTGTCTGGAACGAGTTAGATTGTAGTGGTAGTTGAAACAAATCGAATGATAATAATTGATTTCTTTGTAAGAATCCAATCCAAAGCAATGCGTAAACAATAAAATGCTATGATGAGGCGACCTCATGAAATTGTTATCTATAAATATTATAATCGCGGCATCGCAATTCGATACATAGTCTAACGGTTGATGCAA
Source organism: Anopheles cruzii (assembly GCF_943734635.1). NCBI lineage: Eukaryota > Metazoa > Arthropoda > Insecta > Diptera > Culicidae > Anopheles > Anopheles cruzii. Next base: position 40,040,315 of record NC_069144.1, on the reverse strand, counting down.
AATGATACGGTATTTTTCTTAGTTTTAGCGCAGTCGTGAAGGGATCGATGGCATTTTCTACAAGAAGGTTCAATAGTCGCAAGGTGTTGTAATGTTTCTGATGTAAAAGCAGCACATCAGTGCCGCTGTTTAATCGAACGATCGACAGTGGCAAAGATAGAGAAGAACAGTAATGAACAGTAACCAGTAATAGAATACAGTGTCGAGTATACAAGTACGCATTTTGTAAGATACATTGGTCCATAAACAAAAATCTCCGTTGATTAGTGCGGTGTTGAGAATATCGTCAGTAGAGCGGTCAAATCGAATGAATGTAGTACAAACACACACACACATACTCTAAGAAAAACGGCTTGTATCAGAATACCGACTCCATTATGATGATCGGAAGGAACATTAAGCTCTCGTATAACACGCGAATTTTTCCTAAGTAATGTGATTACAAACCCATCTGCTGGCAAAATGGACAAAAGACAGAGACTATACATTCTAAATATTCAGTGTATGCGTGAGTAGCAAAGGAAACATGTGGAATCTAATCTGTAATAGCGAATTCTATGTACGATCTCAACGGGAGCAAGACTATGTAACGAAACGAGAAAATATAACTCAGTCATGTTAGTGTCTACAAACTCGGTTGGTAGTCTTTGTGTATCGATATCTTATATCAGGCGTACAAATAGAAAACCGCCGTTTCTTCTCATGATTTGAGGCTTTATTGTAAAAAACTCCTTACAAACTCATTCTTCAAAGTAATTGCCATTGTTAGCCACAACTTTTTCCCACAATTTGAGCAGCTTTTTAATTCCTCGTCGGAAAAATTTTTCATCTTTCGACGCGATCCGATTTTTCATGTCCTTGAAAGAACGGAAGCGCTGCTCGGCCAGGTCATGCGTCATCAATCGGAATAAATAGTAGTCTGACGGGCTGCTATTTTAATGTTTCCAGGTATGTTTTCACGACTTTGGAAACATGTGGTTGAGCGTTGTCGTGAAGAAGGATAACTTTGTCGTGTCTTTCTGAATATTGAAGCCTTCAACGCTCGACTCAGCCGCATTAGTTGTGTTGCTTCGGATACCTCCAGCAAACAGACCCCGCCAAGGAAGGGCCTCCTAGCTCGCTAGTGGTGCCGGCGACACAAAGGGAGGATCTCTGCCCGGGCAAGTGGTCTCGAGTTCCGACTCTCTGTTACCTCTTTGGTTAGTTTGCTTCACACTAGTGGAAGCCTATCCCAAGGAGGGGAGAGCGGTACTGTCGGCCTTTCGGATGGTGGACAGAGAACCCAGGTTGAGGACCAACAGTTTCTAGCTTATGAGCGGACCAAGTAAAACACCAAGACCGTGCGCTTCTAGTCACAAATTGATACTAACTTTATTCTTACAATCAGGTGGGTTATATACAGATTTTGTGCGTATAAAATGAGGGCACTCGGCCACAATGTTCTCGCGTCGGACGCTTCCGCGGTGGTGTTGCGCTTTCGCTTAGTCGTA